>NC_090864.1:11679206-12318373 GCF_024217435.2 Syngnathus scovelli
TGAATTGAAAATAACAAGAAACAGCAAGACTTCAAGCTAACAACTAATAGACTTAAACACATCAGGCCTGAGAACTACAAGCAAACAAAAAAACAAAAAGCTAAATAAATCAAGCTAATAAACCACCAAGAGAACCAAAATCAAGACCCAAAACCACCAATAGCTCCCCAAAGACGTCACCCTAACCACTGCTAATAAAAGCTACCTATAAGAACTAAGGGTAACATTTTACCACTAAAACCACCTAAAAAAAATAATAATGAAAAAACGATGCTAACTATGCTCATTGAGCTATGCTAACACAAATACTCTGCCTTTTAATGGTTAATGCAGAGAGAGCGTGCATCTCTTCTCCCTCGTTGCTCGCTGCCAAGTTTCCTGAATTCTTTCCTGGCAGGTTAAACTAACAACTTCCCGTCAGGATGAGGAGGGTGGTCCCGCGCCTCTCAAACCTCCCATTCTCCCCCCGGTACCAAACATGCGTAATATTCATACCGGGCTCCGTGTTCATCCGCATATCTGTGATTAACCAGGCCGCTGGGAGACAAAAAACAAAGAGGGTGAGGGGTGAGGAAGACGAGCGAGGGAGGGAGGGAAGAGGATGGAAAGGCTAAAGTTAAAATGAAGAGCTGATGGAAAAACTGTTGTGAATGAAAGCCAATAAGTCTGACAGACGAGCACAGGACCACACACTGTACGCCGTCAATGAGAGAGAGAGACAGAGAGAGAGAGAGAGAGAGAGAGAAAGAGAGAGACAGAGAGACAGAGAAAGAGAGAGAGAGAGAAAGAGAGAGAGCAATATTGGATTAGCGACCACCCTCCAACAGACCCACAAAAAAAACCCACACATGCCGTAATAATCACATCATTTATCCAGCCTGCTTTCACTTTTCTTCCCACAAATGTTCATTTTTCTGCAGTTACGAGCATTTTACAGCGATGCTGCTAATGCCCTGCTAATGCTATCCCAGGCAAAAACAACAAACACAACTCACTTTAGCTTCTTGTCATCCTACTGGTGTCATTTTGTATTATTTAGTCAACCACTGTTGTAAATACAAATTGGATTGTTATGAATGAAAGTGACCTTCATTAGCATATACAGGTGTACTGGTCATGAGAAAACAAGATGGCGCATCTCCTTGGCAGGCAAATATTTACCTGTTGGAATGGCGGCCATACATAAACAACCTGCAGCGTGATCACACACGCTACTCTTACATTTACAGGCTCGCTCGGGGAGGCCATTTAGTGGCGAGCGCACACGGTAAACAAACAAAGTGTGCGAGCCGGCGTGAAGGCCCTGCGGCTTTTGAGGCCGAAGCTGCGACAGCTGCTCATAAAAAGAGGCAAGCGTATGTGAGCATCCAGCCAGCACCTGTGCCCACAAGCGGGCTTACCACCACATTTTGATTTGGCGGGCAAAAAGAAAACGGCATCGCACAAATTAAAATTGTTTCGCTTCGGGCTTGATGGCTGGGAAGAGTCAACTATTACGTCTACAAAAGTCCATTTTCTATGTCGAGGAGAAGGGAGGACAGGCCCGACAGGAGATGAATGGTTGCCAAGACGGCAGTAATACGTCAGCCGTGCCTTAAAAACAGCCCTCCTACACATGATTCATTACTCAGCTGGGCCTGGTGTTTGCTTAGCGGATGGATACCCTGCCTCCAGATGAAAAGTTGCCCTGACATCTATGTCCAACTTTTTCCATCCAGGAAAAAAGAAAAAGTCAATAGCAGCATCCAAGCTGATGGAAACCAGAACAGTGGCCCCCACCACAAATCTATACATGCTCACCAGCAGCCGTAAAAACTCTTAGCGTACATGACAACAAGTGGCGCCTTCTATGTCCATGGTATTTGTGGTCACGTGACAGGACACCCCCATTGCCCCCCCTTCTCATTGTGGTGCCAGCAGGGCGGATAAATTCATTTTGACAACCTTGCTAATTGAACAAAACCAGGCTGGAGCCCCCTCCCGGAGTGCTCACATTCCATCTGCTTTCTGGCATGAGGACGACGACAAGGAGGAGGAAGGGGCCGTGGTGAGGATGGGGGGCTTGCTCGTAACCCCCCAACACTCTGTTGCATATTTATCACTCGCCTACCTCCCCCAACTTTTACGTCTTCTTACGCCCCTCCCTTACTCTCTTTCCTCCCCTTTAGATAAACACATGCGGTGTCAAGTGTGAGGAGTGGCGGCGTTTCAACAGGCCGCCACGGCCCACAATGCATAGCTGCGGCGCGGGAGGCCGGTTGCCCCGGGCGACGCTAACAGGCAGAACGCACCTTAATAGAGTGGAGAGTCATTGTAAAGCAGTGAGCCGACGCCCGGACAAAGACCCCCGCGGACCCCTGGAGAAAGGGGAGACGCTGCTCTGAAGGGCCCGGGGAAGAGCTGATGGGCCACGCTCAATGACCAAAGAGGGGGGATGGAAAGGGAGAGGGAGGGGGGGGGGCCCTCAATGACTAAGTAGGAGTGAGTGGAGGGTTTTATGGATTGATGGAGGACGGTGACTCCCACCAAAAGAGTGGACGAGCCCTTCAGCGACACAATGTGCCAACATATTTCCACCAAGCTGCTTGCTGGCCTCCGGGGCCCGTGCCACGGGCGGGTTACGAGGTGCTTGGGGGGGTTGGCGAAGGTCCGCGCTCTGCTTAACAAACAAGCCAGTCAACATAAACAAGTAGCGGCTACGTATGGTTATGTTCCCAATTCCCAGGCAACAGGTGGAGAAGGACTGCTTCTCACATGCCATTAAATTCCATACAAAAAGCTATCAGAGCATTGCTAACGAGACGCCCCCCCCCATCTTTCAATCTAATAATGAGCTATAGGTCGGTCCAAATCCGCAGCTCGGTCCCTGCGAACCGACACTAACGAGCTACACGGCGTCTTGGGGGGATTAGCCAGGGAGATCTGGACAGGATTGAAAGCTGGCTGCCTGGCCGACGGGCGTTCAAATCAATTAGGCGGCGGCGACCAATTTGCATGATTTAGATAACCGAGCCGAATTAACGGCGGTGGGCTAATTACAGCTCACAGACGGACGCATTCCTGCACTTGCCGTGAAGCGGCGGGGCCATGGGAACAGGACGCACTTTTAAAGAAGGGATAGAAGCCAATCACATGAGAGGGAGGAAAATTGACAATGGGACAAAGGTAGCTAGCTAGCTAGCTAGCTCAAGCTAGCCAATCAATCAAAGTGGTGCTGCAAAAGCCAACCAAAACAAATATCTTTAGTTAGTTTTCAAATCATTCCATGGAGTGACAATAAAAACAACTCTCCATTTCTCAACTATGTGAGGAAAAATTGAGTGTTGTGGCGAGTCATTACTAGATTTGGGCATCCAAACACGCACGCTGAGAAAGCTAACATAATAGTGGCAATTTTGCAGCACTCATCACACACAAGCACTTACATATTTTGCGTGGCCACAAGTATGTTTTCTCTGCCCGCCCGCGCATACGCGAGCAATCACACACATGTCCCCATTACATGGTAAAAGTATACTCACACAGGCGCAGAAAAATGCAAACCTCAGGATATTTCTTGCTTTTTCCGATACACATAAAAACAGCTGCCAATTAGATGCTAGATGGTGTGGCCGTGCGCAACATAAGGCACGTGGGCCATATGGAGCTCCTTTTGGTGTTCAATACGGCCCATCGAGAGTCTTTTCATTTCTTTAAAATACGTAGGTGAACTCACAAATATGCCATTTTAAAAATCAAATCATTGTTCTGTACTAACTGAACTTTTCAAACGTCATGAGGCACACGCAGATACATATATTTATTTGCTGAGTCTACCCATGTGTGTTCCTGCATTGCAGAGATTGGAGAAAGAAAGAAAGAAAGTAAGGAGGAAAAGGAAAGGGGGAAGGAGTGGGGTGGGGGGGGTGGACTTTCTTGCAGACTGAATGGAACCAATTATAAATCAAGAGCAATTTCTGCCTATTATTCAGCAGGAACCCGGGGAAGGATCCGCCGCCCGGCTCGGCAAGTCTCAGCGGGGGTACGGGGGGGTGGGGGGCTCAAATGTTATATGAAAAACAGACATTGGGAACTTGAGATAAGACCCGGCCGTAGAGTCACAAGACTCGTGTATAGGAAAAGCAGAAAAAGGAGCAGGCGGGAAACTGAAGTGAGAGCTTCCTGAGAGGAGAACCAGCTGGACTAAGATTCTGGAGGTGGTTAGTCTTTTTTTGTTCCTTTTTTAAAGCACAGCCGCCATTTGTCCTGTCACTCACAACCCTGGTTGTGTTTTCTCCCAGGAGGAAGGGCTGGCTGGCTGGCTGGCTGGCTGGAAGAAGTCGAAAATAGAGTAGAATCGCTAAGAGGCTGCTTGTTTGTATGAGCATTGGTCAAGGGATGGAATCAAATCAAATCTCAAGAAAAAGCAAAATGCACAGCCAAAAGGAACGGCTTGCTGAGCTGAAGTCTCGCTCTCACGCTTGATGCCGTCCGACTGACAGGAGAGGACGGTGGAAAATTCCAGCCCTCCATTACCCCGAGGCACCGGTGGGCTGGGCCGGGCCAGGCCGGGCTGCGGGGACAAGCATCGCTCTACCAGCCAAAATCAAGCCCTGCCAGCCTACAAGTGATTATCGCTTAACGGCCTTGGAACGGCGCCCGGGTTCCCGAGCGGGAAAGTCGATATGCCGGCATTTTTTAACACAATAATTCATCCAAGACGACAAGGTTAAACAAATGTGTGTGAATGAGCTATTAGCGCGTCGCTAACAACACCCTGTAATCTCTGTCCAAACATCTACTACACACACACACACACACACATACAGACACACTCCTATTGGAGTGGATCAGTGAGCAAACAAGCACTTAGACTTCACAATGTGTGTGAGAGGGCTGACTTCATTAGCGCAGGGTTTCTCAAACATTCTGGAGCCAGGGAGCCTTTTTTTCAGGGGACAATTTTGTTCCAAGGACCCCTGACAGGAATTAAACCGACCTGCCATGTGAGCCCAGTCATACTGTTTTCAAGAAAAAATATTACTGAGGAATAACAGATAGGTAGCCGGTTCATTTAGCAAGCTAACAGGATTCAGAAAGAAAGAAAGAAAAAAGGCGCGTGGGAAAAGGTTGCACATGCCACCAAGAGGCACCTGAAGCGGAAAGGGATTTCGTGCCGTTTGATGGCGGCATGTTTAATTAGCCTCAGAAGTCCTTTTTTTTTTTTAACTCTCACATTCCAACCCCTCAATGCTTTCCTGGTTGACAGCAAGGATCAGAAGTGGAGTTGGGGGGCACCTGCTTGGCCAGGTGTCCTTCTACGGATGGACAGAGAAGCCCAGATTCCTCCCATCAATCAGTACAGAGACAGACAAGGAAGAACGCTTTACATTTGGCTCAGACGAGTTACAAGCGTAAAAAGAAAGGAAAAGTAAGAGGCCGGCTCTCTATTTCTTCCCGTCCAGAAGGACCACACAGGTGAGGCCCTCGACCGCCCCCCAAAAAACGTCTGTTATGGCTGCACCAGCGTCCCGCTGTCACAGATGAAAGCGTGCCCTCGAGGATGGAGATTTCATTCTTCCCCTTCTCTTTTGTCGCCAACAGGGGTGGGCGACCTTGAGCCCGCGGGCCGTATACTAAAAACAACTCAAAGTCGACAAGGACTGGTCAAAAAGCACCATTGATTATTAGAATGCTAACATAAAACAAACCAGCGAGAGTAATCGAGGGCTTCAGCATTCAATCAATAAACAAATAGGTTCCCAGATTAGACCCCACACTGGAGTCGACGTCCGTTTTTAAACGCTGGCCCGCAAACGCAGCACGCTCCACAACAAGCTTATGGCATACATTTGGGCAACCACAGCACCAAAATACACTCCTTGACGGGTGCTAAACATGCTAATGCTAACAGACCACTGAACATACTTGCAACTCCTTTTATCATGAATTCATTTTATAGCGCAGCCTGCTCAGCTTTGGCAACTTGAGTATAAAAAAAGTCAATTTAACCTGAAAACTGTAACACAGGCAGCAGTAATCCCAAAAAAAAAAAAAAAAAAAATCTCTTCTTTTTAGTGTATTGGTCAATGGGGCTGGTAAACAAGCAGATAATCAGAACCGGAGTCAATTAGTTCAATTCAGGCCCGTCGCACTTGTCAGAACTGATCAAGAACAAGACAAAGAGTTTCTCCATTTGCCTCCAAGCATTTTTCAAAGAGCTTGTGCTCATTAGTTGTGGGTGAGCTGGACCCTATCCCACCTGAATTCAGGCCCGGACTCCTCGGCGGAAAATCGCAGGGCACACTCATTAACGCGCATTCAATTTAGCGTTTACAATCTTAATTCCTTTGATTTTCTCCATTTTTAATTCGAGTGACACTTATGTCTGTCACTGAGCTTTCGCAAAAGGCCTAAAAAAATCCAAACAATAAAACCAACACCTGTGCTGAGGAAACTTGAGACCACCCTTTTCCCCCCACGACCATCACAGTCATCAGCAGGAAAGCTTAGGTCAACATTTTCTTCTCATTAAGCAGGAATGGGATGCTGCAAAAACACCCCATCAGTTGTTTGATAGAAAGCACGTGACCCAAAGGGCACTGTTATGATTGGCCAGCATCGAAAGACGGTCAAGCAAATGCACCCACCCACACATACAGTACATGCACACACTCAATCTCTGCAGGAGAATGATGCGTTCCATGTACGCTGGGCAAAACACTTCACCACAGAGGTCCAGCAAACATTGTTGCTGTGGGGGTACGTCAACCTAGCAGAGCCCCGATGTGTTTATGTTCCCCGCAATGGTGGAAACGACATGGGCTGCATGCGGCCTGTACAACGTGTAATAGCGTTAAATAAACACGAATGCCAACCGCAAAAAGTCACGCAACGTGTTACTTTCTCCTCCAAAATACGCTCAAGCGGGTTAAACGTGATTAAAGTAGAGTGAAAAAACAGAGACGCTAACAAAGTAGTCCCGTCGTCGTGCGTCCACATGCCGAAATCACTTTTTGGGTAAAGCGCAAAACGCGCATTTGAGGTACAATTAAAACTACATTTTGTGTAGTTTCTCCTAAATCTCCATCGATAGGGTGCACTAAGGGGCTTCAAAACTCCACGCATGCTACCACGCTAACGTGCGTGACCAAGTAGCAACACGCGAACATCACTTTTGGAGTTTTCTTGGTGAAAGTAATCACAAGTTTGGCATCTATGCAGTGTCGATTTGATTTCAAAGTAGGGAGCGCGGAGGATTGAAACTCACCCAAACTGCTCGATTTAGCGCTTGCACCTCGTTTTTTCTCAGCAAAGCGATCTTCAGATGGACTTTCCCACCCCAGTAGTCCTCGTCTCCAACAACAAGAAAAACAAGGAAAAAACGTTTTCTTCCTTCTTATTCTTCTCGTTTTGCCTTTTTATTTACTGCGGCGGCAGCGACATTTTCTCTGCGTGCTCCCCCGAAAAAGGTTCTCACACTGAAAGGAGGTTTTTGGATGACTGAGCTCTCAAACAATTCTCCCCCCCACTCTCCGCCCTCCCACTTTTTTTTAGCGACGCCTTCCCAGTCCTCCCATTTCCCAAAGCAGGAGGAGGGACCTTAACAATGCTGGGACTGGATCGTAGACCCCCCCCCCCCCCCCCCCCCCAAAAGAAAAAACACCGCAAACACACACATTACAGCACTACTGCTTTGCATGCCGCAAACTGCAACCAAAAAGTCCACCTCACTGTTCAACACTTAATTTTAACACTTTAAAAAAAAATGCTCATTTCCAAATGTGCTGTAAGGGGCAATAAATACCCCCCCCCCCCCCCCAGCACTCCTGTTGCTTCCCTCCTCCTGATTTGGTATGCGCAGTTTGTATTGACCCCCCCCCCCCCCTCCTTTTTTTGTGGCCTGCAGGCCCTCCAGTGCAGCTGTGTTGTGGGTCAGTTTTTTTTTTTTTTTTTAACTGTACAATACACCCACACTTTCATACTACACTGATCACAGCTTCCCCGCTCCTCGCACTTCCTTCTTTAGGAATTCTTGACTTACTCAGCATATTTTTGGGGAAATGGAGGCAATCATTCCTGCTCTGTTCAGTAATCAATAGTGTGTGTGTGTGTGTGTGTGTGTGTGTGTGTGTGTGTGTGTGTGTGTGTGTGTGTGTGTGTGTGTGTATGTGGTCAAGTGTCATGGGTATAATCCTGTGTTCAAAGTACACAATCGTTTTTTATTTTTGACCGCACAATAATGGGCTCGGTTTTCCACAGGGTCTTGGAAAACATTGGCCGGATAATGAGACACAGAATAATGATGACAAATTTGATACAAGAAGAGAATAAGGGCAGCAAAAAAAGTGGGCTGCTGCAGCCAAGAATAAACAAGTGATAAGGAAAAAAATCGTATCGTTGATTTTTATCCAAGAGAAGACCACGGGCAGCGAGAAAAGGGTTCGCTGCAGCAAAGTGGAGACTGAGGACTATATTATCCCTAGTAGGGCTTATTCGTAGAAGGATGAGGACATCCAGAGGACACTGTGGGCCGCAAGTGGAACGTAACGCTCCATCCATCAATGATGGAAGTGACACAGCTGTTGAGGCAAAGCGGAGTTGGTCGTCACGGTAACCAAGTCAACAATGAGCCGTGGGGACATCTGACGTGTCATCGCTCCAGACCCTTGAGGGACAAATCGAAGCAGAGCGCTGCATGCTAGGATTGCATCCCTGCTGGGAGAGGGGCATTCGAGGGGAAGCGAAAGAGAGAGAGGGGGGTCCCACAGGGCAGGGCCTCAGGGGGATGCGGCATGTTTAATGGGCCTTTCATGGCCGGCCCACAAAGCCCTTTGTCCCACGCTAATTCATCCTGCCCGGCCGGCATGGACAGCGAGAGCAGGGACGGGGGGAGGGCCGATTTCACTGGGGAGCTGCGGGCCTTCCTCTTGCTGGGTTATACATGTAAACAGCATTGGCAATGGGGAAACTACCTGGTCAGCCAAGGTTCAATGTTACACTCCACATTCTCCGCTTTTTTGCATTTTGGCTCATCCCGGAAAAAGTTGGTCTCATCACTGAGAAGTAAATAAACGACTCCTATTGGTTAGACTCCTAGGGGTGCCTCTTAGTCTCCCCTTGGATTAAATATGAAGAATTCTGAAAAGGTTGCCCCCATTTCTATTTTCTTTCCCACTGTACCCAAACAGCCACGAAAACAAAATCTTGTCGTTGGTCATTAATCTTTGGTTGAGGCTTACATTACATCTCTGAGTCATAGAAAAATTAGTGGCTTTTATTACATCTTTATTTTTTTCCTCATGTTTTTGCTGCGACTTGAAAACGCCACGCGCGGTTTATGCGGGTTGACGACATGTCTGTACGTGCACGTCGCTGCGTCGTATTCCTTCCCGGCTAACGTCGCTAACGTCCGCGTTTTATGCGGCGGCGACGTCAATTAATGGAAGGAACCGCAAGTCAGCCTCGCCTATGACATCCTGGGAGCGGAGTCATTAACTCCAGATTTGATCTGAGGGGAGACTGAGGGCAGCGAGGAAATGGAGCACCTACAGCATAGTCGAGAATGCGGAGCATATGACAAAAAAAATGATGTTGCGTCTCCCGGGTTTACGTCTTCGCTTCTCGGTAAGGAAGCAGATATTGCCCCAGAGGGCCGAGCGAGTACGGCGACGGGAAGACTTGGGGAAATATAAAGTTGAACGAGCGGAGCCGCAAAAAGCGCTCGGTCGCGGTTCAAATCCCAACAATAAACGAGACACTTAAACAACAGGTGTCATTCTGCGTGTCGGTCAGAATAAGCGCGATTAATGAAGCATGATGGGTGGGAGGTACGAGTTTGCAGTATAGCGGCCCGAGCGCCGCCGCTTCCTGCGTTCGCCTAAAAATAAACCCACACGAGCTGAAAAAGCGCAGAGTCGAGCATATGTCAAAAGCTGGACGACTCATTGGTCTTCCTCTGCTCCTGAATGTATCAAAAGACTCCGAAGAACTCGTGGGAAAATGCGCATGATGAACGGGAAGAAATACTAGCAACTTTTTTTCGTGCAAAATATTTGGAAGGAACAGAGCAGGAAATGCGCTACAGAACCACTACATTTGAAATGAAGTAAAAGCAACTTGAGTAAAAAGATGTCGAGAAAATATCTTCCGCTCTTTACGGCATCATTTTTTAAACAATGTAGGCTAATCAATCAAAATCACTTCAAATCTAAATGTGGACTGTCTATTGTTTGCCAGCTTCAATACGCTTTTTACGGTTAAGCCACCGCAAAAATCCCTTTCAGATGGCAATATAGAGACAATATTGTGTAGCATAAGCCGGGCGGATATTGCGCGGAGCTTCTGCGGCCGCTGCCTTGCGGAACAAGCTTAAAGGATGCAAGAAGGATTCATTCCAGTTATGAATTTTTGGGACGTGGACGTTGGCGAGCGCTAGAAGAGTCGAAAGGAACGTTGGCCAAACAAAATGACATCCCGTCGTCTCCATGGGCAGAAAAACAACAACATGGAGTCATAGGGAGACACACACACACACACACACTAACTCACCCTGAGGTCCGACCCCACCTGAGCTTGGATGTGTGCCTCAGCAGCACAATCACCCTGGAATGAAAACACACACACACACACTGAGTAAGCTTTAATAATGGAATGAAAAAGAACAATAAAATCTCCGGATATGAAAAGTTCCCGAGGCGATGACACACGGCTAAACTCAAACTAGCTTCACATGCATGAAAGTCTGTGAGTGTTTTTTTTTTTGCGCATGAATATGTACTGTCGCTAGATCCATCTAGAATTAAAACAACAACAACAGTCAATCTTGATGACTAGAATTGTTTCTGAAAGTGGAAACAGCAAATACAATAAAAACAGGACAGGCCCCACAATTGAACCCTGTGGAACACCATACAACAAGGAAACTGATCATTCCCTTTCTTAATGTGCTCTGTGGAGTGGTTAAGAGATTTAATATAAGTATTGAATCACAAATTGACTTAACGCATGAATGGTGTCAGATTCATTCCGAATGATTCTCGTTTGTATGTTCAAAACAAACTGTTGTGGCGCTTTGACAGGAAGAGCCGCAAGCCTCGCTCCCTCCGTCTGGTGTCTGAGTCCCACACGTCATCAAGTGTCGTCGTCGTCTGAAAAACTTGTGAATTTATATCCCTAATGGCGCGCGGTGCGGTGCGGTGCGGTGCCGTGCGCTTCGCCTCTCTAACTGTGTCCAGATGCGGCAGACACTGGTAATTGGACCTGGAGCCAGTCAAATCCCAGGCCAGCTCCAGCTCCAGCTCCAGCTCCAGCTCGCCACCGCAGCTGCTCGGCCCACTTTTTCACTTTTAGGCCTGTGTGTTTTAAGTCACTTTTTTTAAATTTTTTTTTATTCAAGCGCAGTGTGTGCTAGGTGATGTTTGGTCTCAAGCAAGGCTCGGGGTCGGCCAGAGGGGGGGGGGGGGGGGGGGGGGGGGTGACAAATGGATGGCAGAAGAGGGCCAGACAGTAAAGTTAAGTTACGAGCGCAAGCTGGTTTTGCCTGAGAGAGAGGGTCAAAAGGTGGAAAAGCGGAGAATGCGGCTCGGCCTGGAATGCAGAAATAATCACCCCCACGTGAGTTTGGACTAATTGAACATGCTTTTGACGCGCAATGCACAAAATAGAAGAGCTACATTCCCAAAGGTGGGCTAAACTGGGATGAAGGCAGGAAAACGCACCTGGTTTTGCCATCCAAACTTGACTTGGATGTCTCCATCCTCCCTCATTGTCGCTCTCCCTCCCTCCCTCCCTCTCTCCGCTATCATCTATCTACCATCCCTCCCTCCCTCCCTCCCTCCCTCCGCTATCATCTATCTACCATCCCTCCCTCCCTCCCTCCCTCCCTCCCTCCCTCCCTCCCTCCCTCCCTCCCTCCCTCCCTCCCTCCCTCCTTCCCTCTTTCCATCGCTCCCCTCTTGGACTTCCTGCTTTCCAGGCTGCCAGACGGTCGTAATTAACAAGGAAAACGATAGTCCCCCCCCGGCCCTCGGGAGCCCTCCACACTGGCCTGAGTGCGTCTTTCGCTATGCATATGTGTGTGTGTGTGTGTGTGTGTGTGTGTGTGTGTGTGTGTGTGTGTGTGTGTGTGTGTGTGTGTGTACCTCCAGAATTGGCCAACGGTCCCACTTCACTCAATGCGTCTTTATGTTGGAAGCATGAGCTCACCCGCTCCAAGAAATACACCCAATGACTTGCAGGCAACAGAGCCGCCTGGTATCCAAGAGAAATAACACACACACACACACACACACACACACACACACACACACACACACACACACACACACACGCACACACACACACACACACACACACACACACACACACGATGGCAAGACGGCTGTCTAAGCTCCACATACAATGTTTGCGTGTTCTCCGTACCCTCTCGGGCTGCGGGGCCGATCACAGGGAGCAGCCGATAAAGAGCCACGATACACCGATGCTATCTGTCAGTCACAGCCAGAGGGCGGGACTCTGGGTCCCGATGGGGTCAGAGGGCCCTTTCTGCTTCGGTCCCTCGGCACATGGCCCCCCCCCCCCCCCACACACACACACACACACCCACCTCCTCCTTCCTTATCTAAACAAACAAACAAACAATGGCTCCTCGAGAGGCGCACACATACACAGAAAAAAACAGATTATGCAACATCAAAGAGCAAGTAGACACACAGTCTAATGGCTGCAATTTGCTATTTTACCCCAAAAGCACATCTTGAATATGGTAGCAAGAAAGCCACATTGTTAGATTTCACTCAATTGTAAGCTAGCTAGCTTAGCAGTTTTCTTGTCCAGTCTTGTATGTAAACATTCAACTGATGCTTGACGCTAAAAAAAAAAAAAAAAAATATTGATATATTTTGACTGACTCCTTCTATAAGGACGCGAGCAAAGTGTTGTTTGTTTGTAAAAAGAAGCGTCTGCGGAAAAAAAGCCACGCTGTTAATTTTCAGTTGCGAAGCCACAATGTTTCTCCAACTGAGAGTGGAGACGCTCCTCTTAGGGCGGTGGCAAACATTGGCCGGTGCCCAACGTCAGCGTTCGGCTTTGACAATGTCCCACTGACAGTCGCCTATTTTTTTCTTTTTTTTTTAAGCTCCCCAACGACAAATCATACGTGTCGACAATTTTCCAAAGCATGTGGAAAACATTAAGGTTTGGGAATCATTTCACCCCCCCTTCCTCCTCACCTCCTTTTTTGCTTCAGTCAGTTATTTCTCCCATTGGGGAATTCACGAGCACATCCATCAGCACATCATCACTGCGAACGACTTGCTGATATCGCAATACTGACACCATCATTGAGATAATGGAAGAAAACATGTCATTATCACAAGAGCTCATGGAAATGAAAAAAGTTAAACAGCTGAATCCTAATAAAGATTGAAAAGTTATGCCGAAATAAATGGTTTTAAAGAAAAAGTGAACTGAACTCGGTCATTCTTTCTTGTATCACTAGAGGGCGCGCATCAGCACGTTACAAATTGTTATATCGACTTCAAAATAAATCGGATGGGGATATAATCGTCAAAAAAACGTCAGTCGGATAGGAATCGCGATTTACTCATTTTGTGATTTTAAATCGTAATACCGATGATTTCATCCTGATACGGCCAAAATCACACCGCCGCAAACGTTTGAGCAAGTGCGTCCGAGCTCCAGTGCGAGTCGAATGTGTGCGCATGTGTGTTGGTGTAAATATTGTGTTGCGCTCCAGTAGCAGCTCTCGCAGTAGCCGCACGCTTTGGCTGTTTATTTTCTTTCCTGACGGACGACTTCTTATCAAATAAGCACACGCCGCCCTCCACAGGAAGAACCCCCTTCCCCTTCCCCTCCCCTCCCCTCCCCACCTCGCGGCTAATTAATGACTGACAGCGTGTCGGACCACAGATGTGGATGGCGGACGCTGAGGTTTGTCTTGCGACTGCTATGTCTGCGCTCGGATGAAGATAAGACCTTCACAATGCACCCGAAAGGAGTTGATGTGGGTTTCGGGAGTCACAACACAAAGGAGAGGATGAATTGAGCCAATCAGACGCTTAAAACGCACAAGCACGTTTGTTGTCGTTTGCGGCGGCCATTTTGGGAACGGATACTAAATAACATCAGATGGTGACGAAGCGGAAACTGGACTTGAAATTTTGAATCTTGACCTATTTTGCCCATATTGCAGCTCTGCTTACCTAGCAGCTCTGACATGAACGAAGCCCCTCTTTAAAGTTCAATGTTAGTCCACTGAAAGGCCACGATAATTCGATTGAACCAACTTTGCCGGCAAGAAGCTTTCAAAACTAAAACAAACAACAGTCATAACGTCTTGACTCTTTTCAGCTGTTCCCGCGAGCCACCAAAAACTCCAGCGTACCTGACTAAGAAAACACATTTATTTTGATTCTTCGTCCGCTTTCATGAGAGCGCGCCCTAACTGAAACCACCTGGCCATTATGAGACCCCCTCCAACTACGATGGGTGGGTCCTCAGCTTCATGTTTACGTCCACGTGTGAGCGATGACGTCGACATCACGGTGCGTTTGTGTGTTGGCGAAAGTGCGTGTGTGTGTGAGAGTTGTGAGAATAAACAAACACGGCGTGAAGGGGACTCACGTGGCGCTATTATCAGAGCTTGGAGAGAAGACAAACTGTTTTTTTTCTCCGCTGCTTTGATTCCAAGCGGCCTCTGCTGGCTTCCTCCTCGCTTTCTGTGACTACACACACACACACACACACACAAGCACACACACACAAGCACACACAAAAACGCACACCATCAATTCAACATGTGGCTCTAATCAGCACATTATTTTTAGATATTTTAATCACTCATGATTTTGTTTTCACCAGCCACGCACTAAAGAGCCTTGTCAATGAAGCTTTCCCGTCCTCTGACCTCTGAGGTCAAAGGTCGCCACTCTTTTTTGCTTTCTTGATTGCAATCAACGGTGACTTCTGGTGAAGCGGCCAAATCCGATCCAGTTTCTACCGCGAAGAAAATCCGCAAAATAAAAAGTTTGGTTTGGAGGCCGCAGATCAACCCACCTCCGACACAAACACACACGCTGGCTTGTACAGTCAGCATGCACACACACACACACACACACACACACACAATTTGTGGTGTAGTGAGGCATTCATCCTCCCTTCTTTTTTCCTCTCTCGCTTTCTCTCATACACACACACGCACGCACACACACTGACATACACTCATTAATCTGGGCCGACTCAGGAAACCGCTCCAGTAAGCTGGCCGGAGGCCCGGCATGGGAGGGAGAGTGATTTTGGAGCAGGGGAAGGGGCGGGGTGGGGTTGGCTGTCATGAAAGCCGGCGAGCAATATGCAATAGAAAGACGAAAGACTCAAAAGAGAATGGACAAGAAAATGTATTTTTTGCGTGGAGAAAAGGAAACAAGTTATTCCGATTTTCATGACATTGGCATCTCGCGTGCACAGGTACAGTTTTAGTCCCTTTTGTTGCGCGATTGAAAATAAATAAACATTTTATTTTCTATTCAATGTAACTGAAAACAGAATTGCCCTTGTAGCGGCATTAATAAAGGCTTGTTCCATTCTATTCTATTCTATTCGACTCTAATAGATCCCCTCCACCCCCCCTCAAGTCTTACAGGACAGAAAAAAAAAAAACCAAAACAAAACAATAAAAGGTTCTAGCAGAGCGGACCTGTGGGGGTCACCTACCGCAGAAGCCACCAACCCGCCCCTCCTCATTACTAGTCTCTCAAATATACAGTAAAAGGGAACATTTACGTTACAAGTGGCACATGTTGCTGCTTAGACGCTCCAAATGCAAACTCGGGAAGCTTTCACGTCATTGCCGTGTCCGCCGCCGCGAACCCCTCGCTCTGATTAGGTTGAAAAAACCCCAGAATGAACAGCCAGATTTCTGGGTGGTTTTGGAGCCTTCTATTATCCAACACTGGATCCCTTTCAGGAAGAATGAGTTTTGTGTGCCTTCGGTCAAATAGGATTGCGGGAACCAACAATTTCTGGAAAATACGCCTCAAATATCTAATCTAGGTATTGGAATTGAGATTTGAACCCGCTTGCCATTGTGAACCACTACTCCACTGTGCTGCGCATGGGCAATATAAAACATTGTGTCTTTTGTTTTTGTTTGTCGACGGTTATTTGCACTCAAGGTTTTGTTTTTCTTCTTTCAAGTGGGTGAATCAATTGCTCTCCTCCCTTTGAGCAGCTTGTATCATCCGCCGACACATCCCGACGCGCGCCGGGCCGTAGCCTGAGCCCAAGTGCCCATTACGGCGCCGCAAAGGCCCTTATTAAATGTATATATAGTCACGCTTCAGACCGTGAGACAGCAAGCTCTCGGGGAGGGACGGCAACGGGCCCAATCCAAAACGGCCCCGACCAGCGTGGGCGGGCGGGCGGCGAGGCCGCGTCGGGTTTCACGGCGTCCGTGCCAGCAACACACATACAGGCACACAAAAACACACACAATGACTCCTTCTCCTAGCCAGCTCTCATTAGGAACATCTCACTTTAGGCCAGCGGTGTTATTTTAGTGTTTGTAGTTTGTTATGGGAGTGTGTGTGTGGATATGTGTGTGTGTGTGTGTGTGTGTGTGTGTGTGCGTGCGTGCGTGCGTGCGTGCGTGCGTGCGTGCGTGCGTGCGTGCGTGCGTGCGTGCGTGCGTGCGTGCGTGCGTGCGTGCGTGCGTGCGTGGAGTTTGCAGAGTGTGATTCCAGATGTATTTTTTATGGTCCTGGCAGGGATGACAGACCTTGTAAAAAAAAAAAAGAAAAATCTACGGGGAGGGACGTAAGAAGGGGAGGGGTGTGTAGGTGTGGGGGTGTCATAGTGTTCAGAGGTTTTGGGAGACGTTCGTACACGGGCAGGCTTTAAGGCCTGGGGGAGTGAAATGGAAAGGCGGCAGGATGGAGGGAATGAGATTGCTTTTCCTGGCAAAATAACACTCGGCTTTATTGGCTCAGGTGTGCAGAGCTGTGAGCAAGTGTGTGTGAGTGTGTGTTTATGATTGTGCATAGTGCGTAGTTGCAGTGTGTGTGTGTGTGTGTGTGTGTGAGACAAGAAGCAGATAAACAAACAAAAACAAGACTAGATTAAAATTGAGGAAGCGGGGGGAATTGGCGACGTGTTTGTAAAATGTGATTATAACCATAGAGCTGAAAGAGAACTTATAGCAAAGTAGTAGAGTAGAGGGTCAGTGAGCCAAACACGCTTGCTTCGGGAATTTCACCATCGCGCTACCTACGCTAGCGTCATCAGCGAAAAAACATGGCCGACCGACATAACGACGACGCGGCTCCTGCTGTAGCTCATTAGCTGCGCTCGTTAATATGCGTCTGTTTTACGGTCCGGCTTCAAAGATCGTTTCATCTGCGGCCTACCTTCTGGAAGGCGGAGAAGAATTCGTCAAGGTTGAGGGGAGCGAAAACAGCTGCCAGGTCACCACCGCCGTGTCCTGTCCGGTGCTGGAAAAGGACGTTTGGTTGCTTCTTCACTACGAAATAGAAAGAAAGCACAATATTATTCAGTTATTTCCCAAAAAAAAAAACCTATGAAGAAGTCATAATGCAATAATATATAGCGTAGCGTGCGCTTCGTATTCCTAGCGCTGGCTTTTTGTTCTGTTCTGTTTGCTTTACACGTCTCGTTTGTGATCAAAGCTGGCCGTAGCTCACTCGCCCTCACGTACTACCTCGAGCCTCTACAGGCAGGTCTGGAGCGCAAAGCATTCTGGGGGATCACAAACAGATGTGCGCTTCTTCTCTCAACACGCACGCTGGCAGCGGTTCAGAACCGGCACCAGGACCCAGCCGGAGGCGACGGCCATGCGTGACCCTGAGCTTGACCTGGTCCAGCGGCACCTCAGACAGGAAAGGGCCGCAATTGCCTTCAGCTGTGACCCCAGCAACCTCGCTTTCTCATTAAGACAAACTGTTTTCAAAGGCAACGCCGCTTTCACTACCACTAAAGCCAACACCCCGGCAGCTCCGAAGGGGAGGGGGGAGAAATATGGCGGGACGGGGAATGGAATGAGAAACAAGTCAAAAGTGGAGCCATGGGGTATGAGGGAGGGAGGGAGGGAGGGAGAGAGAACAAAAGATCAAGATGAAGGAGAAAGTGAGACAGAAAAAGGGCAAAGTGTAAGAAAATCCAGACTGGGGAAAGATCGGGCAGGAGGAGGGGGGGGAATAAAAATCAGCCATATCACTTGCAGCTGTTGCACGCTTCCCACAATGCACTGCAACTTGGCACGCCGTACTTTTAATAAGACAGGGTGGTGTCATGGTTACGTTCGTGTCGAAGCATCCGCTACGGCAGCGGCGGAGGGGAGGAAAAAAAGATGACTGCGATGATAATGACAGATGAAGCCACGTAATCAGAAACATTCATTTCGAAATTCTGACCCGACCGACTAGGGGTCGCTCGCGGCAAGAGACTCGTTGCATCATACCCATAAAAATAATAATAATATAAAAAATAAAAAAAATATTGGAGAGCTGCACAACCCTACATTTAGTTTAACCAGGTTTAAGTTTAAAAAAAAAAAAAACCTGAATGGAAAGTGTCTGTCATTGAGTCTCTCCCAGTGCCCCAATTTGCACAATTCATGTTGCAAAGCCAAAGAAAACAAACTCAAGCGAGCATGCTGAGTGTAATGTGGTGGGGTAGGGGCTTTTCGGGGCTGACTGATGTGCATCCCAAATTGATTTATGAAAACGGCCTTTAATCAATTAAGTGTGGAGAAAGAGGGAGAAAGAGCGCATCTCAGTGGGGGGGGGGGGCAGAACGTTTGTGAAAGATGCTCTCTTTTTTTGAGAGGGTGGGGGATATGGGGTGCATGTGACGGATGCCAGAGCGGGCCACAGGTGTCCGACACGCTGGATGGCGTGTTTTGTCCCGTGGTAAAAACACTCGAAACATTCAATGGAGCTGATCCGAGCATCCATCATGGACTGCGAGTGTTGTGCATAAAGCGGGGGACTTCTGAAACTGGACTTCCTGGGCTATCGTTTGAAAACGTGACAATAAAACCCTTGGAAAGATTTCTCGCTGGACTCAGAAGGTTTGAGAATTGCCAATGTAAAAGGCAGCGACAAAAGTGGTGTTAGAGGGGCCATCGTAATTTCCGATCGCCTTAAATGGTGATTGTATAAAATTGGAGTTGAAGGTAATACAACTTTTCATCCATGCATGGCGACAAGGGGAGTTGTTTAAAAAGCCCTTTCCTTGCTCGGCCCATTGTGTTTGAGACAGGCATGTGGATGTGTGTGTCAGGAAGATGGGGGGGGGGGGGGGGGGGGGGGTCATGCTGAGAGATCGTTTCTCCTGGCTGTCAGAACTCTATCTGGGATCCAGCCGGAACTAATCAACTCCAAAAGGCCTCCCCCGTTACCCAGAGTGCAATGGGCCACGGGTCGGGGGCTGGCCGGTGGGAAACAGATACTACGCCCCTCCCTAACCCAAAAGGCTGGCCCTACACGCACACACACACACACACACACACACACACGAACACAAGTAGAGTCCCTGCACATACAACACTCCCACTGTTTCACGCCGAAGCAATAATAAACACTTGCGATAATATTTTCACAGCAAGCAATGGGCCGCTTCAGATCAGAACATTGCGCAGCTGCAGGAGACACGCCTGCGCACACTGGCACACGCGTACAAATAGCAACCAAAACACACGCACACACACTCCACAAAACATTCCATTCAGAGTCCAACTTTGAAATATTCTCAAACAGTCCCTTTAAGAATACTGTTTTTAAGATTCCGTGCAGTAACTACAATATTAAAAAAAAACGACATTTCTACGTTTTCTTTTGCGATTTAAATCTGATTTGAAAGTTCTAAAATAGCTCCAAGAGGCCTCAAAAGCCGTTTTATTGCAATAATGTCTCCCTCTAGCGGCAATAAGAGCCATTATCTTGTATTCAATTGAAATATTGGATAAGCAACTTTACTATTTGTACATTTTCAGACTATTTTTAAATGTTTCCAATGAAAACAAATATTACAGGAGCAAGTCACAGGATAGTGGCAAAAAGGTCCATAAATGGAATCTTTTGCCAATGAGAAGACATGCGCAATGTGTGCTTTGAACCTCGGCAACGTACGAGTGTGTGTTTTGCTGAGTGACTTGCACCTCCTTCACGGGGTTGAAGTGGGGGCACGTGGAGATGAACAGACCAATGCTACCCCCCCATTCACCCCACATGTCATTGCAAGGATGAGCCCGATGGAGTCTTAAATCCATATTTAATCAACGCGGATGTTATTATTTTACTTCATCATGACGCATTTGCGTGTTTATCTGTAAACAAAATGTCAATGTAAAAATACATTTATTTTAAGGTCAATCACATGAGAAAAGTCTTGAGTCCCCATGGTGATTGTGTGTGTGTGTCGGGGGGGGGGGGGGGGGGGGGTCATTGAGAAGCGCTCGGGTGGGGTTAATCCCCATTCACCCTTAACCCTTCACTTTCCCGTCCGGTCACAATGAGCTCTGACCTGCCATCCACCCCCATTTTTTTTTTTTTTTTTTTACCTCCTGATTAGGTTACATAGAGTACTACGTTGTAGTCATTCTTGAATTGTTAAAAAGTGCTGTATAATTTGGGTTGTAACATTATTTTCAGAGTGGGGTTGATTAAAACATATTTTTAAAATCTAAACAATCAGTCAGTTTAACAATGCCACACTTACCGTTGAGGCTTTGGGAGTGACTCCATGTTGCCATCTACTGGCTTTGCATTGCATTGCACTGCACTGCAATGGATCGCCTCCTGTCCGCTTTCCCTGCACACACCGGAGACCTTTCTTCGGTACTAGAGCTGCAAAAGGTGACCACGTTAAAATGAGACAACTCGTCAATTGAATTGAGTGCAAGAAAGACAATTTATTTATTTGCGTTCAAAGCAAAACATTGAATTATGACGATTTGGTCAAAGTGCTTTCCTTGTCATCATACGTGTGCAGACAGAGCAAAGCAGCTGTCCTGTACTTGCTGCGTTTGTGTTTGCTGTGGAGGGACAATGACATGTTTATATGCAGTAAATGAAATGCCTGACACACATCAATTGCGTTTGTGCGTGTTTACCGGCGTGCTTCCATCCCTCTGAGCCTCTTCATAATGCCGAGAAAAAGCTTGCGAACCGGCTGATCTATAGCATGAGGATTAAACAAGTTTTTATAAGATACCTTCTCAAATGATGAGGAGTATTTAAGCTCACCGTTTGTCGTCTGCTGGTTTCAAGAGGGATCCGCCGTCCATGCTTCCACTGCCACCTAGGTGACAACAAGACAGCCATCGCTTACGATCGATGAGATTATAATAAAAACACAAGGTAGCCGTGCCTAACGGTCTACCTGACGGTCTCGGGCTGAAGGCCGAGGGGGGCACGGGGGAGACGGACGGAGACACTCTGGCAGAAAGGGTTTGTTTCTGCTGCTCGATCAGATCCAGCAATCGGCCTCTGGCTGCTGCGCTTTTCCTGTTGACCTCCAGGAGGCGCTGTTGCACATTGCTCACGCTGTTATTATTCAGAGTCCCCTACAAGAAAGGCAAGGAGATTTGGGCCAGTTTATGAAGTCCTTGATGAAGTCTTTGTAGCTCACCTGATGGTTCACTTGGCTGACATGTTGACCGAGCCCTGCAGAGCTCTCAGGCCACGGCAACGTCCTGTCAGGTGTCACTCTGCCTGTGCCGACGGAAGCCGAGCGCTTCTGCTTCGTGCCGCCGTTGCCGGGCGACCCGCCGACGCTTCGGGCACGGCTACTCTGGGCATCGGCGATCACGTCCCTGAGGTGGCAGAGCTTGGCGATCTTGGCCTCCAAGACGTCGGGAGAGAGTCGCAACGCGAGGGGGAGGCTGGCGAGAGGCAGGCTGACGAGACTGGACGCCGAGCTGGGGGATCGGAATTCCTTGTAGGCAACCTGATCTGTCTCTGTGAGAAGATGATTTTTTTTTAATGAACTAAGTGTCTGACTAGTGGTGGTAAACAAATTGAGGTTACCAGGAATTGGCTGCAAGGCATCTCCCTGTCCAGGTGAGGAGAGTCGGATGGCGGGAGATACGGAAACCGGCGGTCGCTCGGCAACGGGCTGTGGAACTGGACAACACAAGGCCATTAAAGAGCAAATTTCCTGACTCCTGTGATTCTTCAAAAGCGCTACAAAGGCCATTAGTGCAACATTGGCGCCCTCTAGTGGTATGCAAATTAATCACAGTACAGACAAAGTTAATATGTATGAACCTGGAGCTATGACATCAGAGCCTTGTGGTTGGTTGATGTGCGTCGCCATTGCCGACACCACAGAGTCCAGCTTCCTCTCCAGCTCGGCTGCCCGCTGCTCCAACTCTGCCTGTAGACAAGAGAATTCTCAAAAAAACGGCCCGTGCAAGACAGGAAATGGAAAGTCTACAAACAGCTGTGTGTGTGTGGGGAAGTCCAGCCCACCACATCTCACCTTCAGTGAGGATGTCTCCTCTCTCAAAATCATGGTCTCTGCAGTGAGAGCGTCAATCAAGCTTCGTTGCTCTTTCAGCTTCTCCTCGAGCTTTTGTTTCTCCTCAATCGCAGTCTGTGCGTCATATTCTCGCTGAGGAACACAATTTCATCTCTGAGAAGCTCAGCATGTTATCCGTGAGGCCTTTTCAGACATTACGTTTTTGAGGAGCTGAACCAGGCGTGCGAGATTGGAGACCAAAGCTACGGAAAAGCCGGTGAAGCCTTGTGCCGAGCGTTGCCGACTCTGTGTCGATGTTTGCGGGCTCAAGGAATCCAAGTCGAGCTCCACTTGAGCCAGCATGGTCTGCAGCAGACCCAAGCCGGACGGTTCCGTGCTGAGAGAGGCCTCGGAGGACCCGTTCAGCTCTGGCGTCTTGCAGGCGCGCTTCCTGGCCCTGGCCGAGCGACAGCGGCCTACGGGATAATAACAACATTTACGTGCCAGTGTGTTGAAAATCATGATTCAAGAGGGTGTGGAGTCTGTTGCTACCTGGGAGCCTGGCTGAAAGATCAGGGTTGAGGACTTGCGAGACCAGGAAGGAAGGCTCCTCCACAGCTTCCTCCGAATGGTTGCGTCTGGACCGTAAACGCTGGACAGCTGCCGTGGCATTTAGGACTGAAACCAAAACCAAGATGAACTGCCGGCACATGTGGATAGTATTTTAAATCCAACATAAAAACAATTACCAGTTTGGGCTGGTGCGCAGGGAGTTTGAGGACTTGCAAATCTGCGCTCAGAGACACCGGGACGAATTCTTTGACGCTGGGGACCTCCCATCTTATTCTTCACCTGAAGTTTACTGTAAAAAAAAAAAAAGCTACGTGAATGTGTTTGACTTTAATTGTCGGTTTAGATTCAACGGAGAAGTGTTTACCTCTGGAGTAGTCGTCTAGTTGCGGGCTCTTCATCACTGTAGTAATAGTTGTCGTCGTCTGGTTCAAGAACAGCCTGAAAAGTTTGGTTTTTATTTTAATACAAGAGTATGTGTTAGAAGTGCAAAAACATTGTAGAAACAATTGCGGTACAGTCAAACACCTGTTGATCCACCATGGAGTCATTGAGAGGTGAAAGCCCAGTGGAGCCCAATGGAGAGTCCAAGATTGGAGCCACCGTCACACTGGGATGTCCTTTGAAATTAGACAAACATTGTGTGCATTTACATGAAAAACAAAATGTGGGACGTTAGTTATTCTACCAGTCTGCCTGCGTGGTGAGTCTCCAAACAGGTCGTTGACTACGGCCAAGGCTCTGTCGGAGCGGGCCAGCACATCCTGCAGCAGCAGTTTGTCAGAAAACACCTGCAAACAAATCCAATACAAATTTTTCCAAGTAGGAAAAGAATATTTGAATAAACAAACCTTTTTGAAAATAATGCCACACCTCTCTGATGATTGTTTGGCTGGCTTTATCCAGAGGACTACATCCAGCCTGCCTGAGGTGAGCTTTCAGCGCTTTCTCTCGCAGCTCCCACTGAGCGGCGGCCTTGTTGTGCGACTTGCGGATCTCATGGCGATGGTCCTGAGGACACACCAGGCAGGAATCAAAGTCAGTTTTGCTTGAAGACGTTTTAGAACTAAATCCTTAAATGATAGTTACCAGCTCTGCGGGGGTCATCTTGTGCACGGACAGGTCACTGATGGTGCTCTTAAACAAAAATGTTGCTTATAAGGGGGTAAAATAAGCAAGAGGTGACTCGCTAGAAATCTTTGAATGCATTATTTAAAAGTAATTTACAGCCTGCTTACTGTATGTTAGGGGCAGATTAGGCAGCGTTCCTATTTACGTACACGTTCATTTTACGTCAATAGCGTCGTAATCCGAGGACTCACTTGTTTTTCTGCTTAATAAATGAGGTTCATAAACGAGCATGTACTCACCACCCACTCTCTTTTGGGAGGAGGTGCTGTCTTCTTGGGGCGAAGGGGCTTTTTCAGGCCCTTGCCATGTTGCGTCCGACATCCACCTCTAGCAAATGACATGATGTACGCGGAAAGAAAAAGAAAAGCTATTTGACACGTCAGCGGTGTTGGCAGAAACGAAAGTTTGTGTTAGCATTAGCATTCGCCACTACCCAATTTCACGTCGAGCGAGCGAACAATTGAACTTAGCGCTTACTTGGAAAAGTAAACGTAAAACTCCCCGACGTTGCTTTAACAGCTGACGGGTTATTCTAAATGTTATATACGCCCCAAAATGTCAGTCGAGTTGTAACATTCAAACGTGTCTTTCGTAGTTTGTTGTGTGAGTTTTTCAACCGTCCCGCGCCACTTCCCCGTACTTGACGTCACGTACGCAAAGTGCATGATGGGAATTGAAGTGTTGTCGACCAGGGGTTGCCAATTTTTATTTTTTTTTAATTACCATGAACGGAATAATTCAGAATCTAAATATTGTTTAAGTAAACAAGTACACTTACGTGCAAAGTTATTTTTCTTTTTCGCATCTTTGCGCCGAGGGCATGACGGGAAATGTAGTACTTGGCGACAGGAACGTCTAACGTACAACCTTTTACCGTTTTACTTGAAAAACATCTGGTTTGGGCTTGAGAAAATACTGGTTCACTGTCTGGTATAAAATTGGTCGTGTAAATATCCTGCCTTTTAAAAAAAATAATAATAACACGATTTCGATTCGAAGTGAAATGATTACAAATTTTCGCTAGATGGCAGTGTTACAATGCAATTGATACTGTACCTCCCTTAGCCACCACGTCTAAAAAAAAGTTACACGAGTAACGAATGCAGACAGTGTCATTATATTTATATTCCATCTCCCCATTGCCTGAATTTAATTTACAATTGAATATATTAACAAAACAACGAGTCATTTTGATTGTTTTTTATTGGGTTAAACCGTCAATACAGTATCATTCGATTGGTGCTATTTTACCTGGCCAGCTGTCATTCCAGACTCTCCCCACGCCCCATTTGTGACGCAAAGTAGGATGTCTCGGGCGTACAAGCTTGGCCTGACCCAGCAGGACCTGGACTTCACTTGTGCTCTGTTCTCGTTGTGACGCCCCTGTTGCAAAATGCGAGACGCCACTCACGTTTGCAAGAGGCGCTCACGGGACCGCACAGACACTCGGAGAATACATTGGAGACCCCTCTAACCACTCCGCGGACTGGATTTACTGCAGAAAAGTCGCATCTGGAGACTCAAGTTGAACGTTGGGGGATAATCGCGTGGAGTCCTTTTTGGAAACGCAATTACGCACGGGAATTCTCAAACCAATGCCAGCGCATGAGTTGTGCATCACTTTTCTTAATTCCCACGGCTGCCCTCATAGTTCCGGTGAATCCTAGCAGCGGGCCTCTCTTTCTATCGCCCCCACGATGTGGGCCGGAGGACTCCCGGCCGCCGTGGCCGTGACCCTTCTGCTGGTCACCATCGACGTGCAGGCCAGCGGTGAGTACTGCCACGGGTGGCACGATGCCCAGGCAGGGTGGAAGGAAGGCTTCCAGTGCCCAGAGAAGATAGATGGCGTGGACGCCATTATTTGCTGCGGAAAGTGCGAGCTGCGTTACTGCTGCTCCAGCACGGACGCGCGGCTGGACCAGGGCAGTTGCGACAACGACAGGCGGGCCCTGGAACCCGGGGCCGAGGGCAAAGAGACCAAGGACTCCGATGCAGGTACGAGCATTCGCTCGCTCGCTCGCTCACTCACCCACCCACTCACTCACTCACTCACTCACTCACTCACTCACTCACTCACTCACTCACTCGGGTCTTGGTCATCCAGCACAGGGGGGAAATGAGTTTGGAAAGTACATTTCCAAACGCAATCCATTGTTGTCTTGAAATCTCTCCCGAACCGAGATTCTTCTCACGAGGTTTTAAGATTGGATTTGGACCGATTACACGGTCCCATGAAGCAAGCGCCCCGTGGTGCTGGTGCGTACACTAAGTCAGCAGGTTGGCAGCAACAGCTGCACAACAGACACCATTTGGTTGCTACGTGGGGCTCCCAAATGGTCCTAAAGTGCACTTTTAAAAATAGAATAGTGTTTGTCGGGCGCTGGTGGAATCAAGTCAGGACTCGAAGTGGATCGTGGGCAGTCGGCTCGTGCGCTGACAGCTCTGGCCCGTTAAAACATAGGCCCCTTCTCAAATCACCTTTGATTTTGGTATCCTCCCAACTTTTAAGACCATCATCTGCTGTCCAGGGATTCCTTCTGCTCAGCCACTATGACCTCCAGCATTATGGAAGTTTTAGAATTAGATTATAACTACAGCATGAATAACACAACTCTTAATATCTAGATTGAAATTTGTGGGTAACATTCATGTCCAGTTTTTTATCATGTGTGATGACTGCAGGAACTGCTGTATACATTTCATCCGCTGGCTCCCGGCCAACCTTACATTTTTTACCCCCCCCCCCCCCCCAAAGGCTCAGTTGCATTTTATCCATTTTCCTACGCTTTACAGGCTATTAATCACTCAAGGCAAGGAATACACACAGCGGCTTTGATGACTAACAGGCAGGACGTTATTAATGTGCTCCGTCATGAGGAAACATGTGGCGTTCAGGTAACGGGAGAATACCCGGAGGGCACGGGTCCGAGCGGCCCGTGTTCCTAAAAGTGGAGCTGCGACAGGTGTGGGACAGGCGCTGTGAGAAAAAAAAAGAAGACATTTGCAAAGCCATTTGTATAGCTCAGCTGTACGCCTTTTATCCCACGACGTTTATCAGCTGTGACGTGAATTTTAACCTTAGAAAGTGCTGGAAAATCTCCCTCACGGTTCAGGCATCTGTAGGCGGTTAGTCGAGCCCTGAACCGTTCAGATTTACAGATTAGCAGGACTACCTTGATGTGCGCAGATGCATAGGGCATCAGGCCAGGCGATACTCGCGTGCTAATAGAAGCAGCACAGATAAGATCATCGAAATGGTCTGTTTATGTTCATGAATAAATACAAAAAATCACAAAGAATTGCTGTTGAGAGGCCGAAAATGGTTCCAAACAACAACCTCAAGTACCTGAAGGCATTTTCAGGACATCGCATACACGCCAACGTGAAACCGTCAAAACATAAATACGACAAAACCCTGATGAAGAATACAATTGAGAGTGGGAGAAAGAAGGATACTTGATGCCCATATAAGTACAAGAAAAGAGCCCAGTGACCCGCCCACGTGCTCCCGGCCGGGCCCGAGGGACATTACCCCTATATGTGTAGCCATAACAGACTTATAGAAAGAGTTCCTGTGAGAAGCTGTTTATTAGGAGCGAGGTGTCGGGTGAAATATGTTAGAAGTTGACACCTCACTTCTGCCTTTGGTGTCACCTGTCCTCCTTTTCCTCCTCCTCCTCCTCCTCTTCTCCATCACGCATGCCCTCCTACTTTTTAAGTCGGAAGCCTCACATGCTGTAATCTGCACTAATACCTCTCTGCTTTTGATGGGCATTGAGAGAGAGGGGGGGGGGCTGCAGACAAAGGGAAATTGGAGCTAGTCGCCCGGTTCTCCACGTTACGCCCCGTGACACTCCTTCAGAATGGAAAAGAACTGCCGAGCCGAGGGGGGCAATCAAATCGCTCGTTCGTGTTTTGGTTGCCATTGGGAGTACACACTGGAAATGATATGGCAGGGAAATGCTTCTCCTAAAATTGTGATACTTTCAGTAATAAGTCCATTTTCACACAATTACCCCGCTGCCGCCCACGTCCCATTGTTCTTTTTCTGTGGATTGCTGTTAGATAAACCGAAGGACAACTACTACTCTCGCTACGAACGTTAACCATGACAGGAACGATAATTCAATCTTGAAAGCAAACTAATGGACACTCGGCTTATTTACAAAGGCCTCGCGAAGCTGGCAGAGGTCACTCGCTCGCTCTCCAGTTGCTCTTTGGGATATAAAAGTCGGCCAGACGAGACGGGCTCGCTTCTTTGATTTTCATTAAATCATTGGACGCTGAATGCCTTCTTTTCTTGAAGCGCAAGCCAAGCGCTGCAAAGTCCGGCCAGGAATAACTGGCTCAAGAATGTCCCCCTCCACTCCTAACACATAAATACCTTGCTTACACTCGCTGGCCACTTCATTAGGTACAAACGCACTGCAGTCTCCATAGATGTTTTTTATATTATTTTTTGTTATAGCAACTGCTTTGAAAGTACACAGAGCACTTTGGTATTTTTATTACGTTTGTGTTCCGGGGAGATGGCGCTGCACCAACTGTCAGGATGTTGAACTGGGTGCGTAGCTTCAAAAGTTTGGGAAAGGCTGCTAGAAAACACTTTTAGGTTGTTTTTTCTTCAGGGTGTTTACGGCCGATAGGGTGTGTCCCAGTCTAAAGGGACAGCGAAAAGAAGTTGGGAAAGACCCCTTTAAAGGAACCGAAAAGGTTTGCGCTGGATTTTTTGCCTGCTCGGAGGGGTGAGCACCAAATGTTGTTGCTTAAAACGTTTGGGACAGGCTGCACCGTTGCGGAAGTGGTCACAGCTGAAAGGTTTTTAGCTTAGCGCAAGACTCAATCTAATACATTTGGAATAATATCAACTGTCAGGAATTCAAATACTCAGATGAGTTGTCAAAGGAAATTCATTATTGACCAAATGACGTGAAAATGATCCATGTCTACTTGCACGCCGTGACAAGCGACACACAGTGAAGTTAGAGGGGACGCAGCAGGGGGGGCTGCGGATTAGACCAGATCAAAACAAAGTAGACAAGTGCTAATGAGAGTCTCGGGCTCCCTGGGAAGCAAATCCCGCCGCACCTTTCGCTCCGAAGGGGGCAAGCTTTCTGTGTCCTTGTCTCGGCCAATCAGCACTCAGTTGTCAAGACAGGCAGGAAGTAGCGTTCGTTCGGGGTTCTTACTTGACATTGTGGTGTCTCTCCGCAGTTCCCATCTACGTCCCATTCCTCATCGTGGGTTCGGTGTTCGTGGCCTTCGTCCTGGTGGGCTCGGTGGTGGCCATGTGCTGCTGCCGCTGCCTGCGCCCCAAGCAGGAGCTGGCGTCAGCAGCGGGCGGCGGCAGCGCCGCCGCCAGTGGCCGTCTTCTGGAGACCATCCCCATGATGTCCAGCTCCGGCACCTCCAGGGGCTCGTCGTCGCGCCAGTCCAGCACCGCCACGTCGTCCAGTTCCTCCGCCCCGTCCGCCGCCGCCAACGCCCGTCCGGGGGCCCTGGCGGTCCGAGCGCAGGCCTCCTGCTGCCTGCCGCCCGACGCCAGCGTCTTCGTCAACATGCCCACCAACTTCTCGGTTCTCAACTGCCAGCAGGCCACGCAGATCATGCCCCACCAGGGACAGTTCCTGCATCCGCAGTACATCGGCTACGCCCATCCGGTGTCCCCCGCTTTTATGGACCCCAACCAAGGTGGGTACAGACCCCTCCAGTCCCCTTGCCCTCCCCCTCAAGCCGGAGTCTCCAGTGAGCAGAAATACCCCCCAGTGACGGTGTGATGACCCGTCAAGCTCCACCTGAGCGGCTTCTGGTGCGTTCGTGGGACTTCCGGTGTTCGGTGTCGCCAGTGAGCCGAGCTCAGCTTACAAACGTGGGCTCCGGAATACTTGCAAGTATGAAAGATTTGTGTGTTTGTAGCAGCGATGACTGGGGTGATTTATGCCGCCGCGCGTTAGCAAGGTGCGCGCGTGCGTGCGCGAGCAAGCGCGTGCGTGATGACAAGCGCAGGCGGTCTCCCCGCGGACTATTTAAACGCTAATGAAGTGAGCGAGGCGCACGGACCGTGACGCTCCAGAATGTTTTTCCCGACGCCGCCCCGGCGTGAGAAAGCGCCGATGTCACCCAAAGGGTGGTGAGGCGGCGCTTTGAAGACGATACCCCCCGCACGCAACCCCCCCCCCCCCCCCCCCTCCCCTCGAGGTGTGTTACTGGATTTAACACTAGCACAGTTGAGTGCGTGTGGCGAGAAAGCAAGCAGTCGCCCGTTGCCTTCGAAATGCAGGAATGTGCACTCAGCTTGTGCTGTTGGTGGTGCGCTGGTGCCAATTTTCATATCAACATGGAACTAAATAAAAACAAAAACTGTCATTTTCAAGGAGGCTTGTGCATCTTGCTTGCTCACTTCCACAATCAAAATAGACCAAGAAATAAAAGCCACAACACACCAAGGAGCAAAATCCAGACAGAGTTGGCGCACCCAAGCCCTGGTTCAGATGGTGCGCAAATAGCTTGTTCACAATTTTTTTCGGTCGGATTCTTAAAGCCCTTGCAAGACACTAATGACACATTGGCAGACGGCTCCACCACCCACATCGGATGCTGGAACAAATTGCCGTCACATCATCAGACGCTCTCGGCGGGACGGAGAAGAACAAGGGGGGGGTTTGGCAAGGCGCGTACTTACAGTTAAGTAGCTCCGGGAGTGGATGGATTCTCCATACTGCGGCAGCTGCAAGTCCAGGAAGGTGGGCGGGAAAGGCATCTCCACTTGGACACGAGAGATTCGGAAGGGGGGGGGGGGGGGGGGGGGGGGGGGGGGGATGCGCTCATTCTTAAAAGGTCTTTGTAAATTGGATGCTGTAAAGCTCGGGAAAAGGAACAGATGAGAACCATACAGGAAATCTATAGGGGGAGGAAAAAAAATAACTGTAAACATAAAAAAATAAGTGCAACAGCCAATGGTTCCAAATAATTTACTAGACATTTCAATTTAAAAAAATAATCAAAATAAAATAAGCAACAACAACAAAAGAAGTTAGCTTTTTTGAAGTTTTATCATAGCAAGACCCTGAAACGGCTCATTTCACTTTTCACAGGAGATCAGGTTGTGTCGTCAAAATAATCAAAAAATAGATTTGCCCGTCAGTTTCCATTTGGCGCACACGAAAATCAACGCCGGGACTCGCACAAAACGACGATTGTGAGAGCCGCCCGATGGCGTGACCAAAAAGAAGCAGCAGACAGGAGGAGGCAGACGCGTTTCGGGATTGATTGGATTTAATGATTAGGACTCGGACGGACAGACGGGACAATGCGTCCCCTCTCTACAAGCCGTCATCGTGGCATTCCTGAAGCAGAGCACCGTCCACACAACAAGACGCCACATTCACAAAAACAAACAAAAAAACGACAAACAAAATACACCAGACCAAAAAGAATCCCTTTTTGTTCATTTGGATGCATACTAGCGCTCTTTCGGCCCTATCCTACTCGTGCGCTGAATTGTCTGAGCACCACAACACGCCAGTGCGCCTCGGTCGGTCCTTCTTCAATTGTTTTAATGGTCAATAATTATATTAATGCGTCCAATCTTCCTACTAGTGAGGACAAAGAGTAAAGGGACAATTCAGTGCATTAGTAGGACATCAAATAAGAGTCCAACGGCTCGCCAAAACTAGGTCAAGTCCAACATTCCTTCTGTAGGACTTTTGAGTACAAAAAACAGACAAAGAAAAAAAAAACGTTTGAAAAAAAAAAAAAAGATGGGCAAGATAGGAAGTGAGGCGATAAGGAAGATGGATGTTCCACTAGTTGGTTGGGAGGGGTGGAGAGGGCAGGAGAGAGGAGGGGAGGGGGTGGGGGGTCTGGGGGTGGGGGGGCGGGAGTCCGAACGTTCCGCCTCAGTCGCATCCCCTGTGGCGTTTGGCAGCGCTCGGAATGGAATTCATCCGTGCATGTTTATTTGGACGTGACCCCCCCCAACCCACAGTTCCCTTCTGATGTCGGCATGTGATGACTGAATTGCGAGGGGTGGGTGGGTGGTTGAGTGGGTTGGTTGACACACACGCACACACACGCACACGCACATGCACAGGCGAGTACAGCGGAACGCACCAATCAGGTTTCGCAGTCTCTGATTTGCGGTGCTTGAAAGCGTAGTCCGGAATAATCCATACGCTCAGAGTCCTCGGGGGTGGGGGGGGGGAGTTCAGGGGTTAGATGCTGGGCCGTTGGCGGGTGGTGTCGTACGAGCGCACCACCTGCGATTGGGACACCACGCCGTGCTCCTCCTGGGAGAAGGCGTAGCCATCTGTGGATGGATAATTGGTGGTGGTGGTGGTGATAGGGGTGGGAGGGGGGTCATGCGGTATGGCGTGCCGGTGGAGCAGACGTTAGCGGAGCCATTTTGCTGATGGTTAGTCACCGGCACAAGTCGTACTCACGCGTGACGGGCTGCTGCAGCGAGTTGGAGCGTCCGATGCTGGAAGGCGTCTTCCTAAAGACTCTTGTCAGCAGATGGGCACGTTCGTTTAGACTGCGGGCAGGCGGGCAGAGAGACGGCAGACGTTTCATGGTGAGGTTTAAAAAAAAAAAAAAAAAAAAAAGTGGGGGGGGAGGCACACACTTAAGCGCTAACTATTGACTCTACTGGGTCAACATTGATTCTGTTTACTGTTGCGGGTCGAAGAGCTTGGCGCACAACGCGGCCGTTCAACAAGAGCATCCTTGAGGACCTCAACTGAAAAAAAATGACAGTTGACGTGCGTGCGTGCGTGCGTGTTTTTTTTTTTTGCTGTTGTTGTTCAAATATATACCGACCGCTTAAGTTGCACTAAAGTTCAGTTAAAGAAGTTAAACTCGTTTTTTGACGGCAAATAAAAACGAGTCCGCTTTTCGCTCTTATCGGCGATAAACGTGCAGAACTAGCTAACATCGGAAGTTGCCTCTGACGAGGTGAGTTTTGCCAAACAGGACGTCCACAGTGGACTGGACCTTGGGCAACCCCCCCCCCCCCCCCACAAGAGAAGAAGACTGGAGCCTCTGTGTGAAGACCACACGCCGTCACGGCTGCTCTCCTCTCCCGCCGAACAAAAATAACGAAGCTCCTCGTCATCGCATCGCCGCAACATTTGCTAAAGTCGCAAAGCTGTCTTTTTGCAAAAGGGAGTTTTCCCGAGAGAACGGGACGAGCGAGTCGGCCGCCAAAACAAACGCCATCCGTTCAATAGAAAGCATAAAGGTTGCGCACCATTTCAACTCCTTCTACCTTTGCGCTGCTTTTCCCATCCTCCAAACACAGATGTGCTCCCCCCCCCCCTCACCGGACGCTATACTGTAACTCGCCTCATTCCAGATGATGAGTGGCAAGCTTCCTCACCCCGTGTGGACTTGATGAAAGCAAGCCGCGCGGAGGCCGGGGTTCGTGCCTATGTGCGTGCATTGCCTACGCTCGCTCTTATAGAAAAGCGGCTTGTGTGCGTATAAAGGAGCATTTGAAGGGAAGGCCGCTAATTGACGTCTAAGTGCAGCAGCAATCGGCCCGGTTGACTTGTTAACGACACACTTTGGAGGCCAAATGCAAGAAACTACTGCTTACTTTCTACCACTTCTACACACACACACACACACAACAAGTGTATCTCAATACAACACACCAAGTCCGTGCAGCAGGTCAAATTGGTCCACCTACAAAGCGTTACAATTTTGGGTTTTTTGAAAAATGAGAGGGAAAATAGAAATGATCAGCATGCAAAAACAAGGGCGGGTCGGTAAAGGTCAGAGGTCACACAGCGGGACAGTTGCCACGCGGGAGCGACGACTACCTCCGTTTCGCCTCTAGGGGACCTCGGCCTGGCCTTTGGTTCTGATAATGACGATTATAGTTATCATGAACTGAACTTTACGCCTATCCTAACATTAAAAGTAAATATATAAAATCATTTGTCGCTGACATAGAAAATATGGAAAATCGACGGGGCCGATGTGGTCAAATACGGCAGTGATGTCGTACCTGCGTCCGCTGGCGTCCCTGAGCACGGCGGCGCCCGGGTCCACGGCGCGAGCCTCCAGCTCCTGCACTTCCTCCAGCAGCGACTTCCTCACCGACCGACGCGTCCTGTCGACGAGCGTGGGGATTGGCTCAAATCAAATATCAGTGTGTGCGCGTGTGCGTGTGCGCGTGTGTACTTACGCCGCCCAAACGAAGTCCTTGAGCAAACAGACGGCGGGCACCAGGAGCAGACCTAACCAGAAGTACCAGCACTGCATCACGTTGCCAGCCTGCCAGCACAACAAGCAAAGCATATATTGTGCTCAAAATGGCTGCTCCCGAGCATAATGGCCGACTTTCTGTTCAATTTCAGGCGCGTTATGACAGATGTGTCCGCCCAATTTTATGCTGATCTATGCAACTGGTGTCAGAGGTTCATTTTCTTCCCAACTTTCCAGTGGCCCTTGTGTATCCTTTTTCATGACTAATCAATCAAACGGTCATCCCACTTTGGACGCCGTGCTCTGCTTAAAAAAATAAAAAAATTGGCCGCGTGTCTGTCTAGCATATCCGTTTGTGATTAGGGCTCGTTCGTTTGGAGCCATTCCCGAGTCGGTCAAAGTACGAGCGCTGGAAGCAGCTGTGGCCTCCGAGCAACTATAAAGTCCACGCAGATAATTTGGTTCCTCTCTGGGGAAGGACGGGATGCGGAAGATGCGGAAAACTATGAGGAAATATCTCTGGCAACAGTTGGAAGCAGAAATCAGAGCAAAAAGTCATCCAACAAGGCTTTTGAGTTATTAGTCACAGTTGGGACACAAATAAAGTTCCGACTTGGAAAGACGCAGTCGTGAGCCGCACAAGTCAACATTTCTTCTTTTAGCCATGCCACTGATGTAAATGACATTCAAAAAAAAAAAGGGTCAAAGACTGGTTGTCGCCGCAGTCGCGGGGGTCTCGGCCGCCCCTTCCGCAGTCAGCCGGAGCAGCTGCTGGGATATTTGAGCGCATTCCGGATCCCTGACACAAATTGAATTAATGGGCGCCCAGCCCCGACAGTCCCTTCCGCCCCCCCCCCCTTATAATCCCCCCAACGACTTTCTCAAATCACCCCGCTGTCTCTCTTCAGCAGCAGGAGCCACAGCAGCCCGGCCTCTTAAGTCAACACCTCCGCAGTAAAAAAGGTAGCGGGGGGCTCGGGTGACGGCAGGTGCGGGACGCCAGACTGCCCCCCCCCCCCACTACGCCCTTCCCCACCCGACACGGAACACCCAGGAAGAGATTCTTGACGAGGAACTTCAACCCTTTTTGTGCTGCACTTATCGGTAGCGTTTATGATTCATTCGTTGCTTTACCTGGCCAAGCATGTCGGGGGCCATGGGGAAGGTGGGCCAGATGGACGAGTAGACTCCAAAGAAGACCAGCCACAGGAGCATGCTCCCCCACACGGCCAGGTGGGAGAACTGCGCACAAAAAGATGACCAGGTCAAATAGCGCAAACAGTCCACGTCTCAATTTAGACAACCGGTGGTGTCGTAAAAGCCTCCAAAAATGTCCCTCTGTGTGTCGTGTTGCCGTTTCCACGCTCAGCTGTCGGCCGGCGTGCCTGCCGAGCTTCCGTGTCGACGGCGTTAGCCATGCTAGCGTGTGGGCGCACGGCTGTTAACAGCGCGTCAAATGTGTCAAACATCCGATCTGTTCCACATGTCTTGCCATGCAGGAGGTGGCGTTATATTCCATTACCACAGTGCGGGTCGGTCGGTCGGTCGGTCGGTCGGTCAGGTGGTTTGTGCGTATGCGTGTGTGGAGGCTCTTACCCGGGTCCAAGCGGTGGTCTCCATTCCGGCTTTGAGACACACTGTGACCACGACGTACTGCAGACACAACAATCCACAAAAGCTCTTTAGATGGCTGCCTCGGTACACGCATAAAAAATACCTCAAAGGTTCTCCCGGGATGCTAGGGAGGAACATTTCGATGGTGTGCGTCAGACGGAGACGGGAAGAGACCCTCCTCCGCCCCCCCCTCCCTCGCAAATATCATGCAAAAAAAAGGACAACTCACCGTGTAGACCATGTTGCCAACAAAAAGGTAGTCATTGCCCTGACCGGTTTTGAAGGGCGAGTCTGTGCAGACAAAAAAAGTTAACAATCATTTTAAAAAAAGAAACCTCATCATTTCAGAAAAAGTGTTATCCTCACCGTGCTCCAGCATCTTGAGAGGAAACCAAAAGAGAATAATCGAGTGAATCAGTGCGTTGATACAGTGACCCCAGAACACCTGAAGACACACACACACACACACACACACACGATATTGAGCACATGTAGGACAAACTCCAGACGGCCAAAGAAAGACTCCCTTATCCCAATCTCCCGAGGGACGCCATGGAAATGACCCAAGCCCGCCTCTTTCTGACACTTGTTTACTCGCCGCCCGTCGCGCCAAACAAATAGCGAGACGGCCAAAAAAGAGCGCACCTTGGTGTTGAAGCCCTCGGCATTCTGGGTGATCCGGTAGAGTTGAGGGAAGCGCAGCATGTTCTGCTGGCTGCACGGCCGGTCGAAGATGCCCAGAGTGAACGGCGGCAGGGCCGTGAATATCTGGCAAACAAAAGCGCTGGGGTTGGCGAGGACGGGGAGCCCACCAGCCCAGCGGTCCACGCCCGAGCTTCCTCACCACATTGTAGAGGCCGATGCACCAGCGCTCGAAGAGGATCTGGCCCGAGAAGCCGTTGACGAAGGCGAACCACAGCTGAGGACAGTGGGGGGGGAGAAACGGTCAGGAGAACCTTGCTTGACGTTATTTACTTCCGGCTTTTGTCCCACTGCTGTCAGTTTTGAATGGCGCCATGTTTGTTGTTGCCCCCCAACCTCGCTTGGTGTAAAGTGGAACAGCACCTGCTGGCATCTTTAATGTCAGACAGCTGTCAGCAGAGACAGGCAAGGGCAGCTGACTTCACACGCATATTACCGTAGGCAGAAAAAAATAGCACGATCATTGACCAAAATAGAAAAACAGGAACAAATATGGGGAGGAAAATACAATTACTACATTAGGGAGAATGAGACGTATTTTTTCATTTTTTACAAAATCGGAACTACAAACATCAAGTATTGGCGCATTTCTCTGTAGTCATGTTTGCGTTCTACAATGGCATTTGTCCCAAAAAAGCCCACTTTCTGTCAGCGTGCGCACACACACACACACACACACACACACAATGCTGATTGTCGGAGCCTCAGCGGCGCCTATCTAAACATTGGACACAAAGCAGACGCCACAAGGGCACCTCGTCCATCACTGTCCGACGTGTCGGGTAACAGCTGCAAAAGGTCTGTGTGAATGCAACTGTCGGTCTGTCAGTCTGTCTGTCGGTCTGTCTGTCGGTCTGCGTACCTCGATGATGTAAAGCACCACGTTCTTGTAAAAGCAGTAGAGGATGCACTTGGTCACACGGTTGTAGCTCCACGCGCCGTGCACCAGCAGCAGCTTCTCCAGGTAGGAGAACTGCCAATCACACACACAATCATATAGATTTGCCTTCATATTTAGTTATACATTATTGATCCTCTGTCAAGACCGACTCATATTAGTGCCGTATTGAAGAGGTGAGGCTAGTCGCACACCAGGAAAAAGAAAAAAAAAAAAATCTATATACCGTATTTTCCGGACTATAAGTCGCTCCGGAGTATAAGTCGCACCAGCCATAAAATGCCCCAAAAAGTGAAAAAGCCATATATAAGTCGCTCCGGAGTATAAGTCGCATTTTGGGGGGCAATTTATAGGACAAAATCCCACACCAAAAACAGTCATGAAATAGCAACAACAGGCTAAACAATAGCAACAACAGGCTAAACGATAGGTATGCTAATGTGACAAATACAAACAAAGAGCTGAGAACGGGCCTGACGTAACATATAGAGTGATTAAGCACAACTATTACATGAATAACATGTTTATAAAACCATCGGTGTCACTCCAATTCATTAAATAGCAACAACAGGCTAAACAATAGGCATGCTAACGTGACGAACACAAACAAAGAGCTGAGAACGGGCCAAATAATAATAAATAATAATAATAAATATAAGAGGAGCAAAAATAGAGCAAGTGTACATGCAGCAGACAGTGGACTTGGATATGGTGCTTTAAAGTGTTAATTGCTTTATTTGATGTTTTCTCTATTTTTTATGTTTTGAATATGTTCAAGATAAAGATATAAAAGCATGTGAAGTGATCAACTATACTAAAATTAACATGGGAAGTGGTCAACTATACTTGTAAGTAAGTGATGTCTTAATGATCAAGTAAAAATTTGTGAAAAAAAAACATATATAAGTCGCTCCTGAGTATAAGTCGCCCCCCCACCCAAACTATGAAAAAAAGCGCGACTTATAGTCCGGAAATTACGGTATGCGCTTAGTGAACCAATATGAAGGGGAAAGTGCAGACTCGTGTCGCCGCGATGGGCGGGCAGATAACGCCACGAGCCCTTGGGGGGCTGCCAGATAAACAACAGTGTCAAATGACAGTGCGCGTGTGTCCGTGTGTGCGTGTCACACTGACAAGATAAACTCCGCGATTAAGGCTTGAAATTCCTTTTGCCTTTCAATGTATCTGCTTTGGGGGATTTTTCCAATCTCACCTGCGCGATGGAGTAGTCGGAGGAGTTGGTGGCCTGCATGCCCTCGTTGCCGCTGATGCCCACGCCCACGTGCGCCGTCTGGATCATGCCCACGTCATTAGCGCCGTCGCCGATGGCCAGCGTGATGGCCTTCACGTGCTTCTTCACCATGTCCACGATTTCAGACTTTTGCAGGGGCGACACTCTGCCACACACATAGACGCACGCGTTGAAAAACAACAGCAATCGTGTGTGTGTGTGTGTGTGTGTGTGTGTGTGTCTTTCAGGTGGTCCTCCAGCCTCTTGACCTGTCCGCATCACCGATCTCGTGTCAGTTCTGTCCGTCCGCAGACAATAGCAAGGCTCCATTTGGGGATACTTCCCTTGAGGGCTACTCTGAGAGCAGTGAGGTCACAGGCGGAGTCGCTAAAACTAAAAATCCCACCGTGATTTCACCGATGTTTAATGTCGATATTAAGGTCGAGATCGATGCTAGCAGTCGCTAATTGCGTTAGCACAATGACGTGGGTGGAAAGCAGCCAATTCTGAAAGGAGAGATGAAGGACAGACAATAACGAGCCGGCGGTTTGTTTGCAGGGCCTCGGAGAGTAAAAGTCCGGATACAGCCTGGAAATGCAATGAGTCAATTACTCACCCCCCCCCCACACATAAAAGACAAGTAGTGGAAACTCTTTTGTTAAGCATTACAACTGCTTGTGAGTGGAAAAAAAAAAAAAAAAAAACGGAACGGGAAGTAAACACTGGAATGAAAGCAACGCGGCAGACACGACCCACCGGCAGCAGATGACGGCCTTGCACGATAGGGCCAGGTCCAGGAAGGCCTGGCGCAGCTCGAAGGACAAAGCGTACTTGAGGGTCTGGCCGTCGATGATCAGCGCTAGCTCGTTCTCCTTTCGCAGGGAGTCGCCCAGGGATGAGCAGTGCTCGGTTAGCGTGGAGCGGGTGGCCTGCAAAAACAAAACAAAACAAATTCTGTCAGGAGAAGTGTGACAACCCGTAATCTCCTGTTAATCCCTTCATTATGTTTGTGTTTTGCCTTCATTTGGGGGGGGGGGGGCGAGTAAAGGTGAATACAAACAGGAATTCTGGTATACAAAGAAAAACATACAGCCCCGGGCTGAAAAAACACGAGCGGGAATATTTAGGAGGAGGAGGGACGCGTGTTTGGGAAGACCAAGAAAGAAAGGCCGCATTGTTCGCGTAATTGTCTTGTGTGGGCTTGCGTGTATTTGGCGCTGTCTGAAAAAGCAATCCACATTTAAATTCAAGTTTGGGTATAATAAGCGCATTTGTAGGTCAAGTGTTGCTTTTTGTGGCGCTTCCTCTGAAAGGCATTTTCAGCAAGCAGCATGGCCTACTACTAGGAGCCGCTTTAATAGTCCCATAACTCCAATAAAGAGCCCATTAGTGCTTGTTTTGCACTCTCGTTAAAATCTTAAATGGCAAAAGTAGCTGAAAATTCTCACGTCTTCTGGCCGTGGTTTTCATGTGCTACGTTCGGACATCCTGTGTAAAAGACACTTGAACGGCATGCGGGTAATGAATTTGCCAGACGTAGACTCAATCTTAGGAACTTCATTGCCCTTACAATAAAAAATCTGTATTATTCGGAGAAAAAAAATCCTTTCATTGATCCAAGACTCAAGGTGGCACCAAAACAAACAAACAAACAAACAAACAAACGGCCAAAAATGCCTGAGCCGCGCTTTCTTGCACAGATCAAAGACGAGACAAAATGCTAAGTAGCTTTCTCACGCTAAATGGCCGCTTATTTTTGGAGGCTGAGGGAAAACGCTGCCATGCTCATTTGATTGCAACTTTTTTTTTTTTTTAATCCTCCAAACCAAATATTTACTTATCGCATGCATCTGAGCTCGAAGAGGCTGGAAAAACACACGCGCACACACACACACGCACTCACACTGCACTAAATTTTATCTGGATTATATTTGGAAGCCCAGACACGGAGGCGGGTTTGGTACAATTTGGAAGCCAACCAACTTTCTGTGGAAAGAAAATGCCCCGAGAGTCGCACTAACAACATCACGTGAGATTTCAGCAAATCCCGTGAGATTTCAACTTTCCGTCTCTCGGGGGTTCCAAACACGACTCGTGTGTTTTGATACTGTTATTGCGGATGCCACCGATGACGAATGCCCAGGAAATACAGGCGGCCATATTTGTATATATAATACGCAATGTATATGTATACAGTGCTAAGTGTGTGTAAAGATGATTAATGGCCAGTTGTGCGGGATTGTGGGAAAGTTGTAGGCGTGTGCGCTCATGCTCAGGAAGCGGGTCGCTGATACCAGCACCGATATCAATAACATGATATCATAATTCCCTACGTTAAATTGATACAAACTTAAAGGGAAATGGAACGGAAGCTTTGAGGACGCATGAGGTGTGATTGATGATAAGCAAGTTCTGGTTCAAGTCACACTTTGAAAGCTGTGAAAGGTTATTTTAAGTGACAGCAAGTGTCGCCAACACTTAGACACACTCACATAGACAACTTTGTCATGCAGGAATAACCCGAGGCATCTTTTTTGGAAGTCAGCGTTGACTCCACTTTGCAAATACGGTTATCCAAAGTCTATTAAGGATAATCCACTCATGCGACTAATTCCATTGGCTAAATATGTCAAAGAGTCAGACGTGGGTTTTTTTTTTTCTTCCTTCGCCAAGTGAGTCAAATAAAGACAACAAAACTTTCATTCATGGAGGAAGCACTTCACATGCTACATTAGGTGTCCAGTATGCAGCAGAAAACATAAAAGGCCGGCAATGTTTTTCAACCAGAAGGTTCCAAAGGCATTGAGTCACCATTTTTGGGATTTTTTTTTATTAGCTAAATATTAGGTTGTCAGGCAAGACGACGTTGGCAGAGCGGCCGGCAATTCGTCATTTGTCTAACAACCGTGATGAAGTGAGAAAGTTGTGAATGTAAATAGAAAATGTACACTTGAGCACATTTGGACAATAAACGAGGCCTATTTGGCTTTCACAATCTCCATGTGGCCTCAAAGTGTGTGTGCGTGCGTGCGTGCGTGCGTGCGTGCGTGCGTGCGTGCGTGCGTGCGTGCGTGCGTGTGTGCGAGACAGACACACGACAGGACAGGACAGGACAGGACAGGACATGACGGGACCATATCAACTAGAGAAGGCGCTGATATTGCCACTATCAATATTCAGTTAGTATCAACATTCCAGTATCATTGGGCCAAAGCCGGCGAGGATCGTGTGTGTGCAAAAGCGCCACAAAGACAGACAAAGCTGTCTCCAGAAACGCCGCAGGGGACACCGGAGACTTTAATTACCTGCGAGCGCACAAAGAGCGCCCGCCCGCCCGCCCGCCCACCGCCCACCCAAGTGGGACCACGCTCTGGTTCCCACGGCAACCGTACACGAAGGAGAGCTAGGGCGCTACTCACATCCAGGGAGTCCTCATTGACGATGATGAGGGACATGCCGTGCGTCACCAGGCGGCACGAGTAGCCGATGTTGATGGCCGTCTCCTGCTTGTCCCCGGTCAGGACCCAGATCTTGATGTCGGCCCGCATCAGCGTGGCGATGGTTTCGGGGACGCCGGCCTGGAGGCGGTCCTCGATGGCGGTGGCGCCCAGCAGCAGCAGATTCTGTTGGGTCGGTCGGTCGGGTGACAAACAACATTAGGAGAGATTCTTTTTTATCGTTTGCTTCATGCTTGATTTATTTAGGTATTGGAGATAGGTCCACGTAAGCGATACCCACCTTCAAATGAAAGTCGGCTTTGCTTATCTCTATTGATATGGCTATAGGTCTCCTTGTGCTTTTTAGTATGGAAAGTGTTGTAATTGCTAACTGCGGCCCGCTGCAACTCCTTCTATCCGTCCAGTAGGAATGTCCAAGTGCAAATTGTGCGGGACGGCTTGTGCGTGCATGCGTGTGTGAGGGCTCTCATCACGCCAAGAACATCATTCACTTCCAATTATGACGACGAGGGCCGTTGCGGCTCTTTTGGACGCCCCGTGACTTGAATGGCAAAAATCTCTCAGCCGGCGCGGCGCGGCACGGCACGGCACGGCGCTCCCCCCCCCCCTCCCCTCCCCTCCCGCCCCGCCCCTTGACTTCAATTTGCTCAGCAATTAAACGCACATGTATGCTTATTAGACACACTCAGACGCGCACACAAACATTTCCCCGCACGGTAACACTGCCGTGTTGTTGACTGCACTTTTATGGGGGGCTCTTGGCAGGCCGGCATGCGGGCTAATTAGCCTTGTGGTCTTCAAGTCTGAGCGCTCCTTCTCCTCCTGCTTCCTCTTTTTACCACCCAGCCTCCTTTTCGCACCTCCAAATCCTCCCTCCACCTCTGGCGCTTAAAGGCAGAGCATGCAACTAAGCCGACTGGACGTTACAAGTACGGCAACCGCGCCACCTGCTGGTAGTCGGGAATATCACACGGAGGTGATTTTTGACCTTTTCCAGTAGTTCATAGCACTCCTCCAGTTTTTGCGCCCGGTCTTTGAGTACAGTGCTGACGTCGTTGTATTTTTTCAGCCACTCCTGGTAGGCGTCCTCCCGCAGGTCCACGTAGGCGAAACACAAAGTTCTCAGGCCTGCGTGGACGGCAAGAGCTTGAGTAAGGCAGCGGAAAAAAGATAGATATCTACACTATATATATCTCCTTCCTAGCTGTGCTGGCATCGCTTACCTTCCGTGGCAAACTGCTCCAAGTGAGCGATGGTCAAGTCTTTGTACTGAGAGTCCTCGGTCAAACGTTCAAAGATGACATTATCCTGAAACACATGAGTGAACTTTGAGCGGTATCACGGTAGCAGTTGGGAGCACAACTGGAGCTGAACATACCGCTCCTTTGCAATAGAGCCTCAGCCGCCCGTTTGGGGTCCTCACCACCGCCGACATGCGCTTGCGGTTACTGAAAACAACACGTTGAATTTTCACAACAACCCTTCTTGGGAATTCTAGAACACAAGCGATACCTGGAAAACTCCAACACGTTCAGCAACTGGTAGCTCATCTCCTTGCCTCTCTGGAACAAAACAACACCACGTCGAGCCCTCTGCGGATCCCGACGGGATCGCTTCCGAGTTGGAGACTTACGGCTTCGATGATGACCGAATCGGGCGTCCGGCCCGTGAAGACGAAGCCCAGACCCTTGGCCCCCTTGACTAGAGCGCCCTCATCTGGCGAGGAGGCCTGGTAGATGATCTGGTTGTCGTTGCGCTCGGGCACCACCGTGTGGCACACGGCCATCATGGTCAAGAACTCGCAGATCTGAGGGGACGTCGGCTGCAAAATATTGATGACATTGTTGTATTCAATTTCATTTGGAAAAATATCAGCTTGACACTTACGTGGCCTTTCTCTATGTTCTGGATGAGAGCCGGGTCGTCGAACTCGGTGGAGTTGTTACTGCTGGATGGCAGATTGCTGTCGAGAACAAAAGCAAACAAATCAATCGGGAGGCTTCGGGGGTCACCCGTTAAAAAAATAAATAAATACAAATCAAGCACGCCTGACGGGAGGAATTTCTGACAGACGGACCGGAAGGGCGGCGGTGACGGCGGCGGCTCGACTCACCTGAAGTCCTCCATGGAACGATCGCAGTCGAGATCGGGGAAGTGGCTGCGGTAATGAATGAGGTTGCGGAAGGGGAAATCAAATGGATGAGTTGATTAGTTTGTTCTCATCTAGCATGCCGGAGTTAAATGAAACGAGTCAGTTGTTTTCACGAAGAGAGAGTTGCAAATTAGTAAACGATTAGAAGGATCGGGAGGTAGAAAAAGTCAAGCGAGAAATAAGATGGCTCACCCGTAAGTGATTCCCGCTATGGTGCACTTTTTAAAGTGCATGACGTTGCAGGTGAGCGTTCCTGTTTTGTCCGAAAACAAATACTTCACCTGGGAAAAAAAGAATTCGAATAAAACGGGTGAATGATAAACAAAACGTTTAACACCAAGCACGAGAGAACCTGGCCCAGCTCCTCGTTCAGGTTGGACGTTCGAGCCATGGCTGGCGTGTCCGTCTCGGCGTAGTACATCTCCACATCCTTAAAAGAAAAAAAAGTTGGGTTAGCCTAATCGCTAAACAGATAAGCTTTGGATATGCGTACCCAGTTGATGAAGAGGGCCTGCGTGAACTTGACCACCTCCAGAGTGACCAGCAGGCTGATGGGGATCAGGTTGTTGTACAGGATGATGAAGGTCAGCAGGTTGTACGCAAAGTTGGTGGAGATGTCACCTGGAATCCACAACAACCAAACATTTTTATGGATGAAAGAACGCGGGTCAAAATGTGGGCCTCACCTTGCCGGGACAGATACCAGCAAGCTTCCTCGGTGTACTGCCTGTTCCAAATGGCGGCGCCCACCGAGCTGACCAAGGCCATGACCAGCAGGATGCCAAACAGCACCAGGATCTGCATGTTGGTCACCCGCTCCACGTTGGAGCGCTTCAGGGGCGCCTTGGTGGAGTTCTTCTCGCCGGGGGGGGGGGGGGGGGGGGGGGGGTGAAACGTTTGAGTGGCGATCCCCGCGCAAAAAAACACGCCATCTTTTCTTACCTGCATGAGTTTGGAGTCGTGGCCGGTGTAGACGACGATTCCCACCACCCACTGGGTGTTCCGGATCTGGGCGCCACGTAGTAGGACCTGGTCTGGGCCCAGAGGAGCAGCTCTGAGGATAAAAAAATAAAAATAAAAAGAGACGTTATGCAGTGTGTGCGTGCGTGCGTGCGTGCCTGCCTGCGTCAACGCCTGTGTCGTACTTTTGATTTTCCAGCCGCAGGGTTCCGGTGAAGTCGTACAAATGTCTGTTGGGACCTTCGCACTCCAAAACGCCAGATAACGACAACAGGTCCTCGAGTGTCTGGAAGCCCGCTGTGAGCGGGAGACCCTGCCAGCGCGTCCACACCACCCCGTTTTCAAAGAAATCAACACACGCGTCAAGCGCAATGCCAGGACGTACCTGTCGGATCTTCAGGTTGGTTTCCCCATCCAGGTTGGAGGTCTCCGTGTAGCACATGGCCTGAGGTTCACTGTGGAGCAACAAATGAAGTCGTGAAAACAAAATGACACACTTGGACAGCAAAGGTGCATTCGCTGGCAGCCACGCTCTGACCTGGATGACACAATAACCATGTCGGCCGGAAGATGCTGGCCGTTGGTCACCTTCACGATGTCTCCGACCGCAACCTGACGGTCGCCACGGCAACGGCATGGCAAAAGCCAGGTGGGGAGGGAGGGAGGGAGGGATGGAGGGAGGGGCGGCAAAACAAGAAGAAATTAGTGAGCAGCCATCAGCGATGACATCAAGTGACAGCCGGCACGGCGGGACGTTGCTTAATCCGGCTTTCCAAATCATATTGTCCAAATCAGGACGCTTTGGCTCCAAAAATATACGGTTGCAAGTTTGCACCATCCGTCTCTTAAAATCTTACAACAGCGCAATACCAAACCCATTTGGCATCGTTTGTTGGCTGGATTTCTTCTCCCCCTTCCTTACCTGCTTCCAGATGATGGTCTGCCATGCTCCGTTACGCAACACTGCCAGACAGGAAGGACAGGAAGACAGGCAGCTGTCAGTCAGCCTATAGAGAAGAGCTCTCATGCACTATTCATAGCAAAGCGTCTGATGAGCCACGCACAACAGCCCAGACCAAACAAAATGGCAGACACGCAGAGTAGAAGCGAATTCCTTAGCGCATACCGGTGGTCTTCTTCTTGTTGACCGTGTTGTCCGCTTTATGTCGTTTCTGGGCGGAGACAAAAGTTGACACGCTTTTTAAACGCCGCCGCCGCCTTGGTCGCCGGCGGCGGCGGCGGCGAGGTACTCACGTAGTCCTCGATGATCTCCTTGATGCCAGCCACGGTGAGGATGAAGATGAGCGGCACCAGCGTGGTGTAGCGGCCGGTCGGGGAGACGTCGGGGATTTGCTGCCGGAGGGCAAAGGTTTAGGGAGGCTCGGACAATCAAAATCTTAACCACTTGCTTACCTGCATGAGTGTGATGAAGAGGAAGAAGGCGTTGGCGGCCCTGCGGATCTGCTCGTACATGAAGCGGGGAAGAAAGGAGAGGACGCCATACTTGGTGGTACTGACGAGGAGAAAGCAGGAAAGACAAAATGGCCCTTTGAAACCTCGGAGACCTCACGCCTATAAAGACATGACCACTCCTGCAAACTAAATTTGGAGCCACGTTGTGATTGATGGCAACTTTATATCGATCACGTAGCAGTATTGAGCGGCTCCTAAAAGGCCTTCAAAAAGGAACGTGTCGATCCAGAACCTGATTGGCGCAAAATGTACTGCCGTGACTCCAAGGTTGCGATCGGCGTGCATTTCCTGCAAGCAGGAGGCCCGATCGGTGCCAGCCGGCCAGCCTAATGGCATTACGGTCCTGGAAATGCAGCGGAGGTCTTCCTGAAACCCTTCGATAGCCGTATTGATTGCAGCTTTTATCTGGATCCTCTCAGCAGCTCCATATTTCACCCTTCTCTCTCTTCATGCAACCTGTGCATTAGCGCTGCTTTCCTGCACTTAGCGTCCACTATACAAACCTGTGTTCTTTATTTTTTTTAATCCTATAGCTTTAGCGAGAAGGGCTGGATTGTTTTTTCCAAAAACAGAAGACACCGACGGGGGGAGAGCTCCACACCCGCTGTGTGCAGCTGCTTACGCTAGGCCAAGAAGAAATGGAGATGGAGAAATACACAAAGTGGAAAAAACTATTTGCGTGCACGTATTGATGGAGTGAATTTTCAACTGTGGTCCACTTTGGGCCTCTCACCTTTGGAACTACGGCAAATAATCACATAATGGATGAGCTATTAAAGCGCCTGCCTTCCTTCCTTCCTTCCTTCCTTCCTTATTTGCTTCCACAAGTGTCTTTCTCTTGAAGACCATAACATACTTTTCAGCAGAAAATGGTATTAGAAAATGTACAGGAGTTAGAAAAAGTCAACAAACACCTGTTCAAAGGTCAGCCCAGAACGTGAGCGAGAACTTTTAAAAGCCAATCGGAATAAAAAACCTTATCAGGAGGAAGTAAGAAGTTCAAAAGTGAGAGAATGTGTTTGCACAAGTGTGCACACCCTCACATTCAAACGGCGTGTTGACTACGGTGGCCTACCTGACGTGGTTGTCGCAGAACTTGGTGGTCTGGGGCCGGTTGAGCAGCACGGCGCGCGCCGTGGCGTCTACGGGCTCCGCCTGCGACGTGGTGCCGGACATCTCATCATCTGCCTTGTGGTAGCCGGCCGACGAGCAAGCGGGTCCTGCGCCGTTGGATTGATGAGACAGAGGCGAGGCTGGGTGAGTAAGGGGTGGGGGTAAGGGAAGGGGGGGGTGAAGAGTTGGAGATAGACAGACAGACAGACAGACAAAAGAGGGTGGGTGGATGGCAGGTGACACACACACACACGCACACACACTCAAAAGACATTTACTGTAGGCTGAGCGTGTGTGTTGCCTTTTAGTGCACCCGTGGGACTCCCATCCCGCTCTTACTCCCCCCCCCCCCCCCCCCCCGTGCTAATAATGGATGTGCTGAGGGGTGCACAATAGGCAACAAACACACTGGGCCCACCTCCAGCAAGCAGCACATGGAGAACCCTGACAAGAGGATGCAACAGTCCGCTCCGCCCACCCCACCCCACCCCACCGCACACCGTTGACTCAGCTGCGGACCTGGACGGACAAACGGAAGGACCCAAGCGACGGCTCCAAGTCCGGATGTCAAGATGTGGGCCGGCTCGGCGGCTGCCCCATTAGGAAGCTCCCTGCTACTACTACAATCGGAGGCGTCTCCTCCCTCCGGCGTGATGGCGAGTGGCGCGTCGTCGCCGCCAACAACGACGGGAAGAAGCCATATGGAGTGGAAAGCCTCCGCGAGTGGGAGGAGGGAGAGGTGGGGGGGTAAACTCGGGGCTCCGCTTTCTTAAAGGGACAGTAGCGTCCAAACGGCGACCGGATTCAGGAGTTTTACTGTGCTGATTCCAAACCTTGGTCGAAGGGGTTACGATAGTTTGGGATTTTTCAATGTTTTTTTTTTTCTTTCATTTTGACATTTGTTTTTCAAATCCTTTCATTTCAATTGTTTTTTTTTTAGAACAATTTGACTTGTTTCTTTTTTTTTTAATAGTATTAGATTTTGCATTTTTTTCATTACGTGAAGAATATTTCAAGAGCAAAAAGTCATTTTTGTATCTCAAAGTCTGATATTGTTATTATGAGACAGATTATTTCATGACGTGCGTTTGATTTTAAAAATGCATCTTCAGTCACAATTGCTATTGAAAGTCAATTTTTCCACAATCACTGAAACCTAATCCTCATGGGAGTCGGTGTGATTGTCTGCACTTTTTCTTTGCAAGTGAAAACAACAGGCGGGCCGGCCGGCCGGCCTAGTGCTTCAATAATTTAAAAGGCAATAAAGCCCGTCGGAGTCTGGTGGATTGAGTATCCCGCAGCACTTTTGCCATTCTACACCGAGCGGTCAGATCTCCGCACGGGTCAAAGTCCTTTAACGGCCAAATGATAACAAATGTCTTATCGGGAGATCTGCGAGCGGGCTATTACCTGCGGGCTAGTAAGTCACAATGGCAATCGCTCCACAGAGCAGATCAAGATGAGTCAACACTTGACCCCTAATGCACATGCCGCTGTCTACAAGTGACTTTTGTTACGCCTGCACCATTCCTGATCAATAGTGATATATTCTCCGGAGCCTCCTGAGCAGATCAACGCTCGGGTTACTCAGCACCTCTTGATGGGCGTCTTCAGCCGCGCAATAAAACAAAGCGGAGCGTGTGCGGCGAGTCCGGGAGGGCGGTGACGCGTTTGCGCTAACCTTTAACCCGACACTCGACAAGATATTGCGGCCTGATAGCTGTTAGTCTGTAAGTCCAATTGAACCATTTTGCTAATCGCTAAGACTCACTGGACGCCACATCAATTGCAAATTCACAATCATGTGGCACAAGGCAACGAGGCATTTGAGAAAATATTTTTGTCGCATTCAATTCAAATGTTTGAAAAACTACATCTATTTTTGGGGAATATATTTATTTATATATTATTGTGAGGAAACATATTTGTCAATATCAAAACACACAGACCTTTTTACCAAGCAGATGCTCTCTTAAATAAGGCATCACGGCTAATGGCAAGCCAGAGCAGGTTGCCTTGCTGCCTGGCTGCCTGGCTGCCGGCCTTGCTGGCTGGCTGGCTGGCTGGCTGGCTGGCTGGCTGCCTGCCTGCCAGCCAGCCTGCCTGCCAAGCACCACAACTGTCCATTACACAACAAAGCAATTTGAAAAGTCGATCCATGAGCAATGATATACAGTGCCGGGACTTTTAACTTGAAGTACTGTTAGCCTAATAGCATAATTGCTCCAGTCACGCTTAAGCTACTGAGCAGAACAATTTTATATATCGCTCCATTAATTGCATAATCAAATAGTTGTCGATTCATTTTTGCAACTCTCAGACAAATCACATCTTGTCATCTATGTATCTAAACAGCTTTTTTTTTTTTTTTTTACTTAGCACAAAATAGGTCAAGGGAACTGAAACAAGAAAAGCATTACCAACAGAACGCCGCCTGCCCGTTTGGCCGTTAAGCCCCATGGCGACCCTCGGCGGGGAGCCCCCTACTCCCCTTTCTTCTCTACTTGCAGGTTCTGCCCGACCGACCCAGACGCCCGCTTCGCTGCGGGCTCCATTTCCTGCATTGTCACGAATCAGCAAGGAGCAAAAAAGCTTCTTACGGGCCCAAGCATACAGTACGCTAATCCTCGCTATGTCTGCTCTGCAACTTTACCTGCCGGCTAAGCCAAGACACGCTGGTAATCCTCCACGTGAGAGTCACGTAACAACAAAGGTTCCTGATGCTATTCATGTCAAGTGCATTCATTCTGCAAGTAGGCCAAAAAACATTCATCCAATGACTCAAAACAATTCAAATAGAAAAATGCAAAGCAATCAGTCTCACACGCCAATCTGTGCAAATGACAAACATATTGGAGCAAGGTCCAAAACGTTGGAACAACACATGAATCAAGTCATTTGTTTTTTAAATGGCGTAATGTAATTTCACCATATTTGTACACGCATCTTTGCTCTCTTTTATTCGCATGTAAATAGATAGATAAATCATGCAAGGTCACGACATGCACGCGTACATTCTGCCGTTTGCAAAACATGTCCATCCATGACATGCATGTGTTGCACAGCATGCATGGGCTTTCCAGTGAATCGGCCATTCAACACTCCAGACCCCGAGCAGCTACACTTTTCACCTGGCGCTCACCTTTGACGCTTAACAGAACACTTCAGGCGGCAGGTTGCAGCTCTCGAGGGCCGGGTGGGGTAGGGGTTCGAGGGGGCATCTACTCCCGGCGCGCATGCACCTTGGCGGACGCCATCCAGTCCCGCATCACTCACTTTTGTCAAACCTGTCTGGGGGGCGGGCACCCGCCTTCCGGCTGGGGTCCTGGGGCTCAGAAGGGGTCTGCCTAATGGCAGTCAACACTAACTGCTCTGTGGGCCACGGGCGGGCGGGCAGGCAGGCGGAAAAGGCCGGGAGAAAACAACACACAACAAGACAACAGGTAAATGGGTCAAAGGGCTGAACAATTCATCCAATTCAAATCGACATGACAATGAAGGAAAAAGTAGCTTCTAAGGCGCAAAGCCTCCGACTCTTTCAAATGAATTCATATTTTAGCATATCCCATGGGACCAAAACATTTACGTATTTAAAATCTAACAGGGATTATTGTAATAGACAATTATTTATTGCTTGTTAAAAAATATATGGGAAGAGGACCTTAAAAAAAGACCAAATTAAATCTTGGGGTAACATTATTTTTCAAAATCGTTCAGCCCTAAAGAAACACACACAAAGAGCACACATTGGTACATGTGTGAGGAAAATGAATGGCGTTGAGGATGGCGGTCAGTCATTTACCACACAAGAGCGCCCCCTGTTGTCCAGCACCACGAAATACCCCAAGGGCCCACACACCCTTCCATTATCTACGCAGCACACACACGGTGACAGTTGGCCGTGCCGCACGGCCAAACACTCACACGACCCCAACCGCTAATAATAACAGCCTCCAAGCTAACAAATAAATGCCACATCTCAATCAAGCTCCGAATTCGAGCAAAGCCTCAAAAGCTCGCATACTGGAGAGACACACACAATTTCATTCCATGACTAATGATTTATCTGTTAATAATTTGCCCTGCTTTCTATTTGTGGAAGCGGCATGCGCAAGCACGCACGAACGCACGCACGCGCGCACGCACGCACGCACACACACAGGCACACACACAGGCAGACAAGAGCATAGCAGCAGCTATGTGCGAGTGACTTTTAAACTCACGTTCTACTCTCTTCGAGGGCATTTAAACTCACGTTCTACTCTCTTCGAGGGCAATCCACTGCAGTCTGTGCAGTACGTGCATGTCTCCATAGCGTTTTTGTGCTATCAAGCTATTTTGCAATTTTATAGTGTTATTGTAGCATTATTGCTGTCGCATTGCTTTATTTATTTGTGGCCGAATAGGATTATAAGCTTATGGAATGTAGTTCATCATTGCATTGCAGTCTCTCGACGCCGTATGGCGGGTCCGTCGTAAAGCGAGGACCGCCGTTCGTTCCTCTTACCAGGTCGGGCGCTCTTCAGACGGTCACGTGACCGTTAAATCGGCTTGCTAATAGGCTCGTCCTCCAGCTGGTGCACAAATCTTTGGCTCCAAACGAACACAGGACAGGAGCGCGCGAGCGCGCGCGCTTCCATCACTCGGCATGTCAAAACGACGCCGAGTAAGAAAGCTCACCTGCATAACGGACGCAAATACGACAGCGACATCACGACCCTCGTCTTTGAAGGGCGAGCGGGCGGGCGGTTAGACGAGGCGACGTTTGCGTTGTTCTCACGTCCATGGTCACCTTCCATACATACGCACATCGTATCGAGCCACCATTGGCGTCAGTGCGCAATTCATTATTGCAACGCTAATAAAAGGCTACACAAGCCGCTCGCTAGTGTACTGTTCGTTCGTTCGTTCGTTCTTTCTAGCTTACCTCCCTCGCTGTGGATCTTCTTGGCCCCCCGGTTGAAATACATCGTGCCAGTGGACGTGCTGGTGGTAGTGGAAGGAGCAACGTGGACATGCTCGCTTACGGCTCGCCCGCAGCGGAGCCGAGGCGAAGGCGAGTAGTAGTTACGGGCCGCGGCCGCTGTTGCCGCTGACGACCGGGTACCATGTTCGCTCTGACCGCTTCACTAGTGGATTAACAAGGTGGAAACAAGTGATAGGATAGCTAGTTCCGTCGGGTTGCTCGCATGTCAAAATAAGACGCAATGAGCGTACGAATAAGCTAAGATTGCTCCGTCTAACTATTTTCTGCATCTTATTCACAGTTTCACTAAAGCTTAAAACTGTTGGGACATGAAAGACACAAAAGAAATACGCACCCATACTTTTACTTTGAAGACGCCCTAGTCGTGCTAATAGCTTAGCTACTTCCGCAAGTTAGTTGTACATTTCGAAATAAAAGGTTACAGTCGCACAATTAATCTTATATAGTCCCCCTCACACTCTGTCATGTGTCGAATTTCGCAGTCCATGTTTGTAAAACCTGGACTCAAACAATAGTTGGAAACTTACGGGTAGAATCGAAAGATATAGCCATCAAAGTTTTTATTTCGGTGGGTAAAATGACAATCGCTTCTTTTCCGTCGCACGGTACGACACTGCAACTACACGAATGGAGCATCATAACGGTAATGAGTTCGCTGGTTCCGCTGCAGTTAGAGATAAAACGCTATACATTCATCTAACGATAATATGCTGAAGCTAACCCTCATTTTTTATCATTTCCTTCTAGTTTAACAAGTGTAATACAGGAAGCTTCGCATAGTGGTTATGAATTAAAGGGCAGGATCGAAAGAAATGCAATGAGGTTTTATGTTGAAAGAAATATAATGACGTCTACTCATATCCCATCAAACTTTACGCTATTTTGGCGTCCATCCACGCGAATGCGCCTCTGCGTAACGTCGCGTACATGTCAATACTCATTCAGGAAAACGTGGAAATAAATAAAGGCTTTTGAAGTTTGTAAATCGCTGACACAAGCATAGCGAGCACACAAACGCGTCAGCGGGCATAACAAAGCAGCGTTTATTGTTTTTGTCAAGGAGCAGAGTTTGGGCCCACCCACTCCCCACATAAGATTAGGGGGCACATAAGATACCATTTGAGTGTTTATTCACTGTCATCACATGGCAACATGATTTACACATTCGTGGTTTTCAAATTTCTTCATCTCATTAAATAGAAACGGAATAAATATTGACTAGTGACACCAGGAGCCTCTGCCAGGTCTCAAGAAAGGTGAATTCCTTCATTTGCACATTCTGACAGCTCATGAAGCATGACTTTGCGATCATAGTTTCTTTTTTGCTTTAATCTGTATGTATTGCACAGCTAAATGTCAACTCTGAATTCCTGAAAAATTGGAAAGCAATTGGCTTTTGGTATTAGGGTGGCTTCTGCACTGTTGTGTGTGTGTGTGTGTGTGCGTGGGTTGGGGAGGGGGGGCTTGACAAATCATAATGAACCTAGATTAATACAAAGTTTATTACAAATTAAATACAGAAACTCAAATACATTTGTCTTCATCCAATGATAGTGCTTATTTTATTTGTATGCAAGTTGGCACCCTCAAGGTAACCCTCCCTCCATCCATCCATCCATCCATCCATCCATCCATCCATCCATCCATCCATCCATCCATCCATCCATCCATCCATCCATCCATCCATCCATCCATCCATCCATCCATCCATCCATCCATCCATCCGCCCGCTTTGCCTCACGTGGGTTGCAGGCGGGGGACACATAGACAACCAACCACACACACACACACACACACACACACTCACACCTACGGCAAACTTAAGAGTGCCCCAGAATTCATTTTGTTAAAATGGGGACAATTTGAAATTGCGTCAATTATCGACTTGACCTGTGGTCAGATATTTACAGTCTACGGTGGACAAATGAAATTAAAGAGTCCTTTCTGATCAGGGGAAAGGTCTTAATGGTGTTGGACTGTGTGCAACAAAAGTTCACTCGCGGACAAAGTTCTGTCAAGACACAGAAAAGAGAAGTGAAATTAAAAAGCCTAAAAAAATAAAATGTAATTCTCTGGATTTATGCCTTCTCTTCTCTCCCTCTCCTGAACTTTAGCTTCCACGTTCTTCTCCGTCGAGTTCCTCACAGAAATGAACGCACTTATGTACAGGCGGCTGCAGAAGAGGAAGCCAAAGCGGGTCAGTCGTGGTGCACTGCGAGGATGGGCTGCCTGCAGATGGGGCAGGTGTTGTTCTCCGAGAGCCAGCGGTCGATGCAGTGGATGTGGAACTCGTGCGCGCAGGGAAGGCGCCGCAGCTTGTTGCCCTGCGCGTACTCGTTGATGCAGACGCTGCACGCGCGGCCCGCCTCGCCCTCCAGGCTGGCCTGGCCGTACGAGCGCGTGGCCAAATTGTCTATCTGCTCTTTGGTGAGGCCGCGCGGGTGCTCGTCGTCGTCCTCGTCGTTCAGCAGGAAGAACTGCGCCAGCCGCAGGATGGGCAGGGTGCCGTTTTCCACCAAGTTGTTTGTGTCCCGGCTGGTGGGCGGCGGCCGTCCCTCCGCCGCACTCGCCGCACCGCCGCTGAGCCTGGCCTGGCCGACCGGCTCCTCCTCGCCGCCGCTGGCCGGGCCCACTCGCTCTTGATCCTGCCCGCCCGAACCCGCTTGGACCGCTGCGCTCTCACTGGCGTACAAGCGGTCCGCGGGGCTAGCGTTTGTATTCATAATACCGACGTCCACGTGGCCGGGAGTCTCGGAATCGGCTTCCGTCTCCATGAGGGAGCTGAGTTCTCCGAAGCCAGTCATGATCTGGCGCAGGATGGAGCGCAGCGCGGTGGAGTTGGGCTCGCCCAGGCCCGTCTCGCTGATGCGCCGCAGCGGGATCCGAATGGTGCTGACGTAGGTGCGGATCCCGGCACGCTCCGAGCGCGAGATGGTGCGACGGAAGCCGCCGCTGTCGCTCTCAAAAGTGACCGTGTTCTCCGCCACGCGGGCCCGGGAGCGTGTCCTGCTGGCGATACTGTCGCGATCCCGGTTCTCCCCGGGTCTGATCCGCCTCACCTGCAGGTCCAGCATGATGGTGGGATGTCGGCGAACCGAGGAGGAGCCACCCGCGCCGGCCGAATGCGATTCCTGCTCGCCGCTCTCAACTGTCGGCTCTGCCGCGGTGGCGGCGAGTTCTGCCGCCGCCTCCCCCCCTGTCTCCATGGGAACCGAACCCGTGCCCGCATCGACGATGTGGATGCTTGAGCCGCTGATGGCGCTGCTGGACGCCGGCGTGCTCGTGGGGCTTCTGTGCAAGGGGGATCGACTTCTTCTGGACGCGCGGGCCGGGATGCCGCCGTTCCACGCGGCCGCCACCCGGCGCCAACGGCCACGCGATCGCATCCGACGCGCTTCCTGTCCAGGCGCCGGTGCCTGCGATCCCGACTGAGGCGACACTCGGGGACAGTCAAGAGATAAAGTCACATTGTCCTGGCTTTGCTCAAGTTCTGCATTGCTGGGCGCACGAGCGGAAGATGCCGACTCGTCCGAATGAGAACTCGTGGGCTGCGGTACCAAAGAGTGCGTGGCGTCGCCTCTCCTTTGAGGTGGGGGCGCAAGAGGGGCTGAAAGTGCAGGTGGGGTCGCGGAGAGGGCGCTGCTGCTGCTGCGCGTGCGCCGGGTCTGCATCCTCCTGCTGAGGGCGGGCCGAGGCATGGGATAAGGGGACGGCCTGGCTGTGCCGGCCGAAGAAGCGGCGCGGCGGGGCGGCGAGGTTGAACCCGGGACGGCGTCGGCGACGGGCTGCTCGGCCGCGTCTATGGCGTCAGCGTGCTCCCCCGCCTCGGGCTGGTCGTGGTTGATGTTGATCTCCAGGCTGAAGCGGAACTCACCGCTGTTGGGGTTGGTCCGGCTGACGGCGCGCCACGTCTGGTTGCCGCTCTGCCCGCTGCGGGTGGCGTTCCCAGTGCGCCGGAAAGTGTTCAACCACTCCAGCAACGAGTCCCCGTTGGACGATTCTGGCCCTGGCTCTGCGCTACCTGCAGAGAAAGCATGAGTGTTGATTGAGCAATACAAAACAATCAATCAATCAATCAATGATTGAGCAATACAAAACAATCAATCAATCAATCCAGCCAGCCAGCCTTTTTGGTCATGCTTATCCTCACTAGTGCGGCAAGTAAACTGGAACCTATTTTGATTTAAAACCCAAAGAAAAAATCAGAGACCGCCCAGAGGTAATCCTACCTGCTCCTCGTCTCCCGCTGGAGCCTCTCTCCTCTCCGCTACCGCCCTGCTGCTCCACTGGCTCAGCGGCAGGCAAATGCTGCTCAGTGCTTGGCTGGGATGACTCGCGCTCCTTGGCTCCATCCAGACGTTGCTGGAGCTCTTCGGCTGTCACCTCCCCTGTGTGACAAGTGGGTCGGGTTCTGGTTACGCGCTCTCAGAAATAATAGCAAGAAATTCAAAATCGGGTGCTAGTTAACTGCAGGGCTATTTGGGCCAATTCAGCATAAATGACATCCAAAAAGCGGTTGAAATATCGATTTGAATTGAAAAGTTGACGTCTGCTGGTAAAGATGAGTGCAAGGATGTTAAGGTGTTTTTGCCAAATGCTGCAATTAACACGCAAACTCAAAGCATCCCTCCTCACCGGGGGTCCCCAACAGGTTGCTGTCTCTCATAAGACGATACTCCTCTTCGCTCAGGTCATTTATAAAATGATAGTAGGCCTCCTCCCTCCGAAGACGCTCGGCCTGTCTCCGACGCTCGTCTCCCCCGCCAGGAGGGTCCATAACCATGAACAGTGCTGGTAAACACAAGACGGCATTGTCACTTGTTTCCGCTTGACCCACTCCAGTTATGCAATTAAAATCGCCGCCTAGGAAACCAAGAATAAGTCAGATTGCCTTGACTGTAAACAGCTACATTGTCAGCGTCATCCATTTTGCCTCGAAACACACTGACGGAAAGGAAAGGACAGTTAACGCGCTTAGCCCGAAGACCGGCTGCATGAACGCATTGTAAAGCGAACGTTGTCATCATTGACCCGCAAAAGGGCCGTTAAAGGACCCCCTCGCGTCGACGTGTTCGTCGCGGTCGTTAATACTGGCCAAGTTTCTCCTGACAGGAGCTCCAGAAGGCCACGTTGAATGAAGACAGGGGCGATAAAGCCAAAGCGGTGCTGTCCTCCCTGCGATTAGCAGCCAATCGCCGGCCGGCTGAGGCGGAGTGACAGGCCGAGTGACCAATCGTCGCCGCGCGGAGGTGGGACGACGCGGAAAGGACAGGGACTTCATGTAAACGAAGGCAAAGACAAAAGAATGTTCTGTTTTCCTTGTGTGTGAGCAAAAAGGCGATGACGGCGAAGCGTGTGTCGCCACGAAACGCGGAATCGGTTGGGCGTACACCGCAATGACACAAAGAAACATTTTGAATGCGCAACGCCTTAGTGGCTAGCCGTGTCCTAGCTAGTGAGCGCAAGCAACGATAGCGAATAGCAACCCGAACACGTTAGCTTGGTTAGCCGACCCGGAGCCGAATAATTTCCCCGATACACATGGGATAAACACTTATTCTATTAAGTCGACGTGTGCGATCGATAACACCAAGCACCGACGTGGATTTAGGTGAGATGACAACGACGTATAAATGGCACAGTACCCGATAGAGCAGCTGTAATATGGACGGTTCCCTTCGTTTTCCCTTCTCTCGCTCTACCCAAGATGGGACCAGATGGTGTTACGGCCTATACGGTCCGGGTTGTAACATAAGTTATTTCGGCTACGTTGGTTCCCGAGTTACCAAAAGACCAGTTTTGTAACGTCATTTTTCATAATTTCCAATATTTCATTTCATTTAGCCTAAAAATATTTTCAAAGACATTCATGTTCTGAATTTACTACATAACAGTTACAGTTGTGCATGCAGCCCTACTTTTTAAAATGTATATTTTTGTGTGTGTTTCAACAATCATACAAACAAAAAAAGAGGGGGTTTCTTTTAAATACTTTGTTAGACAATTAAAAAGTGCACAAACATGGAGTGTTACGTCTAATGTGGTTCGTGCGAAAACCCTAAAACGTGAACAACGTACGAATGTTATGTATTACTATGAATGCCCTGACCTTTCTTTGCTGCTTTTTACTTCATCTTTTTAAATGTATATCGATTAGTGTTGTTGTTTTTTAAACTCAATTTTAGCGCATTTGAACATGTACAACGAACGTCACTTTCCTTTCGTCAAGCTAAGATCAAAATTCACTGTGTGTGTTTTGCTACTATAGCTTTGTTTACACTGTAGCAATGTTTATTTGCATAGGGCCAATGTTAATCTTTTACAATATCCCTTTCCTCGACTTTCTCCACTGCAGAGTGCTCGAGCTGTCTTTTACGACATTTTACGACAGTGCCGCGCGTGAATACGACGTCGTTATCGAGTGAAGTGCGTCTCTTTGGAGCAGATACCGGCTGAGGGAGACGCAGCATCAGAAGAACGGGCTATAGATCGACGCCCGCTTTCCTAGCCGGACCCTCCGAGCACCGCACGTCCCCGCCGGCGTACCGAACTCGCCCGGATAGCCCGATGTGGACGCTGAGCTAAGTGAAGAAAGGGCCACGCCGGGGAAGGCAACTCGCTGAATTACCGAAGCCGAGCTCATCGGGAGTAGCCTCGTCGCCTCCCAAAGCGACGCTTACACAAAAAGAAAAAGAAAAAAAACGAAGAAGTAAGGGGACGACGCGTTTAAGGCCCTTAACAGCGGTGGGGAAAATGGACTATGATTTCAAAGTGAAGCTGACCGGAGAGCGAGAGCGAGTCGAGGACCTGTTTGAGTACGAAGGATGCAAAGTGGGCAGAGGCACCTACGGTCATGTTTTCAAGGCGAAGAGAAAAGATGGGTGAGTACGGGAGGGAGGGAGGGAGGGAGGAGGTAAGCAAGCGAGGCCTCCGTGCAGGTCGACCCACATCTACCGACGCCTTATTCTGGGCTTCCGTTGGGTGTTTTATTTGTATCTTTTTTCAGACGCAAGAGGGGAAGCAATTGCGCCTGGAAACACGCACCGCATATTTGTTAAAGCACTCAAGTTTGTCATTTGGACACTTTTCCAAGTGCCACAAACACACACAATTTGTCTACTTTTGCACGAGTACACCTGCCACATCCAACGAGATCAAAATATTGTAAGAGGCATATCATTTTTCTCTCAATTCAAAACCATCTCTTGAGATGCCACGACGACTGGAAGTTTCACAACTACTCGGGCTATGTGAATAACTTAAGTCAATTAGATCGACACACACCCAACACGCGGGACTGCTTGCCGACTGTACACTCACTATGCCAGGCCTCGCCTTCCGAAGCCATACATAATCAAAGTCACAGCTACAACGGTAGAACGTGACGTTACGGCCCAAAGCGGACAAAAATAATACCTGCACTGAATTGTGTTTGTGCAAATGTGTGTAACATTGCATCATTCAAATCGCCATGTGATCCATGCTGCAGTTTGTTTGCAGTGCGTATTATCACAGCTTGAGCCATTTCTCACTCGCCAGATTGGCACAAATGACCACTAAAAAGCCTTTTAGGGATGTTTGCATTGGCTGCTGTTTATGAGGGGCGAGGCACAAAGCACGGGTTTATACGGGAGCAGGGGAGGGGGGTGGCGTGCCAATCCATTCAAGTGGGGAGTCCCCCGCCAGCTGCCAGACAACTATTGTAGCCAGCCTCAGAGGTGAGCTTGATTACACAAATCTGGAGGTAATGCAAGTCAGACCCCCACCCCCATCTTGTGCCAGATGCCAAGGGATCCCGCCCCCCCCTCCACCCTTACCCGCTTTGTGGTCCATGGTCCGGTGTGGATATTGCTCAGCCTCACGTGTGTTCATAGGAAGGACGATAAGGACTACGCCCTCAAGCAGATCGAGGGCACCGGCATCTCAATGTCAGCCTGCAGAGAAATCGCAGTAAGCGGCACATTCGTTAACAGCAAAATAGCCATTACGACCGGAATCGGCGTCTTCCCTCCTCTGACGTGGCTTCCGTCTTTTTTTTTTTTTTTGCAGCTCCTGCGAGAGCTCAAGCATCCCAACGTCATCTCGCTGCAGAAGGTTTTCCTGTCGCACGCCGACCGCAAAGTGTGGCTGCTCTTCGACTACGCCGAGCACGACCTCTGGGTACGTTATGAATTGACCTATTTGGTGATCTGTCGCAAAATGATTTAGTACTTATTCTTATTTTGTCTTGTTTTTGTCTTCCTGCAGCACATCATTAAGTTCCACCGAGCGTCCAAGGCCAACAAGAAGCCACTTCAGCTTCCCCGAGGGATGGTCAAGTCTCTGCTCTACCAGATCTTGGACGGCATCCATTACCTCCACGCAAACTGGGTCCTCCACAGAGACCTTGTAAGCCGCTTGAAAATGAGGGGGGGGGGTTGGGAAGCGAAAACAAGGCAGAGTTCAAGCATCACTTCTGTCTGCATGTGATTAGTCACGGGTCTGTTGTTGTTTTAAACGGGGTGTTTTATTTGCTGTTACATTGCATTTCTATTTGCACCGTACAAATCAGATCAGTCATTCTGCCGTGTTCCTACCGTAAAAGCCTTTAAAAATATCTCAAACTAGGCTAATCTTGTCAAGGGATTTACATGAAACCCTTTCATCGGCAGCTGCAGTTGTTTCATGTGTCCACTAGGAGGAGTCATGTAAAGCGCTTGTAATAATTGTCTCTTTTGCCTCCTCAGAAACCAGCTAATATTTTAGTGATGGGCGAAGGACCCGAGAGGGGCAGAGTAAAGATAGGTAGGTGTGATTTATTTGGATTTGAAAAAAAAAAACAAAGGCTCTTGTTGTTTCATTCACGAGGGGGGATTGATTCTGTTGTGCAGCTGACATGGGTTTCGCACGTCTCTTCAATTCACCGCTGAAGCCTTTAGCCGATCTCGACCCGGTGGTTGTCACATTCTGGTATCGAGCACCCGAACTGCTGCTGGGGGCCCGGCACTACACCAAAGCCATCGGTGGGTAGGACACACGCACTCTGTTAAGTTCTCTCAACCCAACGTGTTCTCTGGCAGACATTTGGGCAATCGGCTGCATATTCGCCGAGCTGCTCACCTCCGAGCCCATATTCCACTGTCGGCAAGAGGACATCAAGACCAGTAACCCTTACCATCACGACCAGCTGGACCGCATCTTCAATGTCATGGGCTTCCCCGCTGGTGAGACACCGCAAGATGATCATTCTTTGTGTGTATCACAAGGAGATGGAGAAAGAATACCAAAAGAACTTTTTGTCAGATATTTATTTCGGTCCAAAAAACCATTCCCCCCCACGTTGGCGGTTAATGTGCTGTGAGAGCGCTCGCACAAGTCGCAAGCAGAAACATCCACTTGATACGGGTTCTCTTCCAGTTCAGTGAAGAAGCCTTCTTACTCTTGTTGCGTAATTCACCAATGATTGAAATTGTCAGACCAAAGCATGTAGCCTGGATTTATACTGCAGGTCCAAGCGGCCCATTCACATTGAACTATATGCAACCCATGTTGCCTTGACGCTCCTCCCCAAAAAATGGCATCGCTTTAACCATGCCCTTTAAATCCAGCCTAAAATGCTAATCCTAACTGGACAAGATGGAAGCAAGGGATGGGGAGAGGTGGTGGCTGTGACATGTTGTAATCTTGCCTTCATCTGACAGATAAAGACTGGGAGGACATCAAAAAGATGCCTGAGCACTCCACACTGATGAAAGACTTTAGGAGGAACACGTAAGTCTGGCCAGCTTGTCCCACTTCTTTCATACACTCACTGTGCTGGTTCCACATCCTCAGGTACACAAACTGCAGCCTTATAAAGTACATGGAGAAACACAAAGTCAAGCCAGACAGCAAAGCCTTCCATTTGGTGAGTGGCGGGCGGGCGGGCGAGCGACAAATCGTTGCCCCAGATTTGCCGCCTAATGTTTGCGCTGTGATTGACAGTTGCAGAAGCTACTGACCATGGACCCCATTCGGAGAATCACGTCGGAGCAGGCCATGCAGGACCCTTACTTTTTGGAGGAGCCGCTGCCCACGTCCGAGTAAGTTTCATTTGATGCTAGCAAAATGAACCAAAATAATCTTGTTGTTTTTCTTCAGCGTATTTGCAGGCTGTCAAATTCCTTACCCTAAAAGGGAATTTCTGACAGAAGAGGAGCCGGACGACAAGGCGGACAAAGTAAGACCAGTGGCGTGCCAAATTCGAGCTTTATTGTATGAAATATTTGCATGCTTATTTCATATGCACGCTACAGCTGAAAAAAATTGACTATTCATGTTTTGCCAAATTGAGAGTGTGTTTGTTTGCGCCCGCAGAAGAACCAGCAGCAGCAGCAACAGGGAAACAACCACACAAACGGGGCGGGGCACACCGGCAATCCCGACAACAGCCACGCCCAGGGCCCGCCTCTGAAGAAAGTGCGCGTGGTCCCGCCCACCACTACCTCAGGCGGCCTCATCATGACCTCAGACTACCAGGTAGCCCCTCCTCCTCTGCTTTTACCTGCTTATGCATCACACCTGGCACCCAAAAGCAGGTGTCTGTTGTAGTACCAAGGCTGACCTGTTAGAGGCAGTGTGGTATCTTTTGGCTGGGCCCAATAACTCCCAGAATGAAAACGTCTGTTGTGCTACCCCGCAGCGCTCCAATCCACACGCTGCCTACCAGAACCCTGGACCAAGCACATCACTGCCCCAAAGCAGCATGGGATACTCCTCTACCTCCCAACAGCCTCCGCAGTACTCCCACCAGACCCACCGCTACTGACCGCATCCGCACGTTGTCACAGCCACACACACATGACCCCCCCCCCCAACCCGTTACCCTCATTACGCCTGCCTGAAAGAATGTACTGAGGGACGTGGTGCGCCCCCTCTGCTGCGGTCCCCCCCCCCCCCCCTCTTCTTGTGAAGATTTACAAACAAACAGCCTAGCGCAAAGTGTTAGCCACACTGCTACATCGCAGAAAGCCAACGAGCGATAAACCACAGGGACGGGCGACGAGTCCACGCCCACGTCATGTGCCCCCCCTCCGCCTATGTGCCCACCCCAGCCAGCCGTCACTGTCAAAGCTCGGGACGAGACTGAAAAGCTGCTATTTGACTGCCAGCGTCGACAGATTCCACGTCCGTCTGTCCTCCTGTTTGTCTCGTCTGTCTCGTCTCTTTCCTGGCGTGGGCGCCCTCCCCGGGCGAGGACTCTCAACAGAGGTGCTGGGAGAATGGCGCTAGGCCACGCAACTGTGGTGGATTTTTTTGTTGTTGTTGTTGTTGCTCCGAAAGGAGAGAGAAAAAGTGACATATTGATTTTAGTAGTTTTTAATTTAATCCGTTTTTAAGCAGCTTGACCAGCCCCATACGTAGAGTGGACATGAGAAGTCGACACACTTCGACTTTTTATATCCACCTTGCGTAGGCCATGGGCCTTTTCAAATCCAACCAATCGCATGGAGGAAGACAGATGGAAATGCATTGTACTGTATTGTATTGAGATATTTTCCATGAAGCAAGTATCCTGACAATTAAAGTGAAAGCAGTCCTATTTTTGGTTATGTAAAAAATACCGACATAACTAGCGCGAGTCCACCGTTGCCTTTCCGAGCTGCACGTCACATTCAATCACAACAACCATTTTTAATGTTTGACTGCATGTTCCTCCAGCATGGCTCTCACTTGAAAATTACAACTACAGTCTATTATTTATAAAATATAAGGATGGGGGTCATCTGAGGTCCCTTCTCGAGGTTTCTCAATAGTATCAAGGAGTCTTTCTACAACCAGCTTTAAAACACCAGATCTATTTAAACCCCATAGTAATCCTCAACTGTTTTTTTTTCTCCACAGGATGCTGACTTAGCATATTCTTTTATGCACTCTAATACCGTCTCATCTCAACCTTTATAAGTGTCATCAAATTTTAATTGGGACTGCAAGTACAATTTAGAAAATCTAAACAACGCCCCCCCCCCCCCCCCTAATTGATATCCATGTCATTATTTGCTACTCCGCATTTCATTGGCTGTTACAAACGCCCGTCATGTGTCAAAGCCTCCGAATCGAGCTCTCATTGGCCAGTAGGGCGTGTCCCTCTCCTCAAAAGATTCCCCCCGGAGTGGCAAGACAGGCTGTGGGGCGGGGGGGGGATGCAATGTTAGGATGGCAGTGCTAATACGAGTATCTAACGGGACATGCGGACCGGCTGATTTTCTCTGCTAATTCAACAATAGGTGAGGGCTTTCTTATCATTTACTTCCAACAACCGTCGTCTCTCTTGATTAAAAAAACGAAACACGAGGGAGTATTTATATTTAATTGTCTTCTAACTCAGAAGTCGAACCATTGGACTAAGCTAGCTAACCGAGTGGGAGTCTCAGCAGCCGAAATGTCTTCTCCCAAATGGCCTATTTCTCGGTCTGCTACCTTACTCCACGCGTATTTTATTGCCTCTTTGTGTTAGGTAGAAACGGGTGATGTAAACGCCCAAAACGGCGGCGTCCGGCTTTGAGTTTTATAGGCTGTGGGGATGTAGGGGTGCTTCCGATGAACAGATGTGGGTCAGCCCATCAGATACGGGAAGCGACGGTGCGGAACGCTGATTGATTGCGGTTGCCATTCATGTTTGCGTGCGCGTGCGTGCGTGCGTGCGTGCACGCGCGTGTGTAAGAGAGAAAGTAGTGAGTGCTACTGACTCAGTAGTACTGAGTAAGTGTATCGAATGTCAAGGCATGATGCGCATGTGACATTGCAAACAATAATGGTGGCAGAGAAAGCAATCATGACATTGACCCATTGACCCTTCTTTAAATTGCTCTTCATCCATGAAAATGCAAAATCTATTCATTTTAGGGCTTCGCAACAGAAAGTCAGTCCGTAACACCCATTTGAAAGTTACTTTGACACTTAACTTAATTTGCCTATGGTAATACTAGTCGTATTAGCATTAGTCCTGTGGTTGTAGAACACCATTGCGCTACTTTATATATTCACAGTCTGTCACAATGATTATCCATCCTCTACTACTACTATCACTACTACTAAGAAGCTACGCTGTGCACCAACCCTATGATGAATATTTAATCACAGGTACAAGTTTTACAGCAGAAGGAGTGACATCACCCACGGAGCAGAGTGGCAGTGACGTAATCTCATATGCATTATTCACCAGATCAAAATATAGCCCAGCAGAGGCGACAAGCACCGGCTCATGAATTAGCGAGCTCTCCGCTCTGACATTTTGACACATATGTAGCCGAGGTGGCCATCTTGGCGAGGAAGCGGTCACCACAGGGTCAGGCATCGTTAACACACGGATTTGATATATCCTAACACAGCAAATGGCAGGACATGACAAAAAATCACATCAAAGGATAAATGAATGTAGTACATATTTTTAGCATCAGGCAATGAGTAGCACTGCATGTGGCAAGCAGGCATGAATAATAAATACGATCCATGTGGAAGTGATTCTCCAATAGCAAGTCGCAAGAGTCTTCCCAAAATTGACCATGTATTATAAAAGTCTGGAAAGAAGGTTTTCAGAATGAAATAACAGCATTGAAATGAATGTAAGCAGTCAAAGCTGGTGAGAAAAGTACCACGGGGTGTCTGGGGGGAGGTGGAAGAAGAGGAGGCGGGGTGAGAGGATGGATGCATGGGAGAACTGCTGCGGTTGCCGTGTGAACGCAGCACCATTGTCCCGGAAACCTTTCAATGTGGCTTCCCCCGAGGTCCCAATTTCAGTCATCACCCCCCCCCCCCACCCCCCCTTACTCATCACGTAAACACACTAACGCTACACATCATTTTCCACTCAAACGCACTCTCATTCATTTAATGGTCCACCCGTCTTAGCCTTCCATTTTGTCTAATGCGAAGGAGGTCTGCTCCCCCAGTCCAGCCGCCCCCCTTCCCACCACCACCAGCACCTCGCTGCTCATTATCTCGCCTCATTGATGTGATTGTCATGGGCGAAATGAAACACACGCACACTGGTCAATAGGGTGTTGCCGCGAGCAACTGCTGACAGTCTTGTGCAGTCTCACCACGTGATTTTTTTTATTTAATTTTTAAATAGCTCTTTGTTTACCTCATGTCTTTTTAGCCAATTGCTAACAAACAAATCAGGGCCCCAAATGGTCATTGAAATAATATTTTTCGTATTATATTTTTAGTTTGTAGTTAGAAACAGCGTCTCTCATTGGAATTAAGTTCAATAGATCTATTGTTGACATGTTGCTCCAACGCCAGATTGCTTTAACAGGTTCCGTGCTAATCGTAGCCACACAGGTCCAACGTTAAGTGGCAATGGGAGTCTTTTGTTCTCGACTTGCTTGTTGAAGAGTGGACAAAACACGATTGTTTGGACGGGAAGAGCAGAGCAGAGCAGAGGTGACACAGGCGGGAACAGGAAACAGGAATAGGCTGCCAAAATGGGAAGCCGGTCGCTGATAAGATGGCCGCTCCCATGAACGTTGGGATTTCTCCCGCTACTATGGAAAAAAAGAGTCACCAATCTGATCACAAGACATTTATTTAGTCATTTCACTGTAGTCGCTTGCTTTTGTACATGAGCTTTGTCCATGTGAGAAGAGCATTCTCGCTTTTTCCATCCATCAATCTGCGTTTGTGTCAAGTTTCCAGCTGGGCCGCCGACAGGCCGCCCTCGGATTAGCCAGCACGCTGCATCTTGCTATCGCTAATGCCTTAATCCTTGTCGACGGTCGTCGTGCTTGGCCCACGGTCATATGTCATTTTATAGTCCCCTCAATTTTTTTTCTCACATTTTTCTTTGTATCCATCATTTTTTGCCTAAATATTGTGTCCCAATTCATTTTGGTGTCTTTCAATTTGATTGTAATAGTTTCTGTCTTACGTGTGTGTCCCCGACAGTGGTGCGCTGGGTGTGAAGCGTCGCCATGCCGCTGGTCAAGAGGAACATCGAGCCGCGCCACCTGTGCCGCGGGGAGCTCCCCGAGGGCATCGGCAGCGAGCTGGAGTGCGTGATGAACAACACGCTCTCCGCCATTATCCGACAGCTCAGCAGCCTGAGTAAGACGCGCGCGCGGACACACGCACGCACGCACACACACACACACACACACACAGAAGGCCACGGCTATCCACACCCTGAGGGTTAGGAGGCTGGCAAATCTCCGACAGCTGCGTGTGTGCGTGTCTCATGGTGTGGTCATTCATGTCCTTTTTGTTTGGGAGCACTTGCAGCTGTGTGCGTTTATATTTACATTGACGTGCTCACGCGCACACAGTCGGACGGCATGCGTGGAAATGGTCCAGACGGGCGGCGGCGTCCGTAACACCCCCTCAGGGTGTGAGGTCAGAGTTGGAAGGGCTCGGCGCGCCGCATCCGGGATTCTTCCTTCCGCCAAATATTTTGTCCCGAAGCCCATCCTGTTAGCGGGAGGGTCGCAAATACCCCCCCCACCACCGCCTGGTATTTCCACTCCAGGCTTTACAGAAGCCGTGCCTGCCATTCAGTAACAAATTATTGATATGTTTTTCTACGTTTATGTTTGACATCACATTTTTAAAAGCAAACAGGTGCAAAATATTACACTTAATGAGTATTAGCCTGTCTATGGCGTTTTGCATTGTGCGTTAGCAGTAAAGTTGGCAGCAAAGCAAAATGTCTTCTCACCCGTTCTTTGCGCGGTCCGTCAGGCAAACATGCAGAGGATATATTTGGCGAGCTGTTCAACGAGGCCAATACCTTCTACCTGCGCGCCAACTCTCTCCAGGACCGCATCGACCGGCTGGCCGTCAAGGTCACGCAGCTGGACTCCACCGTGGAGGAAGGTGGGCCGTCGGCTTTTTATGTCCATCTCTCTTCTTATATTTTCTTCTTTACTTTCTTTACTGTCCATCCTTGAAACCGGGGAGCACATCATAGGCCATAGAATTATTTGATTCATATACGTATATATTATATATTGCCATACTATTTGAAATAAAGTTAAATGAATCCAAACATTCCTGCTCACTTGTCGTGTCCAGTTTCCCTGCAAGACATCAACATGCGCAAAGCCTTCAAGAGCTCCACCACTCAAGACCAGCAGGTGGTGTCCAAGAGCAGCGTACCCAACCCGGTGAAGGAGATGTACCATTTGAGTGACAAGCCTCCACCACTCAGCATCCTCTCCTCCTACAGGTTGGACATAAACACAAAAGAAAATCATAATAAAACTGTGAGCCTCCGTTTGGAAGTCAAAGTGTGAAGGAGGGGGAAAATAAGCACACAAAAAAAATCATAATAAAACTGTGAGCCTCCGTTTGGAAGTCAAAGTGTGAAGGAGGGGGAAAATAAGCCAAGAAAAATATTTTTGCAGGGATGACAAGAAGGAAGCGCTCAAGTTCTACACCGACCCCTCCTACTTCTTTGACCTGTGGAAAGAGAAGATGCTCCAGGACACTGAAGACAAGAGGAAAGAGAAACGGAAGCAGAAGGTGCCAAATTGCAAGCAGTTATTCTGTGAGGATGATGAGGCCAAGTGGACAACAAGAACCCACCCCATCAAATCTATTTCCACTCAACCCAGGAACAGAAGCGCTGCGTGGACGGAACATTGCAGAGGGAGGTGAAGAAGGTCCGCAAGGCGAGGAACCGCCGGCAGGAGTGGAACATGATGGCGCTGGACAAAGAGCTGAGGCCGGACCACCGTCACACCATACACAGAGACAGAGGCGCCTCCTCCGAAGGCTCCATGTCTCCGGAGAACAGGTAAGAATGGATGTGAGAGCGACGCAGACGTACGGTGTGTACAAAAAGTCGATGGCTTCACCCGTCAGGGCTCACGGGATGGACCTGCACCACTATCCTAACGCCATGAACCACGCCGGCCACGCCCACACCTACTCGGGCCCGCCGCCCAGCATGCTGGCGGCCCAGATGGCGGCGGGCCACGGCCCGCGCGCAGGAGGCGACCACGACGGCAGGGGCGGCAGGGGCAGGGCGGCTTATCAGGGCGGCACGCTCGGCCGCGCCCACCAGCATCAACAGCACGTCCCGCTGCCTCCTCCGCCCGCCGAGGCCATGAACGGCGGCTCCGTTTCCTTGCCTCCTATGGACTACAGGTAGCATTTTTAAACTTTCTCGTAAAAGTAAATGTGTTAAGAATGAAGCGACACCTGCGGCCACTTTATTCGCTGTGTGCAGCCTGGATGGTTACGCCAACACGGGGCCTCCACCCCCGCCCCCGGCTCCTCTCATCCCCTCCGCCCTGACGGCCTTCGCCTCGCCACCCGGAGGGCCCATGTCTCCCGGGGGCTACGCTCCGCCTCCTCCGCCCGTATGCGGCGGAGCGGCCGCCCCGCCGCCTCCTGGGCCTCCGCCACTACTTCTCCAAGCAGGTGCCTCCCACGCTATGGCGCACAAGATGTCGTCGCCCGTGCCCGTGGAGAGCAACGTGGTCAACGATGCTCGCAGTGACCTCTTGGCGGCCATTCGTATGGGTATGTGCATGTGTGTGTGTGTATACTATGGATGTACATTCATTTCACATTTGCCCTGCAGGCATCCAGTTGAAAAAGGTCCAAGAGCAGCAAGAGCAGCAGGCCAAGCGGGAGCCCGTGGGCAACGACGTGGCCACCATCCTGTCACGCCGCATCGCGGTGGAATACTCGGACTCCGAGGACGACTCTGAGCTGGAGGACAACGACTGGTCCGATTGAAGCGCACGCGCACACGCACACGCACACACACACACACACACAAGCACTGTAATCACATGCTGTATAAGCTGAAGGGTCCACAAGCTGTAAGAAGCACTGTAAAGAAGTCCATATACTGTAACCTTGACCACTTCCCGCAACTTTAACGTCTTGCTGGATGCTTTTCAAGCACCGTGAGGGGACCCCCCCCCTTCCCCCCAGCGTGCCTGTTGTAATGCTGCACTCACACGTCTCGTATCATTTGATGTATATGCCACTTGTGTTAGATTCAGCTAAAGACTTTCCTCCTGAGCTAACCCCTTCCTTTTTTTTTTTTTTACTCAACATGCTATAGATCCTCAGCTACAGCAGGGTGGGGCAACCTGTGGCGACAATGTGTTAATTCTGATCTGGAGCGAGGATTTGAAAGAAATGGAGAGTGTCAGGAGTGGAGTTAATGCATCTGTACAGTTTGACCAGTAGAGGGCGCCTATGAATCTCATAGGACACTTGCTTCTACTCTGACCTTGTTGAGGTGAGTTAGTACAATTTCCTGTCTTTTGGAAAATCACCAAACTTTGCCCACAACTCGCACTCCTTGAGTGCTTAATTTTGACCCTAAATTTGCGACTTCAAAGCAAAATGACAGACCTTCATGTCTTTTTGGAAATTGCTGCTTTAGACTTTTTTTACGTGTCTGCTCTGCTCGTGATAGAGATGTTGACCAAACTTTAAGTTTCTAAGTGAAACTGTCTTCAGTGGGCTAAAGAAGTGCAACCATGTTCCAAAGCCCAGATGCTTATAAAATAATCAACTCCGCTCGCTGGCATGCCCCACCCACCCAGACGCAATGACGACAACTCAAATTACTCCCAATCTAGAGTGCCTGTTGTCGCACATATGTAATTGAAATTACATAGCAATTGAACAAAATCTCTTGTAATTAGCCTCAATTCAAAGCAAATTGGCAGACTTTGTGTTTTTTCAAGAATATTTTCATGAGACTTTTTTGACTCAAAATAGACAAGTCCACCAAATATAGTTAAATGAAACCATTTCTAAATGCATACTATAGCCCAATAGGCATATTGGTTAAGCCTTAAAGGACCCCTGGAAATGTCCAGAATGACTCTAAAATGGCCGCATGCATGGATACATTTTGTTTACTGAAGAAAAAAAAAGGTTGCCCAGCCCTGCTGTGAACAGCGAGGAAGTAGATGTGATCAAAATAATTGACAGTCGAAGCTGTGTCATTTATACGGTCTAGTGTGAGCTTTGTAAAACCAGAGACTAATAATAAATAAATAAAACAAAAACATGAATGGAGCACACCGGCTGGCGACTCTCCTCACTGTTCGCTGCTGTCGTCACGCGTACTGTACCTGGCTCCCCTGTTTCTATGGTGACGGGAGCAGAGTTGCCACGGCAACCGGATAGGAAGCGGGGGGGGGGGGGGGGGGGGGTGAAGAAAACAGGCGAGGCGGGTGTCAAATGCACAGCACGTGTTTGTTTGTGTGTTTTTTAATAGAAAATTAACTAACCAAAGCAATAAAAAGTACAACTAGAACACTTTGGAAAAATAGACAGCACAGACTTCACACACGTTTTTTTTTGTGTTTTTTTTTTTGTTTTTTACAGTTAAATTAGTGCATGTTGATTTCTCATTTTGCAGATACTTCAATTGTGCCATTTTGATCCCCCAACCCAACCGAGAAAATAACAATAAAGTGCATTTCACATAAAAAAAACAACACACAATGCTGTTACCCCCCCCCGAGACATTCACAGGCCCCCCCTCGAGTGTCAGGTTAGTTAGCTCGAACCACTTCCAGCCCCTCATTGGCTACAATTCTGTTCACTGTGTTTGTGTGACGGATAGGTGTGACAGTCTTTTGCTATTCTCGGATACAAAAGCCCTTTTTGAACACTTTGACTATTTCCGGGGGTGGGGGGAGGGGCAAAAAAGTGGTGCGACCCAACTCCTTCCATTAAGAGTGACTGCTTTGGTAGCACCATGCACGGTGGTTAAGTCCCCCCATTCGGAAAGCATGCCGTATTATTATCATTATTATTATTTACACAACGTAGCCCAAGAAAAAAATCATTTTTGTGTCACTACATTCAGAAAAAAAGGCTTTACAGCGCCGTGATATCATCGTACAACATAAGGAATTCAAGCCGAAAAAAATAGAACTTTTCAATGAATATAACAAAATAGACTTTTTTTTTTTTTTTTTTTTTGTCGTCGTCGTGATGTCAACATAGACGGACGGGAGGGGGCCACGTCCCAAAAGTCTTGCGAGATCATTTGGAAGTGGCCCTCTTTAGCTCATAAGATCATTCAGAGGTCACTTGACCGATTTCCGCTGATTTCATCGCTCATCCTCTTTCGCTTTGGCTTCAAGTAGCGGCGCTTTTTAGTCCGATGACGTGGCGGCAGCATGCGGTGTAGCATTAAAAAAAAAAAAAAAAAAGCATTGTGGGAATTCTCTCCAGATGGTCAAGGAAGACTGGCAGCAGCGGTGGCAGCATCCGCGAATAGTTAACACCCATCTACGTATGTAGCGACACAATCCTCCAATCCTTGAGGAGCCCACATGCGGCCATGCACGACAAACAACACTTGTGGGAGCTTACAACACTCAGCTCAGGCAGCTCAGGACGACAAAACAATGCGCTGATACATTAATGACGTCCATCAAGATGTACTGTATTTTTCTTTTACCTTGGTACAAGTTTAAACGGCATCCATTTGCACCCCAAAAGAAATGTGCTATATCATCACATGAGCTCACAAAGCAACAAATGAAGCTTTAGCCTTTGTCACGTTTGATTCTATCCCCCTCCCTCTCTTGGCGTTGCTTCACTCTGCGGGAAGAAATCACAGTAAGGGTGCGTAGATGTTATTGCTGTCTGAGTATTGCTTCACCACTCTGAAAATAACTACCGTTCCAAAGGTTAGTTATTGCTGATAACATGAGAAAAACACTCAAGAGCTCTTGAAGGGCCTAAAAGCAGATGCGTCACCTTTAGAAGAGGACTCCATTAGAGTAGTTGTTTTCTTTCAAAAAATTATGGAGCACTTATTGTAAAACTGGGAAATCACCATGTCGACTATAAGAGCATAAAATGATGTACATTTATGAGGTTATGTATTAAGTATAAATAGAACTTGATTGAAGTGCTGTATTTTAAGGAACTCTAGAAGTAAGAGTTATTTCAGTAAGAATAAGGTATGAAAAAGACTTGTTTTTTTAAATGGACTAAATGCATGACAAATTCAGCATTTATAAATGAATTACCTTTTGTTTAGAATTAAACGGGATGTTTTTCACCAGATTTCAATGAGAAGTATAATGAAATGATGATCAAGATCATAAATCAGCCCAAAAAATTAATACGTGCCCCATAATCGCGTTGGATCAATCTAAGTGCCCTACAATCCTTTTGTCATTCTAATGTTTGTGTAATCCCATTTTGTCGATTGGATGAGAGAAGTCACATGGTTTTAATAACATCCTCATAACAAAATGGTGGAATTATCTTGCAAGGGCTGCATTGCAACCTTGCGTCAACATTCCAAAATTAAGTGAGGTGATAGAGTTGACACTGCAGCCCCCAGTGAGATTACAAATAGGGGGGGGGGGGGGGGGGGGGGGTGATGTCGAACACATTCACACAAGAATCCAATGAAAGACAAGAAGCGTAGCGAGGCCTCCTCAATTCCCCAAGAGAAGCCGGTGTCTATTTTTAGCTTGCCGCGCCTCGCCTCTTTAGCTTGCCACGCACGTTCAGTGCAGGCGGCGGGCGGGCATGCGGGCGGGGTGGATGCTGCTTCAGACTTGCTGCTGGGGGGGGAGGCGGAATAAAAAATAGGCCTGCGTGCTTGTCGTCGTCCGCCTGCTTTTTAATCTGCCTTTTGAGCGAGCAATAATCCCGAAGGACGAGCACGTGGCGGCCGAAGCCGCGTCGCTCCCCGTGCGGGAGCATGTGATGGCCACCATCTGCGGAGCGGAGCGGAGTGGAGTGGAGTGGGCAAGGGCGGGGCACCGGAGAGGGCGGACAAGGCTGACATGGTGAGCAGCATGCAACATGGCCGTGGCCTCACGTGAGGAACACAGAGGTAGAACACCTCATGTGATGATGTGAAACTCCCATGCTGCCCCTGGTTGTGGGCGCCAGCCTCCAAATGCTCTCCTCTTCGACCCGCTCTCTGAAAATCCATCCAGGTGAAACAAACCCTAACCCTCTCTCAAGTCCGACCCATTTCTCTTAAAACCATCCATTTGCCGACCGACCAACCAACCGCCCCTTCCTCAAATCCCACCTGGGTCAGTCTGTCACTTGGTGAAAACCAACCCCTCCCACTCTCTCTCTAAAACCCAAAGGCTCGATCCAACTGGGTCAGACATCGCTGGGAGTCCGCGCCCGCTGTGCAACACTGGCAGGAACGCAGCCGCAGCACACCAACCACAAGGCCTTCTGGATCTCCTGGTTCCGGAAGGCGTAGATGACCGGGTTAATGACAGAGTTGTAGGTGGCCGGCACCAGTGTGGCGTAGGTGTACAGCGGCGGGTACGTGTAGTCGGCGATGAGCGAGTAGACGGTGAAGGGCATCCAGCAGGCGGCGAAGGTCCCTAGGATGATAGCCAACGTGGAGACGCCCTTCCGCGTGGTGACGTAATGCGGCGAGGAGGCCAGGAAGTGGTGCTGCAGGGCGATCTGGTGAGCGTGTCGCATCACGATCTTGCAGATCTGCACGTAGAGCTGGAGCATCAGGCCGAACAGGAGCAGGAAAGAGACGGAGAGCACGGCCACGTTGTTCTTGGTCAGCGGGCGTACCACGCTGCACGTGGCCTCCTCCGCCAGACAGTTGACCCCCGTGACGGGGAGCAGACCCAAGCACAGCGAGAGCCCCCACAGGAGGACCAGCATGGTGTACGTGAAGGCCGCCGTACGCTCCGAGTTGTAGGTCAGGGCGTAGTACAGAGACAGGTAGCGGTCAATGGTGATGGCCAGCAGGCTGAAGACGGACGCCGAGAAGGAGGCCACCACCAGGCCCACGGTCAGAAGCTGGGCCGAGTCCGACTGGAGCAGGTAGGCGCAGGTGAAGTGCAGTACCAGGCCCAGGCCGGCCAGCAGGTCCGCCAGAGCCAGACTGCCGATGAGCAGGAACATGGGCGCTCGCAGAGCCGGGTTCTGCCAGATCACCAAGACCACCAGAGCGTTCTCGCAGGCGATGAGAGTCCCCGACGTGCACAGGACGATGTCCCACGGGTTGACCAGCAAGGGTAGCTGGCGGGGCGCCAGGGACTCCTCCGCCGGGACGCTGGCGTTGTCCGTGGGTCCCCCTCCGCCGCTGGCCCAAGCCGTGGGGTCGGGGCTCAGCCAGCTGGGAGTGGCCGCTGGCTCTGCGCTCATTGTGGCCCCCGTCTGAAGACACAGTCGAGCTCCGTTAGGACATAGACTTTCTATTTCGGGATAGATCTGGACGTTTAGCATCCAAAAAATAATCACATCAACCCTAATGCCAAAAATTCATGATCATGCCTCGACCGGACCGAGTCTGTGATCCCGATCACCGCATTTGGCAATACTTCAATGCCAGCATTACTAAGTAGATGCATTTCTCATCATTTTCATTAATATGTGAGTGAATCATCTGGATGAGAAGATAATAAGCCTAAGCACTTAGTGGGATTAAACTCAAACTACTCATCTGTTTTATGCACTAGGGAAACTAAACCCAGGATTTTTGTTCACATCTCAAGATAATATTATTTCGATATTTTCTCAACTTTTCCTGAATTTGCCATGTGCCCATGTTGATGATGTAACTTCATTGACCTGCCTCGGCGGATGTAGTCGCTTATGTGAAAACTACTCAGCTGATCTCCACCAAACTTTGTGCGTGGCCTAAGGAAACGGACCTCATGAGATTCTAATACAAAGAAAGATTTTACAACAATTCTCAATGAATCATGGTGACTCCCACATGACCAAATTTGGTTATACGGGCTGAATATCCAAAATGCTAGGCCCTTGGGCTGACAAGAGACAAGCATCCAAGCTCTATCTTTGGAGGATGAAAGGCATCATAACGAACGGAATGTGAACGCCGAGCCGAGCCGAGCCATCCCGCCCCCCGCACCGGCAGCGTGCACCTAAAGTGCATGGCCATATGTTACCGCGACCGATATATTCCCGCTCCTCCACGTCAGCACAAAAGATGCCGGAGTAGGAGGAAAAGGGGTGTGTGTGTGTTGGGGGGGGGGGCGAAAAAGGATCGGTTAATTTCCCATCCCACCCCGAGTGTCATGGGCGCCTCTTACCTTGAGACTCGGTGAGCTGAGCGAGCGAGCGAGCGAGCGAGCGGACGCCGTTCAGATGCAACCTTTTACATCCATGGTGCTGGAGGAGGGAGCGGTGGGTGGATGGAGACAAGAGGACAGGAGAGGAGATGAGAAGGGGTGGAGGGAGGGAGGGAGGGAGTCAGGGGGGATGCGGCTCTTCTTTCGGCTCGGTGATGCGAGGATGGAGAGAGCGAGAGAGAGAGGACAAGACTGCGGCTGCGTGAGGACAAGAGGGGAGGGGAGGAGTGGGCTCACGCACTGATGGAGGAGACAGGAGGAGGCCCACCCCCACCCACCTGCTTCTGGTCATTGTTTCTTGTACCATTGATCTTTAGTGAGCAGGGTTACCCCAACCAAAGTGATTCCATATACTCGAATTGGCCTGACAGCACGGTGGTTAGATGCCGACTCACAGTGGTGACCTTCTAGGTTTGGATTTGGCTGGCTGTGTTATATATGGACAGAAGCCGGTAACACATTTTTGGGTGCTCAAAAATGACGAGCTGTTAGATATCTATGGCCTCTTCTTTGTTGTTGCCACGCCTACCCAATTTCATAACTTTCTCGTGCAGCCCCAAGCACGCACCTGTCCCTAAGGGACTTCGAGGTGTTAAAAATAGTTCTTGTTGCAGCACAAACGAACGTCACAATAGCAGGTAGCACCACTAGAGGGCGACATTAAGCTGCTATGAGTCATCACTGACTTTGAAAGAAAAGACTACATCGCCTCAAGACTGGCTTTATTTCTTTTTCTTTAAAACAGAAAATGATCACGATTCAGGCCTTCTTCTTCTCCTCCTCCTCCTCCTCCTCAATTGCTCCCTCACGTTAAACTTACCAACACCTACAAAACGGTATCAAAAGTGCACCATAGTGTTATTAATACATCTCTGACATTGTCCAATAATATCTTTTTTTTTTTTGGTAATATTTATACAAATAACATTCTGTACACTGTAGAAATACACAATTCTTGTTACCCCTTGTGTCTTCTTAGTTTATGATGATTCCCAACTCAGGTAGGGGGAAAACTTATGAATGATCCAAGATTCATTCATCTCTCAAACTAGAACGCCACTCATAAATGAAACATCTGTACAAAGAGGCGCCGCGCTACACCCTTAAAAGTATCCTCTAGGCCATTTTGTTTGTTATTAGCCCACGGGCCGTTGCGACGCTACGTTCAATTGTCCGTTTGGCAACGTTCCGAGTTTAGTCCCTGGACTGGTAGAAGAGGATGTAGCCTGACTCGGAGTTCTTGGATATTTCCGAAGTGAGGCCGTAGAACTCCTCGATGGCCTGCGCGTCGATTTTCTGCATGCGCATAAAGCAAGCGATTAAAAAAAATAAAGAAATGAAATGTGTGTAAAGCAGGAAATGACATTTTCACCTCCACGATGTCATCATCAAACAGCAACCAGAAGTCGTGACTTTTGACGATGGCGATGTAGTGACCTCTGTTCGGACCACTGGGAAGGAGAGCCGAGAAAAAAACTGAAACTTTGCTAAATTGATCTTCAATATTCTTTTCTCCAGGTTGCTCCCGTACCTCCCACAATGCACCACCACGGCGACCAGGTCGTAGAGCCTCTCGGGATTGGTGGCGTCTCCGGACGTGTTGAAGAGGCGCAGCTCCAGCGGGAAGACGACGCGGTACGACAGCTTGGTGTAGCGCTGAAGCTGCTCCATGTACTTGAAGCGCTTCAGGTGCAGGGCCAGGATCATCGGCAGCTTCTTCACGCGCATCCTGCGGCACCCACGGCGAAAATTGGTATGGACCCGAGCCAGCTAATGATGTTCAATCATACCTCTTGTGCGCTTCCTGCTTGCTTCTACATTCTTCACAGTAGTATTTGTACTCGCTGCACAGTGTCTCCGTGTTGCTAAAGCCTCTGAGGGGTGGAAGGCGACTCAATTGAAGTTGGGCCAATCAATGGACGGAAAGCGGGCCATACGAAACGGCCGTTACCTGAGGCAGTGTGTGATGGAGGTATTTTGTTCTACATCCACAGAAAGGTCCAGAAAATCCTCATCTTTGCTGCTTATCTACGAGGAGAATATGGGACAAATGTGACGCAGTTCCACTCCAGGCGCTATTATAAAGGCAACTGAAAATGTGAGGTAGCATTATTAACACATTTGAATTGAATTGGTATTTTAAACGGTGTTAAATAGTTTGTCATTGGTGCCAAAAGATGGTTACCGTCTCGCAGGTGAGGCAGCGGGTCTCGTTGGTGAGGGTGCCCTGGAAGATCTCGTGCACCCAGGTGGGCGCGGGTGTGGCGTTGCTGTTGTTGTTCTGCGAGTCCAGGGTGCCGTTAGCCAGGCGGCCGTTGGTCTTCTCCTGCTTGCGCTCCTCCTGGAGCAGGTCGGCGATGGTGTTGAGCAGGTAGTTCAGGAACTCGTGGGCGTCCTGCTGCATGTAGTTGTCAAACAGCTCTGCGCAAAAAATGAGGAGATGGGGTTAGGATATCAAATGATCCCCCCCTATCAAATCTGTGCAACGTCTGAGCATTGTTCTTCTTACAAATGATCCCCCCTATCAAATCTGTGCAACGTCTGAGCATTGTTCTTCTTACCATTCTCTTTACGCAGGCGCGTGATGAACTTCTTTGGCGGAATGACGCCGACTTTCCTCTTCTGGTTGGCAATGCTATGGAAGAGGTCGGCCAGGCAGGTGAGCAGGTTCTCCTTGCGCCGAGGCTGCCCGCGATATGCCAGGATCTTCTCCCGGAACGGCCGGCAGAAGTAGAGCGCCTGCAACACCGAGTTGCAGTAGCAGGTGTTCCCAAACTGGAAAAGAAAGGAGCTTGTGGTTTACTTGCTTGGATCCACCCAGAAAACACAGCGACTGGTGAAGGTGACGTACGTTGACCAGGCCGAAGTAGTGCTCATTGACCGGAAACTGCTCAGATCCAATCTCTTTCTCCAGAGCAGAGGCATTGGCGCCCTGTGAAGGCCAAACGAGACGGATTGTTGATATTCATGTCATGGCATGGCATGGCATGGCTTGGCATGGCATGGCCTGCAGGTCACGCTAATATTTCCCGTCCGTCATTACGACTTTACTACTCCGTTAGCGTAGGCGGATACAGAATCGGGCGCGTTCCTACGTGCGTCGTAAAGGGAGGAATCCAGTTTGGTATGTATATGCGCTTGCAGTGGCCAAGGAGCTGGGAGGGAACGCTCCACAACTGCGCAGCTGATGTTCAACAATGTCGTCATTGCCTTGCGTTAGGAATACCAAGTAGCTCGGGCCAAGCAAGCATCTCAACTTGGCTCTTGCGTGCAGTTCGTTCCCTCGCCCAACATCATGCAATCAACGCGGGCGGGCGGGCTGCGTTTGCTGCAGATGTGCGCTCCAGTTGTTTGCGCGCTGTCACTTGTAGGCTGCTTGTTAGCCTGTCATTAGCTAGGTGGCTAACTAGCGCCCTTCGCTGCTTCGCTGTGCACACTCATGGACACAATCGACGGTACGGAATGCAAGCAAAGAAGCGGCCGAAGATCGCACTACTCTCACCATGGTACAAAAAGAGGCAAATTTGGAGACTGTCATTAGGATTTCCATTCAGCCAGCGCCATCTTCCGTGCACACCGCCTCGCTCAAGCAGATAAGCTCTCGATGACTGCTTTGCTAGGGCAGGAGCAGCAACCAGGCAGGCAGGCAGGCAGGCAGGCAGGCAGGCTCCCAGGCAGCGGAGGCGTCCAGAGGAGAATACAGAAAAGCGAGAGGATTCACTGCGTGTTACTTCCGCATTGGGCGGTACCTCCCACCGATCGTTGTTTTGGTTTGTTTTGGCAACAAGTATCCATCATTTTAGTTCGTACAAGCCACACGTGAAAACGAATGAAAGTCGTATGCTAAACACGTTCGACAAGCGTGATCATGTCACCAAAAACGACACAGTAACTCCAACTAGTACACGGATGGAGTGTATTTCTTGCGCATGCGTGTTAGTGATTTATGAAGCATCTTTTCCGCCTGTATAAAAAAATACTACTGCAAACAGAACAATTCACATTCATATCATGTACAAGACACAAAGAAAGATCACTTTACATTGTTCTTGTTTACATGCCAATAAACGCCCACTTTGTGTAGGGAGACAAGCAAAGTAAGAATTGTATTGCCCACTGTTACGGTTTACGGCACGTAACAAATAAACATTTTGAATCTTGAAATGATCATTTCATAATGAAGTAATGTCATCTACTTACTTTTGTACATTGGCTTTTTTGTACAGGCAATTACACAGGGTAGCCCCGTTACTCCGAGTATCAGCCAGCAAGGCGGAGTTTGAGGTCCTCAAAGTTCTCTTTCCGCCGTACCCGCCATCTTGTTGAGACCCGGGGTAAGATGTTCTCCGGTTAAAATCACAAATTTCCTCCACAAACATTCCCGTTTCATCGACATTTGCACTCACGTATCTCGCACAAGACCCCCGTTGTACGATTGTTGTGAAAATATCTTATCTACTCACCCGGAAAAAATAGTAATGTCCGCTTAAATGTGAGTCGGAGCTGCGGCGTGGTTATCCATGTGCGGGCCTCGAAGGCAACATGATCACATTGGACACGTTCGACATTTGTAACCTGTTTGACGGCGGTAGTTGTCAGTGTTACGCAGTCTTCTCAAACATTCTCGGATTGTCCTAAGTATCTGCATGTGACGCAGAGCTGTTGCCACATGTACAGCAATAGAGCGTAGGTTCAATCGACGAGTAAATGGTTAAAATCCTTGTCAGTCACTTCTGGGTAGAAAGCGTTCGTGGAGGCACATTTCATATATATTTTTATTTTGTTTCTCAGTAATCAGGCATCATGACGAACACCAGGGGCAAGAGGAGGGGGACCAGGTACATGTTCAGCAGACAATTCCGCAAGCATGGTGAGTAGTTTTCCGCAGTTGTGCAGTCAGTCAGTCGCTGGACGCCGTGCACGTTTACACGGAGTTTCTTTCCAATTTTACAGGCCCGATTCCCCTGTCTACTTACATGCGCATCTACAAGAAGGGCGACATTGTTGACATCAAGGTAAGCATTTGACCTGTAAATAACTCGCCTTTGTTTTCGGTGCACCAATCAAATATTATTTTGTATGCATTGAAAATGATGCATGTCATTGACATTGTGACTGCTTGTGCACATGTTCTCCTCCCCAGGGCACAGGTACCATTCAGAAGGGGATGCCGCACAAATGCTACCACGGCAAGACCGGGCGCGTCTACAACGTCACCCAACATGCTGTCGGAGTCATTGTCAACAAGCAGGTCAAGTAAGTACACATCAACACACAAGTCTCGAGTGGTTCTGCAACCCCATGTTCACTTTCCACTTGGACTTTTCGTGTCCATTGTCGTCATTCACGTGGGGGAAAGCACTCGGACCCTCAGCATCGTCGGCTTTGACGATCATGTTGAAGCTGAGGTGCTAGCGGGGGTTACAGTTAACATAGGCAGATTATTTATTTATTTATTTTTTAAATCAGGGCTGTGGCGCAAGTAAGCTTAAAAGAGCAAATTCCCCAATCTTGTAATGTTTGGGTGCTTTGTGCCTGCAGGGGCAAGATCCTGGCCAAGAGGATCAATGTGCGCATTGAGCACGTAAAACACTCAATGAGCCGCGCCAGCTTCCTGAAGCGTGTCAAAGAGAATGACAGCAAGAAACTGGAGGCCAAGCAGAAGGGCACCTGGGTCGAGGTCAAGCGCCAGGTAGGAAGGAGGAGCTGAGCCAGCTGCCATTTGTGGGGTTGTTGGCAATCTGCGTTTTGAGATCAATGTATTTTGTCTGCAGCCTGCTCCTCCCCGCGAGGCTCATTTTGTCAGCACCAAGAAGAACCAGCCTCAGCTGCTCGAGCCCATCCCCTATGAGTTCATGGCATAAAGTGGATGTTAAAATAAAAATGTTTGTACACAACGGTCACTGCCCAGGCTTCTTTCTCTTTTGAATCTGCAATGACAAATCTATTTTAAAAGCACAAAGGGATGCTTTGTTTGTTTTCACTTCATCTAGTGATGAATGTGACTCGATTTGAGTAATATGGAAGCAACCGAAATGATTTGAGATGCACTTATATCTGATCAAATTGTATAATTTTGGGATTAGTTAGACTGCGAAAATTTAAGTAATTTTTGTGAATGGTTAGTCGTTGTGGGAATTAAATAATATACTTATGAGATCCAAGTACGTTTTGCATTTTCGAGACGCATGTCAAAAATGTTTAACATTTTTACAAAACTTCATGGTTTTCAGATTAAGTCCATTTAAACCAGAGAAAGAAATCATACATCATCTCAACCTTGTTTAGAGAGTGCGCACTTTAAAATACCACCTGCGGCTAACAGCAAACACAAAAGTATTTTTTTTAAAAAATATAAGAAACGCTGCGTGATTTCGTCAGGAACGTTCGATCTACCTGTAATTTCAGATAAAGTCCACTAGAGGGCAGTGTGCACCAAGCTAAAACGTTTTTTGGGCTGGCGGAGGGAGTCGGTTGTTTTCTTGAGTTTTCATTGCACATTGCGGTTTATTCGTAGTACTGCAGTAAATTAACTTTTTAGTTGATTACTTTTTGTGTAGTTAACTCATCTGATTCATTTGGTAGCCAAGGCGTCCACGATCCACGGAACAAGTAGTAAAGTCATAATTGCAAATTCATTTACAATAAAAAGGATGTTACCAATGTTTTTCTGCATGTGTGGAGGACCATTTGTTTAATCAGTGCATGCCCAAGAAGCTTGACTGCTGAAGTGACAAATGGCTTATCTGTTCCAACCTTGGTACTTTATCCAATATTGACACAAATTAGCACCAAGCTAGAGCATGCGATAAAGAACCCTTTTTTGACTCTTGATGGAGTCTCTAAAATGGAAATGTTACCTGCACAAAGTGGTCCCCTTGTCTGTTTTCAGAATTGCATCAAATACTCTCATGGGCCCCAAAACCCGTTTCAAAGTTTTCCTCCTGCGAACCCTTGAAGGTCTCCCGAGGTCAGGGAATTCAGTCTTATCGTCACAGATTAGTATGAGGGATAAGATAAAAAGAAGGGAAAACAAAATGCAATTAATCAACTAGCAAGTTGGCAGTCAAAGCCCCTTCATATTGATCCAGGGTGTCTGCATTTTTGCTTTTTGTGTTGGAGATAGGAAGGGACTGATGACTTGGGCTACGTGTAGGACCATCTTGTTTTCTCATGAAGCCAAAACCTGACCAGGAATCCATGCGGTTCACATTTACGCAAAGACTCTCCCTAACTTCATTTGTTTTAAAAGAGTTAAGAACAAAAAAAACAGCACCCATGTGACAATAGAATGAGCCAGTCTAAAAAATGATAATAATATTTTTGTCAATGACACTTCACAACAGCTCACAGGTCCACCTTTGCCTGATGACTCACGGGGGGTTACTTATTCAATGAACAAGAAGTAAACACACAAGAGAAGAGGGTGAGGACACACAAGTGTGTGTGTGTGCGTGTGGGGTGGGGGGGTATTTGGATAAAAGCCGTGTAGAGTATGAACTTAATCACACGTTTGACACGCGCACACACAAACAGATTGAGCTTGTGCGCTCAGCCAGCAGCTTCAAGCAGCTGCATCGACCAGCCATGTTACATATTAACCCCTCTGCCACAATATTCTTTCTCAAATCTCGAATATATACATACGATATATATTTTTGCAGATTTTTTAAAGCGCTAATATCAGCCAATCAATCTCCAAATCAATTTGTATGCAGATTTATACACGTGCTTAAGTCGAAGTAAACGTAAGGGTGTGTGTTTGAGCGAGGTGTGTATTTAGAGTAGCAACAAAGACGGAAGGAAATCCCACTACGGGCCAAACAGAGTGCACACTGTGTCTGTGTGTGTTAGGTGTGGTGTCAGCCCAGCTGGCTTTATCGCACATTGGGGCTCATATATGTGTATGTACGTGTGCAGTGCAGACTGAGCCGCCGCGTGTATTGATTGTCAGCCTGACAGCGGAGGGGCTGGGCTGGGCCGGGCCGGGCCGGGGGATGGGGACCGGACGATGCTGATAAGCGCGTCGCCTGACCCCCACCCCCACCCCCCCGGTGCTGCGCGGCGCTCACCTGGAGCGTGGGAGGGCACCGAGGTAACGTCCAACAGGCTCTCAATAGGCCTCATTCACAGCGGCCAGTCAAAAGGTTTCACATGGGAGCAGAGGGTGATGTTTAGACAGCAAGATAGCGCTGCGGAATTCCTCACCGCTGTTTGTTTTCTTGTCATTGTTTAATTCGCTCACCTTCTTATTCTTTCATAGCTCGTACCGTGCTCTACTGATTCAAATGGAACCCAGCAGAAGCAAATACAGTGAAAACAGTAGGGGCCCCAAAATTAAACCCTGTGGAACTCCATACGACTGCGGGGCAGAGCCGGACCACAAAAACCTCTGGATCGTATTCATATGCAGTCCTTGGCATGCATTGATTTGATGTTTGAATGTATGCTATTTGTGTCAGGTTAAGTTCAATGTTTACTTTGGAACGCTCCATTCACTCCCAGTTTTGTTGTGTGCCTACGTGTGTGTGAGAGACAACTCTTACAGGATCTCGAGAAAACTATATTGGACTGCCGATAAGATTAAGTAGACAGAGAGAGAGAGAGAGAGAGAGAGAGACGCAGACGGCCGTCTCCCTGGAGTCACGGCTGACATTTTTAAAGCTGAAATCAATCAATCAAAGCGGATGAAAGAGTGGAAGACTTTTACAATGCTTGAGCAACAATGAAACTATGGCACCCACGCCAACCTTCTTCCTGTTTTGGTTGCTCTACTATAAGCCAATGTCAGCATCTTTTATAAAATACGTATTTAGACTCCCCTTTTTGTCATCCAGAGTGGTTCGATCCAATAATTGAAATCAAGCACAGGTGGAGGTCACTAATTGCCCTGCCCCTTATGACACACTTTGTTGTCGGCATCGTCAACCACAATCTGATGTTTGCTACTTCTGAAAGATGGGAGAGCAGTTGCAATGTCCAAAAAGTTACATCTGCTCCTTTTTGGAGTGTAAGGCCGAGTTCTCAAAGTCGTGGAAACTCGAGGCCCACCTGTGCAAGCACACGGGATTGGTAAGTGACCTGAAAGATTCAGCCAGTGTTTCCATAGAAGATTGTTTTTGGGTGCCCCCCCCCCCCCCCCCCCCCCACCTAGAAACCGTTCTCCTGCGAGAGCTGCGACAAAAGTTTCTGCTCCCGCTATGCGCTCACCAGGCATGAGCTCAACCACAGCGGCGAGAAGCGACACAAGTGAGAGCCTTGGCGTCTCCTCTTTTATGCAAAATGGAAGCTCTGAGATGTTTGCCGCTTTTGTCTTTCAGGTGCCCGACAGATGGAAGAATCACATTGCTCGAGTGCACCAGCACGAGGAGACACGATATAAAGTATAATTTTGAATTTTTGGGTCAATGTTGACACACTCACAGCAGTAGATAATTCCTCAATTAGGCCCTGTCCACCTTTTTGGCTACTATGTCATGTTTTTTTTCCTATTCAGTGTACACAAGACGGCTGCCAAAGTAGCTTCAAAAAGAAATACCAGCTGAAGGCCCACGTGGGGAACCATCAAGGCCGTTTGCCTTTTCGGTAAGAGCGCCCGCTCGGATGCGTGAATGCCTACCGTTCCAAACGTTTTCCGTTTTTAGTTGCGGTTTGGACGACTGCGTGCGGGAGTTCCCCTCGCTTGGTAAGCTGAAGCGCCACGAGAAAATGCATAAAGGTCAGTCTGGAAGCGCAACCTGTTTTCTTTCTAGATGTTTGTTTACAAACTTGACCTGACTTGAAGGTTACCCCTGTGAAAACGAGCTGTGCCCTTTTGTGGCAAAAACGTGGTCCGAGTATCAGAAGCACCGTAAGGAGCACAAAGGTATTGTTGACAGTTGTTTTTTCTTGCGACGGTTTGTTTTCTTTTCATTTTTTGCCGCAGTTAAGCTGCCATGCCTGACGTGCGAGAAGCACTTCAACAACAGCTGGTTCCTGCGCCAGCACGAGTTCCACCGCCACACCCTGGAAAAGGCCAGCTTCCCGTGTCCGAAAGAAGGCTGCGCCAAGACGTTTACCCGCCGCTTCAACCTGGACATCCACATCCAGGGGGAGCACGAGGGGAAGAAGCCCTTCAGTTGCGCGTACCCCAGCTGCGGCAAGAACTTCACCATGAAGGTAAACTGGACCTTGTGGACAGTACGCTGGAGTCTTCATGATAAATCCTCTTTATTAGGAAAGTCTGTGGCGGCACGGAGTGGTACACGATCCTCTCAAGAAAAAGCTGAAGGCAAGCCTGACCGCCTTTCCATACATGGTTGAGGCTTGCAGAAGACTTTTTTTTTTTTTTCTATCCTGTAGAAGTTGTATCCCAGGAAGAAGCAGCAGCAGCAGCAGCAGCAGACGTGGAGTGGCGCACAGGCCAAGCTGCAAGGTGCTGAGACCAACAAGCTTGCTGCCAAGTTGCACAAGATTCATTTAGAAGACCTTAAATCTTGAGGCTAAGTTGGCGAGAGAATTTCAGTTTGGGCATTTTTTTTTTTTTTTTTTCGGCTTAAAAATAAAACATCAAGAGTACTGCAAAGGCTTCAGTGACGCTCGTCTTGTTCTTTTTTTCAGGAAATATTTATTATAACAAAAAGGACACACATTCACATGTATAAAATTACAGCTGATGGGGCAGCTGGTTGCCATGGTGATGGAGCCTGAGTGCATGATGAGCCCCAGGTCGTGGCAGCTTTCTAAACGGAGGCCTCATTTTAGTCGGCCGGATCCATCGCTGGTGTTGAATGTGATTTTTTTTCTTTTGTTTTTTGTAATGGAGCCCTGGAATCTACAACGCTTTGTGAATATGGGTGGAAGGAGATGAATACAGGATACTGACCCCTCACCCGGGAAGCGCTAGAGTGAAGATGACATGAGCACAGCAGTGTGTTGTCGAGCGGCATGGCACGATCTCCTGGCTTTTTGGTCCCGGTTTAAATCCCCGGCGGAGCAACGGACAGACTTGACACGCCTGACTTTGTTCTATACCAGGCTGCCGGGCCAAGAGACGACGGTCAGTGCCACCCGGCTGCGCTGTTCCTTCAGCATGGGGACCAGCGCCGAGTGGCTCATTCCCGCCGTGGACAGGCCGTTGACCGCCACGATCATGTCTCCGCACCTGAAGAGGTCAGGCGTTAGATGTCATGCCAGGTCATCAAAGCGGCGTCCGACTCACTTGAGGCGGCCGTCGTAGTAGGCGGGCGTGCCGAGGACGATGGTCTTGATGAAGAAGGCCTGGTTGCCGTGGGTCTCCTCGTAGCCCCCCACGATGCTGAAGCCCCAGCTGCCGGGGTGGCTTCGCCGCAGGACGATCTCGTGGCTGCTGTGCAAGGAACTGCGGGCCAAATGAGCCCACATCAAGTTCTGTGGAGTTGGCCCCTCATTTCTTTCCTCCTACCTGGGGAGTCCCAGCCACATGACCCAGGAGGGCGACCAGTTGGCGTCAAATTCGCCGTCGTGGCCGTGATTCAGCAGCTGGTCGCGCTGGCGCTCCTCCACCATGCTCACCTCCAGCACGCGCAGCTGCACCGAGGCCGAGGCGGCGCTGGCTTTCAGGGTGCCCACCGCCTCGCTGTGGCTCAGGTAGGTCAGGTCCTGGCCGTTGATGCTCAGGAGGACGTCGCCTGACATCAAGCAAGAATGTCATCTTAGAAAAAGAGGCAGTCCTGCTTTTTACGCCTCCACAAAGCAAATTGGTTGTTTATTTTCCGCGGAGGGGGCGCTCTCACCTCGTTTGATTCTCCCGTCCCTGGACAAGCACCCGTGCGGTTGGACGCTGGTGACGAAGATGGGCAGCTCTCCGCTCTTGCTGCCCCGCCCGCCCGCCACCGTCATGCCCAGAGATTCGTGGGGCTCCTTCTTCACAGTGATGTGTTTCTCCTTGCAGGTGACACACTGGGACAAGTCCTGGAAACAGCAAAACATTATGGCAGGCAGCTGCCAAAAAGTCTGCTCCAGTCAAATGTGTTTACCCGGTGCGCGCTGGTGCGGGAGAGGTGCAAGGGCAACGGGCTGGGGCTGGTGCTGTGGTTAGGCAGGAAGTGATCAAGGCAGTAGAGATCTCTGGTGGAGCTGGATTTTGGCGGCGGAGGAGTGGCTTTGTTGGCTCGGCCGATCAGCAGGTGCACGCGCTCGCCGCTGGCCTGGATGATCTGCGCCGCCTGCTCCGGGGTCCCGTGGCGCAGGTCCTGATCGTTGACGGCCAAAACACGGTCGTTGCCCCGCAGTCGGCCGTCTTTGGCCGCCAGTCCCCCGTCCAGCAGGTCCAACACGAAGACCCCGGACTCGTCGGTCCGCCGCACCAGCTTGATGCCCAGCTGCTCCGCCGAGTCGCGCTTGTGCAAGGTGATCCTCAGCGACACGGGGCTCGGCGGCTTGCCCTCGGGGGTGGAGCAGGGGGCGTTGGGGACGGCGGCGGCGGCGGCGGCGGAAGGAGGCGCCCGCGACGCGCAGCGGCGTTCTCGAAGCACGGTCAGCTGCAGGGTGGTGCACGGTCGCGCCAGCGTGGAGCGGGCAAAACTGTGCGGCACATTGCTGATGTCCACGTTGTTCACCTTGCGAGACCAAGCCAGGGTTAATGGCGTTTAATTTGGGGTAATTATGACATGCAAGCCGGTGTGGTGTCCCTTGCACCCCTCCCAGCGAGAGGGATGGGAAATATCATCTCACTTGGAGTATCTGATCCCCCGCCAGCAGCCTTCCGTCCCGTGCAATCACGCCATCCCGGTACACTTCCTGGATGACCACGTTGATGAGGGGCGTCTCGTTGCCGCCCACGATGCTGATGCCCAGCTCCACGTACGGGTTGGCCCTGTGCACCTCCACCGCCGTTATCTCGCCTTCCGGGAGCGACGGCAACTTGACGCAGCCTGTCGGGGCGGCGAAGCAAGACGTCTGAAACGCCCGCTACAGCGAACGAACGAACGAACGAACGGCTGAACTTGATTGGACCTTCTTCTGCAGAAAGAGGAGGAGACTCGGGACAGTCCCAGCCAGAAGAAGTGGAGCTGACTGAGCGCAGGAGGTGGATGCAGGGGTTGCTGAGAGGTCGCTTCACCCTGGGGATGATGCACTCCATCCCCACCACACCTATACATAAAAGAGCACAATTCCAAACCAACTCTCTATGCGTATGTACATTTTTGGCACTAACTCACTGTCTTCCTCAGTGCTCTCCTCGAAGGCGGGGTTGTCCAGGCCGGCCTCGTCGGTCCGCATCGGCGGGTTGTCGCTGCCCAGCGGCGGCGTTCCGTCGCCCAGGTCGGTCTGCGGCGAACGAGGAGATGGCGGGGGACTTTTGACCGCCGGCCGGTCGTCGACGCTCTCCTTGCGTGGGCCGTCCACGCTGGTCTGCTGACATCGCGTGCCTGGACACCTTGGTAACGCCGGGCAACAGTCACTTAAGCAAAATGGACTTTTTTTAATATCCAAATCCTCGAGGGAAATGGCACCAAGCAGACGCGGGCTTGTCACTTTCCCTTTTTAATCACCTCGTCTGGAGTCCATCCACTTATACAACGGCGACACTCGACTCCTGTTACTATCTTGGATCTTTTAAGTCGCTAAGGGAAGCTCTGATCTTTATTTAAAAAAGGTTGGGCTAATACCAGCAAAGCAGGCCTCCATTGGTGTTTCTGGGTTACGGCCGGATTCTTCGGACAAAATCGAAGGCGTGTGGAGCGAGTGAGTGTGGGCAAGAGACAAAAAGACAAAGCTTCGAAAAAGGAGCAGAATCAGAAAAGCTTGGAAGTGCTTGTTAGCATTAGCCGGTTGATGGAAATCCCCTTTAAGATGCTCAGTGACAAGCGGATAAACCGTCATTGAGCAAAGCGCCAAAACATAGCAAATGACTTTTGAGGAACCCAAAAAGACTCCAGATACTGAGATCAGGATACGGCGGTGGCCGCGCCGTGTTCTTCAAATGCATGCAAAGCATCGGACTAGTCTTCCAATTTAATCAGAGATTACCATCCAATCGGACATTGGCCATCTACTCACCACAAACCGGGGTTGCCCTTGGCCGTCTCGCAGAAGAAGTGATTGAAAAGATCTCTGGTGTTAAAGTTGCTTAGCATGCTTGCCTTGCCAGAAGAAAAGTGAGAACGGCGAGGAGCAACTCATGACTGTATGACTTGGGAGCTACTAATCCCTCGTCACATGACCTACAGCCCTGTAATCCCCCCCCCCCCCCCAACCTTCTTCAAGGGATCGGAGCACCTGGTCCAAATGGGCCAATAGCCAAAGAATGTGAATTGAGAAGAACCAGAAGACTGATTTGAATGACTTTGAGCGCCCACCTGTGTTTGAGGTGCGCCTCCAGATCACATCTGGGCATGCTGAGCGAGCAGAGCGGCGTCAGCGGGCACGTGACCGACAGCTTGTCCAACAGCTTGTGCACCAGGATGCTGGACCTGCGGCACGCCGCCAGCTGCAGCCGCGTTCGGTCCAGCGGGCAAAAGTCTCTCTCCTGCAGGAAGCTGCGCAGGCATCGGCCGCAGAAGGTGTGGCCGCACGGCGTGTCCAGCGGGCGCACCAGCGGCTGCAGGCAGATGTGGCACACCAGGTCGTCGTCCACCTCCAAGCGGTAGTTGTACAGGTGGTTCTCCCGGCTGCGGTGCACCTGGCCGCACTCGGAGCACAGCGCCTCCGGGGTGGGCTCGGCGGTGGCGGCGGCGGCGGGCCCGGAGAGATCCGCCTCGCAACCCGGGCTGCCCATCCCGCCGGCTTTCTAGCCCATAAGCGTCACGGGGCTGGCGGCGAGGACGGACGCGCCCCCGGCCGACGATGACGCATCACAGAGGCCAGGCCGCCGCGACAGCTGTTTGGGGAAAAACAACAAGTGCGCCCGCCCGGCATTTATTTATTGGCGGCGGCGGCGGCGGCAAATACTTTGCGCACGTGAGCCCAGTGTGTCGCTCGCTCGCTCGCTCGCACGCCACAAAAGCCCCCACCCAGTTGAGATTATGTATCGCTGCTCCCGTCCACTAATCTGACAGTATAATCTCTCTTTTTGCTCTCGCCCCACTGCAATCTTCCAATTCCACCAGGAGGGAATTATCCGGGATTGAGTATGAGGGGAAAGCAATAGAAAGGGGAAAGCGGCCTGCTTTTAAGAGGCTGGAAGACAAAGGAGATTGAGTCGGACATTTTTCAGGGATTTTTTTTACTCCCCACAATCCAAAACAGATCACTCCAGGTGTTTTTTTTTTGTGTTTAACTGGGCAAGTGGTGAGTGACAACAATCACACGCTTGGCCCGCTAGCTTCATGCTAACAGACAATAGAGTCCTTTAAAACCACAGTACTCACTCATATATTCTTTATCCTTTGCAAAGAGCTAAGCCATCTCTACTGTACAGATGACAACAGTGACATTAATGAGGATAACGCAGCACATATGAAGAAAGGAAGCATTTGATTTTGTCCATTTCAAGACTGCCCTTTTAAAAATCATTCGCTGTAAAAAGAGAAAAGCAGTGTAAGAGATCAAAAAGAGTATAGAAAAAGCGTAGAGAGGGGGGACTGGGACGCATGAAAGAGATTAATGGCGTGGAAATCTTGGCGATCGAAACCAAAAATAGCTCAACTTATCAAAGGTGCCTTCTTTCTTTCTTTCTTTCTTTCTTTCTTTCTTTCTTTCTTTCTTTCTTTCTTTCTTTCTTTCTTTCTTTCTTTCTTTCTTTCACAGAAGCGTTCTGAGGTGTTTCGTCTGTGGAATGTTCCCGAAGCATGTGGATATGCCTGCACATCCAACACCAGGCCGTGCTGGCTGAACCACACTCGTCTGCCTCTCATTAGCTCCTGTTGTCGCCATGGCGACCGGGATGGGTACCAGGCCACCGAGCCTGCTCTCTTCCACGGCGCATGACATTCACAGGGTGCCGAAGAAGCATGACATGATGATCCCTCCCTCCCTCCCTCCCTGCCGCCACGCTTTTTCCAAGCCGCTGTCTCTTTTTGTCTCGTCTCCCTGGTTACGGTCCCCGTGACAACCTGTCTCCGCCGTCTCCTTAGCTACCAAGGTCCGGCTGTTAATTATTCCATCTTTTTTTTTTTTTTTTTAAAGGATGCTCTCTTTCTTTCTGCTTGGATGTGACTGGCTGCTTGTGTCTCCATCCCCGCAGCTGGACATGAATTAAGCATGAGGACACAAGGCTCCCTGTGTTTTTGTTTAAAACAAAGCTGTGACATCACCGCACCGCACTTGTAGACACCAACGAGTCGCTTGCCACCGATTTGAACATTTCTCAGTTAATCCCAAGGTTGGTGTCATCGCCTTCCTACGTCAATAAACCGTCAAACCTCATCTAATCTCACCACAATCCACAATAGGTTTTGCTCTTTGTCATCTGAGCCTTTTAAAACGTATCTTTGTGGTCCTTTTTGTGCTGTTTTTGTCTACTTTACATGAACAGGCCTGCAGAATCACCGTTTTTTTTCAATACTCATTTTGTCATTGTCCTCCATCCTGCAGGCTGGCACCGACACTGCAGTGTCACGATGGAAACGTGAGCATCTGTCTGACTCCATCTACAAGCCCTCAGCACCAGGGCAAAGCCGAGAGCCTCATCATACACACACACACACACACACACACACACACACACACGTGCACACGCGCACGCACGCACACGCATACACAAAGTGACATTGTAGACGTGCATGCAAATGTCATGTTACCTAATCGGGATGCTCCTCCGCGCCTTGCATCTCGGCACCAAGAAGGAGGAGAAGAGGTGGATGTGGTGCTGGTGGTGGAAGGATGCGATGGTTGGCGTCTCGCGCCTCAAATCCACGCACTCGCCGCCGCAAACTGGCGGCGTCCCTGCGAACCCGCACGTCAACGCCCACCGCTGTCAATCATCGGAAGGAGGCAGCGCGCGCATCTACTTCAGGGGTGGCTTGAGTAAATATGCCTGCGTGGACTAAAAACAATAACACACGCGCACACCCACGTTCACCTAATAGAATTGCTTAGAACATATTCTACAAATAGTACAGACACTCAAGTATTCCTAAATGTTTCTGTGGAGGATTGTTATGAAAAGGAGTTTCAGTTCTCTTTAATGTAGGCTGTATTTCAAATAAATATAGGTTAGCTCACAATGTGACTATTTTTTGCATAGAGCGTTTGTTTGTCATTGCAAGTTAATCAAATGAAAATTGTGTTGAAATTGACAGCAGAATTCAGCAAAATGGAATATTTACGTCCTCAAATCCGTGAAGGCTTTTCGATCAGGCATCATGTTGACTGCCTTCAGGTCCTCCAACCTAAGACCCCGGCGCCGTAAACAAGCTGTCAGTTCGTTTCTCTACAAAATCAAACAATCCATTTGAGGGAGTCTTTATCGCTTGACTTGCAGCCAACCGCGTTGTTATGACAGAAGAGGAGAAGGAATTGGAAAAGTACGTATGTAGCTGCCGTGTCGTTTCACGTTAGCTGTTTGCCCGGTTTGGGTTCAACCGAGACGCTGCCGGTCTGCTTACGAATGGCGCACGTTAAGCTCATTGGGTTCCTTCTTTTGCTTTTTGCGCCCTTCGTTATCCCTCCGAATTTTCGACCCATTTGACTGATTTGACTGCGTGTGTTGCAGACGTGCTGTTGAGGAGCTCCTGCGGGAGACCGACAGGGCTCGGCTGAGAGCCGAGACGATGGGCCCCGCAGGATGGTGAGTCCGCCGGTAATGACGTCAATATTGGTGATTCCCTTTCAACCTGGTACAGCACATTTTGAAACCATCTTTGTGTTCCTTTCTAATCAGGTTAAAATGTCCATTGCGAGGCACCAACAAACGCTTCCTTCTCAACACCCTGCGTTCCACAAGCCTGCAACGTAGGCCCGGCGAGCCCAAAGAGGGACACTCATCGCATGGTCCGAGTCGGAGGTCCCCCAGTGGGAAGAGCCGCAGCCGGTCGCCTCCCTCCAGACGGGACGGCGGACACTCGCGCAAGCAGCAGCAGCATCATCATCATCATCGCGAGGACATGTACAGCGGCGACGCCAAGAGGCGGCGGGACAGAGAGCGGGAGCGGAGTCACAGACGTAAGGGCGAGCGCGAGAGGGACGTGACGTCGGATGGACACTCGGCGGAAAAAGACAGGCGAACGTCAAAGACGAGGACGGGCCACTAGTCCGCTGGAACAATAATGGATCCATTTTCCACAGCGCCCGAGCCCGTCCTTTTTAGGTTCTTGCCTCATTCAAATAAGAAAGTGCTAGTTAAGTAGCTCAGGGAGGACATTGGCGCCAGTCACCATTTTGTGCTGATCTTGATGTCATTTTTCATTTCAATGCTGTGTTTTGGCAACATTTGAGGACACACAGATGGTTCAAAGAGCTCCCGCCATCTGACTTGTTTACACGTTTTATTGTTTGACGTAGTCGGTCGGGTAGATGTGACTATTTCACGTAAGTCAATTCCGCTTCGTAAATCGCGTTATCCACGTGGAAGATATCTTCCTTTTGAACTACTTCCTTCCTTTTCCAAAGGATGTTCAAATATAAACGCCGTCCAGGCAGCCGCCGATTGGCGTCACTTACTCTTTTATGGCGTGTGTGAGTGCCCTATTACCATGCTGAGCGCTTTATTGTCTCTGTTGGACAACTGTAACTTCACAAACTGGCGGTGGCAGTAAAACGGGGCCAAATCCAGATGAAGTCGGGATGAAGTGGGTTACCCTGTCCGTCCGTATGTGAGGAGACTGCGGGCAGCGTCACCGCGTGAAAGCGCTCGCAGTCGCCACACGCCAAGTCGCTAATTGAGTTCCAGCTTAATCGACTAACCAGGAGAGGCCTTGCTTAATGGGGTCTAACGCGGAGTGTACATAGAGCAAGACTAATGGCCGGTCAACATGGTGCGAGCGCGCCGCCTCGGAGCTGCTAAGTGCTGTTAAATGAGGCGGCCACATCGGTGTCACGGCGCGGCGCGGCGCAGGTCTAATGCGCTCACATGCCCTAACAATTGGCCAAAAAGGTTTTGGAAAAGCTGCCTGAACCAACTTTTTGGGAGGAACAAAGAACTCATTTGAACAGTTCGCCATTGGTGGTACGGCTTTTCTTTTACAGTCTTATGTTCCTATTTGATCCTCCAACTAGAAGTGGAACTGACCAGCAACTTTTTTGTCGATTGAAGATTTTACATTGGATGTTAGTTTTATTGTCTGTTGCTTGACCTTCATTCTTTTGTGTCGTCATTCCCATTCGCTTGACTCCCAGTTGAAGCCACTGCTAATGACAGAAATTGTAAATAAAAGAACTTTGATTTGGACTGTTTAACATTGTTACCCATCTTATTTTGTGACGTTTTAACTTCCTGTCATTTCAATATGTGTTTTGTATGAAAAAAAACCGAGGCTGCTGTACATAAATCCAGTGAGTCAACACGTGGCCCTATTGACTTTGTTCAATTTAGCGAAGGCTCCGCTCAGCCAATGGATGGCCTCCCAGCCAACTCACGTGGTCCCAGCGCGGGCACACCTGCACGCGCCAAGTGGGCGCAGCCAGCCACCAGAGGAGAAGGTCCACGCCAGGGGCGAGGGCCCTGTAGCGAGCGCCAGCCATGCATCGCGACAACCACGCGTACCAGCAACTCCCGTTCAAGGACTCTTGCGCGTACCAGAGGGCGGACGACTTCGCCCACAACCCGCCGCCCTGCCTCTACATGAGCCGGCAGGTGCAGGCCGGGTACCCGGCGGGAGCCACCCTGGAGCCGACGGACGGCCTGGCGGAACCCGCCTACGGGCTCTCGCTGCGGGAAGATCTCGGGATCCCGATGCTGCACCACCACCAGCACCAGCACCAGCACCAGCACCAGCACCAGCACCAGCAGCAGCAGCAGCAGCAGCAGCAGCACCCCAATCAACCACAACAGCAGCAGCAGCAGCAGCACCCGACCCAAGCGCCGCAACACCCGCCGCCGCTCACACCCGCCGCTGCCTTCGGCGACACGGCCGAGCACAGCCGATTTCACCTTCCTTTCCCCTGGATGAAAAGCAGCAAGGCCCACTCCCACGCGTGGAAGGCGCAGTGGACAGGTAACGCGTAATACATGATCATGATGATTATTAGGTTTGCATTGTATTAAGTGACTCACGGGGAATCATTTTTATGATCGGTTAACCTTGTCGGGTCATTATTGAAAACCAGGAAGGTCTACTCAGCTTTTTATTAGTTCTTATCTTCAGAAAAAAGTTAATAATCAATCATTTTAATTGGAAAAAAAAATCAAGCGATGACCTAGCCTCGTTTTAAATTCACATTCGTTCTAATTATTGTTGCACGCTTTAGATTTCGCTATTTTCCTGACCGTTTTCTCATCACATTCGTGATTTCATTATTATTATTATTATATCAATTATTTGATTCAAATTATACATTCGTTTTTGGTCATATAAATGGCAGTATAAAATAAATGTAAAATAAAACAAGAATTGTCATTTCAAAAAATAGGCTTAGTTTTCGTTCAATATGTACAGGCACTTTTGGTACGTTGACATGATGTAGGACGTGTTTATATGAATAAATAGCATTTTCACGATTGCATTTTTGATGGCATTAAGTACAAACTTACTGTTTTGAAACTGAACCCGCTGTATTTGTTCAGGTCCGTACATGATGGCCGAGGTTGAGGAGAGCAAGCGTACGCGCACGGCCTACACGCGTGCTCAGCTTCTCGAGCTGGAAAAGGAATTTCTTTTCAACCGCTACATCTCCAGGCCTCGCCGCGTGGAGCTGGCGCTCACCCTCAGCCTGACCGAGCGCCACATCAAGATCTGGTTCCAGAATCGCCGCATGAAGTGGAAGAAGGAGGAGGACCGGCGGCGGGCTCGGAGGGGTGAGCCCGACCAGGACTCGGCAGTCACCTCCGGGGACCAGGGAGAGACGGCGCCAGCGGGGGTCTCGCCACCGCTCTCCCCAGAGTCCCGCACCCTGGACCAAAAGAACACGCTTTTTTGAAGCCTTATAAAGCTCACCATGGATGGAAGCAGGAACACGGGCTATACATGTCATAATAATCAGGGAAAATTCAAGCATTTTCCATCCCTTGCTCAGTTTTTAGATGTTTCTGAACAATTATCCCAAGTGCTTTTTTCCTCTTTCCTCGTCTGCTCTTAGGGTGTGCAATTGTGTACGTATGTTCAAGCAAACCTATCACACTTGTATAGTGGTTGGTGCCTTGAGGTATGAAAAACATTTTTGGGCAAGGAAAATTACTACTCTAGAATAGTGTACTTTTTGAAGACAGGGAGGAATCAAACAATTAAATAGAGTGTGAAAAATTAAGATTGTGCATTATTATTTAATGCTGCAGTTCACTATGCTGTTCCATCTGGTGTTCCCAACCTGACCACTGGGGGCAGTATAACACTCATTCAAACACAGACGAAGAAGAAAAGACCAATTATTACAGCTGGTAACTTCATTGACCGTCTTTTTGTGCATTTAAAGACTACAAATATGCCTGTAAGTATTGTTTTTATTTATTTTAATTTATTGTTTAAAGTTCAGTGACAGTAATCTTCAACTGGGAAAGACTTTTAAGAATAAGCAGCTTCGTTTTGAGGAATTGTTCAATACTAGCTAAACTGCTGCCCGTGACTTTGGGTTGATGTCTCTGTCACCATATAGCACCATCTCAAGGCACCACTGTCAAAAATAGTCGCTTTATTTGTTAAAGTAACCGAAATAACTGAACTGTACTCAGACAGTAATATTCTTTCAATTCTAATCACCAAATGATTCCCGAGCGCGGCACCGCTGCTGCTCACTGCTCCCCTCTCCCCCAGGGGATGGATTAAAATCACATGGGGATGGGTTAAATGCAGAGGACAAATTTCACCACACCCAGATGTGTGTGTGACGATGATCATTGGGACTTTGACTTTAACTTTAATTAATGTGAGAATCCTGCCAAACTTTTTTTTTCTCATTGACCTCATGTGGCACCATGCCACCTCTCACAGGTCATTCTTGGTACTACAACAGGCAGTATGTGGTGTTTTACACGAGTTGGTCATCTGGAGGGAGACAGTACACAGTCGGAGTACTACGCATTCACTTCATATGTCTATTATATTTCAAATGTCTGTTCATCTAAGTGCCCACACAGCAAGTTGGAGATACTAGTATCTCCATACTCGAATGCTGTGGTAAAATGGTGCTTTGAATGTTTGACTGCCTCCCGGTGGAAACGTGTGCTACGACCGTATGCGCGAATCAGTACAGCACAGTATTTGCAAAAATGGTTTTATTGGTTTCTTGCCGTTTGTCACATTTTATCTTCTTGTAGGCAGCCTTTCAAGGAGACACAAGGGGGGGGGGGGACTGTTTGTATACAAATAGGAGCTTTAGGCAGACCATGGATGGAAAACTACTTATAACAACATATACATGAATACTCACAGTTCTGATTTATTTCATTTCATTTTTTTTTTGCAAAATTGGCATAATCGTAAAAGTTGTACCAAAAAATAAACGATTGTTTGAATAATCATAATTTCAATTACCAAAATAATTATGATTGGCATTTTTTCATAATCAAGCAGCCCCGACGTGTACTTTTTGCAATACTATGTCAAATTAAAACCAGCATTTCAGGCTACATGTTATGTGCCATTTAAAACTGGGCTGTGGCGTCTGCCTGCACAAGGTCCCGAAGACGCAGAGAACATATGTTCTTGACCTCCTGGATGCTGCGCTCTCTCTCCTCTGTGCACCCGTTTGCCATGCGACTGCGCATCTCCTGGAAAATACTGGCCTTGTCCCTCATGCGAGTGCAGATGACGAACGGGAAGCCGAAGCGCTCTTTGTACTCTTCGTTCAAGCAAGACATGCTGTCCACCTCGTCCGCGCCCAGCGTGTCGAAGCCCACGGTCGCCTGCTCGCTCATGGACTCTTGGGTCAAGGTGCCGGCCTGGAGGTCCTGGCCGGCGAGGTCTGGGTGGCACCTGAGGATTCCCTCTTTGCCTGGAGAGAAACCAAATGAGCCAAGATCTTTTTGGGGATACTTCCTTCCTATTGACAAAGTGACTCACCCGATTCAGACAAAGCGTCAATAAAGTCGTAGATGGCCGTCTCCAGGGCCTCGACGTCGGCGAAGGGACGCTGGGAGCAGACGGCCGCGGCCACGATGGGGCACTTCTCCACCACGTTGCCAAAAACTTTTATAAACTGCTCGTATGGAAGCTCGTTGACTTGAGAGAGCTTCATGTTCTCCCGAACGGCTGCTTGGCCACCCGAAAAGTCTAAAACAATCATTCATCAAAAGTCCAACGTCCTTCTCAACACCAGCTCGACGCGTCCGGTTAATGTTTTCACGAGGACCTTGGCTGGCGCGTACGCAACAGGATGTTTTCTTTTGTGTATACACAAAGAGACCAAATCATGGGATGTGGCTAATCAATTAAATGTACTCTGGCGTCGGACGTAACGCAAACGCACTGACCTAAATATTGAGCCGTGTCATCCTCCGGTCTCGGCGTGTCGGGCATCATCGTGTTAAGGTCGGGTTTGGTTTGCCCAGAGCTCAACCACCTTGGAAAGAAAAGAAAAGAAAAGCAAAGCAGACGTGCGTCTGTTCAAAGTCATCCAAGCTAAAACAAACAAGCCTCCAGAAAATACATAGCAGCAGTACTTTTGCAAGGTATGCGGATGCGGGAGATTGATATGGAGACACTCTCTCAGGTAGTCGTACGCCTTTGGGCCGTGGGAATGCAGAGTGGCGGCAAACTCCCGCTGCTCTTTGGTATATTCGTGGCTGTGTTTCGACAGGAGATGAACCGGAAGATCTGGAATTCAGTTAGCCCAGGGCAAATGATCGCATCGCATCGCATCGCATCGAAATGACGAGAAAGTCTTGAAATGAGCCAAAGTATTGTAACAAAAGTGAGCATTTTTTTTCTTTACAGGTCAAGTTGGCTGGCTCTGGTTTCTCATCAAGCCAGGTAATTCATTTTTTTCTTCAAATGTCTTTGATGATATTCAACAAAATATGCAACGAGGTGGAACCAAAACGGAATTGAATCGTAAAATCTTTACTGTAAATCGTGAAAAAGTTTGTGTCTATTTCACCTGAGTACATGTCGAGCCGCTCTTTCAATTCGTCGTTCAGAATTTTCTTCACCTCGAGATCCTCCTGCAGGCAACTCACGGTGTTCCTTGCCCTCCTCTCTCTGTCCTTGACGTTCCGAATCTCTCTTTCCAAACTCTCCACCCTAGTCAAGGCTTCACCGAGTTTGACCCTCAGCTCTTCAGGTGTCGAAGCGTAGGCGTGGTCCTAGTCAAAATAAGAAGAATCATTAATTGACTTATTGGATTGATTGTTTCAGTCCCGGCCGGGCCTAGCAATTTTTGACTCACAACAGTGGGCACGATTACAACTTTGGGCTCAGGCTGGGGTGGGGGATCTTTTTTTGTTGGCAGCGGCTCCCTGGCCTTCTGGGAGGTCTGAGACATCCGGGGAGGCTTTGCATTCAGAAAGGGGGAGAAAGAAAGACATTTTCAGCAAGGGGGAGAAAGAAAGACATTTTCAGCAAGGGGGAGAAAGAAAGACATTTTCCGCAGCACGTCGCGTCCAATCTTCCAAACCTTCCGCGTTGGTGATGCATTTACCTTATTATCAGGAGGTCTGAAACAGCAGACGGGAACGGTTCCCTCTCGGAGCCGGACTGTCTGACCTGTTCTGTCAAAGTCCTGTGGCCTGAAGTGCTCACTGCATAGCATGGTGGACGAATTGGAATTGAATCCTCCTCTTCTGACAGCTTTTTCCCATTTTTTTCGAAGGACTTTGTCTTTGGGGAATCTCGATTTGAAATGAGAAAAGTTAGTCAAAGCGGGCCACATACATACAATCGGGCCAAATTTGAGCAGTTTCTTTTTTCATTATTTTATTTCGCTACAAGTCGAGATGAAAAGAAAATGTTAATTTGTGTTTATGTGGGGTGTGCTAAGAGTGATTTCTTTTAATTTTATTTTCTGGCAGTCGAGGCCAACAATGTTTTAACTGTGCAATATTTGTTGAGTCAACACCAGGAAGGGCTTCAGGATTCCTTCTTTCCCGGGGCTAAAAACAAAAAAAAAGGAGACTGGGCGATACACAGCAGTGCCGAGGAAAAGATTTGTAAATATATTTTATAAATATAAAATATGATGGAGGGGCTTAACGGATGACTGAGAGGGGCTACGGAGTTTGGATGCCCCCCTTGTGGCACCGTGCTGGCCAGTCTTGGTACTACGACCAATATCGATTGGGTAGTATGCTAGAATACGAATAGAAAGAAGCACACACGTGTGTGGCCCGGTTAAGCAACTAACGACAAAGTTTTTCCTTCAGGGGCATTTTAATTTGATGCCAACTAATTATTCTTTGGAGTTGCTTTCGCTTCAGGCATTCCAGCACCGTGCAAGGGATTAGCCACCAAATCGGCAGAATTCTGTCAGCAAATTGACTGTATGATGGCCAGATCCATCCTTTTAAAACCATAGTTCGGTTTTACCTGTGAAAGCTAATCCCACGAGCTCTGGCTTCGGCTGTAAAACGGTTGGAACAAGTCAAGGAAGAACACGAATGGGGCATCTTGTTCTCGGAGCCTCTCGACTTCGCCACATTCAAAATGGCGACGAAGCCGACGCGTGATTATGCGCAAATAGCGATGGCTACGTATGCACGTCTAGGCTCCAAAGTGTCTTGGTATTACGTATAAAATGTGATCTTTGAGGGTGTGTTGATATATCGGTAAATCCAGTTTAAAAAACGATTAGGCGTGTGATCAGAACGCAACTGTTGATAACGACGAAACAACTGCACGAGCTAATGGCGGTCGTCCAATGGCAGGCATCAACCGACGAAAAGCTCACAGTCATTGGTTGATTTCATACTTCTGTTTTATGCAGCCATTGGCCAAGTTGCCTGTCATTCATTCGCAGGCCAGCGCAGCTCATTGGTCAGTTTCTGGCGTACAGCCATTATTACTATTATTTTATTCATGTCAATTAATTATTATTGCAGGTTTGATGAATATAAAAAAAAATACAAAGGCAAAAACTTTGCAAATCGGATGCCGCCGGTTATGCAACCATCTAAATTGAATGCATATTAACAGGCAAAGAAAACACCAAACAAAAAACACAAGTAATACAATCATGGTGTACATAATGGTGCGGCTCCACTTGAAAGGCGAATGCAAGCGGCATGGAGAAATTATGGCCTGTTTTTGGCTTTTATAGATCTTTAAAAGACGCGTGAATGTATTGAAATGAATGTTTAGGTTTTGTTTTTGTCCAACTGCGCGTCGTCCACGTTCTGTTGGGTTAAAATGGAGGCGTCCAAAATGACTGACGCATTCCGGTAGTCGCTGGATGTCTGGTTGACTATGTTGTGATACAGCTGAAAAAAAAGAAGGTGCTCTGTTATTGGAGTTGGTGTCAAATCACAAGCTTTGACCTAAATTGCGATTAGAGATGAACGTACCTTCTCCTCGCTGGCCATCAGACGTTCCAACATGAAGTCCACCAATTTGGAGAAAGAGGGTCGGTCATCAGGGGCCAGGGCCCAGCATTTGCACATCATTCCGTACCTGGTAGAAGGAAGCATGAAGCACTGTGACCGTTGTTTGCGTGCCTTTCTGTGACTCTTCTCGTCTGTCCGTAGCTCTACTACAACCTGCCGATGACACCTACACAGACTCGTCAGCGTAGTAAGGGCACTCCATCTTGAACCCACTCTGAATCATTGAATAGAACCCGTGGTCCACCTTCACGCCAGGGTACGGGGTGACGCCCAGAGAGAATATTTCCCACAGGAGGATGCCATATGCCCACACGTCGCTCTTCATGGTGTACATCCCCTGGAAGATGCTCTCGGGCGCCATCCACTTCACGGGCAAACGCACCTGCCAGGCATTTGCAGTCATTTTACAGAAGCGCCACAATGGAAAAATGATCTTTCCACTTACGTTTCCCTTCACCACATAGTTGGAATCGTTGTCGATGTCCCGCGCCAATCCGAAATCGCCGATTTTCACCAGTCGCCCTTTGGTTACCAGCACGTTGCGAGCCGCCAGGTCACGATGGATGCACTGTTGACACGCGCGTGTCATACAATTACGCTGCGGCCTCGGGGGTAAAATAACACAGCGTACAGCAATGGCCTAATTGAACGTACTGTCATCCATTTTTGCCACGAGGATGAAGAAAACGTAAATCACAGTCATCATGTAAGACGGCGGGCGTATGTAGTGGAGGTGACTTACGTTTTTAGAGGACAGGAACTCCATGCCTTTGGCCACTTGGGCAGCAAAGCTCAACAGGTCATCATAAGTCAGGGCCTGCAAGTCGTCCGGCTGTCCGTTGTCGTCGCTCTCCGGGTCTGCGGACGAAGCCCTTTGATTTGAATTCTCGTCATCATCTGCGTCGTCTAAAATTCTGTCTGCGCCACAGACCTTCAACACAGTCGTCCAAGTTGGGACAGAGGAGGGCCATGCGCTCCTGCCCCCTGACGGAGGCAGGGTGCATCGGCATGTAGTTGTCCACCACGCCCTCCAGCACGCTAATGATGACGCGACAAGGTCTTGGTTGGTATTTACAAAACACAATAGATATGACAAAATCCCTACGTGGTTGAGTTTTGGTTGCGATAGAGGTTGCTGCTGCAATCCCTGGCGAAGGCGTCCACTGCTGACTTGTGGTAGCACTCGCTGCGGCTCTTCAGGTAGTTGAGCAAGTCGCCGTGGCAACAGTACTGGAATATCAGATAGATGGGGCCTGTGCCGAGAAGGCACATTGGGAACGTTGGAATACTCCCAGACATTGTGATTGAAATGAATATAAACGTACCCGAATCCGTGCACGCTCCCAGCAGGTTAACAATGTTATTGTGGTGGCCGATGTGCGTCAGCATTTTGAGTTCGGACATCAGAGCCTCTTTCTCCACTTCCTGGTGTTTCTCTGCAAGCATTTGCGCATCTTACCGAATTGTTTGTATTTGAGCTGTCATCACGCAAACACTGACCTTTAAGCATCTTGACGGCCACCTGCTGTGACACGCCGGCCCCCTTGATGCCGTTCGCCGTGGCCTGCACCACCGTGCCGAAAGCACCAGAGCCCAGTTCTTTCCCTGAGGACCACCTGGGCACTAACTTTCCAACCCTACTCAAATTCAACCTGAATAAAATGATACTAACCTAATTCCAGGTTCTCCCTGGGAAACTCCCATTTGCGATCATACTCAAAATCCTTGAAGTTAATGTAGATATAATCATTGTCATTTGGGCCCACCATCTGGATCATCTGCAGCTGGGGCTGATACTGGGGTTTCTATTGGACATGTCAGCATTAGCCGCCGCCACTGCAAGTGTGCGTACGACGCCTCCCTCACCTTCTTCTTGATAAAGCACACGAGCGCCACACTGACGGTGAACAAAGCCACAAACAGGATCACGCTGCCAACTTTTAGCGCCGTGTATCGACTTTTATCCTCTCCTGAAAGCGCTCCTGGAAAAAAAAACTTCAAATATATCAATGGATATTAGGGAAGTATATATTGTGAAAATAAACCTGTGGAGGCCTGCGGGGAAGGCGGGTAGTAGTGCGGGGCCGAGCACCGGTAGCCAGCTGAGTTTTGCAGACAAAACTTTAAATAGCGTCCATGTGCCACATCGACACCGATCGAGCTCTGGACGGTTTGTCGGCACCGTACGTTAGAGTCGCTTCGCCGAGCGTCGGCGACCTCCTCCCAGAGGAAGCGAGCGTCACAGCTGAAATCAAACAAAAAGAGCGGGAATGTCACTTTGAGTCTGTTTGACACGGTCGCGGCGTACCTTTGGTTGCCGGGTGAACACGACATCCAGGTGTAATTTGCCGGTACGGCGCTGGACGTTTGGACGCTGATGCTGTTGTTGTGGACGCTGAATTGAAATTTGGGTTCGTCTAGATCAAGAAAGGGAGAGAATATTATGTTTCTATTGTGATCATTTGTCACTCTTTGCAGAGGATAAAAAATATCCGTCGGTTGCTTACCTACAACACACACAACCACGGACGCGCTTCTCTTTTGTCCACCCGCCTGCACGTTTAGCTTGTATTCTCCTGATTTGATTCCACCGCACAGCTTCACCGTCCTGACAGAACAGAAAATATTATTGTTGAGGATTAGTCCACTAATCATCACTTTTGGAACTTAAAACTGACACTGGCGCTCCAATTTTGTTGTTTGTGCAGGATTTCTGTCCACTTGGATGTTTTTTTTACCTTTGCACGGTGACCCAGTCCTCAGTGATGCACTTGGACACGTTGCCATCGGGCGTCTCCCACGTACACCGCTGCAGCGCCGGGTGGTAAAACACGGCGGCTTGCAAACAGGCGTCACCCGCCTCTCGAGCCCAGAGACATTTTTTGCCATCCAGCTGCACCGACAGGAAATCTTCCGCTGAGATTTAAAAAAAAAGAATAATAATGAGCCTGTTGAAAATGACAAATGCACGTGTCATTTGACAGAACCGACCCTGGACGCTGACGTTGACAGACTTGCTGGTGTGGTCTTGATTCCTGCAGGTGTACGTACCGCCGTGGACCGCGTCCACGGACTCGATAAACAAGTAAGCCATCCAGCTTTGCCTGTGCGAGTCATTTCGGACGCACATCTGGAAGGAAAAAAAAAATGTCGTGGGGAGATGTTTGTTTGTGTGATGGTGCAATGAGGCCGCACGTCTTCCTTGACTTTTGCAGGGCACGCTAATGCGCCAGATGTCAACAGTTGTCCGTCTTTCTCCCACACCGCCCATCGTTGGAACTTGCGTTGAATCCGGCAGCGAAGCAGAAGAGGCTGCCCGGGACTCAAAATCACGCTGGAGACCTGCTTCAACAGGTCACTCTCTAAGTCTTAAAACACACACACACACACAATGAGGTAACCTGTTTCCGATTTTTTTTCGAGTGACATCACACGGAAAGATTAGCGGGAGGGTCGATCACCGTAGTCGTAGAGTTGGGAGCATTCCTGCCCCTGGCTGTTAGTCGCACAACACATCACTCCTTTGTTTATGAAGCCAATACTGGGGATTGTGCTCTCACTTTTTCCTACACTTGCTACGGCTTTATCTTGCATGCTGTCCACAAAGAAAGAAAGTCACAAGCAACCAGATGAGGGCTTGTAGGACGTTGGAAAACGTGCGTGACGTCTTACCTTGACCACTTCAGAGTAGGCGTTGGGAGGCCTTCAGACGCACACTTAAACCAGGGAGAATACCCTGAGATGTTGACCCGGACCAGGCTCAAATGAGGTTTTGTGGGAGCTTCTAATAGGGAAAGGGAACAAAAGTTAGACCATGACAATTCATTCGCAACACAAAAAGGAGTAGGTGCTCGCTCGCTCGCTCACTCGTGGCTACATGTAGAGCAAAGGACAATGAAAAGTTCGGGCCACATCTGAGTGCGTACTCCCCAGAATGCCCCTCAGATAGTGCCGGCAAGACCAAGCTTCCATCTCTGTCGAGAAGGGAAAAAGGCAAGAAAAAAAAACACGTACGAATCCCAACAATCCTGATCAACTCTTCTTTAATCATTTCCACATCACTGTATTGTACTGGCCCTAGTGGGCAAAATCAAATAGCGTTACATGGCTTTTACGGCGTGTGATCCTCTGCTCAGGCTGCACGCGCCGCACCCGTGCAGGCCCTCTAAGGAGATGATCAGTCTCCTCCCCGCACCCACCTCCAGACGGACTGGAGCCGATGCTTTCAGGTGCTGCGCTGGGTGGAAGCACTCCACCTTGAAATACGTACATCAGCTTGAGTCTTGACTCATTTCCACGCCAAAAAAAAAAATATTCATGGAGGACTTACCTCGTAACTTGGTACGCAGTTCTCCGGGGCCGCCGTGCCAGTGCAGCAATGCACGCCGGCAGCGCACAGCAGCAGAACAGCTTGAACGATATTATTGATCATATTAATCTAATCATAATAATAGCAAATTTCAATGTTATGTAAGTTTGAGAAAACTGTTGAATTGCCTTTTTGGTCCCAGTTGTCCCAAAAAAAAAAGAAATCAGCAAAACACCACTGTAAAACTCAAATATGTCGAATATATATTCGAAACAACAAAAATCATCAGACTCACTTGCAATCATTTGACTGCGGGTGAACATCTGTCCGTCTCCGTCTGTTTGTCACAATGAAACTCCGAAGGTTGATTGGACTTTTTTTAAGAAGGGGAAGCCACGCCTGGCAACTTAATAAATGAAAAAGTCTACTTCCTATTCTAGAAACCCACATTTAAAGTTCCTAAAACTATTGCTACTTGAATTTTTTCCCCCCTACTGCGCCTACTTCTTATTTTTGTTACCATTGGTGGGACTTTTGTGCTGTATGTACAAGTACTATAGTCCACAAATACACAATTGATTGGCTTTATTAAAGTGATCCCTTTACATACCCTAATTTGACATGAACATTGTTCAAAGATCATAAAAATTCATTTTTATTGGCAACAGATGACAAAATGATCACAAAGTGGTAGAAAATAAAAGCGTTACACTGCAACGTGTAGGCCCTTACACCCCCTTTTTCGCAGCAAATCCACACAAAAGTTAGTTTTAAAATGTTACTAATTAATAATTAGTAACTAATACGGGAGCTCCCTCTAGTGGTACGTGAAAGTATCACTGAATTCAAATGTCCACTTGACATCCATGACATCCTGTGACGTCTTTCTTAAATCAGTTCAGTTGTATTTAACGTTTAAGTACATTTGCATTTGATTAGTTGTTTATAAACATTTATTTGGGGTGGTGCATAGATTTTTAGGTGTTCATGCAGAAATATTTACAAAGCACTCTTAAAATGAACGTTTAAGGTCATGTTCCACTCACAGGTGGATTTGGCACAAAGAAAGCTTGAACTACAATTGAACATAAACCATCTAACTCTGATGTGGGCCAAATCCATTTGCGTTGTAATTTTTTTTTTTTTAATTGGATAAGAGATTTGACACACTTGCAGAGCAGCATCAGTGTGTGCTGTGTTTTAAACAGAGTCGCTTACCCACAATGCAAAGCGGCTCCCAAGCAAGCAGTGCAGACAAGCCTGGCAGTGAGCAAAAACAACAACAGGCGACACTTTAAAAAAAAAAAAAAAGCATTGAAAAGCGTCTACATGGATGGCGACCCTTGGCATCGCTGTTCCGCGCGTGCAATGATCTAAAGTCCGGAAGCCAAACATGCACCCCAGCGTGATGACGTGAGTACCGCAGCGCATTTTTTAAGTGCTCCCGACGCCACAGAGGAGGCGAATTTGAGTCCGCGGAAAAGGGGAGACTCGTTTGCAGGCTAGCCGAGCAGAGCAGAGCCGAGCTGAGCTGAGCTGGGCTAGCTCGCTAGCTCCGTGCGGTTCTCTATGTTTGAGTGTCTTCCGGCAGCAACGGCGGCGGCGACGGTGCCATGAACAGCGGACTCCCAGCCTCAGCCGCTCCGCTCGGGGGTGCTGGGATACCCAATGTCAAGGTGAAGTTTTGCCGTTACTACGCGAAAGACAAAACGTGCTTCTATGGAGACGAGTGCCAGTTCCTGCACGAGGACCCGTCCATGGCTAGCCTGAGCCCCGTCCCGTTGTCTTTACCCGGGGGTGGCGGGACTCCGACGGGGTATTCCCTCGGAGGTTCCGCGGCCTCCGGCGCTGGAGGAGGAACCGGCTTGCCCAAGAAGAGCGAAGCCATGGGGCCTGCGGGGACTTCTCTGGACGGGTCGTTGCTAGCCAGTGAGTAACGCTTTTACTTCACAGCCGGGACCTCACTTGGGTGCACACCTGACTTTAAGAGGAGCACGGTCGGACTTGACTGAAAATCTAGCCCGGGGATTGAGTGAGGCCTCCTCCTTGTCTCGTCTCGTCCCCCCCAAACTGCGTCCTGCACATTTAGCCGTCACGTGCAATTCGGCATCGTCTACTTGGTGTTGTGGAGCTCTCTGGGTGGCTTTTCACAACTGACGTGACTGTTGTTGTGTAAATGAAGCATGAATAGCCTGTTGCCGCTCTGGTCAAGGAGGCCTGATGCTATGACAGCTGTGGATATGGACAGAAAGCGCTGAAAGTTAGCCCAGTGTAGCTTCATGGCAATCTGAAACCCTGGAATATTTTATGGTTTTCATTCCAGATCCAAATCAATCATCTCGTATGCTGTTTAATCCGAGCGAGTACGCGTGTTTACATGCTTGCTAACTGTAGCTGTGATGCTAAGGTAGCCATAGTAGCTAACGTAGCCTTCCACGAGGTATTGTTTGTTTGTGTGTTTGCGCTCATTTGTTTTGTACAAATCAACCCAAAATAGCGCCAAGTTATTTTGACGTTACAATACTCGTGTGTAAGATGTCAAGTGGCTTGATAAGGAAACCATGCTGGCGGGCGCTGCGTAGAGATTAGCATCGCCGTCGCTTGCATCTGAGGAACTGTTTACATTTTTTCCTAATGAGCCCTGTGATTGGTTCCACATAGTCGAGACCGTTCCATCGTCCTAAACGTCTTCCTCTACTTGACAGCATCGTTGCTCAATATTACAAGAAGTCCTTTTTTGTCCTTTGCAGTTCCAGGGATGGAGGGAGCGAGTCTGAGCGACGCCAACCTCACCAATTCCTACTTCAGCAGCAGCTTCATTGGCGTCAATGGATTTGGAAGTCCCGCAGAGTCCAAATACTCCATGATGCAGGTATCGGCAACTTTGTGGTTGTCATGCTTGACATGCTTGTTCCCATCTTTGATAGCGCAGCTTCCTTTCTTTTCTTGTGTTTTGAATCTCTCCATTTCTTGCTAGCGAATTACCACCAGCAGCAGCTCTCCCAGTCTGCTCAACGACGGTGCCAAGAATTTCAGCCACAGCACTCACGGTGAGTCCAACATTGCTCCAGTTGCCATTGAAATGACCTCAACTTTTTTCTCCCCCCGCCCGCCACGTAGACCCTGTCAACTCCCCAACATCATCGCTCTTCAGCGATTTTGGTGCTCTTGGCATTTCTCAACGGAGAAAGGTGAGGGAAAAACAAAACAGGGTGTCCCTCGTTTTTGAGGTAACCTGCAGTCGGTGACGCACCGACCCGTCGGAACGGTTAAGGATTTCTTTGGTTTTAAGGTGTGCGTAACAATCTATTTTTCTTTTAGGCGCCCAATCCGACAGCAAGCGAGTTCATCCCTAAGGGAGCTCCACGAATGGCCACCATGGCGCCGTCTTCTGTGCAGGCCTTCCCCTCGCCTGTCTTTGCCCACCCGGCTCTTAACAGCTCCACAGCTGCCGCTTTAGCTCCAGGTGCCGTCTCCTTTCTTTCCCGCCTCATTTCTTTTCCGTCCCGCTCCAAACACGCTTGACCATCTGCTTTCAGGCATGTCTTTATCGGCGGGCTCATCTCCACTTCACTCGCCGAAAATCACGCCGCATACCTCGCCTGCCCCGCGCCGCCGCAGCCACACCCCCAACCCCAACCCGGTCAACTACATGGTACCCACCACGGCGGCCGACCCGAGCGCTCACATCATCCAGAAGGAGACCGTCGGGGGGACCACATACTTCTACACGGACAATACCCCTGCTCCCATGGCCGGGATGGTACGTGGCGGCGTTCTTCTAATGACTAATATTCAGAAAGTCATGACAAAGTTTTGCTTTATCAGTAAATAGGAAGCTCGTTGTTTGTGGTTTCACCGCAGGTGTTTCCTACCTACCATATCTACCCCCCCACCGCACCCCACGTGGCCTACATGCAGCCCAAAGCCAACGCCCCGTCCTTCTTCATGGCAGATGAACTCCGACAGGTATTTCTCCGCCGTCGGGCCCACAGACGTGAGCCGCCGCCGCCGCCGTTAACGTCTTCCAACGCCCGGCAGGAATTAATAAACAGGCACCTGATAACCATGGCGCAGATCGACCACTCGGAAAACACAGGTGGAAATCCCAAACTTCCGGATCCTACCTTGTTAGCGTGATGACAACTAGTCATCGTCGGTGCCCTGTGTTGTGCAGACGTACCGTCTGAGGTGGACAGCTACCACAGCCTGTTCCCCCTGGAGGCCCTCCCGCCACCCAACCGCATGCAGAAGACCAGCAACTTCAGCTACATCACGTCCTGCTACAAGGCGGTCAACAGCAAGGACGACCTGCCCTACTGCCTGCGGAGGATACACGGTAAGCTTAGCACACGTGCCAAAGGAATATTCGGTAGACTAGTCCATTTGACGGTTGTTCAGGCTTCCGCCTCGTCAACACCAAGTGTATGATGCTGGTGGACATGTGGAAGAAGATTCAGCACTCCAACTCGGTCACCCTGAGGGAGGTCTTCACGACAAAGGCCTTTGGAGACCACTGTGAGTTGGAATGTTTCATTTATTAGTTTTTTCTACTTTTAAAATGGACTTAAACCCTTATTTGCTTCTCCATTGCACAGCATTGGTTTTCTCTTATGACTTCCACGCGGGCGCAGAAACCATGTTCAGCCGACACTTCAACGACCCGGCGGCTGACTCGTATTTTACCAAGAGGAAGTGGGGTAAGCGGCTCCTCCTCCAAATAATGTCCCCTTTTATATATGTATTCCAAAAAAAAAAAAAAAAATTGCCCTTTGTTTTGGTGACCCACTAATAGGCGTTAATGAGGTCACCCGCTTAGGCACGTCAATCCAATTAAGGGCTGGATATCATTTGCTCCAGCGGCTAGCACGGCAAGTCAGCCATGCGTTCTATTTTGGATCAAGTCTATTATTGACTGTTGGCCACTGTGCAAGCGAAACGTGGACCTAAGGAGGAACCTGTGGCTGAAAGTGATCCTGAAGGCAGGTGCTGCTGTTGACCTCATCCACGAGAACAGAGCAGAGCAGAGCAGAGCAGTGTGGAGCCTGCAGCACGCAAAAACACGCCACACTAGTTTTTGTGTCATGTTCAATTATTGGAGCCAATTTGCAAAAAATCAATTGCTGGAATCAAAACTGATCCAGACTTTTATTGGAGGCTAACATGCTAGTTTTCAGGCCATTGTCATTTTTGAGAAGCCCCACTCTAACTTACAATAAAAAAAAAAAAGGAAGTCGGTTTGCACGTCACTCATTTCTCACAAGCTGTTTTTGCCTGATAAAGTGCGTGATGTTTTTTTTTTGTTTTTTTTTTTTGTGTGTGTGTAGGACAACACGAGCCTCCACCTCCGCGGCAGCATGCCGGCCTGTTGCCCGAGTCGCTCATCTGGGCCTACATTGTCCAGCTCAGTTCGGCCCTGCGCACCATCCACACGGCGGGCCTGGCGTGCCGCGTTATGGACCCCAGCAAGATCCTCATCACGGGCAAGACTAGGTTTGCACATGAGAAGCATAAACAACCAGATGAGATCATCTTGTGACTTTTGACGCCGCTATCGAATTTTGCGTGTGCAGGTTACGTGTGAATTGTGTGGGCGTCTTTGACGTCCTGACCTTTGACAGCAGTCAGAGCAACCACCTGGCCCTGATGCCGCAATACCAGGTGCTCGCTCGGCCGAGCCAGCCGCTCGTCATCGTCGATTGAAACGCGTCTCTTGTGCTTTCAGCAAGCCGACCTGGTGTCGCTGGGCAAAGTCGTGCTGGCGCTGGCCTGCAACTCGCTGGCCGGCATTCAGAGGGAGAACCTGCAGAAGGCCATGGAGCTGGTGTCCATCAACTACTCGTCAGACCTCAAGAACCTCATACTGTAAGAGCCGCCCGCATTTGAGCCAAGAATTGTTCCCACCGTCTAACATTTGCTTCTCTCTCCGCTTCCAGATACCTGCTGACTGAACAGTCTCGTCTCCGGAGCGTCAACGACATCATGCCGATGATCGGCGCTCGATTTTACACGCAGCTGGACGCTTCGCAGATGAGGAACGACGTGATCGAGGAGGACCTGGCCAAGGTGATGTGCCGTATGCACAGTCAACAATGGCACTTTGAGCCGGCGGGCGGCAAAACACCGTTGCCCCTGTTTTTTAGGAAGTGCAAAATGGCCGCCTCTTCCGCCTGCTAGCCAAGCTGGGCACCATCAACGAGAGGCCCGAGTGAGTCCGCCGCTCTGTCCGCATTTGCGCTGTTGCCACGTCAACGCTTCAAAGCGCCGGCCGCGTCGTGTGAATTTCAGGTTTCAGAAGGACCCCACGTGGTCGGAAACGGGCGACCGCTACCTGCTCAAGCTTTTCCGGGACCACCTGTTTCACCAGGTGACGGAAGCCGGGACGCCGTGGATCGACCTCAGCCACATCGTCTCCTGTCTCAACAAAGTCGGTGACGTTTGCTTTCCGTAACAAACTGACACTCTCCATGGCACCGCATAGTCACCAAATGTTCCCTTTTGATGAATTGGCCAGCTGGACGCTGGTGGGCCGGAGAAGATCAGCCTGGTGTCGCGGGACGAGAAGAGCGTGCTGGTGGTGACCTACTCGGACCTGAAGCGCTGCTTCGACAGCACCTTTCAGGAGCTGCAGGCGGCCTCCGCTGGCTCACTGTAGCGTCGTCCCCTACTGGCCTTGGCCTGGTGGGCGCACTACTATTGCACTACGGCGGGCCATCCACCTTCCCAGCGAGCCGGTGGAAGGCTGAGCTCGTGGAGACATTTCAACATCAGCATTTTGGGCGGGAAGGCCTCAGTCGCATACACTGTCCACCGAGAAGGCTTTTGTTTCCCTTCTAAAGTGTATTTTTTTTTTTTTTTTTAGTCTTTCCTAAAAAAAAAAAAAGAAAAAAACCTGCAAGCTGGAAAAACGGTGTAAGAGATGGACGCTTGGGACGGCGAATTTTTTTTTTTTTTTTTTTAGATTTTGGGGGAACAAACCAATGTTTGAGGTTCTTCTTGAACATGTTTTTATTGTTTCTTTCTACCGCTGTTTGTGTGGGAGGGGTTGGTGAGTTAGGCGTTTTTTTTTCCCCTCAGAGGAGCCTGCACTAAGATTTTAATTTTTCCCCGGGTTACTTTTTTATGTGTGAATGAATTGCCCACAGGGTGTACAGAGAGTCTCACGCATTTATCATGGCGCTGTTAATTTGTTTTTTGCGCCCCCCCCCCCCATCTGGGCAGTTGCCTCTATACGGAATGTCACCCACTCTTCTTTTTTAGAAGCGCTTTTTTTGTGTGTGCGTGTGTGCGCGCGCGCGTTTTCGCCAAAGCGGGAGGGCTAATTTTTTAAAAATCTGTGGACCAATGCCAGCAGTAGTGAAGGGGAACGACACGCAGGATGACAAATAAGGTAGTGCCCCCCCACACACACAAACACACGCCTGCCACCCCCCCACCCCACCCCACCCGATGATTGAATGTGATCTGCCATCATTGGTCAGGATTGTTCACAGCGCCCCCCCAACGATGGTTTTTCCACGATTCTAAACACTGCTCTTGAACTCTGTTGACCCTGAAAAATGGACTTCATGGAAAGGATTTCATTGCCTGCTTGGTGGGTGGGGGTGCTAACTGTTAGCTCATCTGATGACTGTGGTGCTTTAGAACCCCCCCCCCCCCCAGCCGCTCCTCACACACGCACACACTCCACAACCAACATTTTTTCCCCCCCCTCGTGTTCCAATGTCTCAAACTTTGCAAAATTTGTGTGTACAGCAGTATTTTAATAAAGAATTCAGAAAGCAAGACAGCATCGTCACATTGCAAAAAATAAGTAAGGGCAGTTGAAAGAAAACCACACATGACATAATAGGAATTCCTAAAAACTATCCATCCAGATATCAGCATATAATGTCAGTGTAAGAAGGGCCTTTCCTCCCTTTGAGGTACCAATACAAACAGGAACTGTGACTTTTATACTTGGCGAACTGTGTAATAATGGGGGGGGGGAGCTAGAAGGAGGGGTAAAATAGGTTGTAGTCGGGAGGAGGGGAGCCCCCCAGGTCCGAATCCCACCTGGATGACCCGTTGCTATGGAGACGGACAGCTTCCTTGATGCCCTTGCTCCAGGAAAGACGCTGCAGCTCCTCTGAAGGTAGGACCATGCCGCTGTCGCAATCCTGAAGCACACGTCAAGTCTATTCAAGTATGTCTGTGTGTGTGTGTGTGTGTGTGTTTGTTTCCTCACCTCAGATCTGTGACGCGGATCCTCGCAGGGCATCTCCTCAAATGTGTCCAGTTTGGCCACCACAGCATGCATGTAACTGCACAGTACAAGCACATTCGTGGTCAACATTTGGATCCGTTCTTCTATTGAGCAATACATGTCAAATCATGGCCAGTGGCGGCGACCTTAAGTTAGTGACAGCAAGGGGCTTTTCTCCGCTCTTCCAAAATTCCACCCGAGATCCCAGAGGAATCCAATTCTTCTCGTCCTGCCAATATAAATCAACATTGTCGTCAATATTAACGGCTTCCGACGACTCGGGTTGTGTTTGATGGACCAGTTTGACCGTGGAGCGAAGCAGATCTCCGAGGGTGTCCGCCAGGTGGGAAAAGGAAGGTCTCTCGCTGGGCTCGGCCTCCCAGCAGGCCAGCATGGTGCTGTAACTGGGCACCGGCAAAAACACCACGTGAGCTCGGTCGGGACGGAAAGCCAAAGCCGACTTGGCGTCGCTTTCTCCTCACATGTCGGCCGTGCTGTACTCCGGCGCCCTCATCCTGGTTCCCGCCTTCAGTCTGCGACAGAAGTCCTCGTCGACGTGCAGGCCGGGATACGGTGAGGCCCCTACGGTACGTGTTGCCACGACATCACTCGTTGCGTCCTAACACCGAGTTCCTCTTGCTACTTTGCCGAGTGTTTTAGGGTCAGCTCTTACCCAAAGAGAAGATTTCCCAGAGCAGGACACCAAAGGCCCACACGTCACTCTGAGTGGTAAAGACCTTGTCGAAGATGGACTCCGGAGACATCCACTTGAGAGGCAGGCGAGCCTAACAGCCAATCAGGTTAGAGAAAATGCAAAGCAAAATGTTGGAACTGAAACAAAGCTGGTGACATTTGTCGTATGCAATTTTTGTGTGTGTGTGTGTGTGTGTGTGTGTGTGTGTGTGTGAATGCGTGCGTACTCACGTCACCCTTTCGCACATAATCGGGGTCTTTGTAGATGTCCCTCGCTAGGCCAAAGTCGCAAATCTTTACCACGTTGTTGTCAGACAGTAAAACATTTCGGGCTGCCAGGTCTCGATGAATGCACTAAAGTGGAAAAAAAAACCAAATGTTGCGCGCGTCACCCATTGAAGATGATAAGGGGTCAGACCTTGCGCGACGCCAGGAAGTCCATTCCTCGCGCCACCTGGAAGCTGAAGGAGATGAGATCCTCCAGAAATAACGGCGAGTCTGATATGTCTTCTGTTGGAAATTGAAAAAAAGAATATCCCAAATATGATAGACGGTGACAAACTATTGCTAATAACCGCTGGCAGCAATTACCGCCAATGTTTGTGTCATCATTCATTTCTCTCTGGATGTTGCAACTCTTCTTTCCAGATTTTCTTCTGGCCGCCTGGAGCATAAAAAATAGAAATCAAGTCATATATACGTACGTACGTATATATTGTAATTCGGTCCAAAAGAAATGACATCACAAAGAATTTAGAATCAAAAGAGAAATAAATTGCATTCAAATGAATGACTACATTGAAAGTAAAACTAGCATTGAAATTTCATTAATTTGGTCCTAACTCAACCTATAAATGAAAAGTTGCGGAAGTTGCCATGAGAAAGCTGACATATGGTGCCGTGCCATGCCGTGCCGTGCCGTGTTGGGTTAATTGCGAGAGGCTCAGAGGAGCTATAGGGAAGTAAAGGTGAGGCAGATAAGGTCTTCATCTCAACCGCAATACAAGATTACAGAAGTGACTTTTTGTGTGCGTGTGTATGTGTGAATGATTCGACCTTTTCGGTATTGCTTAACATAATGACAAGAGAGCCCGATAGCATCTTGAACAATTCAACAGCACAGTCACCCCAAACATCTCTCGTTTGCTTCTCAGGAAGCTGGACAGGTTTCCATGGCGACAGTACTCCACAATCACCATCAGCGGCCCTGTAATGCAAACACACACCACATCAAAATTCTCCTCACCCTGATCCAAATCATAAAAGTTAAGACTTAGTCTGGAACCCTAATTGCGCGTGTGATCACGATCATCCACAAACCTCCCGGCTTGGTGCAAGCTCCCAGTAGGTTCACGACGTTGACATGGTGTCCGATGTAGTTGAGGATTTTCAGTTCGGTCATCAGGGCTTTGTGCTCGCTGACTGTGGCGCCCTCTAGCGGATGAAACGTGCACACACGTACATACATGGGGCGAAAAATCCAATCCAATGGATTGAAGAGCTCGCAGAAGACCTTTCGTACCTTTGAGCATTTTAACAGCAACCGTCGTGCAGCTGGAAGCGTTGTCCATTCCAAACGCAGATGCCTGCACCACTTTACCAAAGGCTCCTCGGCCCAAATTCTTGCCTGCTTGACAGGAACACGATACTGATTGGAGTATTATTCCAAGTGAAGACTTGAAAGCTTCGTCATAACCCAAATTCTCGCTTGGGTGTGCGACATGATACTCGCTTCTCGCCCATCCTGGAAGTGAGCGTCTGATAAGACACAACTTCCAAGGCCATCAGGAGAACATTGGACTGAGCACCACCCTTGTGGCTGATTAGTGTCAGTAAACACTGGGCTTTTAATTACCCAGCCAAAGACAATACACTGATTAATGGAACCTCCCAATGATCAGTCGATAAGAGCTATGAGAAAGTCGGAGTATCGCCGAGGCCATCTTAATACATCCTCTGCTTACATTCCTGGAAGCAAACAAACGAGAGGAATACGAAATAAGGTACCTAATTTGAGACGCTCTCGAGGGAACTCCCACTGGTTGGGATCATACTGGAGTCGTTCGGACTGCTCCCGGACGGGGCCGTCTCCAGAGTCCAGTATGATGGACAGGTACTCGGTTTTACTCTGGGAATTGTCGGGCTGTAGAAAGCAGGGACGCCGAATCGTTAAGCTAGGATCGCACAGGGGGTGGGGTGGGGTGGGGTGGGGTGGGGTGGGGTCGGGTCGGTTCGGTCTTCCTGACCTGTCGTAGTTTTCGGATCAGGAGCGTCAGGAGAAGCCACAGGAAGGTGGCCACCACGCACGTGCACGTCAGAGTAGGAATCTCCATGGACGGCGTTTCGGGCGCATTGACCCATATGTAGGCGGAGCTCTCCACAGAGCCCTTCTGGTTGCTGGCCTGGCATGTATACAAGCCCTGGTCCTCCACGGTGATGCGCTCGATATGGAGCGAGCCCTCCTTAGCTGACATCGCAATACCTGACAACGACGAAAAGGAGAGTGAGGAGAAAGAACTGCATTTTACATCGGATAGCTAGCGATTCCATTTTTGGGTTTTTACCAGATCCTGCCGACAGAGCGCGTTGGTTCTTGTACCACGTGACAGCGGGTGGCGGGACGCCCTCGGCGCGGCAACGGAGGCTCACCGAGCTGCTAACGTTTACCGTACGATCCGTCAAATTCTTTAGCAGCTCTGGAGGCTCCAGGGCTGAGCAGAAAAACAGAGGACGCAGTTAGACCCCACTCGACGCTTGGGGGCGGTGCAGGCGATTGTTGCAGAAACACTAGAAATACGTACATCCCCGTATGCTATCACTTTTCAATTCTATTCCGCTAACATCTTGCGGCGGCCAACCCAACTGTGATGTCTATCGCAGTTCCCTTTCCTGCTCCTGTACTGTACTTGATAAAACCTTGAATTGTGTCTAGTAGATTGTCAAGTCATAAAAGAGCGATTGTATCAGAACAACGAATGCACCTACGACCAAACTATTTTGGTCACTATGACACATTGCTATTAACTCATCAGATTTTAACCTCACTCACCCCGAAAGCCACTTTTCTGTTTTTTTCTTACTTGTGAAGGAAGTGGACTAATTCTTTTTTCTCACTGGTCACCCAGAGTGTGTGTGTGTGTGTGGGTGGGGGGTCGATTCCCCAAGTGGGGGTCTGGACGGAGGAAGTGGACGTGTCAGGCGTTGATTGTTATAGCGAGCGGCCGTCCGCAGACATGAAGCAAAGTCACTTAAGCCAGGCGACTGACTGATTGTTGTTTCCCCCATCTTCGGACAACAATTGATGATTGTGCGAGCGGGGGCCTGACAGTGTCTGATTGGCTGATTGTTCCCGCGGCCCAGCGCAGGGGCCTGTAAATGTGGCATTGTGGGAAGTGCCATTGTGTGCTCTTCCTCCAGACCAGATCCCATTCCCACGTGAAAGAGGTGCCGAGCAAAGGCAGGGTGGGGCCTCAGGAAGCCGAGGGGACCCGATTCCCAAAGTCCGTGAGAGACAGAGAGAGAGAGAGTGGCTGTTTGTTTGTTTGCGACATATGTACGTGCACAAAGACATCAGGATGTCCAGAAATAAGGAGGCCCTCATGCTGGGATAATTACAACACTCTGCTTGCGAGCTTAACCAGATGATGGAAGCCTGGCAATGCCTAAACGACGGAATCGTGAACTCACCTGAGACCCTCACCTGCGCCACCAAGTGGGCCTCCTGCCCTGTCAAGCGGTGGTGGGCGGTGCACATGTAGGCGCCCGAGTCTTGCGCGCTCAGGTTGCTCAGCGACAACAGCAGAGAGCGTGAGAACTCTCCCGTGGACGGTTGCCCGCTCAGGGCGGTGCCCCCGCCCCGGTCGGGATGCAAGCGTCGCCACGACAGGCTGCTGTACAGGTGCTTGTTGGCGCTGCAGGTGAGGCGCAGATCTCCGCCTTCCCTGGCGTCTTCCCCCTGGCTCAAGGCGAAGCCTCCTGGAACGTCTGATGAGATAGATCGAGTGATTTTCTTTTTTTTTTTTTTTTTTTTTTAACCTTACCACAAATGGTACAAGGGCTCCCTCTAGTGGTACGATAAGAATCGCTCAATTCAAACTAACTAAGCTTCCCAGTCCAAAATGGCTAGCCTGGTAGCTAACATTAGCTCTATGCTACAGTATACATTTCAGCGTCAAGAGCACACGATTGAAATCATTCATTACTGCCATTAATCCGGGCAATAGAAAAGTCAATCGATTAGTCACTCCCACAATTACCGCCACAATCTTCACAAAGTTTACATTTGAATCAACTTGCTCCTTTTTCTTTTTCTTTTAAGGGCTCTGGCTACAACGAGAGAGAAGGGTTTGTTTGCAAGTGGCGCCATTGGAGACAGCACCTGCCATTCACGGTGACCGAGCCGGCCGCCATTTTGGAGCACCTTTTGATGTATATCCGTGGCCAGCGTGAAGACGGCGAGAAAAAGTCTTTCTATTTACTTTAGCCCTCTGAAACTTCCCGTGGAAACGGCTCGAGAGCTTCCTGACGGCGGATTGTGTTTATCTTTCCCGAACACCCCGAGGCCTCCCGAAATAAAGCCGAGCTGCCAGTCCGAGGAAATGCGCCGTGCGGGACGAGGAGGCGGACGGGGTTAGTGGAATGATAAGGGCCCACGGGTTCCTGTTTCGTTCTCGCATACATACACAAGCTCAATTATACTCGCACGCGCTAAAGAGCAACACAATGAACCTAACCCAAATTTATAGTGAATACACAGTTTAACTTAACGGAGATGCTTTTCGAAATGTGACTTTCCGCGAGATTCTGCCTAGCAACAAGTGACCGGCTTGCTTGCGATTTTCCAATTTGTCCTTATTTGTCGGTGTGCTCACCTGTGACATAGAAGGGGATGTCCAGGTGGTCCAGTCCCACAGAGTTGGAGGCCACGCAACGGAACACACCTGACACCAGAGCCCGGGCCACGGTCGCAACACCCACCGTCTAAGCACGCACGCACGCACGCACGCACGCACACGTGAGTCCATTTCTAATCGGATGACATTAACATATGTATGTTATCACGCTGGCGTGTCATGTTCCACCTTGGTCTTCCCCTGAAGCACTTCCTGTCTGTGGCTCACACTCAGGATGCGGTTGTGTGTGGACGTGGCGGGGAGCCCCTCGCTCACGGGGATCCACACGGAGGAGGATGTCGGAGCTGCGCACCTTCAGTGAGGAAGAGGAGGACACTCAGCAGCTGTACATACATGCATACGTACAAGGTATGTTTTTGGTCTTAGTCACAAATCGGCATCAAACACCTTCCGCTCTAAATATAGATCGGATTCCTAATATGGATTCCTTCACCGCTGCTCGCTACGCGTTGGACGCACACCGAGGAACAATTTGTAAGCATTAGTGTCTCTGGATTCCGGTAGGAGGCGACGGGACTTCCTGTTTTGGACGCCTCGGAATGGCCTCCTGCTATTTTTGGACCGCAAAACTTCGATTTGAGGTCAGTTGTGCAAAGGTACAAATATCTACTTGTGTTGCTAAGTTTTAGCTTGTTGCTGACTTTTATGGAAGTAAACTTTGTGTACACATTGAATAGATCAAATGTTAGCTATTTTGTCCATGAGGTGTTACTTTCTTTTCCCTGATTGCTCTTCCTCTTGGGTTGTACAATGTGTGCGTCCCACCCAGTGCGCCTCCCACGCACGCACGCACGCACGCACGCACGCACACGCACACACACAGACACGAGCGCGTCTGTGGTACTCACTCCAAATGGAAATAAAAGTGTAAGATTTTGCGATAAAGATTTGTTAGTCACACAAAGACAAGTAGACAAGACACACAACAATCACTCCACAGTCACTCAGTGTATGTGTGTGTGGGTGTGGGTGTGTGCGTGCGTGCGCGCGCACGTACGTATTCACTAACTACACCTAACTGTTCCTGTCTACAGCCCAAAATAACCACACAGACATTTAAAAGAACAATGCACATATATAAGTGAAGTTTAATGCAAAACAACATCAACTGTTACAAACAATTTAAAAACAAATATGTTTTGACAGAGTCATACAAATATTTTTGCTCATATGTAAGTTAGTTGTATAAAATTATTAAATATTAGCTTCATATATTACTCATAGAACATCTTTATACAAGGGGCGCATTTGCAAACTTGCACGCACCCATCCGTACACACACGCACACACGCTTGCATGTCAAGTGTATGAAGGATAATTAGGACCACATGGGTGGGAGCAAAGATAAAGCATGAAAACAAAACAAAAAACTTCACTATTACGAGTAAAAAAAATCTCTATACATGTATATATAAATATACACATTATACATTATTAGTACATATAAAGTACATATGTATATGCATACACATATATATATATATTTTTTTTTTTTTCCTCCTCAAAAATCAGAGTGGCCCTGTTCATCCTTCATGCAAGTGGCTCATCGCTGTTTCCGACACACAGACAATTGGGGCTGTTCTAACCGCGACATAACTCTCTCGGCAGACTTCCTACATGGTAGGCGTCCGGCTTTTTTTCAACTATGAAACCTTGTGTCCACTCCCTCTTCTCTTTTTCGATTTCTTTCTGGAGGAAAAACAAACAAACAAACAACAAACCGTAAAAACTCACAGCTTTTGTGGATGTGTGTGTGTGGGCGGGCCAGGGCAGGGCAGGGCAGGGCAGGGCAGGGCAGGGTGTCATGTCAGGGCTCGGGCGGGCGGGGGAATGGGGGGGCGGGGGGCACGCACCCATGATAGTACCACTCTCGGACACAAAAAAACAAGCAAAGCAGCTTCGATAGATGTGGCTGGTTGCATAGCATGGAAGAAATAAATAAGTGAAGCAGCAGGTGTCTACTATGTTTGCTTGTAAGTACGTATACGTATGACTCTTGCGTGCTGGGGCTCCACTGCTCAGCAGTGTTGCAAGTCCACTCCAGCTCAACAAGGCTTCTTCCACCGAGGATGCGGGATCCAAACGAGTACGCTATTCACAAAAAGTTTGGAATATTTAGCTTTCGGCGTAAGTTTCAGGAAGACGCTTCAAGGCACCTTGGAATGCAGTACGCAACTTGAAGCCTTGTTATATGTACTGGGAGAAATGTAAGTTTAGCTTTTAGGGTCATCCTGAACTCCCACCTTAAAGCTTAATATACTTAACGTTTTGTAACTAGCGTATGTGTGTGCGTGTGCACTGGCGATGGGGGCGGCGGCAGCAGCGGCAGCAGCAGCAGCAGCAGCAGAGTTCTGGTGATGGGAAGACGTGTGTGAGGGTGGGAAGGGGAGGGGAGGGGAGGGGGGGGCGTCTCAAGAATAGATCAAGTCTTTCGGAAGCAGCCCTGTGCCACGTTTGAAGACGAAGGGGACAATCACGCTGCTGGGAAGCGTCTCGCGTCGGGAGAGGAAGCCAAACAACGAGAGGAAAAGCGCTCTGATTTTCGCACAGGAAGCCCAGCGCGCCTCCTGCCCGGGCCTGATAAGAAGAGCTGCCATTCCCATGGCCGGACCAGCGCCCGCCGGCGGACCCCGCTATGCGCGGGGACCCGAAAGAGAAGAGCTCCTGGGCCCGGCGAACCCGGCCCGGCCCGTCGCGCCCGCCGGGCCTCCTCCGGCTCGGCGTCAAGCTTGCGGTGCAGCCGGGCTGCGAAGAACAAGTGAGGCCCAGTGAGGATCCGGCACGCAGCACAAGACAAGACAAGCACAAGCACAAGATAAGCACAAACCACACATTTAGAAACGGTGACCTGCAAGTTTCCCATCACTATTAAGCAACAGTGACCTGCAAGTGTCCCATCACTATTAAGCAACAGTGACCTGCAAGTGTCCCATCACTATTTAGCAACAGTGACCTGCAAAGTGTGAGATGACCTGCAAGGGTGGGATCACTATTTAGCAACAGTGGCCTGCCAAGTGTGACATGACTATTTAGCAATGGTGGGATCACTAGTTAGCAATTGTAGCATAGTATGAAAAACAACTGCCTGCCATACAAGTGAGAAACAATTTGGGAAATCGTCATCGGAGGCTGCGAGTTGCTCATGACGGTGGTGGAAAGGGAGGGGGCGGCCTTGGTTATGGGGGTCAAAGTTCGAGTATGTGGATGATGTCACCGGCGTCCCTGCTCTCAGGTAACACTTAACCTCCGCGGCTGGCGCTCGCGAGCTACACAATACGTCTTTGACCCCCGAGAACCGTTCCGTCTCTTCTTGCCAAGTGTGCGTCTTGCGTGCGTGCGTGCGTGCGTGTGGCCGGCTGGCTGGCTAGCTGGCTGGCTGGCTGGCTGGCTGGCTGGCTCCGATAGAAGAAAAAGCATCGGAGGATGTGCTGTGCAATCACAATAATAAACAGGCCTCTCACCCTAAGCCCTGCGCAGGAAAGCCATTAAATCATCCACGTTTGATTTGGAAGGCAACAAATCGGGCCTGAGAGCACGGAACTGCCCTCTATTCAAGTCTCTCTCCGTGTGTGTGTGTGTGTGTGTTTGTGTGTGTTTGTGTGTGTTTTCCTCTCTCCTTTCAAGTCTCTCATGTTCTGTGTGTGTGTGTGTGTGTGTGTGTTTGAATGGACCATGCACACCACACTTTGCATTAAGGGATTAAAAAACAAAAAAAGAACGCAAAGACAGAAAGAAAGAGAAAAAGTGACACAATGAGACACACGCATACACACAAAGCGCACACGGACGTTCTGACACATTCAGACACACATGAAAGCGCCTCAAAGGCATCTGTTCTCCTTACAAGAAGGAAACAGTGTCTGGACACATGCTGAAATAGACAAAACATGGCTTGTTTACTCAATCACACAATGCACACACACACACACACACACCATTTAACGCACAACAATAACAGCAGAGGGGACGGGTCACTTTTTTTTTTTTTTTTTACTGTGACATTTCAGCATTGGATGTGGATGTGGATGCAACTAACCATTAAAAAAAATAATATCAGCAGTAATCTGCGTTCTAAGACGTCACAAGGACATTTATTTTTCAACTTGGTGGTCACTAATTAAAAACAATCACCTTAAAAGTGACAATGCCAATAAAAGATAAAAAACCAGAACCCTCCAAATCAGAAAATCAATGTATGATTAAAAAGTGGTCCTAAAAGTCACGGCAAAAACAAACAAACAAACAAACAAATAATAATAATTGTAATTCAAAAGTTCACCTCAAATTTGCCTTAAAACGAGCAAAGTCAATTTGACCCAAATCAAAAAGTCAGCAGGGGACAAAACAAAAAGCCTGCTGGATTCAAAACGACTTCCTAAAGGCCTCATTCAGCGTTTGCGTCGGTCGTAACGCCAAGCTAGCTCGCGTCAGGTGCGTGCGTGCGTGCGTGCTTGCGTGCGTACTCACAGGCCTTTGGGCGGACACGGGTGCCAGAGCCAGTGGAGGTGCGGCGCCGGGACGGCGTGGGACGTGCAGTGCACGGACTGTCGGCTCCCCCGGGGTACGGCGCCCGAGTCCCGCGACGACACGGCTTTCTCGCCGATCTGAGGACTCGCTGGGACACGCAAATTGGCACATGTAATACAAAGCGAGACATGGAAACAAAGCTAGGCTTCCCGTCGCGCTCTTACCGTTGACCACGAGGATTAGCGTGAGGTTCTGGTAGAGCCCGTGCTCCTGGTTGCGGACGCGCACGGTATATTTGCCCGCATCTTCCTCGGCCACGTCGCGGATGACCAGGGAGTGGCCGTCCAGGAGGTAGCGGGAGCACCGCTCGGCCGCCACCGTGCCGTCTTTCAACCTGCGGCGCCGCGGGACTTTCACGTGTTTGAACTGAACAAGCGTGCTTTTTTGCGTGCGCGCGTCATCTTACCAGATCACTTGGGGCGCCGGGAAGGCTCGCAGCTTGGGTGAAATTCGGTAGGACTTCTGACCCGCTCGGGCCTCTATTACCGAGCCTCGTCTGGGCTTCAATCGGATGAAGGGGCGATCTGGCCGGAGCAAACAAGCAATGTCCAAGCCCTGGCAGGAGGCAGGCGCCTTTGTCACCTTTCAGCGACGGCCTTACCGTAAACGGTAACGGTGACTTTCTGCTGCTTGGTTTTGTTTCCGCTGCTGACGCGACACGTGTAGAGGCCGCGGTCGGTGCGCCGCAGTTTGGGGATGGTCAGGATGTTGTAGAACAACATGTGGGTCCTGTGTTTCAGCAGACGCTTGGACGTGGAGCCGCTGCTGCTCGTCTGCAGACGGACAAATGAGCTTGTTTTCTCAGATTGTCCCGGAATTTGCTCTTTTTGCCTACCTTTCCAGGGTAGTCCCACGAGATGTTCACCCTGGTGTTCAGCTCCCCGGTGGCGGTGCAGTTGAGCACCAGCCTCTCTCCCTTCAAGGCCTGCACAGGACCAGTACTGTTGAGGTACACGTCCAAGATGTTGCTCACTAAGAGCACACGGGAAGATGCAGATAGGTGAGTTTTCCCAATCAAAGCAAAGCCTTGGTTGTGGCCTCGTCCCGGCAGGCAGACCTGGTCTGTGGACAATGTAGATGCGCGACTTGTGCGTCACGCCGTCCACCAGGGTCTGGCAGAAGAAGAGGCCGATGTAGTAGAAAGTGGGAGAGCGGATGGTGAAGCCCCGCTTGCTGTTCCACACGATGTTCCTTTGGTCAGGACTCAAGCTGCGGTTGGGGAACTGCGGGAGAAGCACATTTCAATTTCCAGAAAGGATTCCCTTCCGCTTTCCAATTGGCCCAAGTGCCGATTCACGGCGATCGGGAAACTGCGGGAGAAGGAGTTTTCGTTTTCCGGAAATGATTCTCTTCAAAATATCAATTCATGTGAGCGGAACACTTGTTTCCCAGCCCTTCAAATACATTATGGAAGTGGACACAAAATGACCTGCGGTATTTTTGGACTCCAATTTCCGGTCCCGCTCTAAATCCTGAGAGCCGTCCAGATGCTGATGAGTCCTGGCGGGCTCTGGCTTCTGTGGCCGAAATCCTTGCGTAACTCTTCTTGTGTTCTTGGAGGTCGCCGTGAGGAAATGTTTACCCGTCACGGAGAAAAAGCCTCCCACCCTGTCTCAGGGGAGCAGGTAGGAGCGAGGTGACCCTTTTCTCATTTTTTTCTTCGCCCCCTCTTACCTAACCGCAAGGTGGCTAAGAGAGGTCCGAGGAGTCAGGATCTGGCAAACGTGATTGGATTGGATTGGATTGGGGGGCGTGTCACTTTCACAGTGCAAGGCTAGTAGGGGTGGGGGGGCTCAAGGGTATTGTTGGATGGAGCTAGCCAAAAGGAAAAAAGGCATTCCAGGAAGAAAACACTCCAGAGGCCTGTGACAGTCAGTGGATGAAGGGAAGGATGAGAGCTATTTTTACATTGGTTCCCTTTGTGCTTACAAGAATTTGAGAGCAGGACAAATACATTTTGTACTGAACAAAATGTACCACACGTATGGCTTTTTTGAAAAAATATAGAATCATTTTTCAAAATGTTACCATTTCCCGTCACGCGAAAACCTTTGAAATGGCGTGGTGTAGGAGGAAGCTATTCTTGCAACGATTCCCATGACGCTTCCTCTTTGTTTTCATTATGACTTGAATGTCGCTTTGCTAATCGTGACTTATTCACAGAAAAATGAGCAATTCTTTTAAGAATGGAGTGAAGCAAGCGGCTATTTACTCATGCAATCCATGTCATTCTGGTCATTTTTTCTCGTGACTCATTTATCCTAAAGCCAAGCTTTGGCTGCATTCTGCTTGTTTGACAAATTTGCCCCGATTTAGTCATTGGACAATTGGCACGCCGGCCGGCCGGCCAGCCAGCCAGCCGGCCAGCCAGCCAGCCAGCCAACCAGCCAGCCAGCAGGCAGCCGTAATAAGAGGCCGTTCTGAGACAATGGCGCGAGCTTCGGGGGGCCGAGCGCAGCTACTTGGGCTTCCTCTTGCCAGCTGTTTTAAGCATCATGGCCAAAAAGTTGGCGGCCAGGAGTGCGACTATGAGTGACGCTGTGGGAAGTGATGCTGGCTGGGGGCCAACGAGGCACTCTGGACCTAACGTCCTGTCTCCAGCCGGCTTCAAAACAAAACAAAAAAAGATCGGAAAAAGCTTGTTAAGAAATACAAAACGTGGCCATCATTTGGGACATTTTTTTAGCCTGCTTGACTTCTTTAGCAACATGGCAGACTTTTCAGCCATGGCTTCTTGAGACAATTTCCAGTTGTTAAGTCAAACTGATTTTTTGGTTTAGTTGGCATGGATGGTCACAAAATCTCTTGGAAGCCTACCTTGACCAGCGCGCTGGTGATGTTGGGGTGGGTGACCCTGCAGGGGATGACCAGCGGCTGCTTCTCCTTCATGTACAAAACGTCGGGGCTCATCTCTGAATGCTCCACAAATGGTTGCCGACTATCTGAAAGCCAAACACTAGCGATCAGGGACTCAAATGGCATGCACATTTATCTATCTGTGCATTCAGTAAAGGTGTTCCGCAGGGCTCCCTCCGTGCCAGGGCTACTTTCTGTTCCATTCAATCAGCGCTATTTACCGTTTTGTAATGGTGTCCGTTGAAAAAAAAATATAGGAATAGGTAAGAATGTTCTAAGTCAAAAAGTAACATTTAGACATACACCTAAATGTGCTATTTATTGATGCTAATTGTTAGCATGTCGATGATGCTTTCCATGAAGGTAGCGGGGGCATTTCTAACATTAGATTAAACTGTTTATTTGTACTCTGTCGGTGGCTGTGTCCACTATTGTGTAGTCTGCAGTGCTCTGTTGTCACTGAAGCCACCGAACCTGCCCCCACCCCCCCGACCCGACCCGACCCCCACACGAATGGCCGCCAGCCGGCCACAATAAACACCCAGATTGTTGGTAGGCAATCATTGCAGCGCATTGTTTGTGTGTTCGGGGCTGTTATTCAAGGAAAGCTAATCTCTGAACGCCCCCCAAAACAAAAGTACCCCAAGGACCGACCCACTGAGCTGGGCTTCCTTCTGCCGCTGCTTTGATTTGGGCCGTAATGGACGAGGAGGCCTGAGCAATGGACGCCACCCCGCTCCTCCCCCTGCGTCACCTTGGTGAGGGCAGAGATGCTCTGCGGGGTCGAGGGAGGGGTCGACCATTGCAGACATTGTGCCTCCTCTTTGCTTTGGCGGCGGCGGCCTTCATCTTAACCTCACACACGCACACACAAACATGTTCACATACTTTGTCCAAGAGTTAGTGTCCCCCCCCACCCACCCACCTCCCTCCCAACCCCTGGCCTCCTCCCTTCAAGCACAGGATGCTGGAGCGGGGCAGATAAGGCCGATGCCCTGCATGGGAAACTCTGCCCAGTCTTGAGCCTTTCAACAGCTGGCCCATTCCACTCCCAAAAAGACTTTTATTTATATACAAATATCTGGGAATAGAAATACATGGAGAGCAGCGCAAGGTGCTGAAACGGTGCCTGAAGTGTATAGAGATCGTCGGCGTGACTGTTTTTAGCACTTCCTCTTGAAAAAGGTCCAGACTTTTAAAAAGTAGGACAGAGAAAAGCGGAGTACACCCTGGAGTGGTTGTCAGCCACTTGTAGTTTGCATGTCACACAGTTTAAGATCGTGATACGTATGTTTCCGCAGTGATTCAATGTGTTCCTTCCTTTCTGTACCGACAGTCCTTTAAATTTCCATAGTGTACGTTTGAAAGTAGCTAAATATAGTGACAAAGTTGCTGCAACAATGAGCAGCCCTAGCTTTGTCCCTAGCTTGGCCCCCGGCTGTCGTAGCAAGCCTTCAAAGTGCCCCAACGAGACAAGACGCAAGTGTCTTCTTACCTGTCACGTACACGTAAACGGACGCCTGCTGCTGCGCTCGGTGTCGGTAGCGGCACAGGAAGGAGCCCGTGTGGCGTGGCTGGGAGCCACCCAGTAGCGTCACGCGACTGCAGTGCAGCCGCTGTGACCTGCCGCAGCGGAATTCCTCCACGCGCATCTGGTCGTGGGGCAGGTCAGGCGGGAAGGACCACGACAGCTCCCAGCGACCTCTAGATGACAAGAACAAATGAAACCTAGGCGGAGCAATTTGATTTGGCTTCAATTGACATTGTGCTGCTCCTTGGCCACCAGTGGGCAGCGCAATACAGGCCTAGTACACATACATGTGGAGCCTCTTTGCGGAAGATAAAGAATAGATACGAGTGAGGATAATAAATATCTGTTGCCCCGTTGCGCAAATCGTTTATGACAAGGTTGTTAGCATTGTTTGTTAGCATTTAGCTGGAGTGACCTGCATCTGAGCTCCAGGGTCTGGTTGATCTCCAGAACTAGCTGTCTGTGCGTCCCTTCCAGCACGGGCACGCTGTATTTGCCGTCTGCCTCCTCGTCTGCACCTGCGAGACATAAGGGCACTTTGAGGCAGGTGGATTCGGGAGCAACCATAGACATTGCCCATAGGTTGGTTGGGTGAGATGGATGAGAGCGCCCGAGCCGCGTTCATTGTCGGCCTAACGGCTCCCTGCGGATGCCTCATTCACAGTAAGTTGCCTTACTCATACTTCCGAGAACACTTCCTACTCTTTGACACACGCTCTCACACATACGTAGTTTGCCTGATGCCAAGTCTATTCAAAATGGAAGATTAAAAAAAAAAAAAAAAAAACATTCTTAAAGGGGAACCCCCAGATGTTTATACCAGTAGAGATTTTTTACATGATATATTTAGTAATGAAAGCTATATTTAAGAAACCTCCCCCGAAATGATGACTGCCTAAAAAAGTCCGTTTAGATTATTTTAAAATGTAAAAAATGGCAAGGATTTGTACTGGGATGTTTTATTTAACAAAATGAATTCAAATAAACGTGTCTATTTTTTTTTTTTAACCCCAACTGTCAGGCGTTTCAAGTAAACATCATATTAAAGACAAAATAATGTATTCAACAATAAAATCCTAATACCTATTTCAACCTACTTTAAGTCTGAATAAAAACATGAAAAGTCTGCAAGAGAAAACCAAACTATTTGAATTTTTAATAATATTAGAAAGCAAGATAAAACCTAAAACATTCCAAAAGGTTAATATAGTTAAAAATAAAAACATTAAAATTAAAAAGTTGAGTAGCTCTTATGAAGGAAATTGTCCAAAAAATACAAACCAAACCCCCCAAATAATACATTTTAAAATATCATGATTACTCCAAATTGCTGATGAGTTACATATTTCTATCAAAATGTCAAATGAATAAAATAAGCATTAACAGTAGGATGGAAATAGCACCACATCAAGCCACTCAAATGGAATAATGTTGCAAACACATGAGTTTTTTAATTCATCACTTTGTCGCATGTGTGTAAAGTATCCCAAAAATAAAAGTTATAAGTAGGGTATTGCCCTGAGGGAGGGAAATTAGTACTTTGATCCAATTGAAATGACCTATCAACACACATTTGAAGACACAACAACCGAAGCGCTTCTCATCGAATTCGCGTAAAAGTAGTCGAAAGTGAGCGCAAGTATGCACGAGGGATCCAGTGATGGCTGGCTGGCTGTCTGTCCGACTGACTGACTGACTGTCCGACTGTCCGACTGACTGACTGACTGTCCGACTGACTGACTGACTGTCCGACCGTCCGACTGACTGACTGACTGACTGACTGGCGACTGACTCACCTTTGGCAAAGAGCGCGTACAATCCACAAAGCAGAAAGGTGAGCAGAAAGTTCATCGTGTTCGTCCAACCACCGATAATGAAAGACACGGGCCGTGCGTTTAAGTCCTTTTGGATGAGGAGGAAGATGACGCACAAGGAAGACAAGTGACTTGAGGGACTCCTGCGCGACGCGTTGCCGCCGTTGGGCCTTTATAGCGTTCCCACAGTGGGGGCCACCGGATGGCGGCCTTCCGTGACGCGCGCGCAAGCGCGTCCTGCCTGACACACCCAAGCCAAGCGCGTAATAGCCACCCGGTCTCGGATCCACCCGACCGGCCCTCAACTCGACTCCCAGCTTCCTTCGAGTGCTCCAAACTAGGGAATAAATCACACCGACTGGCTCTCAATAACAAGCTGCATGTACACATTTGCCTCCCTCGGTTAGAATCCACGAGGTGACTTGCACGTACGCACCTTTTTTTCCCCTCAGATCACAAATGGGAACACTGCAAACGTCCAATACGTACACACTTGTGTAACGCTCCCAGAAACCTAACTAAAATGTTTGGATATCACGCCAGGAAACAGATATCAAAATGGAATATCTCATCGTTATTTCAATTTAGTTTAGAAAGAGCCCAATTGAAAAACCGCTTGTTCTTCTCATTTGCGTAAGACTAATAGTAGTTTGGTTTTCAATTTGAAATTCCCAAAAATAGAATATCGTACCAGACACACACACACACACACACACACACACACACACACACGCGCGCACACAAAAAAGCGGCTCGTAAATTTGCTTTAGATTCCCACGACGTTATGACTGGCAGCATTTCTCATACAAACCACGAGACGGCGATAGTGTAGCGTCTGAAGACAGTCTTGTGTTATAATCCATAAATTCCACAAGCGCTCATTGCACACGGAGGCAAAACTGTTGGTCATCCTCTATTTGTGTAATAAATATCATAAACACACAAATGTACTAATATACACATCACAAACTGCGGATGGATCCTCCAAATAGAACTAAGTAGGATGGGTGCAGTACAACATTATTCCTGCAGAGGACACACTCCCTCTATAGTTGTGGTTGGCATCGGTTGATTGATAGTTTGTCACTTTCGATGCTAAATAAATTGTTAAAAATAAGCAAGCGAATTATAGCTGACCAGGAAGCCGTTTCAAAACAAACAAAATGGCGTAGTTTGTTAACATAAGCCAGCATTAAATCCGTTTGAAACCCGGGAGACAACGACATTAGTTTACTTTGAAAGCTTTACCGGAAACGACCTTGTTTTTCCATGGTCGCTTGAGCACCATTTAGAGCGCTCCAAGTGAGCCAGAGTGTCTAAAAGTGTGTGGAAGTCACATGGGCTGGCTCACTTGAAACGGGCTCGCATCTTTTTCACCCTTTACCTTTCACCACTTTTTACTACTTTTTTTTCTTTCTTGAAATTGCTGCAAAGTTAACAAGCGAGCAGCCCCCTATTTTAACTATGGCCGAGAAGGTGTAATTTTCCTTTTGTTTGGCTTTTATTTTCGACACCATGACAGAGGAGAGCAGAAGCGAACACAGAAGTGAGAGCGGGAAGGATTTGGACAAGCAGCTCCGCTTGCGAGTGTGCGTCCTCAACGAGCTTCTGAAGACGGAACGGGATTATGTCGCCACCCTGGAGTTCCTCTCGGTGAGTTGGACTTGAAAAATCCAGTGTTTACACGCCTGCTGGTGTGCAGGTGGCCGCACAGTTGGCCGCTGCCGCCGCCGCCGCCGCCGTGTACGACGAGGTATCACGGTGCACATTGCAGGTGCTTCACTCATCAAGTTAGCATCAGTGTAGCTTGAAATGCAGTGAAATAACAACAAAATAAAAACAGATATTTAAAAAGAAAGAAAAAAAACACCCATCTACGAGTTGAGAAAAAACACTTGACAAGACAAAAGACACACATCCCCGTATGTAAACAACAACAACAACAATAACACTTGGGCGTGCGCATGGTATAAACAAGTTTGGAAAGGCTCCTTTTATTCTTTTTCCTGAGCAAAAATGTCAGGAAATGCGCTCAAGTGTGCAGTGCTACAGCATCCTCATATGTGAGCCAAACAAAACCAACCCCACTTGGGGGTGCGCATATTGTACACACGTTTGGGAAATGCTCTTATTTTCGTCCTCTGTTCAAAGTGCTTTTATGCGGCCTTGTCGATATGTGATGTGTGCACCCCTGAAATGAACTGTGTACTAACTGTGCTATGCTCCAATATTTGTATTCTGTGATCATTCTTCTGCACACCCAGGGCTGTGCGTGCCACAATTTGTTAAGACCTTTTGAGTCCCATAATAGGGCCAGATTTGGTTGTATTTGCTTTTCTTCTTCCTGTAAATAGGATTCCCATTTTTTTTCTCCTCCATTGAGTTTGTTAAGCAGTACTTTTGAAGAATACCTCGAATAAACAATTTGAACGCTATGAATTGCAATCGCAATATGAGGCAGCAAAAAAGACACCATAGAAGGCTCAGTCTTCTTTTGTATTGCTATCTCAGGCCCGCATGTTTCTAATGGAGCTCATATTAGGGACGAGTGGGGATGGGGTGGATCGCAATCTGGCCTTTCTTAGAAGAGCCGTCAGAGAGTGTGTGTAATGTTGCGAACGTGTGTGCGTGTCCTCGTTCCTCCGCCTCCTCACTCCGTTTCATCTCCACGAGAATTCATTTGGGGGGGATTGGCTGCTCCGTTACAAGGCGAGTCTGTTCTGGCCGGAAACGGCGGTGCCGGATGCGTCCAGAAGAGCTGAGAAGAATCGATATGAAAAAGGGGGTTCGCTTAACCGGAGCTGGCAGATGCTCAGGGAAATGAGTGCGGAAGGTGATTCGGAAATGTTGGAGTCGGGATATTTTCCCGCACCGTTCACTCCCAAGTACTGATTATTTGAAGTGGGGAGATTTTTGGGCCTGGAACAGATGAATTCAATTCTTAGTCATTCCAAATTTAGGGGCTAAATTCAACTCAGTCCACTGTAGTTTGTTGGTATATTTCCTTTTTTTTTTCTTCTGGCGAGGAGGGGGCAACCCCTCATTGTTCCACAGCATTTCCGAAATCTCGGAGGAATTCCTCCCACAGGAAGTGTGCTTTACAAAACCAGTTCCACAGAGCCTCCTGGCCAGTGTCCACTCTCTGTGACCCACCCTGTACTTTTGCCTTTCACCTCCTTGAGCAACCCTACACACACACACACACACACACAGACACACACTTGTGTCCAAGATCAAAACAGGGACATTAAAAGTAAAATTGAGCCCACTCTACGCTAGGACTTCATTAGTGACATTTCCACATCATGTTTGAATGTATCAGGTACTCGTTGAAACCGCCGATACAAGCAACCGATACCAAATGCACACAAAAAAATCGGACATGCAGTAAGTCCTCCCTGACAGTAGTTGGTACAATACTGCAGCAAAAAATGCTATTGTTGAAAAAAAGAATTGTCATTGTGGCAAATGAAGTTTTATATAAATAAATTCGAGCAGTATCGGTGCTCGGTAACGATGATCGAAACCCCAAGAGGTGGAAGTGGAGCTATTAAAAATGACTATGTTCACACGGGGGCCGGAAGAAATGCAGCCTTTATCTTTTTTCGTGCACAAAAATAGCCGGCGGAAAATCCTGGTGGTACTAAAAAAGGTTACGAGATGTCCCAAATAGGTTTGGATGTTACATAAAGACTAATTATAACTGGAGACAGTGGGCGCTTGTGTTTATCTTTGGCGGAATGAGCTAGAAAGAAAAAAAAAAAAGACATTATGTAAACATTGCGTGTTGCAGGCCTTTGCCATTGTCATGTCTGACATGAACATAATGAGTATGACAAGATTTACGTGAGGCGTTTAAGCGCTCCCTTAGCTGCCCCTTTTCCTTGGCTGGACTACAAAGCGCAGTTGGCATACGTTTATTTCAATTCATTTGAGTGCTTTTCACAAGCACAGCCTTGATGTGAAATGAAATGAGAACCAAAAGCCTCCTGATGCTTTGGCAGCCATCTGTTGCCAGGCAGATTTTGTCAGCTGTAGTAATGGCCTGTGAAGGGGTGGAGACTAAAAAAAAAAAAAAATAATAATAATAATAATCTTTTTATTTTCATGTCTTGGAACAATTTATTCAAGAGTTTCAGGTGCTTGGCTTAAAAAACCATCCAGCGCTTCCTGTCCATTTTTTGTCTTCTTTTGTCTCAGTGAGAACTTGTCAAGCAGGATTTCCTTCCTTCCTTCCTTCCTTCCTTCCTTCCTTCCTTCCTTCCTTCCTTCCTTCCTTCCTTCCTTCCTTCCTTCCTTCCTTCCTTCCTGGCCCTCCCCATCTTTTGCATTGTGCTGCACGCTTCCTGCTTCAAGCAAGGCGCGGAGAAATCCACGTTGAGCTCAGAGGAGCTATTCTGAAAAGAAAAAGAACACAACCGCACACTGTCTTCGTTTGGATTCCATATTAAAAGCCCATCCAACTCAACAGCACGCTCGCTTCTTTGAAAGTGTCAACGGTCAGCGTCGGTCGGTCGGTCGGTCGGTCGGTCGGTCGGTCGGTCGGACGTGACGCGGATGGCCAACGAGGCCGGCCGGACATGCGTCACCGATGATGCGCTACTTGGGATTCAGGCCTGGCCGGCCGGCGGCGTCCAGACAGCCTGGATCCATTGTCGCTTCTCTGGAGCGGCGGATGCAAACAATCGGCGCTTTGCTTCGTCGCTAGTAAATAAAACAAGTCAATTAAAAGCACAACGCAATTAGGCAAATGAAGTGTATATTTATGGGCCGTCCTGAAAACGGGCTTGGATTCACAGTCGGCCCGGGTCCATAAATCCAATGAGTCAGCTTGCCTGCCCTGCCGCCTTGGACGTCTTCCAGGGCTTCCCTTTTAACGAAATTAGCTTTGCTGTTTTTCCTCAAAAGGAGCATGTTTGTTTTCTTTCCCTTCCCTGGGACTTTATTCCAGGAATAACATACACGGTGACTTCATTTCATAACGATGATAGCGAGCAGGGACCAACAGTAAACTACAAAAACGTCTCGCATGCTTAGTAGTACTGTTTATTTTTGAAAAAAAAAAAAAAAAAATCTCACTATATATAGATCTATATTAGATATATTTTTTAACATTCTTAGTTTGGCTCTGGCGAGCGTACCTATTTTTTGACTTGGAGCACTTTGTCGCTCGGGCCCTGTCGAGGTCCGTGTACTCCGTGTTTGTACATATTAGACTTGCTAATGGCATGCTAATGCCGCCCAGTGTCGGAGAGTCGCGAGGCGAGGTTGGCCGCAGAATGCTAATCAGCCAGTTGGAGTGCAACAAAGAGCCTGAAGTAGCCTCTTTTTTTTGACAACCAAAAAAAAACAACAACAAAACACACAAATTCCATCACTCACTGTTTCAATTTTCCTCTGAAGTGTTTTTCTGTAATCAACTGACACGATTGCTTGTTTCTCCCAAAAGTGAATTCAACTCAAGTTTGTTATCATAGTTTTAGATATGCAGCATTTATCTTTTGTTTTCAATTTGAGTTTTTGTCCGTTTTACAATAAGCTCAATTGTCAAACGTCAACCTGTTTTCCTCTTCCAGGTGTTCCTGCATCGACTGAACCAATACGCTGCCACCAAAATGGACAAAAACATCACGGAGGAAACGGTCAAAGTGAGGAGACTTTAATGAACCAATTTCCGGGGGGGGTGAAAAAATCAATACAACAAATTTGACAGGGCTCTTGAAAATGCCAACGCACCCTCCACACGCCGTAAAAACATTTGTGTTGAATTTCTCCTCTTGATGTTTTAAATGAGCAGATTAAAGCAGGCATGACAAAGCCGCGACGTGCTTGAGTTTTGCTTGGCCATCTTGATCCCAGACACTTTCTTCATTGACTCCTCTCAGATGTTGTTCTCCAACATTGCGGACATCCTGACGGTGCACAAAGACTTCCTGTCCATGGTGGAGGAGCTGCTGCAGCCCGACCCGCACGCTCACCATGTCGTCGGACGCTGTTTTTTGCACTTTGTGAGTGATGATTCTCGGAGTCCAAAAAAAAAAAAAAAATCTGACGTGCACATTTGTGTTGACTTTGCAGAGGCGGCGTTTCCAGATTTACGGCGAATACTGCGGAAATCACGAGAAGGCGCAGCGGCTGCTGCTGGAGCTCAACAAGATCCGCACCGTCCGTACGTGCTTGCTGGTGGGTGAGAGAGAGAGAGAGAGAGAGAGAGAGAGAGAGAGAGAGAGAGAGAGAGAGAGAGAGAGAGAGAGAGAGAGAGAGAGAGAGAGAGAGAGAGAGAGAGAGAGAGAGAGAGAGAGAGAGAGAGAGAGAGAGAGAGAGAGAGAGAGAGAGAGAGAGAGAGAGAGAGAGAGAGAGAGGACAAAGTGGCACTTGGTGTGCTTTGTTGAAAATACTTATATTTGCCGTGTCATGATTAAGGAACCTTTCTCAACCAAAACATGTTGTGTCGATAGTGCAGCCGTGCGTGAACGTTTAGTAAAGACTCTCCCCTGCCGGGGCAGAACATTAACAAGCCCTGTTGTGTTGCGTTTGAGTGAGCGAGACAGCTGATGAGCGTGGGAGGACTTCCACTTCCTGCCGCGCTCCGGGAGACTTCCACAAGGGGAGCATCACGGAGCCGGAAGGAAGGAAGGAAGGACCAAAAAAAAAAAAAAAAGTTGCATTCCCCTTTCAGCAAGGTTTGTGTCTTGTGCAGAACTGCATGTTGCTGGGAGGGCGGAAGAACACCGAAGTGCCACTGGAGGGCTACCTGCTGGCTCCCATTCAGAGGATCTGCAAGTACCCGTTGCTGCTCCGAGTGAGTTTCAGGAAATTCCAAATCAGCCAAAATCAATCAGGCCAATCGAAAAGCTCCAGCTGTGAGGTTTCGCTTCGTACCTGTCCTCCGCGCGTCACTTGTCAAATATCCGTGTTCAAAGGCTCGGGTCTCCTTCATCCTGTTTTCACGCGGCGAGCCCGGCCAGACTTTGTCCAAACGCATGCACACGTGTAAGACAAATGAGGTCATTTGACACCGGGATGTTTGGAGGCGTCACAGCTGTCAGGTCTTGTCTTGTGGAAATCAGAGTTTAGCACAAAAATACGATAAAACTCCCTCGAGTGATCCCCCCCCCCCCCGCCCTCCTGTCTTTACCAGGAGCTCCTTAAGCGGACGCCCAAGAAGCACGAAGACTACGCGCCGGTGCAGGAGTCGCTGCAGGTGATGAAGGCCGTGTGCTCCGGCATCAACGAAGCCAAGCGGCAGATGGAAAAACTGGAGCTCCTGGAAGAGTGGCAGTCGCACATCGAAGGCTGGGAGGTGCGTTTCAACATTCCGCCTTGGGGTCTTTTCATGATTAGCTCTGCTGTGAATTGTACCAGCAAACAAAAAGCGCTGGGCGCCTCCAGATGCCACCTCAACACAAATCCAAAAGAACATTTTTGACCTCAAGTAACTTTTCACCGTTTGGTCTTTCCCAATTGGTCATCCACATCTCAGCTTATTATTTCTGGCGGCTAGAGGAAATGAGAAATGAGACGAAATGATACTATTAAGGTCTGCTTTGCTTTTATGACGGAAGGAAGGAATGAAGGTGCCATCAAAATAACTAAACAGCTGTTGGAACGCTTGTAAGGGCGCAAGCTCACTAAACACGTGCACTTTTTTTTTTTTTTAAGTGGATATATAAAGTCTACACCCGCGTGTTGAAATGTCGGCTTTGGGTGATTCTCAAAATGTTACTTACATATGCACCCCCCTGTTGAAATGTCACCTTTCGGTGGTTCTCAAAATGTTACATATTTCATTCCTTTTCAAATCAAGATTTTTTTGGGGAAAAAAAAAAAAAAAATCTGCTTCGTTTGGAAAGGACCAAACATGAAGATCGAACATGGAATAATAGCGTGCCGAGGCTAATTTGAGCAAAGTGCGTGTTTAAGGGAGCGTCTGGTCCTACAAAATGACTTGAACATCTGTTTGGCCTTATTGGATGTTCAAAAGGTCCTAAAAGAGCAATAGAATGTTAAAAGACTTGCGTGGCGCTCCAGTTATTTTTAGCTGCCAATCAAACGTGGCACGCCAACTCACCCGGGAGCAGGCAAGGTGAGGGAAAAGACACCGTATAACACACGCACACACGCAGGATGTTATTCTATGGACACCAATTGAAGAGGAAGCGCTGTGGGTTTTTTCTTTTTTCTTTTCGCACCCCAGAGAGGTTGGACCGGAAAGGAAAGGCTTTTGTAATCTCCTCTCTTCCCCATGTGTGAATATTCAATATTCCAACGTCTCTTTAACACGTGCGCGTGTGTCGTCAGGGTTCCAATATTACCGACACGTGCACGGAGATGCTCATGCACGGCGTCCTGCTGAAGATCTCTGCCGGCAACGTGCAGGAGAGGATCTTCTTCCTGTTTGACAAGCTCCTGGTCTACTGCAAGAAGAAGAGCAGGTGGCTGGCTTCCACTCTGCTCTTGTTCATGTTGTTGACTCCTTTTCCTGCGCGGTCTCATACGAAAGCCGTTTGTGTTGTCTCCCAAGACGTTTGAAAAACAGCAAAGCCACCACGGAGGCTCCTCGCTATCTGTTCAGAGGCAGAATCAACACCGAAGTGATGGAAGTGGAGAACGTGGACGACGGAACAGGTCTCTTCTTTGATTTTAGTGGAAGCCCTTCATTTCCCAAACTGGCTTTCTCTCTATGATGGACGCGGCAGGCGGGCGGGCGGGCGGGTTAGGCAGCCAGGCAGGCAGCCTGGCAGGCAGGCAGGCAGGCAGGCTCGTGGGTGTCCTGCCAACACCGCAGGCGGGCTAGCATATCATGAAGACAGTTTTTTGCTTTCTGCCAAGCGCACACTTGCTGCCAGAGGTTGACAAAATGACCTTGAGCTATTTTCAAAATAACGGCAGACGCATACTGATGATGCTTGGCATGCTTGGATGGACCACACACACGTAAGAGTGGATCCAATTCAAGTCCCGGTGGTCAATAACTAAGCCTAACCCACCCCCTGCAGCCGACTACCACAGCTCCGGCAACATCGTCAACAACGGCTGGAAGATCCACAACACGGCCAAGAACAAGTGGTTTGTGTGTATGGCCAAGACGGCGGAGGAGAAGCACGAGTGGCTGGAGGCCATCATGAAGGAGCGCGAACGTCGCAAAGGTAGGTACGTCAGAAGCTCCAGCTGTCCCAGTACTTTTGCCCACCTGCTATGTGTCTGTGTGTATCCGTAGGACTGACGCTGGGCATGGAGCAGGACACGTGGCTGATGGTGTCCGAGAAGGGGGAGAAGCTCTACCAGCTGATGAGCAAAGGGCACCTCATCAAAGACCGCAAACGCAAGCTCAGCACTTTTCCAAAGTGCTTCCTTGGAAGGTGAGATTCCCCAAATCTGCGGACAAGTGACTTGATAACGGAACGGGGCCAAAATGACAACAGCTTACTTCACAAGCTAACATTGAGTGTTAGCGTTAGCAAGCTCCCCTCAGTTTTCCGCCAGCTTGCACTCCTCCCACGCCGTTCCGGCTGCGGTGTGTCTGAGAGCACGACGACGCGGTCGTTGCTCGTTCTCAACGCGCCGCGCCGCGCCGTGCCGTGTAAATTCGGCCGCAGCTATGTCCCTTCCTCCCGCGCCGCACGCTTTTAAAAATAACAGCGGTGTTATTGTAGTGCCGCCGTTCTTACCGCTCATCACTGCTGACGTGAACTCCAAACACGTGAGAAGGCCAGTTGGAATTTGTCATCTTTTAAATAAGCGCACGTCATTCCTTCATGGTACAAGTATAAAAATGTTGCCGCTGATTGGTGAGCCACCATATGCTTTTCACTTTAGTAGAGACTTTTTATTTTGACAAGTTTTGATTCATTATTGACAAAACATACGATGTTAGCTTCACAAGCTAGTGTTTTTTTCTTTCTTTCTTTCTTTTCCCCCTCACCACTCGCGCCATTTATGTTCCTGAGGGCATGAGAAAGTCCTTGCATCTTCTCTCCCTTCATGGTTTACAATTGGACATGATGGTGGAGTCTCATTTTGTCGCCGACACGTCAAGGCCAAGCGCTTGAGAAGAGCGTAATGTTTGTTTGGCCGAGGCGGTCAGACGAGGAACGTCAAGGATGAAATCACGGCGGAACGAAGCCATCAGATTAGCTGGCGTGTTTGTCGTTCCGCCACTCGTGCACTTGTGATGTTTTCGCATCCAATATTTACTTCTGTCTCTCTCCAGTGAGTTTGTATCCTGGCTGATGGAAATGGGCGAGACGGGCAACCCGGAGGAGGGCGTCCACCTCGGTCAGGCCCTGCTGGAGAATGGCATCATCCACCACGGTCTCTCACCGCAGCTTCATGCCCCTCGCTAGCCTCGTTAGCTACATGAGAAGTGCTGCTTCTTATTGGTATAACAGTAAAAATGCAAATGAAAGCAGAAGCTAACAAATGAGCCACTATTGCATTTTCACTTCTTGTCAAACGTACTGTATGTTGCTGACGCTAGCTAACCTCCTACGAGCATGCCACAATTGAGCGCATTTAACCAGGCGTTGTTTCTGTCTGTCCGTCCGTCTGTCTGTCTGTCTGTCGGGGATTATTATGAGCATTCATTTAGTTGAGCTGCAGTGTTTTAGTGGCACACTTCCTGTGTGTTTAGCTCATGAAGCTCAAGCTGCAATATGTTTCTTCACGGTCCAAAAAGAACACTCGGCGGCCCTTTATTGCTTCCCCGGAGGAAAATGAGCGTGTGGGAAAAACAACATCTATAAAAGTTGGATTTTCTTTTTCAGTGACCGACAAGCACCAGTTCAAACCCGAGCCCGTCTTGTATCGCTTCCGCTACGACGACGGCACCTACCATCCCAGGAGCGACATGCACGACGTCATATCGAAGGTAACCTGCCCGATGATTGGAAAAGAAGAGCTTGATGAAAAGGAAGCAAGTTGATTCCCTTGTCATTCGCAGGGCGTTCGCCTGTTCTGTCGGCTTCACAGCCTCTTCACTCCCGTCATCAGGTGAATTCAATTCTACAGCTTGACACGACCCAACCAATTGACAGCATTAGAATGCACAACAGCACCCCAAAATGAGCATTTAACACACTGCTCCTATTTGATAACACACGCACATGCTCAGAACCACTCCTGTCTGTAGGCAGACTTGCACCGGCCCTTTCCTCATCCCCAAAGCATGGCGGAAATGGTCTTTTCTGAGAAGAATGACAGTAATCCAGCCTTGAGGGGTCACAAAACAAGCACGGCCCATCTACCACGAGAAGAAAATGACGATCTTTATCCTCGGCCTTTGTCCCACCACAGAAATCGGTCGAGTAATTTTCGGAGCGATCCTGCCGACGACCAAACAAACGGCTATAATCGGCCATTTTCTCTTTGCGCAGCAAATTGCAAACAACCTCTTTCCAACTCAGCCTGTTTCCTCGTGCTGGACATATGGGTGCTCACCAGACCGCAGTCTGCCCCCCATTTGTCACTGGTGACAGGCTCTCCTATTCAGCGGGGGAGGGCACGGCGCTTTTGGCTGCCTCGTCCCAGACGCATCCAGTTACATAACACAATAAGCAACAATCTCCTCATGAGTGTGCTGCAAAGTCATAGCAGTGGTACTGGATTTTTCCCGGGGGGCTGTAACTTGGCCCTTGTGCCGAAAACGAGGGGGGGGGCCCCGCTGTTCATGGGAAAGTCACGGCCCTGTTTGTATCTTTGGCAAAGTGAGCGCGCAACACTGAGGAGGGGGAAGGGGGTGCGCTTAGGGTACCCCCGGGACCAAACACTGCTGGGGCCCTCTCTCGCTCGCTCACACTGGAATGTTGTTTTCCTGTCGCCAATTGTCCAGAACGTGGACTCATTTACCGCCATGACGTAGACTTTTATTTTGGGTCATTTATTATCATCATTAGACAGCGTTAGTGCTCTCCTTCACTTTGTCCAGCACAAAAAGGACGAAGGAGAAACCGATTCCGTTTGGATGTAAAAAGTCGCGTTTCATCCATTCACAGGGACAAGGATTACCATTTGAGGACGTACAAATCAGTGGTGATGGCCAACAAGCTTATCGATTGGCTTATAGCACAGGTACCGTACCTACCGCTTGTCTTGTTTTTATTGAGCAAAAGTCATCGATGGCTTTTAGCGGTCGTTTGTTGCGTTTCTCGCAGGGCGACTGCAGAACAAGAGAGGAGGCGCTGATTTTGGGAATCGAGCTGTGCGACAATGGATTCATGCATCACGGTAAATAAAGCGCTCGTCGGAGTTACGGTCCAACCTCCTGGCAACGTGCCGTACGCTTGGTTGTCGGAGCGGAGCAAAATACCACATCGTTTCTCTGAACGTTAGCATTTTTGCATTCATCAATCAGTGCTGGAGAAGAGCGAATTCAAGGACGAGCCGCTGCTCTTTCGCTTCTTTGCCGACGAGGAGATGGAGGGCTCCGACACCAAACACAAGCCGGTGAAGCACGACCTGAAGATCGTGGAAAACGTCATCTCCAAGTGTCTCCTGGTGAGGGAGGGCATCCGGACTTCCCGCCACGCTCCAGGCTTTGTGACGCTGAGCCACCGAGCTTTTTCTTCTTTCAGATAAGACCCAGTGACGCAGGCTACGGATTCACGCTGGAGGAGAGGAACAGGCTGCCCATCATCAAGTCGGTGGAGAAGGGCTCACCTGCTGAGGTGAGAGTGCTCTCAAATGATGATCGTTTGCATTGTGGAAACTCAACGTGATGGCCTTCTAAGATGGCCGGCCTGGAGGTGGGGAAGAAGCTGTTTGCCATCAACGGAGACCTGGTGTTCCTCCGGCCTTTCTCCGAAGTGGCCCTTCTCCTCAGGCGGTGTTTCCTCAGCAAGGGGCCGCTCCGGGTCCTGGTCAGCACCAAGCCCAGGGAGTATGTCTGACTTTTAAGTCTTGTGATTTCAACAACCAAACAACAGGCTGAACGAAGGAGCGCTTAGCTGAAAAAAAAACAAAAAAACCCCAAAACATTGTTGCCTTAGATGGTTACGGTTTTCAAAGCCAATTTGAACACAAACGGCGGAGCTACGCATGCAGGCAAACGATATCCGAATACTCAGAGGCGTAGATTCTTCATCCTCTTCAAGTAGGACAGCTTAGTATTATTTCTAATTCCAGGACTGTGAAGATTCCCGACTCGGTGGACGGTTTGGGCTTCCAGATTCGCGGTTTCGGCCCCTCCGTGGTTCACGCCGTCGGAAGAGGTAAAATAAAAGGACGCGTCTTACGGCAGGCGGCACAGCTTGCGCGACTCCTTGTGTAATCTGCCCTGTTGTGCTCATCTAACCTAACGCAGCATGTTAGGAAGGCCATCGAGGTTAGTACGCAAGGGGGCGGCGGCAGCATCCATTTTTTTGCTCTTGTGAATCACGTCCCTCCAGATCAACTTCCCTCCTCTCCATCCTTTCTCATCATGCAGAATGTGGAACGCGTTTCGTTTCCTATGTTGACCATCTCCTCCCCCACCAGGTACGGTGGCGGCCATGGCCGGGCTGCACCCGGGCCAGTGCATCATCAAGGTGAACGGCATCAATGTTAGCAAGGAGAGCCACGCCAGCGTCATCGCTCACGTGACGGCGTGCCGCAAGTACAGGCGACCCTCACAGGTAAAAAAAAAAATGATGACAAGAAAACATGAAGTGATGACACTCCAGACACATTGTTAGTGGTTGAAAAGTAGGAAAACAGACATTGGTCTTCATCGCTGATTTTAGTCTGGCTTCTTGGGATATGGTGGATATTAAATCAAGACATATGGGGACGGCCCTGCTTGAGCAGTCGTGCACTGCGCCACCGCCGAGCGCAGCAAAGCGTGTCAACGTTGGCCCGAAAGCCACTTTGGGGTTTTGGGTGTGGGCAGGGCAGAGCAGAGCAGAGCAGAGCAGAGCAGACGCACCACCACGAGATGGGTCGCCGCGCTGGAAAACCAAATGCCAATCGTGTTTGTTTGCACACGTGCGTGTGAAGGAAGATGGAGACGTACGGTCAAATGCAACCAGAAGTATTTGGAGCGGAGATGAAAATCTTTCTCCTCTTGGCCAATGTAGCAAGATACAATCAAGTGGGTGTATAACAACAGTGAGAGCGCCCACGAGGACAACCAGAGGAGCAACCGCGAGGCCACCCCGGAGGACAACCCTGACGTCTTTGAGTGCAAAGTTGAAGGTGTTTATTATACCCCGGACAAAAATGCTTTGGAGTTAGCGTTAGCATTAGCAATGTGCTGTGTCTCAGAGGCGATGGACAAGTTCAACACCATCGCCATCATGGACGGCAACAAGGACCACGTGAGCCTTACGGTGGACAACGTGCACCTGGAGTACGGCGTGGTGTACGACTACGACAGCACGGCCGGCATCAAGTGTCACGTCTTGGAGAAGATGCTGGAGCCCAAAGGCTTCTTCAGCCTCACTGCCAAGGTACTGGCTTCATTTAGCGCAACGCGTGGAAAGACGCACGCCTTCAACGTGCCCCTGCGTAGATCCTGGAAGCTCTGGCGCATAACGACGACGCGCTGGTGCGGACGTGCGGTAAGCTGACTTCCGGCGGTGACGTCATCCCCGAGGAGCTGCGGACGCCGTTCGATGCGCTGTGCGCCGAGAGGGTGGAGCACATCAACCGACGCATCACCAACTACAGAAAGGTGACTCTCCAAAATAGTCAACCTCATAAATATGCTGTGCGTCCCAATATTTTTGCCCAATGTGGCCTTTTGATTGATGCTGTATGTCTGTAGGCGTAAAAAGGACTCGGAGTTGAAACTGGTCTTGCATTAATTAGCGGTCATTTTATAAATAGCACAGCCACAAGCAGGCCTCTTTTATGTAACATGTCACATTCCTTCTCAAGAACACGGAAAGGGGGAGGGAGGGAGGGGGCGGGGCGGGGGGGGCAAGGAATGTCAGCAGGGAAGGAAATGACACAAGGGAAGGCCTGGAATTGTCCAATCCACTTGCGGTGCTCACCTTGTCCACCAGGATCACATCAATGATCCCTATCAGTGCTATATTGTCTCAGTAGCTTCTTTCTAATAGCATGAAAACAACAACAAGATCTTTTTCTCCAGAACAAACTTTTTCAGTGCGTCCTTTGTGTTGCATCAACAAAAAGATTTCCATTCCAATTTCCTTGAAGTGACTCAATGTGAGAACAATTATCATGACGTCCGTCGTCTGTCTGTGATTCATTCATACCATAAGAAAGCTCTTTTTCAATCATGAATTCCTTTCTTCCTTCCTTCCTTCCGGCCGAGCTGTAATGTTGCGCAAACGCTTCTTCAACTTGCTGTATTTGCAGTTTGCCCGAGTGCTGAAGAACAGGGCCTGGCCTACCTTCAAGCAGGCCAAGGGCAAGGTGTCCCCCCTGCACAGCAGCGACTTTTGCCCCACCAATTGTCACGTCAACACCATGGAGGTGTCCTACCCCAAGACCACCACCTCCCTGGGAAGCTCCTTCGGAGTGCAGCTGGACAACCGCAAGAGCACGCCGGAGAAAGGCGGGCGGTATGCTGCTGAGCAGGGTGAGGCTCGACCGACTCTATCAAGACGGAAACGACAACGTGTAGTCTGTTAAGAAATGCTTTTACGGCGGTATGTTTGCTAGCTGCCTACTTCCTGGTTCGTAGAGGAAGGGTGTCAGGGCTGAAGCACTTTTTGACTACGAGGTGGTTCCGCTGTCCCTCCAGGTAAGCTGAGCCCCACGGTCCACATCCAACACACCATCACCTCCATGGCGGCCCCCTCGGGACACAGCCTGGGTCGCACCGAGGGCCACGGCCTGCGCTTCCTGCTCCGAGAGGACCACCTCCTCACCCTGGACGCTTACCAGAAGCTCCTGGACAAGCTGGAGACCGTCGTCAAGGAGACAGAGACGCACGGCGGACATATTCACCAGTGAGTTGCGTCGCCGCGTCGTAAACAACGCTAGGCTTTGATCCAACCTTGGTCACCTTCCACCTCAGCCGTGCCTTCTGGTCTTGATGAGCCAATTGCAGGGTTCGTAGGGCGTTTCCGTGGCGACCGAATGCCACTCTACTGTGGCGGGCCTTTGTGCGAGTGGGCCCTAATGAGGAAGGATGTCTCTGCGAATATCATTTAGTTGTATTCATCTACTCAGCCTCTTATCGTCCATCACGTACCCGCCGGCGACGGAGACCAAGAGCTCGGAGAGTTTCGTATCGGCCGAGAGTGACAACGACAAGGGCGAGCGAAACGGGAAGAAGGTGTGCTTCAACGTGGCAGGGGACGAGCAGGAAGACTCGGGCCACGACACCATCAGCAACCGGGACTCGTACAGGTAATGAAGACTTCATCAGTAAATCATTCGCACTTCCCACTAGAGGGAGCCCACGTAGCGCACTTCAATATAGTTCATCTTTTCAATCTTCTAACATGTTGTGTTGTCCTTCTACTTCACCCCCCACCCCCATCCCGTCCGATGACAGTGACTGTAACAGTAACAGGAATTCCATCGCCTCCTTCACCAGCATCTGCAGCAGCCATTGCAGCTCCTACGTCCACAGCGACGAGATGGACTCGGGTACGGGCTGCCAGCCAAAGCGTCATCGTTCGTGAACGACACCCGAGACCCAACCTGGCTTATGTCATTTCAGGGGAAGAGGTGGCATCCAGCGTGTGGCTGTCTCATGAAAAGCAGAAGAAGCTTCACAGCTTCCTGGAGCACCTTTTCAGCCAGGTGAGAAGAGGCTGGCAGAGAGAGAGAGAGAGAGAGAGAGAGCGAGAGCTTGTCCATGATGAGAGACAGACATTTTCTCCTCAACTCTACCCCAGGTGGACTCCATCACCAGCATGCTGCGAGGAGCACTGGTGGCACGGGCTTTTGAGCAAACCAAGTGCTTCACGCCCGGGAGAGGCTTTCAAGGTTCGGGAAACATCCAAATGCTAAGCTAACGTACAGCTGTATCACTTTGGATTTTGTGTGTCAGAATTTGAGCGAGAGATGGAAGCCGAGATGAACTCCGCCAAGAGCTTGCGTCTCCACGTCAAGCAGGATCCGTGGAACCTTCCCGCTAGCGTCCAGACGCTCACGCAAAGCATGGCAAAGTTTGTGGAAGGTGGGACTTATTGCCTTCAAAGTCTTAGCCGCCAAGGGTGAGAAAACATTTCTTGTCTATTTTCTTGGTTTGTCTGCAGAGGTGAAGACCAGGCTGCTCTTAGTGCTGCTGCAGTATACAGGTTGGTCCCCTCGCCGTCTGCCCACCAACAGGAAAAAAAAAAAAAAAAAAGGCACATTTGATTGGACTTTATGACGTGTAATTAAAGAATTAAAAAGTCCTCATAAAGCGAGCAGCGGGCGGCATCGGTCCAACGGCGGCGCAATAAAAGGCTTTCTAACAGGATGTTTATTTGCATTTATAACCCCCACGGACCACAAATGGCGGCGATGCTCAAATGGCCCCGCATAAAAGCGGAATTTTTTGGTCCAATTCAACGTGTTCCCTCCAGATTCTGACATCCAGTTGCGTCGAGATATGGTCTTTTGTCAGTCGCTGGTGGCTGCCGTCTGCGCCTTCTCCGAGCACCTGCTGGCTGTTCTCAATCAGGTAAGTTCAATCTTTATTTATTTATCTATTTATTTTTTTAAAGCTCGTATGAACGGTGATTGTGTGTTTTTGTCTCCGTGTGCAGTTCCACTGTGCAGGCAAAGAGTCGGAGTTGGAGCAGGACCCCCAGGACCTGCAGGAGGTTCAGGAGGCCAGCAAACGATGGTTGGAGCAGATTGCCAGTGTAGGGCTGCTCTTCCACTTCCAGTCGCTTCTCTCGCCTAACCTGGTGAGAATCCCAGCGACTGAAAAAGAAAAGTGGCAAAATCTGCAACTCAGGATTCATATTTTGAGGCCATTTTGCCCTCTTTGTTTTTTAGACCGACGAGCAGGCCATGCTGGAGGACACTCAGGTGGCGCTGGTGGACCTGGAGAAAGTTACCTTCTACTTTCAGCACTTTGAAGGAGAACCCCGAGTGGCCAGTGTGTACACAGCCATCGATTTCTCCCCCCCACCCCCCACTCAGCTTGGGAACTTTATGATGTCCTCTTGTTTCCAGACATGCCTGTGTGGTACCACGTGGAGGGCACCAGGCAGCAGCTGAAGGTTTTCCTACAGCTAGAGAATTTTTACTTCTCTCAATTGCCAGCCCGGCTGAGAGCCGGCAGCGGTGTCAAAATCCATCCCGTGCTCTTCACGCAAGGTACGCTAGGATTGTTTTTTTTTTTTTTTTTTTGGGTGAAACTTTTCCGATTTTCAACACACCATCGCTGTCTAGCGCTGGAGAGCATGGAGGGCTACTACTACAGAGACAATGTGTCTGTGGAGGAGTACCAGGCCCAGATCAACGCCACCTCGTTGGACAAAGTCAAGCAGTACTACAAGAGGCTGAGGTCATTCAAAAATATGCATGCCTTAAATATTTCCCCAGCAAACAATTTAGGCTCTTGTCATTCTTCATTCTTTCAAGCACTTGATCCAAAGCTAGGAAGACAACAGCCGCGCTCCATGAAATCCATCCCATCCCATCGCAAGCCGACTGAATTAATTGCAGAGCCGTAACTTCATGGGCGCCGTCAAGTAGCCGCCGGATTTATAGTCTCAGCGCTCCGCGCGAGACAAAACATGGATTTATTGGCTTTTAATTTGTGCAAAATGTTGTCCCTGTCATTGGAGATAATCAATCGATGTGCCTCGAACGGCACCGGCTAATCTTATCTTTTCTACAAATCGGGTCGAAATAGGCCAAAATAGGAAGTAGACATCAAAATCAAAGCGGCAGCCATGTTGGGCTCAATGTTCAAAAAAAGGGTCTGAAAAATCAGACCTTAACCTAACCTTCAGTGGTTTTTGATTTTTTTATTTTATTTTATTTTATTTTTCTGGAAATCTTTTAATTGGCCCAGAGGAGCGTCTCCAGACTTGTCATATCGACAGCAGCTTTCAGCCGGCCAGATTTTCCCCGCCTTGCGTCAGCCGCTATCGATCGCTAGCTACCAATGTCAGAGAATCAAGAGAAACGCCACCGCTCGACTCGGTGGACTTGTAGTCTACCTCGCGGAGCTAGCGTACAAACTACGGACAGTCGTCGTTTCTATTGGCTAACAAAGTCATCGCTCACTCGTGTACGTAAACGAGGGTGCTGGTTAACCACGACACCGACACTTCAGCCGTCTTCTGGATGCAAGACGTGTTCTCGTCATTCTTGGCCTGAGCGGCGAGGCCGTCTTGAAGGAATTACACGGGCCCTGGCCAGGAAACAGATTTATGGGACGCTAGCCGGCAGCTGCTCTCTGGCCTTAATATCGCAGCTCTGGTCGATGCGCTACTGTACGACTGCGACGGACGCTTTAGTACAAATCCCTATCCGAGTGGAAAGCAGCAACCCTGAAAAGTCGGGTCCTGTTGACACATCGGCGGGAATGTGCACCGTGCGTCATTATGACTCGAAGTCAAAGCCCGTGCGATTCGATTACACCCACTTTCATCTAGCCTAGTGTCGCTATTCTTAGCCCGCTAGTAGATTACGGACATTTTGATGGAGTCTCACACTGCTGAGTTTGGACGACGTGGAGGACGTGCGTAACAATAATTAGGGGTGCTCCGGCTTCTCTCCCAGGGCTTTCTACATGGATCAGTCCAACGTGCCGCCCAGCTCCGCACCCAAAGCTGCTCTCCTAGATAAGGTAAGACGTTCATCCGTCGGTATTGTGCTATTGCCAGTCTACATGTTGCGCCACCGTTTGTGTTCCAATATCGATATTGCTTTCGGGGCAAGTCTCACAGGCGTTGTTGTCTGCAGCTGATGCGTCCCCTGAACGCCGTGGACGAGCTCCGCCGTCTGCTGGAGAGCTTCATCCGCTGCCGGCGCGCGGCCGCCTGCCAGTACACCGCCTGCGGGGCGTCCGGGGTGGGCCTGCTGACGGTGGCCTCGGAGCTGTGCTCGCGCCTGGGGGCCGCCCACGTGGTCATGTGCAACAACGGCGTTCACCGGTGAGTGCGTCCCCATTAGCATTGGCGCGGCCGGCGACTGACTGCCGCCTCGTGTGCCCCGCCCGCCTGCCCGACCTGCCCCGCCCGCCTTTTGAATGCCACGTCTACCTCTCACTTTGATGCCGCAGCACTTCTTTAATTAGCGCCAAGGATGTTCCACCTAATTGGGCCCATTGGTACTTACTTGCTGCATGCTTGGCTTCCCTCCACAGTCTCCACAGTCGCAGTACTGTTGAATAAAACATATATCTATCTGTAAATGGCACGTAACATACGTACATATGACGATTGTCTTGGAATTCACGTTTCCATTTGAGTCAAGGTCACACAAACACTGCCACGTGGGCTTAATAAAGTGTCCAAAAGTTTCCATTAGCGATCAGACCGGCGTGACGTGATCATCAGTCAAATGCTGCAATCGGGCGCGAGCCAGACGGAAAGATATGGATAGTGTCACGGCGGCGGCCGAGGAGGAAGACGAAAGCCGGGCGGGCGGGCGGCGGTGACAAACGATGGGGATATTTCCGTCCCGCCGCCCAATTGAGAAACGGCGGCTCAGCTCGGGGCAAATTAGCGATGGCCGGATATAGCGCTGGATGAAAAAGGAGGCGATTGACTGCGCTCCTTGCTGTCCAAAAGTGAGAGGACCAACTTTGTATTTACTTCCTGACGAAACTTAGGGCAGGAAGAGGCTCCTGCGGGAAAGGCGGCACAATATTTTCATGCAATACGTATGTATATTATATGAAGTCCTTGACTAATGGCTTCACGCTCCCAGCATGCGTCGTCACTTTGTTTTCCAAACTTTAGTCCCCGGTTTCCAATCTCTCGCACCCCTCGGGAGAGCCAGTCAACAAGCACGACAGGCTCTGTGCCAATTTTGGACACTTCTATTTGCAGTGAAAAGACTCGCAATCGATAAACCAGCGTGGCTTGTTCATGCCGAAAGGTCACCCGATGGCTCGCTCTCTTTGCGCTGCCGTTACGCGTACTTGTCACCTATGTATACGTGCTTGTGTTTAACTGTGTCAACACACGCACGCGCATGCACACGCGCACGCAATGACTCACCAACTGGTGTCAACAACTGTTTTCCCCACTTCAAACATTTTGGGAAGGAATGCAAATCCCAGCCCCAGAACCGCAGCAGATGCGCGGACAACCGGGAAATGCTCCCTCAAGATGCAAAAAAGTCGTTTTTCATCCCATTTCGTATGTTCGTTCGTTCGTTCGTTCATTCATCGGACTGGATTTTTTTGTTCCCAGTTGCACTCTGAGCGTGACGCTGGAGCAGGCCATCCTCTTAGCCCGCAACCACGGGCTGCCGCCTCGCTGCATTCTGCAGGCCACCGATGTCATGAGGAAGCAGGTAACGGCCGTGGCGCCGCTCAAATATTGACATTGCCTTTTGTCGGCGGGTGGCCAAAATTGACAAATGTATCGACAGCCCGATCGACGTTGTCAAAACGTAACAAATGCGCTTTGCTGACGTGAGCCTTGAAAATGAAAAGGTCACGGCGGATAGTCATGTGTCACATGGCGCTAAAGGTCACTGTTTGACAAACACCTTCATATCCATGCCACGTATTGCTTTTGCCTGTTCAAAATGTTGTTTTCCATGGAAATCAAAATTGTTTTCAATGTGCATGCCAGGCCACTAGTTGGCAGTGTAACAATCTGGTAGATGCGCTAACAAGGAGAAGGTCATTAGAGTGATTGATTTATCGTTAACAGGTAATTGGGACGGATGATATGTCGTCGGTTGATCAGTTAGTAGGTTGGGCTGGGCTGGGCTGGGCTGTAATTTCGCCCTTGTCCTCAAGAGGTCGCCAAAGAGCCCTCAGATCAGTAACCCGCTCAACAAGATAACGACAACAGAAAGCATCAAGCGACCTCTCACAATGGAGTCTGAAGACATTTTCAAGAGGCAGCTCACATTTTCTTGCGTTATCTCCAACCGTCCATCCTTTCATTGGCGTTAGTGGCCATCTTTGTCCGCCGGCTGTGATGGGAATGGAATAATTGCTGATGCTATCCTGCTATCAGTAGAATGTCGCCATGACCGCTCGCTCGCGCGCGTGCCTTCTCTCTCTCTCTCTCTCTCTCTCTCTCTCTCTCTCTCTCTCTCTCTCTCTCTCTCTCTCTCTCTCTCTCTCTCTCTCTCTCTCTCGCTTGTAATTTTATTGTGTGTACGTGTGTGTGGTTATTTTCTTTTTGTGTCAGCTCAGCTTTCAAAATAAAGCTGCAGTGTGTGCACCAGTGTGTGCTGACTACAGGAGCGTTAGCCTCCTGATTTTCCTGACTGGCCATAATGATAATTAGAACAAGAACACGTCAACACCATTGGTCTCGAAAACTCCTTACGACTCCATTTGATCAAATCCAGGAAGACAAAAAAAAAAAAGACCTTTTTGCTCGTCGTCTCTTCTCAGGGTGCCCGAGTTCAGAACTCCGCCAAGAATCTCGGGGTGAGGGATCGGACGCCGTCGTCTGTGCCGAGGTGAAATAGGCGACAAAAACAAACTCTGCGTGTGCAGTCTCTGAAAAAGTCACGTTGGGGTAACTTCATCTCTCCTCAGGTTGTACAAGCTGTGCCAGCCTCCGCCCCCTGACGGCGACCCGTAATGTATCGCAAATATGAAGACCCAATTTGTTTTTGTTTTTTATACACACATCAGCATATAAATATGTCCAGCCTTTTGTGTAAATAGAATTTTTCAAAAGCATACTAATATTTGCAACCTGTGTTTGGAACATCTCCACTCCTTATACGTATGTTTATTGTAAATATACATTTTTATGATGATTATTTCCAATAGTACTATGTTTTTTTTGAACTGCATTACTCAGGTTCCAGGCATATAGATTGCATATTAGCACCGATGGTAGCTCGCGACTATGCAAACTGAAAGCAGCACCAATAAGCTAGCTTTGTTTTGTTTACCCAAAATAGTATTATACAATACACTAAAATCACGTCTATGTGTAAAAAATATATATATCAGGAATTTCATATCCGAGAATGAAGTATTGTCGGTTTTTATTGCATGTGTTATGTTAGAGGTTTTTATATTTTTGTTTGTATTAAAAGATGTAATGGCTTTATATTTGAATAGCATGAATCCATTGATTGTGAGTCAGTTGAACAGCATGTCACACTGTATGAAGATTCGATAAAAATACTTGACTGTTGACGTTTTTACATGAGGTAAGCAGTGTTTTGATTTTGGAGTCGCATCAACATGTAATAGTTGATATACGTACGCGATTGATTAGAGTCAACTTCCGCCAAGTGGCTTAGGGGCAGCGATTAATCTGTTATTGGAATTTTATTCTGAAAAAAAAGTGTTGCTCTGGCTCTACAATAAACATTGTCTTGATTTTCAGTCAACTGAAGCGCATTTTCTCCACCTTATGAAGTGACCACGGTTAGCTGCCTCACTCGTGATCAATATGTTGTATTGATTGATGCCTACATCCTGTGTGAGGTGAGTTCAATTTCTGATTATTAATCAGCAAATTAAGTGGGATGTCTTATTCATGAGCTGTGCGCATGCGTGGAGAGAGAGAGAGAGAGAGTTTGGGGAGGGTGGGGGCCCGGGTGGGGTGTGTGTGTGGGGGGGGGCAGTCCACGCGTGCATCCATCCAGAGTGGGGGGCGGGAAGACTTGGAAATCTCCGCCGCTTGCTGGTAGCTTGGTTGCCACCCACCGGAGAGGGAGCCAGCCGGTGCCCGCAGCCGGAGATGATCCGCGGCCGAGCGAGCGAGCGCCAGCGTGAGGCGGGCTGCTTGAAGCGGGCGGCCGGCAGCCAGCGCTCCGTCTCGTGTCGCACGCCTGAAGGACGAATGACTGCTCAGTGGATGAACTCATCCCGCTGAAAGCTCTCTGGAGAGGGACAGGAGACCCCCCTGAGCAGCCTCCCTCCCTCCCTCCCTCCCTCCCCCTCTGCACTTTCTCCATGGCGTCTCCGCAACAGTCCAGGATTCAGTCCTATCTGGAGCGCAACAAAATTGGAGCCTTATTTGAGGTAAGTACTCTTAAACTTCTTGTTCTCATACAGAAACTGTGGGGGATTAACGCCTTGCTCATAGGCACACTCACAGCTTGCATCACGCATCCAATTTGTGGCATTGCTATTTTGAATTCCATACTACTGTATTGTTTTCAACCTGCTTGATCAATATTCTTGTTAGTACACCTCAGCTGTGAGTAGAATGGGGATCCAGATAGATCGTTGCTCACGGGCCAAATTTGCACCCACACACTTGCGTTATTTTGTTTCGTTGAACCTGAGTGACCACGCTGAGCTTTTTATTGCTTCGCTGCGAGACGGGACAAACAGCTCCATCACATGCACTTGCAGGTGTGTGTGTGTGTGTGTGTGTGTATGCTAACGTAATCACAAAGTGCTGACGTGACACTTTGGCGCATTCAGCTAGTAGCAGCACGACACTGCACACATATACACAGGAAGCGTATGCATGCTAAGCAGATGTGAGAGAGGTGTGCCGTTTCAGCACCACACACATGATAGTCACACACACACTCAGCCCTGATGTCCATTCACGACTCATTACACACAGTCCCAGTGTGCTGATTCAGTCTCAAGAACAACATGATATCAGCTAAACCATGTGAAAAATGGATTTTATATTAATATTCCCATCTTGTTAGATTGTGAAATGTAGTGGTTCTGGCATTGAACCTTGTGGAACACCAGACTCTTTTTTTCTTATCATTTCTTTACAGACAGATTGTTCGAAATGTCCACATACATCAGCCTACTCTCCTTTCCTTTTACGTACATTGAACCGAATATCTCGGTCACTTCTTGGTGGAGTTCATGATGCACTGTCTCCATACGGTGGAGCAGGCCCGTTTCCACATCAATAACAGCAGAGCGCACTTTTCTCAATTTAGCTCGAGTCAAACGTATTGGCTCTTGCCAATTTGACTGCTAATTGTCATGATTCTTCTTCTTCTTCTATTTGCCTCGAAACCAGACAAATAAGCACTCTGAGTTCACTCCAGCTCAACTTTACGGTGACCGCACATCTTTCATCCTTTTCAGCGCCCAAGAGATAAGCTTATTTCCGTAGTGTGTGTTTCTGTGCATCACCACGCTGGAGGCTAAGTTTGCCCTCTGGGCAAGAGTTTGATCACTTTTTTTTTTTATTTTTTTTATTTTGGTTGGAGGTGTAGCTTTAAAGAGTAATTACATACAGCCTGAGGCCAAGCGCATCACCAGAGTTTAGAGGATAATATGGAGAGAGCGAGAGCAAGTCCAGTATGAGGACGCTTTCCAGAGAGGTCGGCGGCGGGGATATGATTTGTGGAAGGACGGCAGCCCGGAGGAGAACGGAGGCTGCATGCTAATGCCTTAGCATGCATGTGGCATCATGCAGTCACCGACTCGCGCGCAAAGCTTGACCGACATTCTCTAGCCAATGACAGTCATGGTACTTGTTGTAATTGGCGGATAGATAGATAGATAGATAGATAGATAGATAGATAGATAGATAGATAGATAGATAGATAGATAGATAGATAGATAGATAGATAGATAGATAGATAGATAGATAGATAGATAGATAGATAGATAGATAGATAGATAGATAGATAGATAGATAGATCCATCGATCCCTTAGAGAGGCTCGACTGGTGTGGTTTTTACGCACTCATTCACCCGGATGACTGGTTGCATCTTTCTTCGTCAAATGACGTGTTTTTTGTTTTCTGCCCACCCCAAACGACAAGCAGCATCTATCACTTGACAGCAGCCCAACCAACATCAATTGTGGCCGCAAGTGGGTAAATACGTAGCGCCTCTCTCCAAGCATCTGACACTTGTTATCATAGCCCAGAGAGAGAGAGACGTTGTTTCACACAAGGACGATCCACGATGACAGTACGTCTACGTTTCATTGCGCTCGACCCAGCGGTCGTGACAAGCGTGTCGATGAATTGGACGTTTGGCTCACTCCGGGGATGGAGCCATAAATTGATTCATCCATTTTTGATGGTTGGAATCGGAACAGTCTTGAGCCCGCTAGGAACGTGAACCACGATACTATTCCAGGAGATATCGACGAGAGTCTCAACGGGGCTTGTTCCCACACCGATTGCGTGGGAGCTTCCCGGCCGGGTACAGCGACTCACTCCATCATCCGTCATCACCGTCCGCATACGGAGGGAGGGACCTGCTTATTGTTGACTGCGATGATGTCATAGCGGCCGCTGCATTAGTGTACATTAGCTCGCTCGGAACGCCAGATGGGTCGGCCGATCGATGTACGCTCGCGCGCCGCTGCTTGCCTTTTTTAAATACAGTACAGACGTGAGGTGAGTGCAGATTTGGCGGGGACATTCCTTCCGCAATGTCGGGAAGGAACTGCAGTCTGGAGAGGTTTACTTGGTCAAGCAGAGTTCATTTTCCCCACATGAACCGGTGACGGCCTCAAAGCCCTTCCGCATTTAGCATTTGATTTGTCGGTGCACCCCTTCAGGAGTTGATGACGAAACTGATAAGCGAGACCCCCGATCGTCCCATCCCTTTCCTCATCGACCACCTCCAGAGCAAACAGGACAGCCCGGGAAAAATGCACCGGGCCTTGTCCGGATCGGCGGCGCTGTGGGCCCAGAGCTCCCCGGGTGGGTGTGACGCACATGCGTCGTCTTAAATCCAATGCAATGGAAACAACTTTGGAATTTGCTTTGCTGTGTGTTCCAAAGAAAGCAAAAACACTCGAAGAGACCTGCGCCACAATGACAAGCCGTGGCAAATTCAGTCCAGGAAACCCAAGAAATCCAAAAGTGACCTGGCCGTGTCCAGCTTGTCGCCTCCCTCGCCGGAGTCCACGCCGCGTAAGTCGGCGCCGTCCGTCCGTCCGCCCGCCCGTCCGTACGTCCGTCCGTCCATCCATCCATCCATCCATCCATCCATCCATCCATCCATCCATCCATCCATCCATCCGTTGATGATATAGCACGGCCGCTCTAATTTTCCGGCTTGTTTCCCCGTCACACGCCCCACCGAGTTGAATCGCTCTTTTTAATTTGATGCGATTGTCTTGAATTGAAATTTGTCACAGTAACAGTGTTGCCTCACGCACGCAGGCGTGCACACATTCTTTATCAATGTGCTTTACTGCAGCCGCAACATAACTGCAATCTATTTCTTTGATACTGTGTTCTTTTCAAGGCTAATCATGATGTATTGGATGTACTTGTTTCTCTATAAATGACAATTCATTCTTAAATCCAATTCATTCTTTCGTATTTTATTTTTACTTATCATAACGGTATTTAGTTGATTGCACGCGTGTGTGGGGGTTTGCATGCAAATAATGTGAAAAGACAAATTGTTACAATTTGGAACTAATAATCAATGCGGCTTTTGTGCCAACACAAAATCTGGTTGGCCGGCCGATGCGGGCGTACCTAATGGCGCGGGCGCGCGCTGCAGTGCGCCGAAAACCCTGGAGACGTCAAGGCTGGGTCAAATGTGGAGCATGTCGACCATTTGAATAATTCAACTTGGTGCCGCCAGTCTATTTCAGGGTGCGGTCAGCGCGTGGCTGAGAAATGAGGCTAGGAAGTGAAGAGAGACCGAAATTCGGGATGCTTGAAGAGACGTGAGACGTATGCCCGTTGCGGCTCGGCTTGGGAGTCGGATGGCATTAAAAATACATTTCGTAGGTGTTGGTTGGGGTGCGCGCGGCTCATGAAAAATGGAAGGCGGATTGAACATTAGCACGCAAGCGACACAACTGTGAAGACGAGCGCCATTGGCGATGCAACAACGCTTGGACTTTGGTTAAGGACATTTATTCCTGCCAGGCCGGGCCGGGCCGGGCCGCCGTACTTTGGTGCATGTAAATGGACACGCACGCACGCACGCATACAACCGTTCCGTGTATAACTGTCCGTTTTCTGTGTCTATTCCAATTGTCAGTTTGTGGTGTTTTTGTCAGTGCCTCAATGTCCATCGTGGGACTGGCGGGACAGCCGCGACTTGGACGAGCTCAACCACATCCTGCTGGAGAGCAAGAAGCTGGGCCGGGCCCTGGAGAGCCTTTCTCGCAGTGAGACAGACCGCTCGCTCGCTCGCTCGCTCACCCCTTCTCATTCGTCATGTAACGCTTGTAAAAGCACCAGGCGACCTTTTGACAGTGTTGCCGTGAGATCCCTGGTGGTAAATCCCATTCAGGATCAAGCGGACCGTCTGACAAGACCACGTGGACTCTTGTTGTCTTCTTTCCCTTCATGGGATTCTTTTGGCTTTTTTTTTTCACAGGCATCGGCACCTCCGATGACATCGATCAGGTAACGCTGACTCGTCGTTTTGAAACAATAGTCAGTTTGTACGTCGCCATTTTATCATTGTGCTGCTCCTTGTGCTGTTACAGCTTTGGCCACCAAGAGGCAGTATTTTATATAATAGCAAAAAAGTCATCAGAAACACCAAATATGAATCTATTTCGAAAAGCAGGAAAAAAGAGAGCAGCGCAATGAGGCATGGAATCACAAAATGCCTTTTTTTTTTCATTCTAATTTGTCTTTTTCACATAGAACTTGGGAGGCTTCAACTCGGTGCTGCGCCCCCGCGTGGTGGGCGAGTGGACGGGTCGACCCGAGGAGGACGCAGACCCGCTAGCGGCCGAGATGCTGCGGCCTCCCGTCCCGCGGGTCCAAAACCATGTTGGCTGGAGCGGGGACAGACTTCCCGTTGTCAGGTTGGTCTTCGGCGTCCACAGGAGGAAATGAAACAAATCCCAGATGCTGCTTTTCAAGTATTGACTGAGTGTACTTTGCGTTTAAGAACAAATATTCAAATCTCTCAAGCGGGCATTCTCAGCAAGATGAGTGCCCCCCCCCCCCCCCCCCCCCCCCCCCCCCCTCCCTCCTCTCCGCCGCCTGAACTAGTGTGATAATCCCATTTCAAAGGCTATCCGGCGCCAAGCTCGTTTGGAATGAAAAGTAATGGCGCGTCGCTGGAGGCTATGGTGCACACGGCGAGCTTGTTATCAAAACATTTGCCGCCCTAAACTGCGTCTTTCCTCGACCTCTCTCAAGGCTGCTTTTCTTCAACCTGCTGCATCTTTAAGCGGCGTCGGTGTGATGTGATTTGTACCGTGGTGTGACTAATGAGAGGAACACAAACGCATTCATCACGCACGCACGCACGCACGCACGGCACGGCACGCGCACAGCTCATTTCTTTAGGCTGCCGAATGCTGGCAGGAAAATCACTTTGTTCGCAGCTTGAGTGGGGAGGTTGTGTCTAGAAAGTGTTTTATACACATGCAGTCTTGTTCTGTGGCCATGGTCACACTCATCAATGTCTTTGGTTGCCCCGCCCACCCTTCCAGTCTCAAGATGGAGGCCAAAGGCAGTAAAGGGCTGAAGGCGTTACAGCAGCATCACCGGAATCTGCTGGCCGCCAAGTTGGCGCAGGAATCCTTGGACCCGCTCCACGGTCTCACGCCGTGCCTCGGAGAAGACGAGATGGATGACCGCGATGACGACGACGACGACGCCATGGAGCTTCTGGGTAAGTTCACTTTACGGGAGTGGAAGGCCTCTGGCGGATTTGTGGCGCTCATTTAGGAAGACAGAATGTGTGCCACGGATGACTGATGGCCGCCGGACTGGCGGGCTTGGACTTATTGATTCCCAAAAGGTTGATTGATCAGCTCTCCTGGGCTGCTGAGTACTGCCTGAGTCACTTTCTCTTTTTTTGTGTTTGTGGATCATTTTTTATGGCCGCCGTCCGTCCCAGTGCGGGAGGCATGTGAGGAACTGAATTTACTAACGTTAGTGCCCTCTAGTGGTAGATGCGCGTCATCACCGTTAAATAGGGAAAGTTACAGGTGACCGGAGGGTTCCGATAAAAATAGAGATTTACTTTTTCATTACTTAGTTTCAATTTTAATATTTTTTCTTTGACATTTTTTTATATTTCAAATTATTTATTGTAGTATTTGTGTGTGTTTTTGACGTACTTGATACTGTGGATTAATGCACGTTTTGACTCAATGATAAAATATATGTATTGATATATTTTTTAATGTATATACTTTTCCCATTCCATTTCATAGCCGCAGCGCACCTTCGGTGTGCACCTTGAAAGTGCACGGCTGCTTTAAACCGCGAGAGGGCAGCATTGTTTGGCAACCGGCTCTTACTGCGCTTAGTGGTCCGTCGAGAGTTGAAACATTGATGGTGGCCGGTGTCACTTGACCCTGGCGCGGCCGGCCGGTGTCACTTGACCCTGGCGTGATGACTCGTACGTCGTGACGTCAAGTTCTGCTGCGGCGCCCTAATCCCTGCTTCTACCAAAAATAAAAATCAATAATCAAAAAGTGTGGTTAGAGGCAGTAAAAAGGTTTACAGCAAATTCTATAAAACTTTCCTCAATCCACAGGGCTGTGATGTGTGTGCTGCGACATCTGATTCCCATCACCAAGTGTGTGTGTGTGTGTGTGTGTGTGTGTGTGTGTGTGTGTGTGTGTGGTTGTGGTGGGGGTCCACCATTGGAAAGACATCATTAAGAAAGGCAATTCTGGCATGCTGCTTTTTATTACAAAGGCAAACAAATGTGTCTCCGCCACCACGCACATCAAAGTGTACGTGTCGGTGTAGCTGGCGTGGGATGGCTTCACACCCTTTTTCACATTCGTCACGGGACTGACCGGCAATAGATCCGAGGTGGTGTCCACCTTCATTTAAGCCAGCCGATAGTCAAGTCGTTCATGTCGTAGTTCACATATTTGCTAGTGTAGCGGTTGACGTTGCCTGTCATGTATTTTGTCCCCCCTCGCAGAGGACCTGGATGACTTGCGCATGGAAGGCGTGTGCGGGTTGGCTCCGTCCGGCTGTAAGTTCAGTCAAGGACGCAGCTCCTACTATTCAGAACCTCAGGCCAAAGTAACGCTCAACATCTGCTCTCGATGTGCCAGGTAGGCCTTTGTGGTCCTCCGTCCGCTAGGGAGTGTAGCGCTTCGCACAGAGTCGACGTTAGCTAGCGGCCATTCATTGGCATAGGACAAGGCAAGCTTCAAACTCGACCGTCCGTCCGTCCGTCCGTGTATGCAATCTGGCTGCGGGTACGACGTCTGGACGCATCAATGGCGCTCGGCGATAAGCGCTATCTGTCGCTACGACGACGCCGTGTCGTCATGCGCCCGCGCGGCGTGCCTTGCCTTGTTTGGGCTGTGCGGCGTGCTCGCGTCTTATCAGATGGGGAAGTTTTGGCAGGTCCCGCACCGGGAGGAACGTTATCGCACGATCACACGCTCGCGGTTTATGTAACGGCATGGCTTGGAGTGCCGAGTTTATACCCATTGCACCTTCGCGTAGACGTCTGTGCGGTTCTTTTGGGATTTATACCGAATCGACAAAATACATAGTACGTGATTATGCAGTCACGTCTCAAACGGTTACGGGGATGAGCGTTTTTCATACCTGGCCTAACTTAAGGCTGACTCGGGACAATCGTCAGCTAGCCAAAACAAAGGGAGCTGTCATGTAAACAGACTGATTCCATCTCAGTCTAAAGTTTTGAAATGATTGTTGACCCTCATGGTTTCCTCCTTGCTCATCGTGGTGCAGGTTGCAGGGCGACAGTCTGACCACCAGCAGGTCCCAGGAAAAGCTGCCACCTCACCCATCCGAACAAGCCGTGCCTGACATCTCACGTGAGTGGCTGACAAGCACGTCGCGTCCGTCATCCACGTCTGCTAACGTGCCGTCTCGTCTTTCTCGCAGCCGCGTTGCCCAGGGTGGACGCTTTGGCTTCGGCGGCGGCGGCGGGACGCTTGCAGGAACGCCAAGCGCCGTCTCAAGTGTCCAGCTCTGTGAGTGATGCTAATTGGACGGCGGCCATCTTGTTTGTTCACAATGTGGAATGTGTCATGGTTCACATATCTTGGGATCAGCATCAGCTCATTGAAACCTTGCCGCACAAAGCAATTTCAATCAGATTCCAAACTTGTGCTTGGCACGTGCTACAATTTAGAGGCCGTCGCGCCAAAGAAGGTGCTCGCTAGCTAGATAGATAGATAGATAGATAGATAGATAGATAGATAGATAGATAGATAGATAGATAGATAGATAGATAGATAGATAGATAGATAGATAGATAGATAGATAGTGTTGTGGCGCTACCCTCCAGGTGGACATGTATTAAAAAGGTTTCTTTTAATCGCAGCGGCAGCAGCGGCAGCGGCAGCAGCAGGAGCCGCCGCCTCGTGACGTCGGCCGACCCGTCGCCGGCCGCTTTGATTGGGTCTGCTCCCGGTTAGCGTGGAGCCGCTCTGCATCTGCCGCGCACACCCGCTCATGTCTCGGCTGGTTACGGGGGATTTGGGATTTTCCAAAACGTCTAACACTTGGATGGGGGCAATTATGAAAACAAAAGAGCGAGAGTGAGAGGAATGCTTTTGGAGGGGGTTAACGATGCAAAAGGGCGTCTTGGCGGCGGCGGCGGCGTTATTGACGGCATGTGAGACGGCCCAAGAGACGTTTTGGAAAAGGCATGGCAACTCCGCTTTTCTAGTTATAGCATGGGAAAGATAATCAAACTAAAAAGATCTAAAAATGAGAAAATCTATTTCAGAATTCATTTACTTTTTGACATATAGTGTACATTTTCATTCAATTCCGCATTTAATCTTTACGATTGCATCATTTGAAAAAGTGTCAAAAAAACGTGCTTGTCACTTCTTCTTTTTTCCACTTTATTTTTCCGACATTTCTTTGAAATGATGACATGTAGCTTGTAAAAGCTGTTAATGGCCGTTGCGATTGGTCTGGCCGGCCGGCCGGCCGGCCGCCCCTTGCTTAAAGGCGATAAATGCCCTGCAAATACAAGAAAATATCCCCAAAGATCCCGCCGCCTCCAGTTTGTCGGCCGGGATCAAAACCCGTTGCCTGAGTGACGGGGCCGTCAAGCAAGCAAGCCTGCCTGCCTGCCTGCCTGCCAGGGGGAAACTGCTCATTTGTTCGGCGCGAGCAGGAAAATGAGCGTGATGCCTTGCGGCTGATAGAAGGCAGACGCGGCTGTTGTGACGCTTTATGTTCCGTTTCCACGGCGATCTGGCCATGCACCGCGCGGCCCTCCGTCTGTCTTACTCTTCTTTTTATCATCTACGTTATTTCATTTTAAAGCCCACAAAGCCGCAACTCGACTCCACGTCATCCGTTTCAAACATGTAAGTTGGCGTGGGGCTCATCACTCATGGAGCTGACTGATCCTGAGATTGACCGGCAGCCAGACTTGTGCCAGTGTAGCGGTTCAACAAAACACGTGGTGCACCACGATGATGGCGGTTTCAGCCGACATGTGTTTCATATGATTCCCGGTTTAGCGTGCAATCGCTGTTGATTTTTGAACGTCTAGCGAAAGCCAAAGATGGAGTTGTGATTCCCTGCAATCTTCCATACGCACTTTCATCTCCTGTGTTTTTTTTTGTTTTTTTTTTAATACAGCCTCCCAGTTTTCTCACCCTCAGCAGATTCGGCTCTGATATTTCCAGTAATGACTGAACGTGATATGAAAGGAGCTTAATTGAAGCCTTGCTGACTGTTTTTTTTTTTTTCTCCCTTTTAAAAAGTCACTTTCACTCTTTTTTGCCTCCCTCCCTCCCTCTCTCTTACAGCGTCAGCCTGTCTGGGAGTCTGATCTCAAAGCTGGGAGGACCGGTGGCCTGCTGCTGGGGGACCCCCTCTTCTCCAAGGAGCTGGAGAACATGGGCAAGCAACTCGCTGGTGAGTTGTTCAATTTGGTTAGCAGCAGAAATGACCAGAACTGAATTTTTTATTTATGCTGCCGTATTGTATTTATCATCACGGTGAAAGCCTGCAAGGGAATCCGGAGGGCGTGCCCCCCCCTCCCCCCCCCCCCCCCCCCCTCACCCCCCTTTAACACAACCACACGCCTTGACATTATTATAAAGAAAGGGCTTATTATTTGTCCTCTCACATACATACATACATACATACCACGCTTATTTGAAGCATATTGCTAACACATTAGCCAAGACTTTGCCCCCGCTCACAAGAAGCCTCATTTTTCATTCGCAGATCTTCTCACGTGGTTTTCATTTGCACATGTCTGACGTGGGGCTCCCGTCGGGCGTCTGACTGAGCTAATTGGGCCCTTTGAAGTCTTTATTAGCCGCTAACACGTTCCACGGCGGGAGCCGTTTCATGTTTGCGATCGGTGGCGCTGAGGTCGCCCACGTCGCCGTGGCACGTTTCTGATAGCGCCTTCTGTGGTCTGGCAGAGGTGGAGAAGGATTTGGCCAAGCTGGCAGAAGTGGGGAAGATGACGGTTCGAAACAACCCCCACGGCAGTCTCCTCCGCGGTCCGCTGGGCCACCGGAGCCTCCCCGACACGCTGCCGCTCACCAGCCTCCTCTGCAGGCCTCGCTCGCCGGCGGGCAAGACGTGCGCCGCCAGCGGGCTCCCCCTCGTCAGCCCCGGCTCGGCGTCCCTGCGTCCAGGCGGTCGTGCCTACAGCAACCCCGGCAGCAGGACGCACACGCCCGGGACCACGCCCGACAACCTGCGCTCGGGCTTCAACCCTCACAAGGAGGTGACGTTCAGGAGGTGCAGGAGTCGGCCGGTCACGCCCACCGGGCAGCCGGCGCGCACCCGACCCTTGCTCACGCCGCCCGGGCTCAGCACCACCGACAGTCTGGGGGCCAGCCTGAGGGCCTACCTGGCTGAGGTAGGACCAACATCTCGTATCAAATGAGAGGCCTCCCATTTATTTAGGATTACTATGAATATTTCATGTTATTCAAATGTCATATTATTTCGTATTCAAGCAAGCTTTTAAGGTCATCGGTTCAAGTTGCCTGCCTGTCTGTTTCCCCTGAAATCATCCCCCATATTTATAGTGTAGCAATAAAACAATGACAAGCAGGACACCCAGCGTGTATAAACGGGAGCGTTCTCCGACCCAATGCTTTGGGAAGAGTCAGAGCGTGTGCGCCAAAGGGCCCCGTGCCTGGCCAGGCCCGGCCCGGCCCGGCCCGGCCCGGCCCGGCGGGGACCGTTGGCGGCGGGGACCTCCTTGGCGTCAACTACACAGCACGCGTGTGCTTGGTGTGGAGTTTCCGTGGCGGAAACCATCCAATCCATTTCATAAAGACATCTAGTATATTCCTTTCATGTAGGTGCTGTTAAACAAGACGTCAGGCCGTTTGATGGCTTTATTATTAGTTGCTTGCTTTTTGACACTTTTGGTTGCCTACGCATTGATTGATTGATTTTTTTGCTTTTGTTCTTGCCCCTGCTTCAGGATGAATTCTACCAGCAGTTGCAGGCCATGCGGCAGCCTTGGCACATCCCCAGCGACACGGACAGCGACATCGTGGAGCCGCCCGAGCAGGACAAAAGTAAGTGAACTTTCCTCCACACGTTCTCATTACATCACCGCGGCGCAAACAAAAAACGCGGATCTGAATTTTGCGTTGACGTTACAGAAGAGGAATTCCAGTTTGGCAACAATCAAAAAAACACACACAAAAAAAAAGGCAACCGCCGTTGTCGTGGAAACATAACTCTGGCGGTTGCTTATCTTACATAATGATAACAATGCTGGCACTGGGGAGCCATGTTGAATGAATCACGGTCCCCCCCAAAAAATTGTGGTCATCGGACTTCAAATATGCAAATTCTATTTCACTTTCCGGCCCCGAATAAACAGAAAGCGTGTCGAGTTCACCGAAGGGTCGTTGTGCTTTTGGATGTATCCATATGGTCGGTCTTCTTTTTGTCGTCTCAGGTGCCAGCAAGCGATCCGTCTTTTCAGGTAAGACTCTGTTGCACACTCCTGAGAAATCTGGAGCCTGACTGTCTGCTTATGACCTCACTTCTTGAATAAGCGTGCGGAAGCCACCGAACTCATTTCATTCAATTATCCTGGCGAGTTAAACGGAGGCCGTTGCCCAGTTCCATGAAGTCACACGGGGGTACGGCGTTTACGCGCTCGCTCGCTCGCTCGCTCGCTCGCTCGCTCACTGGCAGACAGAGCGCAGTCACTGACGATCCGGCTCTGTCTGCTTTGTGGCTTGTGTCTGCTGCGGTCGTTCTCTTGTGGTGGCCGCGGTGCTGGAGCCGTTTGCAGTGTGCCAGCCTGGAAGGAGATGTGAGAGAAGGCTGCTGCTTGGCTATCACAAGAAAGCCAGACTGCCCCCCCCGCGTCGCCACGGCAACACTCCGAAAGCGCAAACTTCATTTTCCAGCTTGACCGTGACACAGCAGAATATGAGTCTGACTGCAGTGCTGAACAACTCATTGTAATATCTTCAAATATAATCGGACTTTTGTGTCCTATTTTCAGGCCTATGAAGACGTCAAAGATCCCGTCCGCCAATTATGCAAGCCGCCGGACATTTTGAACAAATTCAGTTATTTTTATAAGTCCTATGAATGATATTGTATACCTTTCTTCTTTTCCACCAATATTTCCTATAGACTGTTATACTATGTATATGATATTTTTGTTTCGCATGCATGCTATGGGACTCCCTGCATGGGTGCACTTTGTGCTTTGACAACCTCTTTCCAAGGCAGTGCACAAGCGAGACAATTTCTTGCATGTCTGAGCAAGCTTATGCCACTCGGCGGCGGCAACAATTTTCAAGTGTCGGGAAATCCAATTGAATATTCTGACCGTATTCACGAGACAGAGTGCAAGTACTTTTGATACGTTCAATTTGAATAAAGACAAAGAATTATGAACAAAGATTTCCATTTTAGCTGTGCTGCAGTGTAGCGCCAACTATTGGTGAGGAGAACTACTATGGCTACTTGAGTTAGTATTAGCTTGTTTGCCTGCCGGCCTGCCTGCCGGCCTGCCTGCCTGCCTGCCTGCCTTCAAATGATCCCTTAATGATATGCTCCCTGAAAGAGGTTTTCAAACATCTCTTGGAGGAGGACACTAAAGAATGCTAGTATGCTAATAAAATGATTTGGTGCTCATCACTTTGGTGCAAGATTCCATTTCACTCCCTTTTTTCACTGCAGTACCATCAGCTGGATCTGGTTGGGTCTCAATGGAGCCCCAGCGGTGCCTTAATCTCGCCCCCCCCCCCCCCCCCCAAAAAAAAAAAAGTCTTTTCAACCTTCACATTCCACATTAGCAGTGCACCACAAATCCATACGTCCACAAATCAACCCTTTATACACGCGCTATTTTCTCTTTCAGTTCATATTTCTTCACCGCCCGGCCGTTTGTTATGTCAGCAAAAAGAATCAAAGCATATGGAAGATCTGGAAGGAGATGAAGACTTGAGTTCCCACCGCAGATGTCACTCAAAACGCTGACGCTTTATCTCCATCTGCTCACATCTGTGTATTTACAAGTCATCAAGCGCCATGACCGATTCCATGTGATCTCTTTCTCTTGACCGCGCGTGTCATTGAATGACAAATCAAAGGGATGATGTTTCTTAGTGATCCTTTTCCCCCCTCCCCAGAACCATGCTAAATAAAGTATTTGATGCAAGCAAATGTGAGGGCCACCCGTGCAGCATTGCAACTCATGGGGGAGAAGAGAAAACCTGATAAGACATGGAGCCTGTGAGCCTGTGTATTGTAAAAGTTGCAGATTCATGGGGAACAATATGAAATACATCAATAAATAAAGGGTTGCTTGCACAATAAAAGCACATTTGGGCGTATTCTCTTCACTGGGAACAAAACGAGTTCCTACCGAGCAAGAGCCCGTGTCACTTACCAGTCGGCTATATGGCCGTCTACACTCTTTTGTACTAGTGATGTGCATTCCACCTACTGGTTGAAATCATATGAACTGAAAAAAGAACGAATCACTTTAGGAAGTGATTCGTTCACTCTCGCTCACTGAAAAGATTCGTCCGTTTGAACGAATCGTTCACTCACGAGCCAACTCTACTCACTACCGCCCTCTGGCGTAAAGGAAAACGAACTTGTCTGCCAGTGACGTCAAATTGTACACGCTAACCTTTCGACCGAATACTTCTTCAAATAGACACCACAAAGGGTAAAATAAAGTTCATATGATAAAGGAATCATAAAGTCATGTTTTAAACAGTAACAATATCGCTGTAGTAATGTAAAGCTGCCATTTTAATGGTTTAATGACAGGACTGCGAACGACTCAAAATGGCGTGGGTTCCTCGTCCAACTCGCCCCAAGGGACGTTTTAAAAGGTAAGCGCATATTTTCTTGGTATTGTTTACACTTGACTATTCTCGGCATGTACACTAAACGCCGTTGCAATGCTCAATAATGAATCAAAATTGGGGTATGTCGCTTGCGCTACGCCATGGCCTTCGTTCGCCTAACTAACAGCTAGGTTAACGCCTTCGTGTAACTACTGTCCGGGTTGTTTATTTGAGTCCACATTTTCATGCAGTTTCATGTGCGAAGCAGGAGATGGCTGTCATGTGTGGAGGATGTTATTGTTGGCCCCATTGTGTGAATTAAATCAATCTATTGTTCCTCACTGGAATAGAATTTCAGCTGCTAGTTTATGGCAGATTTTATGGATCATATTGTGGCCACACGTTGGGCTTTACACGGTTCTTTTGTGTCAGTCTCCATTGTTTTGACGTGCTGTGTTCAGAGAGAGGGCAACATGGTTGTGTGATCCTCAGCAACATCATGTATTGTTGTTCTAAATCCAGGAGGATTACTTAGCAGAAATCCTGTATGATTGTGGGGCTTTTCAGACTAAATCTTCTCTCTGTTCAAATCGGAGGCCTCATTAAGTGAGCGGCAGTCCCCGAGTCATGCGGTATGTCGTGTCTTTCTATCACCCTTCACTTTCTTTTTCACTAATACATGGTTCTTGTTCCTGACCGCAGCGCCGGCCGTCGACGTTCCAGACGTTTTGGGGATCATTTCAAAGGCTTGGCACGGACCCCTTGTCGGGTGAGGCCAAGAGACCTATGGGTCCGATGACTCATCACGATCCACCGCTTATTCGGAGCCAAGGAGTCACACGCCACTTATTTGTCTGAAACACTCAAATCCACTCTTAGGCAGTGTGTGATGTTATCTGTATTGAGGTTGTTTTAGAAGAAGCAAGGACACAATCAGTCAATCAACTTTGCGAGACAGCTTCCATTTGCCGCCGTGTTTCATTGACCGTTTCATGTTTCTCTTTTATGCAAGCGAGGAGAACGCCACCGCGGAGGAGCCTCCGGATTCCTGTTCTCTCGCAAGCTGGTGGCTTGTCACCACCGCGCCTCGAGAACTCAGCGCCATGTGTAAAGGTATGCAAATATGTCCAATTTACAAGGCATGGTTATGGATACCTTGCCTTCTTAAACCAAAGAGCCTAGTAGCAATAAATAGCAAGCAAAAGTCGATCAAAAACAAACGTTGTGAGACGGCTAAACAAAACAAACGATGCTTATTTTGTCCAGATGACTAATCCTTTGATTCTAGCTGCAACGTGGTCTTAGTGAGACTTTTTCTTACAAAAGAGCGACCCCTCCGCGGTTGGTCCGTCTCGGAACTTGCCGGCCAACAATCCGTCCGCATCCTGCTTTGTTGTTGATGTTTTCATTTACATATAAACTTATGTGTGCCATGGCTTTCATAGTTAGCCTGTGATTTATTGCGCGCCGCATTATTCAAAACAGTGCAAGTCATTTAATTATGCCAAAGCCTTGCTGATGTGAGTTTGTTTGCCGAAGAAGCCACGACTTATCCGACACGACTGCTTTGAAGCTAAGTGGAATGAAAAGTAACGTTTTCGTGAAAGTCACCAGATTCTGTGAAACCTCACAAATTCAATACGCTGAAGTCATAACAGAAGATCTGACGTTTATTTGGTCACTTTGTTCAGTATCAGGTGTGCCCTCTAAAATACTTTGAAAGTGGATTGATTGTTTCTGGCGGCAGCAAAAGCCCCCCCCCCCCCGCCACACACACACACACACTCGCCAGCGAGCTTGCTAGCGCGATACACCACTTTAACAACCCAAACGAGAGTGTTCTCACTAAAACACCATCCGTCTTGCCGTGTGTTTGCGAAGCTCGGTCTCAGGTGTCAGATAACGGCCGTAAAGTGCCGTCCAATAACACGGAATCATTTGGCTCGGCGGCGTCTGAGGTCGTTTTGCGGTGTCGGGGAGAAGAAAGATGGCTGACGACTGATTAATGCTGATGGCGCTGGCGATAAGCTTCATTCAGGAATCTCGAGGGGTGCCCAGAGAGAATGAATTTCAGCCTTCTTGCACCTGTTTCAGCTTCTCCCCGTAGCTCATTTCAAGGAGGCCAAGTATCCTGGTAATCGTTGCTAAGCGAGACGCATCCGGTTCTTCGCCGGCGCCGCCGCTCGCCCCCCAGTCGATGCCAGAAAGCCTGATGTCACTTTCCCCATCATCGTCACAGCGGGAAATGGAATTGCTCGGCGGAAGCCTTTCTCGGGTGAAACGAAACATTGACGGACAAATGGGATGGATTCCGACCGGTGACTCACGGCTTTTAGCGCAGTCAATCACTGCCAGTGCAAAACAATAAATTGTTCTTAAGGGATTAACCGCAGTGTATTACGGTCAGGCCTCATGGCATCTCGTGCAAAGGGCGAATGAGAAAATGTCCATGATTTATTGGGGAAGAACATTTGGCACCCCAAGCAGTTAGGGGACAGGACAGATTGTACGAGGAATTGCTCATGTAATCATATTCAGACTTTTCGTGCGTGGCGTGGCGTGGCGTGGCGTAGCCTAGCGGTCAGTGCAGCGGACAGCTGTTTTCTTCTTACGTACCGGGCAGCTATTCAAAAGCTGTCGAGTCGAAAATCCAATTAGTTGACTAAAAGCAGCAGCCACTTCTGGCCTTTTGACGTCTTACTTTTGAGGCTTACATCTGTACTGATGCACAACTTTGACAGGAAGACTACTGGACTGTATTTTTGGATTACTAATCGCAATATGTACAATTTGCACCTCGTTTGGAGCAGCCGAAGAATGAAGAAAAGTTGAAACAATATGGTACGCTGGAAAGAAAAAGCACTTTACCACCCGACAAGCGACATTGACTTATTTCTTCCTCCAAGTTGTCCTGGTTGTTCTTTCCGCAATGGTTTTCTGACATCCTCTGCCCCTTGCGTCATCCCGGCCGGGTCCCACGCGGCATGCCGGCCTGCCTGCCTGCTTGCCGGCCGGCCGGCCGCCTGGAAAATCCCCGTTAAAAGCACTTTAGCTATTTTTGCCACACTTTGGCTCATCTCAAAGACCAGGCCAGCGAAGAAAGCAAAGTCGCTTGTGGCTAATGAGGCGGTGTTTTTCAGCGACGCCGGCGACAAGTCGACTCGTCAATTTTCACTGCCAGAATTGAAGAACGTTGCAATGAGCCAAACAATGATGGTTTCTGCGGCCGGCCCGAGGCCGTTTCCTGCGACACGTTGCCTGGAAGCCAAGAACGGGAAAGTAGAGAGAGCAGCTTTGGCATTGATGGAAGAGACCAGAAGGTCAAAGTGAGCCGGCCAGCTTCTCCACAAGAGGGCACGGATGACGTCTGTAGGACGTCATGGCCGCTTCGTACTTTCTATTTACCTTTGGTTCTTGACTAGCAAGATCTTACATGAACAAATCCAGATCAAGGTAGCCTCTGGACAACGTCATTTGAAGCCCTCAGAAATGAAGAAGCATGGACCATTTAGAGACTTAAGTGAACCTAGCATGGATGTTTTTGGACTCGTGTGGGGAAGCCGGAATACTGACGCAAGTAAGGGGGGAAACTCCAAAGAGCAAGGAACCTCAGAATTGTGAAGATGCCAAGCCAGAACCTTGGAACAGTAAGGCAAACGTGCTAACCGCCATCACTCCGCTGGCTGTTGGACCAATTGAAACGACATGTCCACTGGAGTGACGAATAGTTGCATAGTTTGCCGGTTCCATTACTTTTTTCATCAGCTTTCACTTGCAGGGATGAGTTATGAAAAGAAATGTGAAAAAAATGCAATGTAGCCTACACGTGCTATTTTATGAGCCTCCTTGGCTCCATAAACATAATTGATGGCCAAGTTTGGTGCTGGAGTGTGGACAGACGGACAACTGGTGAGACACCCCTGCGTCTTGGACGGACGGAGAAGCCACCGTGATATAGTGCCGCTCGGATCCCCACCCCCAACCCCGCCGCCTCGCTCCCTCTGTGGCCGTCAGAGCTGCACGGAGGCGTGGAAGCGACCACACAAAAGCAATATTTGTCCAATCTGTCCAAGCAAACTCCCGCAGCCCCCTCCCCCGATCGAAGAGGACCCCGACTTTCTCATCGCGCTCGTTCTGTGTAATTGAAAAAGCGATGCTCGGAATGGGAGCTGGACGGCTGGAGGTGACTCGGGGAAAATACCCGCAGAGCGTGATGGATTATAAACATCGATAACAGTAAAACCGAGCCTCGTAAAAATGTGACATTCAAATATATTTTCCCTTTCAGTCGAATATTTTGAGTGACGAGAGCGCTAGAGAAGACCAATATGAATTCACTGGAACGCTGAAGCTGTACAAATAGATTTTCAACATCTTTTTTTTCACACGCTGTACTAGATGGCCAACAAGCTGTTGTAGTACCAAGACAGACCTGTGAGAGGCAGCAGCTCGCCACTGGTCGATGCATAGAAAACGAAGAAGAAAATTGGCTACCGTTCTTTTCCGTCATGAGAGCAAGTTTGCTCAATGTTAACAAGTGAGCTTTTCGAGACGCCCAGCTTTTGCTGACTTTAATCAGAAATGTTTAGTTTGGGTTGATTGTATTTATTTTCCCTGCTTTAAATATTGAGCAGGTTTAACATTTACAAATGTCTCTTGTGGCCATTTTCCAGGCATATCCAACCCACAACATAAAAGATTGTTCAGAGCCGTGTTTCGTGCCGCTGCTGCCCAAAATGTGTCGCTGTGCGCGTTGCGTTCCCTCAAAGTTACGTGACCAAAACAAGACTGCAAGAAGTCGAATTTCACACTTAATGGGTGACGTGCAGACGTGCCAAAAGAGAGAGCCAAAAGTCCATTTCTCATGTGCCTCCACTGAGTTGCCTTATTTTCTTCAGGGGATTTTTTTGGTCCTATTTCGAAATGCAAACTATTCCAATTGGATTGGACCTAAAAGGTTCCTCTGTGTATTTTATTTGTCTGTTTTCCTTTGTTTCCCCTTTCTGACAGCTTTCCTTCTGGAGGTCGGAAGTCCCCTTTTTCAATGCAGCCCTGCTTAAATAGGATGTCGCAATCTGTGTGTGTCAAGTGAAAAGGGTTGCCAGGGTGGCCAAAAGCGACTTGTTTGCTCAAGTCCCGACCCGTAGAATGGATGAGGACACAGATTGGGGCGGGTTCTTTCTTTCTTCTGACCTCAACTCTGTTGCGTGTTTGGGGAGACATGGAAACCTCGGCGGGAACGGACAGGCATCCAATTGAACGCAGGAAGATGTCTGAATAGAGCGAGACGGGCAGTGAAAGTCGATGTGTGTGGGGGGAGGGGGGGTATTGCCATGACGTCAGTATAATGCGAGTTGTCTTTAAAACAACTTTTCTGGGTACCGGCGAACCCAGTCACCCGAGGTTGATCCAGCGGTAGCGCTCTGTCCAATACAAATCAGCTGAGTCCGGACCTTGACCTCTCCAGGCGCCACGCAGCCGTAAAACTTCAAAGTCCCGCGACGTAGGAAATCATCTGGCTTTGTTTCTCCTCCATATTTGCTTCCCTCTATATCTTCTTGTGGGAACCAAGTGAATCTCTGATAGGGTTTTTTTCCCCCCGAGAAAGTATACAACACCCTGGCCGATACTGAAGCTATGCTGTCTGTTACAATGCACAATGTCCCAGAGAGGAATAATTAGGTTTGGAATCTTTTGAAAGTACAGGCTTCAAAATCATCTCAAAAAGCTACTTGAATAAATGCAACCGAGCAAATGGAGGTCGGTCGCTACCACCCGTCCCGGTAAGTACCACTCTCGCCGGTTGTATTTTTGAGGGGTGGCTAAAAGTCTCAATATGCCCGCAGTTGAGTTGTTACGCCAGGTGACGGTGGCGGTTCATGTATCACAAGTGGGGGGTGGGGACGGACGAACGAACGGACGGACGGACGTCTGCGTTCCCACAGTGCAGTTGTGACTTGCTGACAGGTGGCGCACAACGGAAGGTGAAAGTTCACTCAAGATGGCTCCAGCGATACAAGTCTGGAAACGCTTGTGGATGCAGTCTGACAGTGTGCTGTCCTCGCTTCATCTTGTGTCATTTCAAGTCAACTGATCATCAAGCGGCGGTACGATTGTGGATCTGTAAAAACACCAACAAGTGACTCTTCCCCCGACGGTGGAAACCGGCCGGGACTGCCAATGGCAGCATGTCATCTGTTGCCGAGCGTTGCGGGGCTTCTGAAATCAGGAATACTGGCGCTATGCGGCAAACTGACTGGCTAGTAGCAGACGTCTACCCAAGGCAAACAGCTTGACTTGGCCCCCTGATTGCCAACCCTCACGGGACCCCCAGACGGGCGATCATATTCAATGGTTAAACTGCGTAGTATGCCGCCCTTGTCCTCCTCCTCCTCCTTCTGCTTGTCTTCCTCCTCCTCCAGCTGGCCAGCAGATGGGAAGACCTGTTGGCCCAGACGGGGAGCAAGAGAATGAGGAAGAGGAGGGCTGAAAGTAAATGATAGCGAGTGATAAGCACACTTGTGGCTGATGTGAACTTAGATGGCCCTGATTGAGTATGTGTATGGATATGTGGGCGGGCAATGTTTACAGGTCCTCACAAAGTACAGGAAGCCCGACCGTGCGGGGGTAGGTGATGACGATGTCGGAGGACGGGGATTTGAAAGGGAAGTCGGCATTGCGCTTGCGCTTGTGTGTGTTTGTCCGAATGATTACCCGCCCCCCATCCTGCTTTTTATTTACTTTTTTGGAGAAAGTCAGCAGGCGTGTGGAAACCAACAGGGACTGCTAAGATTCATATAAACATGAGGTGCTCACCCTGTTGCTTTCTCCGTGTGTTTATGTGTAAATGCGTGTTGTTGTTTTTTAAGTCGTACACACAGATGGTTGCAGCAGGACAGGAACTTGGCTCATCACCTCGTCGCTTCGTTGACCGGAATCATGAGTGAAAGGCTGGACGATGAATTTATTTGAAGCTAGCGGAGTCCTTGTCCATTTTGTTTCTATGACCAAACCGTACGAAAAATATTTCCATGTCGAATTTCCGGCCTAACCCAGTTTGCCGCCTCATTTAACCCAGCGTCATTTGTCCCGCTTGTTTGTTTTGACCGTCGGTCAATCGACCTCCTCCGTCGGGTGTCCATTTTGTTGTTTATTGCAAGCGGCTACGCTTTTACGGCAGCGTAAATGACAACGACTCGTCACCTGGCTTCCTCTCCTCCGCCTCCCTACCCTGTTCTCAATCGGACCCTCCTCACAAGCCCGCGTCCATAAAATGCAAATTTTTCCCATCAATTGTCTTCGACCGGGACAGTCGAGCGAGCTGACTGCGAGAGAAAACGCTCGCCTCAAGGTTGTAAATAAAGCGGGGGTCTGCTTCCGATAATATTCAGGCCTCGCTGGACCTGACCTTATAGTCACGTACTGTTGTCTACATTTTTACAGCGGTCTGCTCGGAAGGGAAGTTTCGGTGCTCCGCAATTTAATACGCTTCATTTAGCGACTTGAATAGTCGGTAGAGTCTAGCAGGTTCGTTTGAGTGCTGATTTGAACCTTGGGCTAAATGTGTTGTTTGTTTATTTGATGTACCGCAGTGTGGTTTTATGTCCGTCTGGTCTGGGTGGCGGGTCAGAAACATCCTTTGGGGATTGCCTGTAAAGTTCAGCAGTCGCCATCCCCCTCGTCGTCTCTTGGGGCGAGAACATGAATGGAAAATTGTGGCGCATTCACCAGTTGTACATGGGTGTCCAGTTTTTGTTTTTTTTTTCCACGTCAAGCACACTCCAGGTCGTGTGTCATACTGTCAGCAAATTGAATTCGTTAAATGCCGCCAGACTGTTTACACATGTACGTTTGTGACAATGTGCTGGTTTTTGTTGAGGAAGAATTCAGGACACGTTAGCAGTCTTTCGCAATGTCTCGCTCAGAATCGTGTCGATTGTCACGCTTTGCCCCCCCCCCCCCCCCCCCCCCCGATAATTTTGCCGATAATTACCACAAGAGCCAAAACGCGGGCATAACTCATCAGCACATTTTGGTTTATTTTTACAACTTCATCTTGGTTTGGGGCATTGTTCTCGGGCCGGGTTGCAGATTTCTCCCCATTAGCCACATGTCTTGTCTTGAGTTGTTGTTTCCAGAACATCTGAGGGGGAATAGCAGGTTTCCGCTTGTGAGATTGTTGGTCGCAGTGTTTGTCCCAGTGTTTGTCAGGCTCTGCGGTACTGGCGAGATGTTGTCGCGTGTGATTGAACAATGCAACGCTTTGAGTGTGTTAATGGGCTTTGTACTTTGACTGGGTTTCATTTAGCAGCAAGTGATTGGAAATGACTGTTGGGAAAGATTTTTCCCATACAGTGTCTTGTGATCATTGTGTTTTCTTTGACCCCTCCTTACTTTCTTTGACTCTTTCAAATCATTGACAGTCCTAAATTGGGCCTTTCTGGCAAAGCACACCAGGCAGGTCCCTTGTGAGCGCTTGTCTGCTTTTTCACAGCCACTTTTGGGAGCGCCCTTAATTTACGAGTCATTTCCTTGAGAAAACATTCTGTCTGAACAAGCCCTCATCTGAGGATGCCTATTTGGAGGCGTTTGATTACAGAGGAAGGCCGATGACAATGGCGACTTGTTAGGACCGATCAATGAAGTCTGAACGCCGCGGTTGAGCTGCTGGCGAGTGGCCGGCCAAATTCAAAGGCCGACTGGCACAGATGATTGCTGACGGCACGCCGGCCGATTGATTTTTGTGACCACGGTTACAAATGGTAAAAACTGGAAGTTGATCCAGGCCGCTTGGAATTGTCCATCTTCAGGATCTTCCATTTCGTCATCCAGTCCATCCTTGCGACACCCCAAGTGTTAGTTAGACCTCCGACTTTGCCCGTCTTACAACACTTTCATGTCAACCATCCGTGTCAGCAGGTGGCTTCAATTTCCATTCCACTTGAAATTTACTGGGTAGTTTAGCATCGCTCTGTGTAGTGCCACGGGGTCTAAATAAATACACGGTCGGCCTGTAATGCTGCACTAGAATGTTCTGAATTCAGTCAAGTTTTATTGGACACCAAAAGTTAAATGTTTGCAGTGATTCATCGCAACATAAAAGCCTTCACCAGGTGTTGTTGGACTCTGCTCGTAGTGGATTACCGCCATTCGGGGTCACCCTCAAGGGGTATCGTTCATATCTTTATGGGCTCACATCGTAGCTGCGGCCTTCAGGTTATAGTGTTCCATCACCCCATCTGGTTCTTTTCAGGGGGCTACAAGCAGAACCAAGTACCTGCGAGGAGGCCGCTCTATCTATAGTTGTGAACTCCCTTTCATTTTCTGGGCTGGGTGAATCCAGATGTCTTCTGCGCCACTTTTTATCGAAGGACCTTTCCGGGTAAATGATCTTTTCAGATGACGGCGCAACAATTGCCAGTTTACATCACACACCTGACTTCTCCTGACCCAGCGCGGCACTTTTTTTCCTCTCCCGCCGCCGCGTTTTTTTTTTTAATAAAGCTGCCATAGCAGCTGTTTTTCAGTCACGATGGTCTATTAGTTTACCGCCGCTCTGGTACTTAGAGGACTCACCTGACAATTGTGGCTTTTGAATCTCACTTTTCAACCTCATAATTCAGCTTCATAATTTCAGAAAGTGCCAAAGTTAACCTCAGCACCAGAGAGTATTCATGAGGGGAAAAAATGGATCCTCCCTCAGGGGTTCCAGATAAAGACAAGTCTTTACCGTTGCGGTACATATCCCAGCTGTTGTTAGCATCTGTATAAGGTATGTGCAAAAAAAAAAAAAAAAAAAAAAAGGCCCGCTTGTTCCATGGCAGCACAACACAGACATTTATCAGTGGAATAGTTCTCATAAATTCCCTGTTGTGCACGATTAATGACTGACGAGCAGACATTAATTCGCCTGGAGGATTCCGTGTCAAAAAGGAAAGAGGCCAGTTTTGTTTTTCCTAACAATACCGGCTTTCTCATTCCCCATTTTCTTTCTCTCTCTTCCAAACTTGGATATTTCTGTCTTTGGGGGCAGGAGAGAGATAGATCTACTTTTGGATATTTTGCCCTTCAGCTGAGGACCATAGGCCCCCTTCTTTTCAGCTGCGCGCAGAACAAGGTTGCTACTTGTCCTAGAATCTTGGTGCCGTAAATCAACAGACGCGCTAGACTTGGACTCAAACTTTTTTTTTTTTTTTTGAAGTCCCGCCCAATAGAGATGCTGAGTGTGAACTACCGGTGACTTTGCTTTGTCAAATCAGGCTGGAGAATGCCGCCATGTGGCTTTTGGTGGAGATCCAAATCATTGCACCGCAGAGCATGTTTTTTTTGATACACGGATAAGTCAAGACCTGCTCTCATAAATAGTGCTGCCAGAAGATTTAGCGTCTTATTTTGTCCCAAGATACCTACTCGTCTACTGCTTTGCATTTAACTCGACGGCATCGGACCCTTCCGAGATTTCGTGTTTGTGAAAGTACGGGAGAGTTTTCAAAATGATCCGTTAACTTGCCACGCCACACACGAACGACTTTTGACTCCGGGATGTCCGATTAAAAATATCTTAACGACGTGCCGGGAACATTATCTCCTTCTGCGACGACGTGGCGATAGGGAGTATGAATAATGAGCCGAAGGGGACGCGAGCGACAGACAGATGGTGTTCGCATCCCGTGTTTTTCGGTGAGCTCGTCTGGGAGCTCTGCAGCTGTGAAGTCTGTGTGAAGCATGTGTAGCGCGGAGCTGTCATTGAACAAAATCCCGGGACGGCTGGCGCTAGGTCGTTTCTTCTTAGACTGCCATAGTGAAGAGGCGGGAGATGGTCAAACTCGAGCTCTTCTAAGTGAAACGGCTTATCTCGGAGAACTGCTGCCGTGGTTGGGATTCCCTCTGTACCTCAGTGCGCAGTCACTACAAGAATTGAGTCAGTTGAGATGACGGCGCTGCTGTGATTTTCCACGGGAGCAGTACAACTTTTGGACCGCACCGGAGGGGTCGTTTGTCAAAGCTGTGTCAAGCAATGACTGCTCACTCCAGTGAGTGTGATCCCCAGCGAGATAAGGACAGGCTTGACGAGATTGGATTACCCCCACTCTCACCCGCCTCCCTGCGAGCACAGGTCTGGAGCGTGATAAAATACCTCCCATCGCCTTCATGATGTCTAATGTCTAATCTTTTCCATGCTCCTATATCCTTGACACCCATTGGGTGTGTTGTTCCAGCCTGACTCCAGCTGGAACGCTTTTCCAGGCCAAACTGAAGGGAAGGGTGTGAATGAGCGTCTGACCCATCATTTTGCATTCCAGCTTTAAGTGTTTTGAATTAGCGCCTGCAATTGAGGGAGGGAGGGAGGGAGGGAGGGAGGGAGGGAGGGAGGGGGCTTTTCAATCTGCAACTTTGATGTCTTGCTATTCCATGAGTCTTGGACTACGCATATGTATGCATTTGTTGGCCTTTGGTCGATTTGTTTTGTTTGAACTTCCTGCATGTGTGCAGTTGATCAGGCTGAAATGACCTGGATGCTTTTTCCCTCTGGACTCTTTATTGTATTTGAAAACGGAATTCCCAGTCTTCTTTGCATTCCATTTGAAAAGACTCGAGTCATTTTTTCAGGCGCCCGCCCGCCCGCCCGCCCGCCGCCACACTGTCAAGTAAGCCAAAAATAAACCCATGAAGGTAGATGAGAGCTTGCAGACACTTTTTGCTTGTCAACATGTGTTTTCTTTTTCCCCGTTGACCTCAAAGGATTCCAGTAATGTTAATGAAAGCAATTTTCAGATAAAGACGGCCTTTTTAGCATCGGTAGCATTTTAGACTCTGAAGAGCGGCCTTTGAAGTAGCCTCTGGTTATTTTTTCTGCTTGACAGATCAGAGCGGCTTCGCAGGAATCTTAAGGGGAAGTGCCCCGCTGCCCCAGGTAAACGCTAACTTTGCAACTAAGCCGGCCCGTTTTGAAAGCTAATACAGCAACCGCCGAGTTCGGGGCCATCTGGACAATTTGCCCTCTTGAAAGAGACTGTGAGCTTCACTTGTGTCTTGCGGGACTGGGGCAGAGCATACGTGATGAAAATGAAGCCCCTTTCAAATGACCTTGAGCCCTAAAATTACGCTGTGGACGCGCAGAGTTGGGACTGGAGTTATCAATCGAAAAATATTTTTCCACTTTGGTTTCTAAGCAAACACTTCACTTGTAAGCTTTGGCTTTTAATCGTGAGCAATTTACTCCTAGAGTTGACTTGTGGAGCTGGAATCTGTTTTGAGATGGTTAAGACTCGCTCGAGACCCAAACAGTGAAGTGAATTCCGGCCCGCCAGTGAAGTTGTTGACCAAGGCTATCCGGGCATGTCTGACCAATCCCCATTCCTTTCGTAGGAATGCAGGGTGCTGAAATTCTCATTTTGTGTGCGTGTGTGTGTGTGTGCGAGAAGCATCCTTCATTGCACCTGGGGAGTTCTTTCTCCCCCAAGAGAACAGTAGGTATTGAGGGATGAGACATGGCCAATTTAGCTGCCAGATGAGTGAGTTGTATTTTTTTGCAAATTCCCAGCACAAGCAAGAAAAGAGAGGAGGGCAAGGAGCGCAGCGTTTCAAAGCAATGGCATTTCGTGATCCCGCTTACCCCCTGAAGGTTTGACAACAAATACGGTGGCTTTGTACGAAATGACACAAAGCCGTAAGCTCGCAACCGATGCCGAGAGAGCACGTCTGCTTCTCGTTGGAAGGAAAGGAGGCAGGCAAGCGTCGTAAAATGATTTTTTTAATGGCGGCGTTGGATACCGTTCAAATGCAGAGCTCGCAGTTGAGTCGTGCAAATGTCTGACGAAATTCATTCTGGGGGATCGCGATCGCTTTTCCTGCCTGCCTGCCGCAACTAAATCATTTTTTGCACTATACCGCGTCATCAATGTCAATATCCTGCACCAACTTGATGGGGCCATCATTTTTAACCATTACAACAGAATCTGGCCATTATCAGCGCACCATCTTTACCTCGGTGCGTGCTGGGTGCGCTCTGGTGCTAGATTGGTCAGCATATCTTTGCAATAACAAGTACTTTGTGTTTGCCTTTCACACACAATCAAGAGCTGATATCCGATCAGCTTCTCCTATCCAATGAACGGCCAGAGCAAACTTGCCACCGGTAATGATCGGTATGCGTGTCTGAGAGACCCAAGCTGAGCTCCGCTGCCTGCCGAACAAAAAAAAAAAAGAAAATGCACCTCTGGTGTCATTCTTGTTCACTTTCACCACCTGATGACATAACACTATGCTCATGATGTTGCCTTCATTGGATGCGGCGCAAATCTTCTGCTGACAGCGAGAGGATGCAGTATGTTTTGCATGGAGTCTGAACATGTTTTAGCCCCTCGGGGAGTTACCTGACTTTTTGCTTACCGGTTCACGCCTCACACGTTGGGATCCGTAGCGCTGCATGGGAGGAACGACGTTGCTCGCAAGGATTAAATCATGGCTCGCTGTGAATCTAAACAACTGGTTCCTGGTCCTGAATCGAGCCGATTGCTTCTTCCAACTGGTAAACTTGACCGCCACTCAAGGCGGCATAGCTGACTATGTTTTGCTCCACTCCATTTTCTCCTGAAGAGCCCGCGACCAAAGTCTAATCCCTGACCTCCGTGACTTCTCAAATCCCGGTCAAAGGTCCTCCGACCTTCCCCTTGACTCTGGACGCGACACCCAATACGTTGGGGGTCAGGCTATCTGAGAGGAAGAGCGCGATATTTTAGAAGACGGCTGTTTCCTCTGGGGCTTTTCACCAAACGCAATTTATGACCACTTGACTGCCGATTCCTGATTTGTGTTTCAAATCGGGATGAAACTGTTTTTCTATCCCGTACGGGCCGGGCCGTGTGTCTCTGTTTGACTGAATTCCATGGAATAAATCTAATCTTAGCCGTAATCTGACCACAGTCATTTCCGCGACGGTGGTCTCCGAATACGCTTCCCTGATTCCCTATCTCGGAGGCTCCAGAGATTTGCATTCCCCAAGCGACCGCCGCCGCCCACGTTATTTATGAGCTTTTTATATTCAGTCAGCGTGCTGTTTTGATTCCAGCTTCAGCTCAAGTAGCGAATAAGTAATGTGTGGCGAGGGCGCCGTAAAGCATCCCACGTGCTCCATCTATCTGGGTGCGTCCGCCGCCGAGCCGAAAAGACGTTATTTCATCTTTGTCAGGAAATCAAATTGGAAATTTCCGAGTACAGTTGGCTCGCAGGACTGTTGAGTTCATTACGAGCAAGTCCACTCGTACCCAGTCGTTTATCACTTCCCTCGCCAAACATTTGTGGCTTTGAGTTAGTTTTAAGGTGGCTGATATTTGCTCCCATTGATGTGAACCATTTCTGGAAAAAGAGAGCTGGACGTATGCTGGTATGACGCGAGCCCACAGGCCGTGAAAGTTCCGTCGCCGATGGGATCCTTTGGCCATCTGGACCCGCACAAGAACAGGATATGAAGCATCAGGAACGAGTCTTGGTTTTCAAATATGAAAGCTCTCAAATGAAACTGGAGATGTTCCATCCAGCCGCACTTTTCACCTGGCCAACACAAACTGGGTTTGATGTTTTGTTTCATATATTTTCCTCCCCAGTTTCCCCCTTTTTTTTGGTTCCTTCCTTCCTTCCTTCCTTTCTGTAAACATCATAGCTGTGCACTTTATCAATACGAGTCCAGCCGTTCACTTTTATGAGACAGTGTGTTGGCTTAGCCGCATAGCATTCGCTCCACAATCTGCGGGCTATGCGAAAAGGGATCCATTGAGCATACATCTGTATAAATACGTCCACTCTTTAGCGCTTCAACTTTTCACCCTGTGAAAGGTGTCTAGGGGAAAGAAATGTCAAAAATTCCTCTTTTTGACCCTGCGGGAAATTGACGATGATGCTCATCTACGCAATCACGCATTGGCCCGACAGCTTGATTTGAACGACTTCATCGCGAGCGGCCCGGCCCGCCCGCCTGCCTCCAGCCCCTTTTGGCAACATTTCGGCGCTCCCTTTGCAGCATGTAGACGAGGCTTCTAGCTTAGCTTCTCAAGATGGCTTGTTAGCAGCCAACCACGGTGTTAAGAATGAATTGATATTTGTGCATCAACGGCTTATTTTCGGGGCTCCTCACTTCAACCACTTCCTGCTTTATTTGTATGGCAGTTTATTTTGATGACCTTGTTCCTGTTTATAAATCCCAGCGTCAGAATCCTCTCGTGAGATCTTGGGTCGTATGCGCCGCACACAATCCCTCCCCTCGACCGTCCCCCCCCGCCCCCCTCCCTCGTCATTGCGGCTAAGATCTTGCCCCGTGAGGGATGATAAGCTCTTACTCACAGGATATTCGGAATTCCTTGACAGATTGTTTTCGCCTGCGTCCCCGCTGTCCTCTGTAGTTTATTTGTTCAGACGAGAGGAAAATATGATGGTAGTAGATTTTGTCACGCTATTTTTTTTTCTTTTTTTTGTTTCTGCGTGGGTGATGGTTTGTGCTTATTACTTTCCAGACAAAAAAGTCTCCATCATGCATATTCATTCATGCCCGTGTACACACAAACTGACTCATGCTGTGAAAGCAAGCTTGGCTCTTTCATAAAGCGTGCTGTCCTGTCTTGGCCCGGAGAGATGTTGACTGCCAGCCAAGCAAGACGTTAACAAAGTGATGCACGGGAGGCCTAAAGCTCCCCCCCCCCCCTCTCTCTTTCTCTCTTCCCCATGGCAGCCGAACAGTACACACACGCAGAAAAAAGGCCTTTTTGTATTCCCCTTTCTCTGCTCATCCTTTTGTCTTTTCACTTTCCCCGACTTGGCTGCCGTCGGACAGTTGATTCCATTCGCGCGTATGAAAGGAAATGACGTGCTTAATTGGATTATTGGGGGTTTTCTTCAAATGAGTGCTCACCCAGCCAGCCAGCCAGCCAGCCAGCCACTCAACTGAGTATTTGAAAGTATTTTCTTTTTCTTTCCTGTGGAAGCCATCGTCAGCCATTTATTATGATTTTACTTTATTTTCTTTTTCTTTCCTGTGGAATCCATCCTCAGCCATTTACTGAAAAAGTATTTTTACGCTGCTGCACTGCATATTGACAGATGGTCGGTGAATGCAATCCTTCAAAGCTGGAAATGTCTGGCATATTTGTGGTCATGGCCTACTGTTTCTTCGACGCAGACATTTGAAAACAATGAAGCCGATATAAGAGCAGGTGGAGCAACTTGGCTCGGGTTAATAGCCCGCAAAGATATCCTAAACTCAAGATGGCATTACAGGAATTTGCACCTGCTCCTGAGACTTTTTTTTTTTTGTGTACTCGCGAGGGTTTTTACCTTAACCAAAATCTCTCAAACAGTATCTACTTGTTTTTCTCTCTCTCTCTTTCAGAAAGACGAATGGTGTTTATAAATTTTCATTGGAAGCTACTGACACACACATGGGAGGAAAAAAAAAAAAAAAAAACCTGGTCTGTCTGTCAGGGTCTGGCAAGTGCAATGTGGCCTTCGTCCTTGCGGTCAGTCCGTCGCCTTGGCAGTCGTCGCCGCTTGTCAGTGGCTTCTCTGGTTGACTAAGCGTGTCCAATCTGCGGCGGCGGAGGCAGGTCGTCGGGAGAAACAATCCGAGTGTCCGGTCTTGAGAGGACGTATTCATTTGGGTGTACGTTTATTTATTTAAGTCGGTCGTAGTAATCAGAAAGACGACGTCGCGGGCAACATCAGTTGCCAGTTGAATACTGGCCGAGGTCTTTTGTGGTGCAACGTTTTGGCCCGGCCAACGCAACCATCTACTTTGCTTTCACACTCTTTAATAGCTCATCTGTTTCTTTGCCTCCGCAGGAATGTCCTCACATGTAGTGCTTTCAAATGTAGCCAGAATCCTAAAAGGCGACCACCGCAGATTCCGTGTTCGCTCTCCTTTGGCTTGGCTGCCTGGCTGGTCCTATTTGCTGATTGCAATTGACTTTGGTTGTGTGGCCGTCGAGACTGTTCATTTAGCTTGTGACGGAGCAAGCGATCAGATCTCCGCTCGTATCGTGGCCAAGGGCCAAAAATAAAGCCTCTGAGAAGATCAATGAATGGCCTTTGTACCTGAGGCAAATCCTTATTCCTGCTTTGTGGGATTATTTTGAACATTGCCGACCGAGTACTCCAGCCTTTCCCTCCCAGGGGAAGCTTTTCACCTTCTCACCCGAACGGGATTAAGATTTGCGGGGACCTGGAATTTGGTGACGATGTGTGCAAGACGGACGGGAAGGAGATGGAGGTTAGGGCTACGATGACCGCGGTGGCTTTGAACGGAGTACACACAATTGAAAAGGAAAAACAAACACCCGTGGTGCGGATTGTTTTGCTGCTCGCGAGCCTGACTCCGGTCAGTGGTTGGTGCTTTCTGAATTATTTGCTAAGGCCTTGTTTGCGAGTGTTGATCGGTGTCCTGATATGTTGCTCTCTCTCGTATCATCGCGAATGAGCAAATCAGGGACAAGGGTGGCTTTCGCTCTCATCTGATCAGTTGTCGGTTTCTCTCCTAGCAGGTCTAATCCCGTTTTAAAGAAAATGTCCATTTTTAAAGAAATTCAATTCTCTGACTGGTGCCCAACGGTGAAGAAATCAAGTGAACGCCAGCTCCACAACTGTGCGTGAAGTATTGCCGGCATCTTGACGGTTGTTGTTATTTGTGGAAAAGCTGGATGTACTTTTTGGGGCCAGTAAAATCCAGTTGTAGTCGAACGTGAACTGCGGACTCAACTAAGCGTTTGCACCTGTTGATCATTCCGACAGCCGAGGAGATTATCTCCGTCCTCTTGTTTGTCCTGCTCTAGCAAAGACTGTTTCTGAACTTTTGCTGAACCTATTACATTTCGCTGCAGATCAGCTTATCTTTTTTTTTGGCATTAAATTTGGCAGCTGTACAAGCTCGGTCGGCGAAGAGCGGGACTGGGGCGTAGGCCAAAGGATAAGAACATTACATGCTCGACAAACAGACGACGGTTCCCTTAAGGATTCTGCTATTGTGATTTAGAGGAAAGCGAATGCAGGGTGAGGTCAACCAACGGCTTTAACGAGGTGTCATCATCATATAGATCTACAAGCCGTGTCGCATTTTTACCGTCCTGTAAATCCCGTCGTTTGCGGTTAACGACCTCATTCCAGGCTTGCGTATTCTCTTAGCCTATTAGCGGCTTCGCTCATTATCTCCAAAGGTGGGTCATTTTGAAACTTTCATTTGACAGGGTCTTTAAGAGCAGCTCCGTTTCGAAACGGCCCACTGTTTTGACGTCTGCATGGCCCAGCGGGATGTATTTGGAACCCGGCTGGCCTACTGTATTCATGCCTTCCGTCTGTCTTGCCTTCGCCATATTTTTCGCTCGTCCCTTTCATGATCAACTGTGCGTGTCGCCTCCCGGCCTCCGGCCTATACCTCAGCCGGCAGGAAGTCGACATGACACCGATTGTCATGAGTTCTCGATACCAGCAGGACGCCCTGCCCTGACGTTGAGTCATGGCCATCTTTTGGCCTCCCCTATCTGCCGGACCCGCCATCTCGGAAGGTCGCTGTCTGTCCCCGAGCAGATGCCGTGCTTGCCGATATGACACCCACCCTCATTGATGTCATTGAGTCTCAGAGAAAAGGGCTAGTGAAGCGAGGACTTAGCCACCCAACCGCAGACACTGGCCTCTCTTTGCACCTGCGGGCCTGGCGGAGCGGAGAGCATCCACTTGATGATAGCATTAGTCCATTGGGATGATTCCTCCTGCAATCAAGAACTGCTTTCTTCTAACTGGAGTCCATTTTACACAACGCCTTTTCGCATCTCGCATTTCTGGCATGTTTCTGGGTGCGATAACCCCTTCTTGTCCCGGTGGATTTATGATGTTTACAGATGTGCTCAGCTCCTGGAAAAACAGTCCAGCTCTCCCCAGCCCTCAAGCGGGGGCAGCCATCTTTAATCCAGTAAAGAGTGTAGGGATTTGGCCCCCGCATGAAGGCGCTTTGGAAACCCCTCGGCCGTGAGAATGGGGCGATGGGGGGTTGAAGTTGTGTGCAGGGGATGTGGGGAGTCCATGCAGCGGGTTGGGGTGGGGTTGAACCCCCCCTGCCTGCTCCCCACTCTCCATCCGCTTTTGTGAATTTAGTTAATCTAATTTGAGATCCTCACAACACCAAGTCTTTCTCTCCTGGAAGAGACTTCCTTGCCCAACCCCCTCCCCCCCCCCCTCCCCCTTTCAAACATCAGAACAAGATGGACTAAGTTTCACGCATTAGTGGTGAAAATGGGATTTGCTGGGTTTAATCCAATATCCTCATAGGAGTCACAGTAGTAAGTGGAAGCACCACCTGAAAAAGTGACGTTCAAAAGATGAAGCCGATACACTCGTCAAGCGCATAAACGGGTTTTATATACATTAGGGTTCCAACGCGCCATGTGCAAAATGGTGGAAAGTCAACTGTTAGATCCGTAAGGGTTTTTTTGTCACACATACAAAAATAAAAATGCTATTTATCAATTGGGAGGCAATAAAATCATAAAAAAGTAATTCAAAGATTTGGTTATTTTGCACTGTAAAAGTAAAAAATGAGCTCACATTTATGAATTTCAAAAAGTCATTTTGTCATGTTTTTACCTGTGGGATCAAAGTGGGATTTTGATTCCTAATGAATTATTTCTCAATTCAATGACTTCACAATTGGATTATTTAAATGTTTGCGTTTCATTTTTGCCTATCAACAGGCATTGTTTTGACTGTTTTTTGGGGGGATGCTAACAAGAATGCATGCCTCAGAGCTCTGCGTCGACGTGTTTGAGCTCATTGTGTTTTACAAAGGCTGTTCACAGGATGCAAATGGTGCGCTGCCCCCCCGCTGCCGTTTCGCACCTCTGATTAACTCACTGTGATGTCGTAGGATATCAAGTGGGCATTAACTCATTAGGGCCGTCCCCTTTGAAGTCACCGGCCATCATCAGGGTCTCGTAATCCCTTTTTAATGGGCCTGTGAGTGGTTCAACAAAATGACAGCCTTTTTTTTTTTTGTGCACGAACGAGTGGAAAATTGCCTGATTCATTTCGGAAACGAGTCACTGTTCTCCAGCGGTGAGGCGTCTGGTCCAGCAAGGCCCGACCAAACACCATCTTCCATGGAATTGTATTTGATTTTTCCCCAAGTCTCTTCACTTCTTACGTCCTCTTTCTGAGTTTTGCAATGTGACCCCCCCCTCCCCCCTTCCCCCTGCCCCTCCTTTTTTAACTGGAGGCAATAAGGTGATGAGGGCCAGGAATGCGGCCCGTGGAACTGTAAGGATTTATCACACAGAGGTGTTAGGGCCGCAGCGGCGCTGCGCCGCCGCTGCTGCTGCTGCTGCGGCTTCGACGGTGTGCAGATGTAACAGTTGAGTTCCCACCATGGGGCCAATGCCTTGTTTTACGGCTTTGCAGTTTGAGCAGGCAGGACGACAAACGGAGAGGCCGTTGACCCTTTTTCTTAAAATTGTTTTTTTTTTTTTTTTTTTTTTCTTCCTTTCGTTTGTCTTTTTGGCTCCAAAATATTCTATTCACGTTATAAAGCGTTGGGAAAGAAAAGCCTGTGAAATAAAAATTCAGCTTTACCCGACAATAAATTCCAGACATTCTCACCCCCTTTTGAAAGCCATTAAGTTTTTGTTTTTTTTGTTTTCTCATCTGCTAATCCTTTCAAAATGTCAATTTTTGGTTTCAATATAAAGCATTTTTTTCTGGAGGGTACCCACAGTGTGGGAATTCCTACAAATGCATAAATGGGATTCTCCAAGATGAAGGCCCGTATTATAATTAGATATGAACTTAATAACACCACAATTGATCAAACTGTAAAGTAAATCCAAAAGTCCACCATGCTAAGTATAGACTATAAAAAATGGTGCAATAAGTATTGTGGTGCCAACTTGTCTTAAATTCAATCAAAGAGGCCTTCAAACATATTGAGCAGTTTTTCCTCAAACCTGCAGATACCCGGGTGTCTGTCATTATTTCATGTTTGTGGCAATATTTATGAACGATATGCCACCATTCATCTCCATCTCCCTCCTCGACTTTGTCTCTGACACACACACACACACACACACACACTCACTCATTTTGCTCCCCCCTCCCCCTGCCTCCCTCCCTCCCTCCCTCTTTTAGTCTCTCAGGTTACCAGTACCAGGGCTTTTCTTGCTTCCCAACTTGTGATTGTGTGTCCTGCGCCGTGTCCTTGTCCCTGCCTCCCGGTTTGCGAGGAGCCACCCAGCAGCCGGCCTGTGATTGGGGCAGGCTAGCACAGGGTGGGAGGTGGCAGCGCAGGAGGGAGGGAGGGAGGGAGGGGGGGTCTCTCTCTCTCTCTCTCTCTCTCTCTCTCTCGACACGGCGGCGGGTGAACTGACTGCTGCGGGACGTGTTTCAACAGATGGTCGAGGTTGGAGGGTGTCATCACATCGGAGAGGGGATTAGAGGAGAGAGGTTGTCTTCCAGGAGCTGTGTGGTCCCCCCTCAGTCCTCCCTCCTCCTCAGCGCCATCAAGTCCTCTATGAGCGCACGGAACACTGGCAAGACTCCTTTTGCTGCCAGCCTGCCCTGCTCTGCCCTGCCCTGCCCTGCCCTGCCCTGCCCTGCCCTGCCCTGCCAGGTAGGTTTCCAAATATTCCGCTGGAGTCGAGATTGGTAACGGTGCTGCGTTAGGACCTCACTTTTACAACTCGGGATGACAGGAATTCCCTCTGTGGCAAATTCCTCCGTCTCAAGGGATTAGTCTGCGGCACATTCCATGAATGTCATTTTGTTTCACCGCCTCCTGTCTGAAAGTCGCGAGGCTCTCGTATGGCAGAGCGAGAATCCCAAATTTGCCCCATCGGTAGGAAAATGACAAATGTCCGTGTTCCGTTAGGGACACGACGCGCTCGTCACCGCGGAAACTCACAAAGGCTCTGAATGTCCGGGACGTATCAAATCTCTATCAACGGTGTCCATCTTAAATCTAAATGGACGAGCTGCTTGCGGAGGAGCTGTCAAGTCTTGGCGCTCCTCGGCACCTCTCTTTTGCCACTGGGTGTAACTTTACCTCGAGCGAGAAACCAAACGGTCCAGTATTTATATCCGGCGACGGGGTCTCTGTGCGCCGGCGCCGTGCCTGAGCTGTAAGAAGGCGCACGGGACGGGACGGGACGGACGGGACGCAGCGGCCGGCGGCGGCGCGAGTGAAAGCCGCTGTTGTGCGAGCCGGTGTTGACCCTGGTAAACCAGCCGTAGCTGCGCTTCCTGCCCGCTACTTGAAGTACTTAACCCCCGCTAGGTTGTGATGGTTGCGGCTTTTTAAATCAGACGCTCTTGAAAAATGAACAGATCTCGATAGGGAGGGAGACTTTGGGTTGCCGTGCTGTCTCGTGTGAAATGATCAGATTGAACGTTGCCCAGTCCAAAGTGAAATATTTCAATGGCAAATGTCGGTGTTACGCCATTCCCAGCAGCTGACGTGTCGCCAAAACTTGTCAAATGTAGCGAAGGGAAGCAACCGCACAACAGTTTTCTTGTGACTCGACCGCTGACAGGGTTCATTCATATTTGACCAAACACAGCCTGGAATTGTTCTTGGTCCACTTGTTTGCTGTGCGTCAGGGTTCGGTTCTGATGATAGTCTTCACTTGGACAAAATGCTGGAGTTGATTTTTGCCAAACCTGACAAGTGTTCACAACAGACATTGGTCTCAATCCACACTCGTCCACCCGCTTCTTTTGTGGGCCTTGGTTGATAGCGTTCCCACTTGACCAAAGGAGTTTGTTCTTCCTCTCACTGTGTGGTGGGTGTTTAGACTGCAAGGGTGATCAGTTTAAACAGTTTAGCTTCAGCGCGCTACAAACAATAACATGAGTGAGCGACAGCTGCTGCAAATGATCAGGACTTCGGAGGGTTAGGGCTTTTTGGCTCTGGCCAAGTCAAACATTATTCCAGTAGCAACTCGACCGTCTTCGGAGTCACAAAACTGCCATTCCCGCCGTCACTGAGTTTATCTAATGACTAATTGGCGGGACAAATTCTTGCGGCTCCTTTTGGAACGGTAGCAGCCAGCTATGTGTCGTATCAGGAGATCTGCTTGCGCTCCATTTTCTTAATTAGTTTTGGTTGCTAAGGGGTGGGGGGGGCATATCTCACGGATCTCTTAAGAGCGCCCTCTGCTGGTGACTTCACCGTTGAACTCATTTACACAATGTTTGGAGTGGGTGGCCAAACAAAGAGTTTTGATTGATTCAAGAGAAAGGCTATCATTGACATGATCACAAACGGGATTAAGGTCATCAATGTCCAACCTGTTGACGCTTCAGCGATGAGCTTTCGTGCGCTTATTTCTATATATTTTTAGAAGGTATCTCCAGGGGTAACACGCCATGCAGCATTGAACTATTTTAAAGCTCCCAATGCCCCTGTCCCCAAGCTCCCCCACCATGTGTTTGTTCAGCCTCTCATTTGAGCGGCGAAGGTCAGAGCAGGCAAACATTCGAGTCCTCGCCATCACTGGAAAGAATTCTCATGCATTGCTTTGCTAAATGAGCCTTTTGCTCACTGCGTCTGACCAAAGCGGGTTACCAAAGCCGCTGAAAATAAAACGGTAGCGCGTTCTTTGAACAGTTTTTTTTTCCCAAAGCCAAAATCCATAAGAATTGATCGTTTTGCTCTGTTGTCAGACAATCGGTAGCATTCGCACAGCACAGCCACACGCGATAAATAGCCGACTTTGATTGGGGCAGCGTGACAAGTGATTGGGAGGCACGAGCGTAATCTTCCCGCCTGAATAAAAGAAACATTGCAGAAGGTGTACACACGCGCACACATACGCACACCATGTGCAGGCTTTATGTGGCACCCCCCAGAGGGCCGCACTGTCCCTGCTTTGTCACCCCCCTTGTCTAATAATCCCCTCCCCGCGGAGAAGCAATCTGTTTTAGACAGGAAAGAGAAAGGGCCTTGTCTGTATCGTGTACAATTAAGCCAGCCTGTCGGAATTCGTACTTTTTTTTGGTGTGTGTGTGTGTGGGGGTGGGGGGTGGGGGGGCACTTTCCTCTCATGAGCCGCTTTTCCAGAAAAGAGATAATGGGGTGGGAGGGTCGGAGTGAAGGGCATGGATGGAGAAGGGGGCGAGAGGGGGAGTTGCAAATGAATGAATTCCTCGCCCCTCCAGTCCAGCACTTCCACTAATAGAAGCTCGCGTTTGTTTCAGCTCGCCTGCTTCTTTTCTTCGCTTCACCCCTGGAGCCGCTCAACCCATTCAGCCTCCGCCAGCCAGCGCGCCCCTCCTCTAGCCGTGCGGCGGACCAACTTGGCCCCGTGCCGCTCGCTAGCCTCCGGCCACCGTCGCGTGGACGGACGGACGGACGGACCTAAGGTACCCCCGGCTGGCCACCCGAGCGTCTCCTAGGCAACAAAGTTTACAAACGAGGTTACGGCATGCCTCGGAAAGCCGCGGGCGATGGAAACGCGAGCTCCTACAGGTTTTGATGTCTGCGTCTGTTTAACTCTGACTAATCTTCAGTGCGACCCACACGGCATACGATCGCCTCCCCCGTATCCACTCACTCACTCACTCACTCGTGAATGCCCACGGGGGGGGGAGGGCAGAACTGGCACAGGTGCAATTGGGCGAATCGTTTTTTTACGAGCGCTGTCACGTCGGCCGGCGCGGCGCGCGAGACGTATTTGTTGTTTGCGGCGCGCCGGGTCACGCTGGCGGCTTCGCGTCTTTTAAACAAGAATACGCCCGCAATGCATGCAAAGTCCGGGGGGTTAAGTTTCACTCACGAGCCGCCGCTCAAATAAAATGGACGATTTTATCGAGAGTGGCCTTAAATGATACTCCCCGCGGGGCTTGACGTTTACTCCAATACTGTGATTATGACTTTATCGGTGACTCTCAGTTTAGCTATTAGTGAAGACTCAGCTCTTTTGTGTGCTTCTCGGTACAGCAGTGTTACAAGAACTTTTGTTCTGGAGGGCGCGGGGCAATCCCAATTAGCATCATTAAGCCCTCGTTTGGAGGTGGTAAGACATTTAAGAAGCGACTTTTGCTCTTCAACTTTCCGTTTCACACATCAAAGTGGATCAGAGCGCCGCTTCTGAAGGCCGGATTCGTGGAAACGCGAGCCCGCCGCCGTATTCTCGCCAATTACCTCAGCGGAAAGCCCTTTCAAGCAATTAGCCCTCGCTCTCGTTTGCGGTCAGAAGGGGGCGATCGGGACATATTTGACGTGTGGGTCAAAAGACACGGGCGCCACCCGTGAGAGCCGCTTGTATGATGGTTCTCTTGACTCTCTCCAGAGCTCCTGCGGCCTGATGGAGTCTTTCTGATGGGGCAACGTGGCTGGAGAATTACAAACTTATTTCATTCATCGGAGGCTCACTAATGCAACTTGGCATGAGTGGGTTTTCATTGAATGCTCAGTGGGCCGTTTGTGGCCCGGAGGCCGAGTCTTGCCCACCCCTGCAGTCTGCTGGTACGACCTTGGCTGCGCGTGCTTTAAAATCATTTTCCCCTCTTAGCTGCTTCAAAATTCAGCCGACCACCTCGTGATTTGGAAAACCTTCTTGGATCAGGATTCATTTAATTACACATGAGTGACGGAGTTTGGGAGGGTATGGCCTGGCAACCTTGGCGATATAAAGGGTCTCTTACCAAGTCGGGGATAAAAATGTGCTTGGGTGAGGGAGTTCAGTATAATAGTCAAGGCTGACGTTTGGCCAAGGCAAGGTCGTTTTCCTTCAACTTGTCATGTTGATAGAAAGTCGTTTTTAAATGCAGCAATGCCGTTCGTTAGCTCGCCTGTTTGCGGTGGTTGCCGTTCTGCGTTAGCATTAGGCTAACATTGCTGTTGTTGGAAATAGGTGAACATTTCTTTTTTTTTTTAATTGCAAAGTCCCCCATGAAGGCACAGTGTCAAAGTACACATTTTTCCCAGCGCTGGATTTTGGTCAAGCAAATCATCAGATTTAAGGGTCTGAACATACATGGGTGAAGACCCACAGCCAGCGTGAGGACAGAGCTCTCCTTCAGGGTGCTCAGCGCCTTTAATGGGGAGGCCTAAGCGGGAGCTGTGCGGGACGCCGTTAGCCTTGGCCCGGCCGGCGTTGGCGGCCGACCCCGACACAGGCGCTCCTCAGTGTAAAAAGGCCCTCGTCAGTCCTCGTGGCAGCTGACCAGCCAAATTCCCTGGGATTACAGAAATATTTGGACAAGCCTCAATGTTAACATAAGGCCTTCCCATAATCATTTTCCCCCTCTGAGAGCGAGCGAGAGAGAGAGAGAGAGAGAGGGGGAAATCAGAACGCCCGGCGCTACGTCCCGGCGTTTTGTCCCGTAGACGGACCGGAATAAGTATCCAGGGATTTTTAGGTGCTCCCAAATGGCCATTGTTCTCGCTCGCCGGTTGACTGATTTATTTCCCAGCGGCGTGGCATCTGGTTTGGGTTTTGACTCGCATCTTGTTGTGGGAACGTGAACCTCCTCACCTCTCCCGCCCGCCCTCTTCATGTTAACGTGAACAAGATCCAGCCTTTTGGCCAGACTTTGTGGATACTTAAAGTGGAGAGAGAGTGGAAATACCTGGATCGATTTTCCGCCGTGTGTCGGAGCAAAAGCATCGGCTTATTTGTCTGCTCGCCGCCGCGTCTGCTGTTTTTCAGTGACAGCTGATAAATGTTCAGAGCCAACAGAACCCGAGCCAGATGCAGCCTCTTGGCCATTGTTGAAATAAATACGCGAGCCAATCCCAACCAGAATCTGACGTGACTTTGGTTACCTTGGTTACCCCCACCCCCACCTTTGTAAGCCACAGAGTACGTGCGTGCGGGTAGCCTCAGGTTGCTGAGGTTGGCTTCAACAAGCCACCATCAAAGCCACATGACCACTTGGGTCAGGGCACGGTCAGCATGTGGCTCGAGGGCCCCGAAACCAGAGGATGCGAACTGCCAAGCCAGTCAGTTCGACAGCACCGCTGCCCCGCTTGGTTACACAAGCGAGCGAGTTCCTCTATTATGTTGGGCGCACAAAGCGCACCGCCGTCGCACTAAATAACCGGCAGGAAAGCTGCTTGCGCCGTCGTGAGTTGCACAAAAATGTCTCGGGGGGGCAGGGGGAAGAAAGATAAGGTGAGGTTTTGGACGCAAAGACTTTTGGAAAGGGCCACAAATGTTTGCTTCCAGCCAAAATGCCAAACCTTTGTGGCTCTGCTCGTAATAGACATGCAATTCAATTTGAGATTTTGAAACAAAACTGGTCCCGGCCGGCCGGGGGTTATGTTTTTACGGACGCCTAAAAATTGCTAACACTACTCGAAAGGGGCCACTTGAAAGCAAAATAGTACGCCTCGTGGTTCTTTTCGGGGACGGGTTCTTGAGACCACTTTGTGGCTTTACCCGTGATAGACGACGTCTCTACCAAATTTCATGGTGCAAAGTAAACGGAGTTTTGAAGCTGCTCATGTCGTGTTTTCTTTTCTTTTTTCTTTTCTGCTTTAATGACAAAGAATTTCTGAAAATGACATCAAAGTTTCGGGGGGGGTTGTGGATTCAGCCGCAAGTGAGCTTTGTTATAAAGTGTGATTTACAAGGCAGCATGTAATGATTTCCTTCTTCAGGCATTGCGTCCGCATGAGAACGCCATTTGAGTCGGAGGATCCCACCAAATCAATCCAGTGACCTAGTAGCACCATTAGCAAACATTGGCTCGGGTTCGTTAGCGCCGATAAACCTCGCATGAGCGCGAGCGGAGCCGAAGATCGGAGGTGACGCGCAGTTGGAGCGGACGCCGCCCGGCAGCTGCGTGACCGCCGCTCGGCCCGTTCCGGACAGCGGAGCTATTGATAGCCTTTTAGCCGAGCGTATCGCTAACATGGGATTTGTGGCAAATTCCACAATGACCTTTCTTGTCCTCGCTTTAATTGGCCTCACGTGATTCTGGCGGCGGCGACCACTCGTGCATTTCCCCTTCAGGCAACACGTAGAGAGATCTGATTGGTCCCCCCCAAATATTCTCACGGCATCCAAGAGAAATGGTACAAAATGAATGAAGACACTTTGCTTGCACAAGTATTAAGATATAGAATTTAGGTTACAAACGTGGTTTAGTGGAGTATCAGTCTTTTTTTCTTTTTTTGCGTTGAATGCCTGGCTGACAGTTGTTTTCTCAAAGTTGGACAGAAATAGAGACGTGACATTTATTTTAAAGTCCCAATGATCATCGTCACACACACATCTGGGTGTGGTGAAATTTGTCCTCTGCATTTAACCCATCCCCATGTGCAGAGTCATTGTTTCTGGGAAGCGTTGCAGTCGGACCCTCACCGCAGGAATACGTGTTTTATTGCGAGAAAGTCTCTCCGAGACTTATGCCTGTGCGAGAGATTGGCTGCGAGCTTGCGTGTTTGTCCACGCGGCCGGCGCCAATGTTTGTACAGGGCTGTCACGATGACTGGCTCTGGCTGTCTCATCTGCAACGGCGGAACGGCGAGCGCACAAAGTGCTCTTAAAGCGCCGATTATCACACTTGTTGTCATATCGCCGGACGAGAAGCAGACGCGGGCGGCGCGGCAAGAACCAGCGCCTTTGGTCATTCAGTGGATTTGTTGAGGCATTTAAAAGACGTGACTACGGCCTGGGTGGATTACGTTCATTTGCAATTTCACCGGGTGCCAAGCGTCATAACAATAATGATTTCAAGGTCATGTTTGAGGGCCGTGAATATAATATTAATTTGAATAATATATAATATGGCCCACAAATGACTTGAGAAGAATTGAAATGGGACGGAGCCATCCAGCACAACTCAACAAGGCTCAGGTGAGCTGCCATTTTATGTCAAGCTCATTCCTTGTGAATAGAAAGCGCTTTGCCAAAAGCTATTTCTCTTGATGTGCAATCCAATGGTGGTCTTTTTATTAGGATGAATGTTTGGAAGTGGTTCATTTTATACTCGGCCTTGTTTTACGGGCGGGCGGCTATAGGGGCCTTGACACGGCGAGCGGCTGCGAAGCGCTGCTGCTTATCTGTGATTGGCGACTGCGGCGGCGAGGTTAATGTGGCGGAACCCTCTCGCTGCCCCCTAAACGCCTCGTCCTCCGCCTCCTCCCCTAGTGTGCTCTCATCCTCCCTACTGTGTCACGCTTGACTCATCGCGTGGGTGCAAGGAGGGGGGAGGGAGGGTTGAGTGATGGGCAGTAAGCGCTCCGCAATTGGCCCACGCAGGAGAGCGCTCGTGAGCCCGAGCGGCCAATGGCGCGGGCTGGATGAGGTAGGGACGGAGTCGTTTCCACGTGCGCCGCTTCAACGAGAGAACGTGATGTGAGCTGGTGATTGGAAGGGACAGGAGCGAGCGAGCGAGCGAGAGAGCGGCGGGCGGGCGGGCGGGCGGCCGGGCGGGCTCCTCTGTTTCTCTGCTGATTCGATTCTCTTGGTGCTTCTTCTCAGTTGAGCACAGTCGGGCGCGAGTGAGCGGCCCGGGCGGACCTCGCTCCCTCCCTCCTTCCCTCCCTCCCCTGGACCTGACTAAGCGCTCCCCAAAGATCCAAAATGCTGCCGCGGTGGCTGTCCTGCCTGGCGCTCCTCTGGTGCTTGGCTCCCGGCGTGTCGGCCTACGCCACCACCCGGGCCCAGGGCCTCAGGGGCCGCATCCAGAGGGACCGCCGCAACATCCGGCCCAACATCATCCTCATTATGACTGATGACCAGGATGTGGAACTAGGTAAGGTGGATGCAAAATCTCGATATTGAGGCTGAAAAAAAACCCAACAAATAAATGTAGTGGCTCCCATGAAATATTAAACACGGCGGCCCCCCAAATGGCCATCTGTCCCATTATCTGTGCACATTGTAATAATTGAGAGAAAATGTCGTCTGGAGCAGAAGCTTTGAGGCCTCTTCCTCTTCTTCTCCCTGCAGGCTCTCTGCAGGTCATGAACAAAACCCGCAAGATCATGGAGGACGGCGGCACCTCCTTCACCAACGCCTTTGTCACCACTCCCATGTGCTGCCCGTCACGCTCGTCCATGCTGACGGGCAAGTACGTCCACAACCACAACACCTACACCAACAACGAGAACTGCTCGTCGCCCTCCTGGCAGGCTCAGCACGAGCCGCGCTCCTTTGCCGTCTACCTCAACAACACGGGCTACAGGACAGGTGGGCCACGCTGCTGCTGCTGCTGCTGCTGCTGCTGCTGCTGCTGTTTTGCACTCGCTTGAAATTGTTTCATTGCCCTCTTCTCGTAGCCTTTTTCGGCAAGTACCTCAACGAGTACAACGGCAGCTACATCCCGCCCGGGTGGCGCGAGTGGGTCGGACTCGTCAAAAATTCCCGCTTCTACAATTACACCGTCTGTCGGAACGGTTACAAGGAGAAACACGGCGCCAATTACGCCAAGGTATGTCTTCCCGTGAAATCCTGCAATAAAACTAGAGACAGTCGATCCCTCTCACGCAATTGTTGCCCACAAAATGACAGACAGGTTAGCTCTCCTCCTTATAAACACAGACGCGGCTTCTCTTATCACAATGCTGCGCAGGAATTCTGGCGGAATTAAAGGGGGTGGGTGACTTTATTAGGACTCGCCTGGCATCAGTGTTTAGACGGTAACATTTAGGTTGCGATAAACACCGCTTTGGGCTCTAGCTCCATCAGGAATGCCTTTGTGGGAAGTCATAAAAACCTCCCGTACAGCAATTGGGTGGTAGATTGGGTGTTCGTCACTTGACTATTCTTCTGATGGCTTTTTACTTTGAAACAGATTGCTGTTCTTTCTCTTGCTCCCTTTGTGGAAACAGGCTCGTTACTATCCAGCGCAATTGCTTTATTGGTTTTAATTGCTAGCTAACAGGCTAGCTAGCACCTCTGGTCGCCTAAAGGAGGTAAATGGGTACTTCTGTCTTTAGTCTTTGTACTGTTAAGTACGGACCGGGAGTGCTTTTGCTACCTCTGAAGGAATGCGAGGGGAATTTGGCCAGCAGCTGAACGAAGATGAACCCGCCGGCGGGCGGTCACTCCTGTCCCTTTTTGCGGCCGTCTGGCCTGCGTCTTTTCCGAAGAGCTGTCAGTGAGCGTCGGCGGTGGTGTGCCAACATCTTCCCACAGTTGCCGGAGATTCATAGCTTGTCAACCTTTCGTGATGGACGGACGGAGGGACGGGGCAAACAAATGTTTGAACGGCGGCGGGAGGCACATGAGGTGTTTACAAGGCTCCAACGTGGTCAGCAGTTTGTGGTTTTTGAAGCAAATGGACACGCTATTTCCTATTTGGTGAGGAAAAATAAAAAAGTGGACTCGCACCAGCACGACAAGCAGCCCAGCCCAGCCCAGCCCGGCCGTCTCCCTTTTAGACGCTGTTAGGACCTTCTTCAAACATTGTGACCTGATGAGACTCTGGTGAACTCAGAAGCACCACAATCTGGGACTTGGGAAATACCTTTAGCTCTTTTAGCTCAGGCCTGTGCTAAATTAAACTAACAAATGGAACGGCTCGTCTATCCCCATTTTTATGAACCACTACTAAAATAGCTGGAGAAGAAATCTTCACCGTAGCGTAGAGAAGAAAACAGCTTTTCCAAAGCGACAGTGCGGCTTGTCTAACATCTATGCACACCAATTGACACGGTATTCATAAAAGCCTATTTGTGACAATCTACCTTTCCCCCCCTCACTCGGAGCACGCGGCGTACGCCAGGCTCTTGGAAACTTGGCAAATTGGGGCACATTGAAAAGCAGAAGACACTGTGTCCACAATAAAAGTTTTATTGATTTTTTTCCCAGAAAAAACCCCGAAACGAGTGACTGCAAAAAAACAAAAAACGGCAGCAGACTGTTCGGCATCCGGCGGAGTCACGTTCGATAGTGCAGGGATACCCGAGCGAGGGAACAACCCTTACTCTGTAGCGGGCGGGCGGGCGTAATGCCAGCTGTTGACTCAACAGATCGGTGCCGGTGCCGCGTGTACTCGCTGAACCCGCTTCACAGCCTTCTCTCGCGCGCTTTCCCCCGCTTGCTCTTTCAGGACTACTTCACCGACCTGATCACCAACGACAGCATTAACTTCTTCCGCATGTCCAAGAGGATGTACCCGCACCGTCCGGTGATGATGGTCATCAGCCACGCCGCCCCCCACGGCCCGGAAGACTCGGCCCCGCAGTACGCCGAGTTTTTCCCCAATGCCTCTCAGCACATGTGAGTAGTCCTCCGGACAGTCCAAAAGCCACTATTTTCGGACAAATCCACCTATTTCTGCGCTTTTTCAAAACAAGATGAGTCTAGTCATCGGTCCAAGGATATGTCAGACCATTCAACTGAAAGTCAAAGTTTAGCCTGGGCTGTCAGTGGAAGTTACAAAGAGTGCATTTGCAGGTTGCCGTGACAATGGCGAGTCTCGGCAGCTCACGTTGGCTCCCTTTAGGTTCCCGTAACGCACTTTCCAAGCAAAAAGTTGTCTTGTGACTTTCCCAGCGCCCCGCTTTCACCGTCACTTAGCCCACTTAACATTCCCTCCCTCCCTCCCTCCCTCCCTCCTGTTTGCTCTGTCGCTCCATTCATCCCCTCCCTCTGTTTCTTTCTTAGTTTTGTGCCCTCCCCTCCCTCACATGGGACTTCCTGACCCTGTCCATATCAATCAGTACTTTCTCTCTCTCTCTCTCTCTCTCTCTCTCTCCCCGCACATCCCAGAGGAATGCATTGTGTAGTGTGGAGAACACCCTTTGTGGCAGGCAATATTCATTTATATTTAGGATGACCAAAGGGGGATCGGATCATGCGTGGGATGTTTTGGTGGCGCTTACACATTGGAATGGATTTGCTTTTCACAGAGTCCATCTTTAGTCGGTGCAGGGCAGAGCAGAGCAGAGCTGAGCAAAGCATAGTCGTGTCACGGTTAACAAGCGTCACCTAGAAAAGTGATTGCTGATTTGAAAAAAAACTCCCAAAAAAGTGCAGTTGCTGTTACTATGCAACAAAAACAAGACAGCAGGGTCACCTTTTTATCACACAGAAGTGTGTGATAAAAAGGTTTATTTCTTTCAATTTTTGTAAAAATATTCAAGAGTGCTATTTTTCTTATTTAAAAAGAAGACACACGACCAATATTTATGTCTGTAACGACTTGTTTGCTATTAGACAGCGTTTCATCAAACTTTGATCTCCAGTTCCATTAAAAGCGCCACACACACACACACACGGACGGACGGGGAAGCCACAAAATGCCGCTCATAAAAAATAATACGCATATTCGTTTGTGTTGTGAGCGGTGTTGTCGTGGGAAGAAGCTCTCGCTGGCATCAGGCACCATTAAGCAGCCATAACTCTGACTGCATGGAGTGGCGAGGTGGCAGGAGTAGGCGTGGGCGGCGGCGGCGGCGGCTCGTAAATCATAAGCGCAGTCTGTACTTTGGACAGCGACGCTTGCCGGGGATGTGTTTTATTAATGCGATTAACATTCCTGTAGGTTTAACCGCTGTGGATGTGATGCGCTTTTCCCAACAGTGTAAGAACATTGAGTGTTGCTCAAGGGAATGGCACTAAGGAGATATTTCTTCCAGAAGCGAGCCTTGGTGTTATCCAAGTACCTCGTGTGACCTCCGCAGCGCCCATCTCACCAGAGACAGGTGCCTTTTGTTGGGGCTTAACAGAGCGCCCGCTCGCCCGCTCGCTCGCTCGCTCGGCTGAAGAGTTCACGCTTGCTCACAAAAGCAACGCGGCTCTCCGAGCAGCTCCTCATTAAGGCTCCCATGAGTGGAATGCGGCCCGTTCCATTTGCGGGGGAAAGTACCAGGAACATTTGGTCCTTGACTACATTTGCATTTCGCGAGAAGGAAGTATCCAAAATGTATCAAGGCACGTATTGTTTATCCTCAGCGAAGAACGGCTATTACTGCGGCTTTGTTTTTGCCGTCTGACAGACTGAACGTGGTCTCGCTAGCCACGCAGACAGGTGAGAGCCGTCTGTCAGCAGCCGTCCTCGGAGCCAAAAGCGCGGCGGCTGCTGCTGAGTCTGGTCTCTGTGCGAGAGACCGGCCCGTCTTGGCCGGAGAGGGGCGCTGGCACTGCACCGTCGAGACCTTTTCCCAGGGCGAACACAGGCGCTATTGACGCCTGTCAAGCGTGGCACCTGTTAGCCAGCCAGCCAGCCAGCCGCCACAGACGGCCTCTCGCAGCCTTGCGTGCAAACATTGCTACAAGAGGGATCTTTCGCAATATGGCCTTTGGAAACGCTATTAAGATAACATGCTGGAGTCCGAGAGAATAAACGCATTATCAGTCTACGTGTGTTGCGCCACCATCTGTGTTCGAATGAATTTGAATTTGTTTTTGGTGTTCGCTCACTCACTCGCTCACTCACTCACCGGTCGGTTTCCCACCAGCACGCCCAGTTACAACTACGCCCCCAACATGGACAAGCACTGGATCATGCAGTACACGGGCCCCATGAAGCCCATCCACATGGAGTTCACCAATTTCCTCCACCGCAAGCGGCTGCAGACCCTCATGTCCGTCGACGACTCCGTCCAAAAGGTACCTGATACAGCCTTTTGTGGGGTCCCTTATTTTGTGGCTCACGCTCTCACATTGTGCCGCAGGTTTACGACATGCTGGAGGAGACGGGCGAGCTGGACAACACGTACGTCATCTACACCGCCGACCACGGCTACCACATCGGTCAGTTCGGGCTGGTCAAGGGCAAGTCCATGCCGTACGACTTTGACATTCGCGTGCCGTTCTTCCTGAGAGGGCCCAACGTGGAGCCCGGCGCAGTGTAAGGCCACCAACCGCTGACTTGTATTTTTTTTTTTTGTATGCCTGCTGTCAAGGTGAACACTGTTGTATTTTAGAAATCCTCACCTGGTGCTCAATATCGACCTCGCGCCGACCATCCTCCACATTGCCGGGCTAGACACGCCCCCGGACATGGACGGGAAGTCCATCCTTAAGCTGCTGGAGCAAGAAAGGACCGGCAATAGGTTGGTGTGGACACGACGACGAATATTTGTAGCAAACGTTCCAAATGTAGTGCGTGAGCGCCCTCCGGTGGTCTGCAAAAGAATCACCGCTAAGTCCGGTTGTAATTGCCGTATTTATTTAATCTTTGACATTGGTTTTGTTTTGTCCGAAAATGGCCCCCGTGGCCGCTTTGTGTCAGCCAATTGGACGCTCGGCGAGAGACGTGCTTGAGGTCGCTCCGCTGCGATTTATTGTTTCTCGACACCGCAAGGGGAGGGCCGAGTGGAAACTGCCGAGTTTACTTTGTGGCATTATGGAAAACAAACAGAGAAACAAAAGCCAGATGAAAAGTATGTCACTTTGACAGTATCAAAAGCATATTTCAGCTTTTAATTGGTCCAAACCTAAATGACGGCAAATAGTTTTAGCTTCAGCTTTCTGAACGATTGTAATAGTTTAGTGTTTGTAAGCGGCGTGCGTGCCTTCCATCCTGTCTGCGAACACCCGGCCGGCCGTTCACTACTATCCGCTTCTTTGTTTTCCTAGATTCAAACCCAACCGGAAACCCAAAGTCTGGAGGGACACATTCCTTGTGGAGCGAGGGTAAACCGGAGCTTTTTCTTCCTTTCTCCCCCAACCTTTTTCACCACATCCATATCATCCAAGCACTTCTGTGAACCTCCAATGTGTTTTTCCAGGTGATGTGTGTGTGATCTGACAGACGGTTTCGGAAGTCTGTGAGGGTCAAGCAAGATTTTTTTTTTTTCTGGAGGCTAGACGTACAATATCTATCAAACTCTGAATTTTCATTCGAAACCGGAGGGAGCGGCCAGAGTTCATACGATTCATTATCATTTCTTATTATAGCGAGAATTGCCCTTAACTGAGAAATTTGATTTGTTTACTAACTGCACTATAGACCAGACAACCTCCCACAAACACATTAGGTGGAAAAAAAAGACGGCACGAGCTGACGTCTTCATTCTCCCAATAACTTTTTTTGCCCCAAATTGCCTGGCTTGGCTCTGGCTTGGCTCTGGCTCGGCTCTGGCTTGGCTCTGGCTTTGTTTTTTTCCACTCGTTTACCAGCAAACCATCTGCTGGCTGGCGCACGCACTTTGGCTCGTTTGGCAGCGGCCCTGGCTTTTCCCTCGCCCGATGTTTCTGACTTGACGAACTGTTGGCGAGCGAGGTATGCCAGGTAGAGAATAGACCGACCTTCCTAATTTAGTTATCAGCGGCAAGACGGCCTGTTTAATGACGGCGTGCCGAGCCTTGGCGTCACGCCCTCAAGCGCTCCAGATGGCCATCGCAAAGGGGCAGCTTATTCACTTGCCGTCACTCTGTCTGTGGCTTGCGCGTGAGGCCCGAGTTGGCAACGGGAGAAGAGGAAGGGGTGAGAGAAGAGGGGGAGGGTAGTTCGGTTGGCATGGGCCCGAGTGGTGCCTCAGCCAGGTCTTGCGGCGGCGACTGTGGGGCCGATGCCAAGCTGAGGTCAAAGCTGTGGAGAAATGTAGATTGTTTGTTAAATGAGCTCGACCGGCGATGACCCGGTTCTCGCCGCTTACAGGAAGATCCTCAGGAAGAAGGACGACTCGGCCAGCACCCAGCACACCAACAGCCTGCCCAAGTACATGAAAGTGAAGGAGACGTGCCAGCAAGCCGAGTTCCAGACGCCGTGCGAGCAGCCGGGACAGGTACCAAAAATGCCTCAAATCTTGTTTCATGAAGATTGTTGGAGTGGAAGATGAAGAAGGATTACGTTTAGTTTCAAATCAAACATGAAGCAAAAGTATAAGAAGTACCATTTGACTTCCAGCAACTTTACGACAACTGTGTGAGGTCAACGTGCTCCATCTCACCCCTCCCTCCCTCCCTCCCTCCCTCCCTCCCTCCCTCCCTCCCTCCCTCTCCCTACTCCTCTTCCCGTTTGTTTGCTCTGCTGAACCTCCGGCGCGAAGGTTCGGTGGAAGCGTAAAGCTAAACAGATTGTTTTCATCCTCGGCTCATTCTTTCGTTGGACCCCCGAGCGCCGGCCGCTCTTCCAAGAGGAATGTGCCCTCGTTCCCACACTACAGATGTCTCTCGTCCACTTGCCACTTTTTTTTTTTTTTCAACTTAATTCTTCCGCTGAACTGACTTCATCACGCCCGTAGAGAAAGACAGAGGATGTGCGAGAGAAAGGGCGTCGGTGTGTAATTATACGCTGACGCATTTTGGAGCGGACCCGACCAGCGAGTGCGATCGGAATGTGAAAACAAAATTTGAAAAAAAAGAAGCGGGGACTCCCCTGACACATCCGATTCATTTCGTGTGGTCGTGATGTTTGACGAGCGCCAGGCGATGAGCTCATTCCTTCTGACGCTTCCATCTAGAAGTGGCACTGCGTGGAGGAGATGACGGGCAAGTGGAGGATCCAGAAGTGCAAGGGCGGCTCCAAGGAGGGCGGCTCCAAGGAGGGCGGCTCCAAAGAGGGCGGCTCCAAGGAGGGCGGCTCCAAGGAGGGCGGCTCCAAGGAGGGCGGCTCCAAGGAGGGCGGTTCCAAGGAGGGCCCCCGCAAGAGGGCCCGCAGCCTGAGGCCCCGCAGCAGCTACGACACCCAGGAGAGGGGCTGCCACTGCTCCGACGCGCTCTACAAGGCCTCCAGGTTGGAACGGCGCTCACACCGCCAGACTTCCCCCGGACAGCGTGAGTGCAAATCAGAAAACTGGCCACCGCTTCAAAGTCACCAAGGTCACCAATTAAGTGGTCCGCGGATGTTTTGGCAGGTTATCGGCCGCGTTTCGTCCACACGCGGGCCGCCAGGTCTCTCTCGGTGGAATTCGAGGGGCAGATCTACGACGTGGACCTGCAGGCCGACGACCGGAGCGCCGTACGACGCCGCGCCCTCACCAAGCGCCACCACGCGCCCGAGGACGAGACGGACTCGGGTTCGGACGACGGCTCCGAGGAGATGCTGGCGGACGACACCAACGCGGTCGGGTACCCCAAGTCCCTGAAGGTCACCCACAAGTGTTACATCCTGATGAACGACTCGGTCCACTGTGAGAGGGAAATCTACCAGTCCTCCAGAGCCTGGAAAGACCACAAGAGCTACGTGGACCAAGAGGTGCGTTTAAAGCACACTTCAAATGGCAGACGTACCGTGCGGACATTTCACAAAACAAAATGTCGGCAGATCGAAGCGCTTCAAGACAAAATCAAAAATCTGCGGGAAGTCCGAGGCCATCTGAAGAGGACGCGGCCAGATGAATGTGACTGCGGAAAGAAAAGGTACAGGAGAAATAATAGGCATATGCCTGTGAGTGGTGTTCCACGCTATGAGATGGATGGATGGATGGATGGATGGATGGATGGATGGATGGATGGATGGATGGATGGATGGATGGATGGATGGATGGATGGATGGATGGATGGATGGATAAGGATGGATAAGGATGGATGGATGGATAAGGATGGATGGATAAGGATGGATGGATGGATGGATGGATGGATGGATGGATGGATGGATGGATGGATGGATGGATGGATGGATGGATGGATGGATGATGAAAAATCCAGCAGAGGAATTATTGATGCTAACTGTTAGCGCCACTGTTGTCAGACTGTGTGTTTGTGTCTCTCCACCAGTTTTTACAGCAAAGGGGAGAGAAGCAAGGCTGAGAGGTTGAAGAATAGGAATGATCAGCTGCATCCGTTTAAGTGAGTGAGTGAGTGAGTGAGTGAGTGAGTGAGTGAGTGAGTGAGTGAGTGAGTGAGTGAGTGAGTGAGTGAGTGAGTGAGTGAGTGAGTGAGTGAGTGAGTGAGTGAGTGAGCGAGCGAGGCGAGCGTGGCGCTTTGCAAGCTTGCATGCCCCCGCTTTGAATTCCTCAATTGAAAGTCAATTTTTAAAGCCGACGCCATTCAAGTGGCAAGTCTCAACTTTGTCCCACTTTCCAATTTCAAATTTGGATTCGTGTCAAGAAACGCAGCCTCCAAACGCAGCTATGTATTTTTTGACGAGCAGCAAAACAGATGACTTTGTAACCAGAAACATTTATTAGGCCACATTTGTGTCTGCTACAAGCAGCAAAAAACCTGACAAGCAACGGGAGAAGGAAAGCATAATAAAATCAGGAAAAATAAAAATAACGTGTCATGTTGGCAACTATTAAATTTGTCGACAAGCCTATCAAATAGACCCTTGTTTTGTTTTGTTAGCATTATGAGAAATGAAAATGACAGGGCCGTGGCTTTGATTTTGTTCCTATTGCGTCTGGAACTGATCAGGTTGCATGCAAAGACGTGATGATTCACCCAAAATCTTGCAACAGACACAAAGCAGCTGTTGTGAAGTCGCTAGGCTGGAATGAGAACGGACCACGCACGCACGCACGCACGCACGTGTCACCAAAGGTGGAAAAAAGTACAAACTATGAGTTGTGCAATTTGTACAACACGCCAACGTTTAGCATCGCTATCACCCTTCAAACTTGTAATCGAGTCGTTAGGGAGCGGCCATGTGACAGTGTGTTAGTTATTTATTTATTTTTTGATTGTTTGTTTGCATCCCAGGGAGTCGCCGCACGATCTGGACGGCAAGACGCAACTGTACAACGAGATCCGCCGGCGCAAAAAGGAGCGCAAGGAGAAGAAGCGTCTGAAGAAGGGCGACGACTGCAGCCTGCCGGGCCTCACCTGCTTCACGCACAACGACGACCACTGGCAGACCGCCCCCTTCTGGACACGTACGTCTATTACGGTCAATTCCGCTCAAATACGGTTTATCCAAATGCTGTCAACGTTTCTGCTACAGTGGGCGGCTTCTGCGCATGCACCAGCTCCAACAACAACACTTACTGGTGCCTGAGGACCATCAACGAGACGCACAACACACTCTTCTGCGAGTTCTCCACTGGCTTCCTGGAGTATTTTGACCTCAACAGCGATCCCTACCAGGTGGGACGCGTGCCAATTGACGCAATTGCCAAACAGTCAACGAAAGCACAAATGATGAAATTAGGCAAAAGAAAAACCTAGCAATAGAGGGGCAGAACGGGACTCCGAGCTAACACAAATGCTCCCATTTAGCAAAATAGCGACTAAACCAGCATCTGTTGTCGTCCGTCAGCTGACCAACGGCGTGTACGAGGTGGATCGCGACGTGTTGAACTCTCTTCACGGCCAACTGATGGAGATGAGGAGCTGCCAGGGCTACAAGCAGTGCAACCCCAGACCCAAAGGCTCGGACGCGGGTACGTCGGCACTCGCGCGCGCGCACGCTCCTTATGATGACACTTGACCCCGCGACCGACGCACGTATCCATCGGCATGTCGCATGATTGTACTGGGAATGATGAGCGGCCAACGGCAACGTAGCCAAACGGTGCTCACGGAGATGCTCGTGAATGAGTGATGTGATGTTTGATTTCACCCGCGCGCGCGCGCGCACGCACGCACGCACGCACACACACACACCCGCCCACCCACAACCTTCTTCCTCCTCCGTCTTTCTTCTATGTGTGCCTGACTGAAGTGGTGTTGAACATAAGTGAGTTCATGAGTTGAAGTGAACCATCCAGCTAAATCAAGACAATGACACTTTATGGAACATCAGCAAGCACATAACTTGGCCTCAAGAAATGATGTTAGCTTCATGCTAACACACAATGCCAAACGCCATAGGCGTGCTAACAATACTAGCATCTCTAATGGTGGTTATTCTTTGCATTTGAGCACAAACAGGCCTGTCATCTTTTTCCTCTGCAAAGAACAACCCGATTTACTGTAAGCCTGTATTTTGCTGCCTCCTGGTGGCCAAGGCAGGCACCAGAAGGAAGAGCAGCGGCTCAACTTAATTCCCTTCCTTCTTTTGCCGCCGCCGCCGCCACCGCCACCGCCGCACACACGATCAGCTTTGGTTCAGTGCGAAAGAATCTTTTTGCCCATCTTTTCGGCGTCTCCTTTGAATCAGATGATTAACAATGGATTGCTTTTATGTTCCTGATCAGGGGGTAAAGATGGAGGCAGCTTTGAGCCACACAGGTATCCACATATTTGTTTGTCATTTCTGTGGCTTTTTTATTTTTGGCCTCTTCTCCAGTCGCGTTAACACCTGCATGGGCCCCTCCTTTGCACTAATCCATCCATGACGTTTGCCAGTCTGCATGGGGAAGGCGCTAACATTTGACGCGAGCCGGCCCGAACTTTTTTTTCGCAGCTTGGTTTGTCAGGTCGGATTGCCGTCGTTTTCTTTTCGGAGCGGCGAGCGCTCTCCACCTCTTTTGGGAAACGCATGATCACAGTCCGTGTCGGCCATTCTAATGCACGTCCGTGACATGCATGACATCATACCATCATTACCATACCTCCGGGGATAGTTTGACAAATGAATATACTTCCAAAAACGTCACGTAGCAAAGTATTGGACTCCGCAGTCTCTGCTTGGCTGTCGAGCTCCCTTTTGGACAATTTGAGGCTACGTGACTAGAAACAAACATGCTTCGTTCCAGCTTAGTCTGGAAATGTTCAAACGTTTGCTTAACCCGGCCGGGAACTATAAGAAAAGAAAAAAAAAAAAAAAAAAAACCACGACGTGCTAATGTTAACTTGCCTTGCAAATATTAGATTCCAGAGTTCTTGCAGCTTGCACGCTGCTCTCACGTGAAATGAGTCGGGTCATGACAAAAACTAAACACCGGTGATCTTACCCTGAGTGAAGAACTCGGCTGTCTCCACTCGGCTGCGGTGTTCTTCTTCAACGCTGGAGAAGCAAAGGGAAATGTCAAACTATTCCATCAATGTCCACCATCATCACGATCATACTCATCTCCACGGTCATCTCATCCGTGACGAGAATCTCGATTTGACGTATGTTTGTCGCTTAGCAGGCGACAGCAGCACGGAAAGCGCTCAAAGAGGAGACCGATCCTTTCCTTCCTGTGAGTCCACTAGTCGGGTCTCACCACAACACACACAAGACAATGCATTTATTTAGCATCCCAGGAAGCTTTCATCGTTTTGCTTTCTATTTTGCATTCTGCTGCTGCTGCTGCTGCTGCTGCTGCTTTATTTGCAGATTTCTTTGGCTTTTGAGTCCAGGTTGCAGAGCGACCGCGCATCTTTTCACTTCCCGTGTGGGGCTTTGTTTTTGCGGCGGATTGTCGCTGCAGCGTGCGTTTCCTCTGCGCTTCTCGGCAGCGGCGGCATGCGTTTGCACTGCTTGACCGAATGCATGACGCTGGAGCTCCATCCAAATTGCATCCTCCCGGTTCGGTCCCATATACATCCTTAAATGTCTTTCCATTCCTCCTTCAGGGCACTCTGGGACGGACGACAGGGTTAAACTGCCCAACCTGACGGAAGAGGACGTCAACTGGCAGGGACTGGAGGATCTGTATAGCATCAACGAAAGCCTTTACGACTGGAGGCCCGACTACAGCCCGGGAGCGGACGACTGGGCCAACTTCCGCAAGGACTTGGACCGCCTCTTTCAACCGCCTGTTTTTTTTAACCAATCCCGCCCCACGCCGGACGACGAGCTGGGCTCTGGGGGCGCGGGCAGCGGAGAGGAGGCTGGGGATGTCTGGCCAGGCCAGGACGTCTGGTTTAGGGGAGACCTTCCCAGGGTCATCACGCTCAGCCCTCCGCCGTCACTAGAGAACAAACCCGATCCCGTTGTCAACGACTTACCCGAGAGGAACGCAGTCCAACCCCAGGGGGACACCTTACCCACTTCCATCCTATTGCTGACACCCGAGCCAGATCCCGTTATCGACGACCCGTCAAAGAGGCAACGAGAGCGGGAGACGGGGCAGCGACCCCGGTGCGTGACTCCGGGGGCCGTCGTCATTCCCGGCCCCAGCTCAACGCCAGCATCCTCCCCGCCAAAGAAACAGGACCCCGTTCGGACAGACTCGCTCCAGGTGCCGAGGTCGTGGCCCCAGGTGGTCCCGCCGACGCCCTCGTCTGCTCCGACGCTTGAGAAGAAACCAGATCCTGTGGCCAAGAGGCAAAGGGGGGGCCGGCCTCAGGTTCCGGTGCGCCAGCTGGAGGAGCTGGACGGGGACGTGTCTAGCGGCGAGGGCCCGACCGAGCTGGACGCACGGCACGACGCTATCCTGCGCGCTCACAACACCCGAGAGCTCCACCCCACCCACGTGGACGCCACTCACCCCGGCGCCATTGACGACGAGGGCAACCTTTTCCAGGACCAAGGCTTCCTCCCTCTGCGGCCCAACGTGAGGTCCGGCACTACCGGGAGCCCCCGAGACCGGCCCGCCCCGCCGAGTCGGGGCGCCGCAGTGCCGCCCCTCGCGTTGGTCTTGGAGGGCAGCGGCTCTCCGCCTCAACCAAGCGATCCGCAGCTCTGACCAGACACATGACTGACACGTCAGTCATTCAGACTTGCATAATGACTTTCAAAGGTATTTTTTTACATTATTATTATTAAATTTATTATTAGCTGACAGTGTTATGATTTCTTTCAAGAAAAAAAAAATTATATATATATATATATATATTTAGATAAAAGCCTTAATGCAGCTAAGTGTTGGGATTGAAATGGAATAATTCCATGCATTTTCTTTTTAAGGAGTGTGAGTGCGCGGAAAAAAAACAACGCTCCCCAATGCACTTTGGAACTTTTTTTTAATGATTTCCCTTTTTTTGAAATATGTTGGATGCTACGGTACAAGAGATTTTGTTGTTGTTTTGTTTTCCACTGGTTTAGCTCATAAAATGTTGACTTATTTACATTGTAAACACATTTAAACACTTGAAATTGTGTATGCGTGTGTGTGTGTGTTTGTGTGTGTGTGTATGGAAGGTTCATGTCCCATTAGTCATAAATAATAGCAATCAAAATGGATTTTCAGACACCAATTTCAATCAGTTACATTCATTTTTGCACATTGGTTTGGATTGTAAGGCATGGTGCTCCTGTATGATCGTGCGTGCGTGCGCCCGAACGAACGAACGAACGAACGAACGAACGAGCGAGCAGATGCTGGTTGCTGGAAAGCCATGACAATAAAAACCTCTCAACCATCCCAGCATGGTTTGTTAACGCATCACTTTTTGTCACATCGTGGAGGTCATTGTGCTGACTAAGCTCCTGGTGAATACGTGCATACTTTAACTCCAGTTTAAAAAAAAACATTTATATTAACTCTTTAATTAATTTAATGAAGTAATTTGCTCAGGTAGCCATGGTTTAACGTGGCCCCGCCCCTCAGCAGCGCTTGTTCTTCAGCATGTCGAGCACCTTCCGGTTCTTGGTCTTGAAGGCCAGCACGAAGTGCTGGGGGCTCACCTTGCCGCGGCCCTCTTCGTCCACGTGGCCCATGAAGACGTAGTTCAAGCCTGGTGAGGTCACACACACAGAGCCTGAATGCGGCGGCGGTGGAACGACGGAGGGGAGGGGAGGGGGCCACGCGTGAGAATGTGCGCCACTTCCACATGGGTACGGTGGTACTCACCTCTCCTGACCAACGGGCACTTCTTACACAGGATGACAATCTTGGTGCTCATGGTCTTCCCCGCTTGCTGAATGGCCAGGTTGCCTTCTTTGTACACGTTCATGATGGACACAGTTGCGTGGACGCTGCCGCCATGCGCCACTGCCGAAATGACCGTGCCGCTAATCACTGTCACAGACAGCGGAAGAAATAAGACAAATTGGCTGACTGTATTTTCACAAATGGTCGCGCAAGAACACATTGGCTTGTTTGGACAATTTCACACTTGATTGGCGGGCGGGCGGGCGGGCAGGCAGCTAGGGCATAGCGTCAACTATTTCGACACACACAAGCAGTTGCAGAAGTACTACATTTTCCATAATTATGCCTTTCATATTTTGGGTTTCCACCCGAGCCTGAGGTGCCCACACCAAACACGGCCCCGATGCCAGTCGTCCTCCTCTTTTCAGGAATGCCAAGCAAACCAAGTCATGCGGTAAACATCCCGCAGAGGTAAACACCGGCGGGTGAATACACGTCTTTTACGGAGGCTTAACGCCACAGGAGCGCTTTCACTGTGGCCGTACTGTATGCTCGCCTGGCCTGGCCCGGCCCGACCCGGCCTAACCTGACCCGGCCCGGCCTCGCCTGGCCTCCCTCTCAAGGACGCCTGCCTATCCAGAGGCTCCTGACTTCAAGAACAGAATCATTGTCGATAAATGCTTCAAATAGGAAGGATAAATTGCGGACAGCCTCACCAAAGTTGCTGGAGCAGAAGTTGCTCTCCAGTGTGCCTCGTCGTTTGCACTTCTGCCGGCACAAGGCCACCGAGTACTTGAGTGCTGCAAACAAATGCGCGCATCAATAATACATTGTCATTTTTCCGAGCAAGATATCAATTTGTCTGTTGCGGAAATGGCCACGGCGCATGCCCCGCCCCCTTTTAAGGCACATCCATACCACAGTGGTTTACAGTAGCTTAGGATGAGCCCTGTTTTGACTTTCCAGCAATATTGTTCGTGATCAGCCGAGCGCAATGCCCGAATGGCAAACTAACAAGGCTACATGACCGGAGGCGCTTCTCCCCGAGCGTTGTTGCCATATCCGCCGAGATGTAGGATGAATGTTGCTACCTACGTATGGGCCTGCTCGTGACCGGCTGCGTGCTTGTGGGCGGCGGCGGCGGCGTGGTGACGGAGAACTTCTTGGGCCGGAACTTGTACTGGGCGATGAAGCCGTCGGCGGTCAGGCTGAGATCCGACAGGAACTGGACGAGGAGCCGGTTCCCCTCGGAGAAGACGGGTCTGCCAAGCCGTATGACATTGGGGATGTGCGAGACGGGTCGTGACACAACGAGCGAGGCGTGAGACCACCTACGCCGGGGGGCTGTCTCCGCAGTACTTCCCGATCCTCCTGGCGTCGTTGATCTCGCCGCCGTTGAAAATGGACACGTGGTCGTAGCGGCAGTAGTTATCACGCTCCACGTCGAACTTCTCGAACTTGACTTCGATGATCTGCGACCAAGGGGGGTGGGGGAAACGGGAGTCTTCCATCATCAAACAAGATGATTAGAGGGTGCCAGTGCAGTTTGTGGGATGACGCAAAAGCATCTCACATTCCAGCCTCTGGAAAAAGGCTTGAGATGATTTTTTTCAGCTCTTTACCTGGTTCTTTGGCGCCACTATGTGCCAGGAGCAGGTGACACCGGCTGGGTAGTCCCTGTCGGGCCAGTTGGGAGTTTTGAACGTTCCAGAAGGTTTGTCCAGTCTGCCCCCACAGTACTGATCCCCTGTTGAGACAAGGTTACTTATGTCCAAGGACTTGGACAGATCCCTCACATGAATGCTATGCTATGCTATCAGCATGACGTGGACCCCGAAGTGATGGGGGAGTCCACACACTTCCTTGACACCAATGACTTTCTTACTTTTGCGTATTGTTCACTTGGTAAATCAAAAGCTACAAAGCAAAGTGATTCGAAATGCCACTTCGCCATGTCGGGAAAGAAAAACTAGTCATAAGTGAGCCCTGTGATGGTGTTTTGTTGGACGGCAGGCAACATGTTGGAGCCAAGCCAGCTGCCTGTCCTACAGTTGCTCTGGAACGGGCAACCGGTTATTAAAATTCCTCTTGGAAAGCAAAGCGGACCAAGCTAGCCTGCAGAGAGGAAAAGGCTGTCTGACCATGTATGTGTTGTTCTTTGCGGGGGGGGGGGGGTTAGGGCTCAGCATAAATGCCCGAGAAATTTCACATCCGGCTGAGGGAAGATGTTGCTCGTTGTTGTCCAAGAAGGAGAGGCTACCTCTCTCGTGCGGCTGCGCGGCAGAGAAAACGGACAGGAAGCCGCTGCCGGCCGTGTTGGCGTCCGACACCATCTGCAGCGTCATCTTGTTGCCGGTGGAAACCAGCGCCCCCGGTTTGAACGTGCCGCAGAAACGCCCGAGTCGCTGCCCGTTGACGTGACCGCTGTACACGTCCACGTAGTCGTAGCGACACAGGCTGTCGTTCTCCAGGTCGAGGGAGCGGAACGACAGCACCACCACTTTGCCCTCCGGGACCTACAGGGGGCAGTGTGGATACATTACAATTGTTAGAGTTTCCAGTAGCGGGCTCGGTCGGACGTGACATTTCCAAATGACCGAGATCGGGAAACAAAGTCATGTAAAAAATACAATGTATGATGTTAACGCTGCCTTAGCATAGCTTTGTGACAAACTACGCGATTCAGGCTACATTGTCAGAGCTTTGTCATCTACTATTACAGTATTCGTGCCATTGATTGAGATTCACTGGTACTAATAGAAGAATATGTCTTTCTTTTCAGCCCTTTGTCAATTCAGATTAGAAAGCACACGCTAATAATACATAGGAACAATTAGAGTACAATTTGAATACATAGTGGCATGAAATAGAGCCATAAATAAATTGCTTGCTTGCTTACTTACTGTGATCCTCCACACGCATTTAGTATTTGGGGGGTAAACTCCTGGGTACCCCTGACTCCCGATTATTCCAGATTGTCCAGTGATGTTTCCCCCACATGTAAAAGAGGGCCTAGGGGAAACAAAACCAGAAGACTGAATACACAATCTGCTCCATAGTGAAGACAAGTATGCACGCAGTTAACCTTCTCTCCGACTGCCCGTTACAGACTTGGACGAGGAGGGCGAGACACCACGCGCAAACCAGCCCGGACACTCTCCACATTGTCGGCCTGCCTGACTGGAGCGGGCTGCTCGCCTGCTGCTCCGAAGTAAAGTGGTGGAAGTTCCCGCAGCAGTAGCAGCGGCGGCAGCAGCGGCAGCGGCAGCAGCAACGGTAGCAGCGAGTCTGCAGTCTGGAAAAGATGAATGCAGCGTTTGTTTCGATGGAGGAGGAGGGAAGAGGAGGAGGAGGAGGAGGAGGAGGAGGAGGAGGAGGAGGAGGACTTTTTGTTTTTCTACCAAAACATTATTTATCATGTTAACATATGCACATTATATAGAACATTAACAGTACGCACACAGCATTATATATAAATAAATAAATAAATAAATAAATAAATAAATAAATAAATAAATAAATAAATAAATATAATTCTTACTGTCATAACACAAATATAGCATCGAATTACATATTCTTTACAGATAAATAGTAACCACATATGCTTTACGTTATTGTATCGTCAATATTATTTTGAATACATTAGTTTTATTGTTTTAAATGTTTGTTTTTTTAACTTCGATTTTTAAAAAAAATCCAACTCAAAATATTTCTTTTTAACATGAAGGATTCCTTCTTATTCGTTGTAATACGGACGTTTTTCGGCACTTAGGAAACATGGCGTGATCGGTACTCGATTACAAATACGTAGCCTAGCTTTCACATTGGCCTCATATGATCCATTTGTCGGTGATCGATTGTGTTTGAGTCCCACACGGAAAAATGGCGGACCGACCGCCAGGAGGTTCTCAAAAGGCTAGCGCTAAGGTGAATTCACGCTTTCTGTTTGGAACCACTCCGGCATATTAGTGTAATGTGTAAACAAAAGTCGTATTAATATGGGCCGACCGGCGGTAAAAATGTTAACGATCGGCCGCGTCTAGCGTGTACGCCACGGTTAGCACTAACATGCTAACCTTCGCTTGTGTGGCCACACTTGCTACTGCGTTAGCTTAGCAACGGTAGCAGTTCCCGGTCGCAATCCCGACGGCCGCTTAAAGCTCGACTTCGATGCATATTACAGCGCATTAAAGGGAAATGTATGTATATCGCTAGTCTTGTTACGGTGATTTCACCTCTGTGAATGGAGATTACGTTTATCCAAGAGGCCTTAGAGTGCCAGTGGTGAAGGCCACTTTATTTATGCTAATTTACTGCTAGCATACGGACAGTAACGTGAGCTTTGCAATAACCATGTGAAAACAACGTGTTTTAAACTTCCCCGTCTTGAAGTAAGCAGTGCTACTGCCACTAGCTAATAGTTAAGCATATGAAGGTGGTGATGATGACAATGCCACGTGAGTCCACAACAGCCTCTCAGTTGTACTTTGCATCCAAAGGCGCTGCTCGAGAGCAAACTCAAGTCTTTCAGCATCGGCAAAATGTCCGTGGCCAAGCGAACCCTCAGCAAGAAGGAGCAGGATGAGATCAAGAAGAAAGTGAGTGACCGACCATGTAACGAGGGAAATGTCCGGCTCGCATACTCTGCACAAGGGTACCGATAAATGGTGTGAATTATTTTTGCCATTCCTGCGTTCAGGAGGATGAACGTGCTGCGGCGGAGATCTACGAGGAGTTCCTCGCAGCGTTTGAAGGCGGCGGCGAGGGGAAGATTAAAGCTTTTGTTCGCGGCGGGATAGCAAATGCCACAAAGGGTACCTAGCGTATTCCTGCATTTGAAATGAAAGTACACAGCTGCAGTTCGTTCACTGCCCGTTGCGCTAAGGCTGCTATTTTTTTCCGAATGTATCAAATGCTGTCGGTCTTTCCTAACAGAGGAGGCGGCGACGGACGAGAAGAGAGGCAAACTGTACAAGCCCAAATCCCGCTTTGAGAGCCAGTCCAAAAGCATCCTGCCCCTGGAAACCCCGGCTCAGTTCTTACCAGTAGACAAACGACACGTGAGTATTGCTTTGGGTTGAAAGATGCGAAACACACGTACACACTATTGTCATCCTTATTTTTTTGCTGCTGCTTTGCAGTTTGCCAAGAAGACCAATGAAAAGGAAAAGAAGAAGAGCAACCTGGAGCTATTTAAAGAAGAGCTGAAACAGTACGTCCCGACGTTCACTATCATCAGAGGCAGTCCGGATGCCTTAACCAATATAGAAGGAATTGTGATTTTTTTTTTTTTTTTCTTCTTCAATTTCCATTCAGAATCCAGGAGGAGAGGGATGAAAGGCACAAGATGAAGGGGCGAGTTAGTCGTTTTGAACCACTGGGTGGCACGGAAGGAAGACGTTCGTGTAAGTGTCCCGAGAAAGCTGCTCCACTGCGTGTGTGTTTTTTTTTCTTTTCATTTTCAACGGTGCGTGTGTAGTTTTGGACGACTGCGCGCCCGGTTCCCACGATGTCGGCGACCCGTCCACCACTAACTTGTATCTGGGCAACATCAATCCGCAGGTATGATCATTCAGTCTTGCACACATGTACGAAGCGGCGTCACACGCCCTGCTTTACGTTTTAGATGAACGAAGAGATGCTTTGTCAAGAATTCGGCCGCTACGGACCACTGGCCAGCGTGAAGATCATGTGGCCCCGGACGGACGAGGAGAGGGCACGGGAGAGGAACTGCGGCTTTGTGGCCTTCATGAACAGGAGGGATGCCGAACGGGCTCTGAAAAACCTCAACGGTATGTGCTTTGTTGGAAAAGGAGGCTTTTGAAAGCGCAAATGCCGACCATGGGCTTGAATGTGTCCAACCGACGCAGGGAAGTCAATCATGAACTTTGAGATGAAACTGGGGTGGGGCAAAGGCGTGCCCATTCCACCCCACCCCATCTACATCCCTCCGTCCATGATGGAGCACACCCTGCCGCCGCCTCCCTCGGGCCTTCCCTTCAACGCGCAGCCCCGCGAGAGGCTGAAGAACCCCAATGCACCCTTGGTCCCCCCACCCAAAAACAAGGAGGACTTTGAGAAGGTAACCACCTTTTCTTGTGCGTTTTCTCTCATTTTTAAAACTAAGTTTTGTTGTTAAATGTTAGCGTATCATGAGTGAAAGGTAGCTGCTGTTAGCCATCATTGTTGCTTAAATGAATTAGCTTAGACAGAATGTTGTGTTTTTCATAGAGGTGTTGACTAGGCCAGTGTCACTATTCAAATGCATTCTTTTCTTTATATTTCCCATGTTGCCTTGTTAACAATACTCACGTTCTATGTCTATTATCTGATGTGACTTCATATACAGACTCTGTCGCAAGCCATAGTCAAAGTGGTTATCCCAACAGAAAGGTACATGCTTTTTTTCCTTTTTTTACCCCTCTAAATTGGTGCACCAACTCAGAAAGCCAAACAAAACAGACAACATCCCATAATGATCATTTGATCACTGCATGCTGCAGGGGGGCTGGTCAGTGTGTTTGAGCAATGGTTCAAGTCGTCTCCCCCTACACACACACACACACACCCGTATGTGGCCATTATCATTCAAAGTCGGTCCAAATTTGGGCAAATTCAAAGACACGAACCTCTGTTGAACACGGTTAGTTCCGTCCAAATAGAACCTCATTAGCGCAACGACGACACATTTCGACATTCATTGCATGTTCTTTTCATGTAACTGCAAGTGTATTTCACTCGTGTAGTGTCTCAGTCTGAACACTAGAGTGCACTGTTTAAAAATATTACCACTGCATGCCTGACTCTATTAAAGCCCAAATTAGTCTCGTCTTTAGTACCGTTTAAGTACCGGAACATTTCTATGAAGTCGATGGAGTGCGTGATGCTTAATTATGGGGGGGTTAAAACTTCAATGGCAGTGAAGAGATAAATAAGTTCAAATAAAAAAAACAAAAAAAAACTGATTGCCCGGTTCCCCTCGTTAAGAGATTGTCATTACGCTAAATGTTCTAAATGCTCGTTTTCAACGTCTCCCATTTTTTTGGAATCACGGCCGTGCACACCCGCCATCTGACCATTGCTCACGTTCGCCGTCCTCCCCTCGTGGCCGCCTCGAGCCAATCCGGCCGGCCCCACTGCCAAATCCAAACAAGCCACTCTGACTTAGACTAGCCATGACCTTTGACAATGGCCTTGGTGAGCAGCACACGTTGAACTGTCTGCGGCAGCGCGGGACCCGAAAAAGGCGTCATGGGATGGATTGGGAAAGTATACGGGATTGTACCCCGCCATTGGTACGATCGGCTCCAATACCAAGTAATTGTGATCTGTGTTGACATCATGAATTAATGAATCCATCAAGTCCAATTTGGCCAGCATCTCCTAAGAAAAGAAAAGAAAAGAAAGAAATCACCGTCAACGATCCACTCGGCATCAGCGCTAACTCGTTGATGCTCTTTGGCACACATGACATCATGACATGACATGACAGCAGCCGGGGGGGCAGAGTGACACGCCGAGAGGCCACGTGGAAGCGGCGTCCTCTCAGTGTGTCACACGTGTCTTTCAAAGAGTCTGAGTAGTAGTTTTAAAATCAACTGCACTTGACCAGTAACCGACATCTGGGCATTCACACAAATTGATATTTGTCCTTCACATTGAAGTAGGCAAAGTGATAGATTGATTGTTTGCAATTTATGCATGGTCACATGACGCGTTTTGAACGTTGCCTTTCTTCTCTTAAGACGCATTTTAGTCTATAGCTAGCGCTCGTTCCTCGTGTCGAGGCTTTGGTAGTTTGATTGCAAAATATTTGGCAATAACCAATGCTGTTTTGACAAATCTATTGTTTCTAGGATCGAATTAGAAAATAGCGACTTTGACTTGCGAATCAACCGCAGCTAAAACAAAGGGCTTGACATAAGCACAAATGGAGACAAGTGACTCGAACATGGCAGTCATTTCAAAGGAATAAAGTCCTTTTTCTATATCGCCCGCCGCCGCCGTTGGGGAGGCAACAATTCAAAGCGTTTCCACACTGCCGAGCATAAATGGAAGTGTTTAGCGTAGCCCTTTAGACTTGCCAGCTGGTCTGAATCTGTTTGCTTTAACTGTGTCTTTCTTGTAGGAATTTACTCTCTCTCATCCACCGAATGATCGAGTTTGTGGTACGCGAAGGCCCAATGTTTGAAGCCATGATCATGAACCGGGAAATCAACAACCCCATGTACAGGTCGGCAGGCCGCCACCGCTCACCCCTTGTTGTCCTCCGTTGCCGTTTTCACATTTGCCTTTTGTTCTTCAACCCTGAAGGTTTCTTTTTGAGAACCAGAGCCCAGCGCATGTTTACTACAGGTGGAAGCTCTACACCATACTGCAGGTTTGGAGCACGCCCATCCAGTCGAGCGAGCGCGTGCGGCCCGTTCGGATTGGATTTTCACCCATGACCTTTCCAGGGCGAAGCGCCGGTCAAATGGCGAACGGACGACTTTAGAATGTTCAAGAACGGATCCCTGTGGCGCCCCCCGCCTCTCAATCCTTACCTCCACGGCCCGTACGACGAAGGCGACGAGGAGGAGGAAGAAGAGGACTCGCTCAAGAAAGGCTGCTTAAAAGAAGAGTAAGACGCAGGAAAAAAAAAAAAAAAAAGCTCCAAATTGTTGCCAAATGATATGTTGTACGTTTTGCAGCGAGCGGGACAAGCTGGAGGAGATGCTCCGCGGCTTGACGCCCAGGCGGGGCGACGTGGCCGAGGCCATGTTGTTCTGTCTCACGCACGCCGAGGCCGCCGAAGAGATTGTGGAATGCGTCGCAGAGTCCCTCTCCATCCTCAAGACGCCTCTGCCCAAGAAGGCAAGCGCGCGCGCGCGGACACACACACACACACACACACGCACGGACGAACGCACGCACACACACACACACACAAACACACAGACGCCTGGAACGATGGCTCATTCTTTTCACTCCAATCCACTCCGCTCACACTTTTGCAGATCGCACGGTTGTATCTGGTGTCCGACGTGCTGTACAACTCCTCTGCCAAAGTGGCCAACGCCTCCTACTACAGGAAATAGTGAGTGCCCGCTTACACATGTGGAGGGAGACAAAAAGTGGCTTTTTGCCAGTAGAATTGGATTTCAAGCTAGCTACTGCCAGCCAACTTTGAGCCATTTTCTTCTTTCCCCTTGACAGTTTTGAAGTCAAGCTCTGCCAGATTTTTGCAGACCTCAACGCCACGTACAAAACCATCCAAGGTCACCTTCAGAGTGAAAACTTTAAGGTATGCGCGGGAGGGAACGAATCCCCGTAAAGTTGGACGCCGTCGTTCAGCCGTCTCTTCTCTTGGCTCCCAGCAACGTGTGATGTCGTGCTTCCGAGCGTGGGAGGACTGGGCCGTGTATCCCGACCCCTTTCTCATCAAGTTGCAGAACATATTCCTGGGGCTCGTTAACCTGGCGCCCGACAAGGAGCCTGTGGGAATTCCCGTCGAGGTGAACGGGAAGAGTACATTTATTTACGCTCAAATATGGATTGGCGCTAACTCCAAAGGAAGAAAAAATGTGTCTGAACGCTAATGGTATCTGCAGTCCGAGCCCGCGGAGGACATCGACGGCGCTCCGATAGGCGAGTTCGCGGACGGCTCGCCGATCGAGGACGTGGACGGGATGCCCATCGACGGCGGGCCCATCGACGGAGCCACGATCGACGGAGCCCCGCTGGACGACCTGGACGGCGTTCCCATCAAGCCTTCGGAGGAGGACATTGACGGAATACCTTGTGAGTCGAAAATGGCACGTCAGATGAGCGTCCGCAAGTTATGTTGAAATGACTCTTGTCTTCTCTTGTCAAGTCGACCAGTCCAAGGAGGCCACTTTCAAGGTGGCACCCTCAAAATGGGAAGCCGTGGATGAGTCGGAGCTGGAATCTCAAGGTGGGAGGCGTCAAACGTTTTATTTTCACATGCAGTCGTAAGCTGTGTCTAAACGCCTCTTTTTTTGGGGGGCCTTTAGCTGTGACCACGTCAAAATGGGAAGCATTTGAGCAGCCCGAAGAACCAAAAAGGTGAGCTGGGATTGTTTTGCAGCATGGGCCGCCTGTGGGCCGCCTGTGGGCCGCCTGCGGGCCGCCAGTGGGCCGCCAGTGGGCCGCCAGTGTTGCTTCTTAACCAGCGGGCGTGCGGGCGTGTTTGAAGGTATGCGGAGAACAGCGACGAGGAGCGGAGTCCCCGCTCGGCGGTGGCCACCCCGAGCTACTCCAACCCCGCCAGGGACGACGCCGACCTGAAGGCCAAACTGAACGAGGAGAAGAGGAGCAAGCTCCGAGAGATAGAGGTGAGGGATGAAAGAAAACTTTTAGTGACCAGTGTGGAGGCGCAATCAATCAATGGCACCATCATTAAAGGGAAATGACATTTTTTATATGAGTCACAGCAAAATGTTTGTTAACATTGCCAACAAGGTGAAAGTCATGAAGTTCCAAGACGAGCTGGAATCAGGGAAGAGGCCCAAGAAGCCCGGTCAGAGCTTTCAGGAGCAGGTGGAACATTACAGGGACAAACTACTGCAGAAGGTAAAAAAAGTGCAATTGTGGCTCTGGAAGTTTCCTACTAAGTTTCCCGTTGTGCCGCTGCAGGAGAAGGAGAAGGAGAAACAAGAGCGGGAAAAAGAGCGAGAGAAGAGGGACAAAGAGAAAGCGGACACCAGGTTGAAAGACTTGAAGAAGGACAAGGAAGACACGCCCACCAGGAAAGACAAGTGAGTCAACCTTGCGCTCGCGGTTCCTCTCCAAGTTCCTTCTCCGTAATGAGCGTTCACCTCCCGCCCGGACAGGTACTCGTCCCCGGCCGTCGAGAGGAAGCGACGACACAGCAACTCCCCCAGCCCCTCGCGTGGCAGCAGCAGCAGACGGGCCCGCTCGCCGTCCCCCCGCTCGGAGCGGTCTGAGCGTTCGTACTCAAAGGATACGTCCTCGCGCTCTTCTCACAAGGACTCCCCGCGCTCTTTGGTTAAGAAGTCCTCAAAGAGGTAGTAGTACACACAAAATGAATGAATGGATGGATGGTCGCAATCAAAACGGCTGACTAAGCTCAGGCCGAGCATATTATTATTTTTAAAATGGAAACGTGCGTTAGCTCAATTGTAAATTCAGTCGCTCTTCATTTGGCATCCTTGTGTCCTCCCAGATCTCCGTCATCACCTCGCACGCCCAAGCGCTCGCGGAGGTCGCGCTCCCGGACGCCCAAGAAGTCGAGCAAGAAATCCCGCTCCAAGTCTCGGTCCCCGCACAGCCGATCTCACAAAAAGTCCAAGAAGAGCAAACACTGACAACCTTTAACAAGCAGAGCCGCCACTGTGTCACGGAGTTGATGGGGCCGTTGTAATATAAAGACAATGAAGCGTGCATGGGCGGGCCGGGCCGGGCCGGGAGTCTCCTTTCTGTTTTATATTGTATAAAAAATCTGCGTGCGTGTGTGTGTGTGTGTGTGTGTGTGTGTATGTATGTGTGCGTGCGTGCGTGCGTGTAGCCCACAAAACAACACTCAATTTGATACGAGTGTGATGACAATAGTCCGCCGTTAATTCATGCTGTCATTTTCTGTTTTTGTAGTCCTCATTGAAAATAATTCCTAATAAAAGTTTCATTTTCATTCCGCTTTGTGTCTCAGAAGTCCTTAAAAGCCAACATCATTTTTTGGGGGGGAGGAATAACGCAGCATTTTTTTTTTTTTTTAACAGTTTGTACCACAACTGTAAAAAATGTTTGTTTTTTTGTATAAAAACTATGCATTTGTTTTACAATTGAATTTAATTGCGCACTCTGCTGTAAAAAAATGTTTTTGTCTAAAATCGACGCATTTGTTTTACAATTGGATTTAATTGTGCACTCTGCTATCGATTAAGAAGTCTGTCGTCAAGTTGAAAGGGACGCCTTTTCCTTAGTTTCGGAGAGCTGCGCATGCGCAGGACCCGGAGGTGAAAAGAGTACAATTTTCGTCACTGTGGCGTCCTAGCAAACATGCAAGCTTTCTTTTCCGAACCCCGACGGCAGCATGCATAACGAGAAGGTACATAATTGCTATTTTACGCTTTCATTTTGTGATACATGACGCTCGTCGGGTCGGTCAGCTAATCCGTAGCGTCAGCACGTCGGCGGGGAATTGGCGTCGTCGTTCGGTTTCTCACGAGCATGTTGCTCCTTTTAAGCGCTTTACACAGCCACGATGTCCTCGAATGTTATATTTTCCTCAGAAAAGAAGCATGGAAGACACCTGGTCTGCTGCCGAGCTGAAAAGACTACTTTCCAGGACTAAGGAGCAGGAGAAGGAGCAAGAGCACGACAGAAAGCAGCACCGCGGTGGAGAATCCGCGGAGAGACGTTCTAGGGACTCCCGAGGGGACCGAGACCACAGGTCATTACATAATACAAGACTCCAACTTTATATTTCATTGATTCTGCTCAGTCAAGTCATCTGAAACACAAAAAACACATCCCATCCCTGCCAGAGACCATCACGGAGCCAGACGGGACTTGTACGCAGAGGAAAGAAGGGGTGACCGGGACAGGAGGCCGGAGCGAGACAGGTTGGAGGACACGAGCGGACGTGCACGCGGCTCCAGAGAGGACAGAGACAAGCGGGATAAATGGAGGCCGAGGAAGGGACATGAGGAGGAGCGGGAAGACGCACTCAAGAGAAAGGAGGGTAAGGAGAGGCGAAAGGACGAGCGGGATAAAGAAAGACGGCGGGACGAACGGGACAGGAGGAGACACCAAGGGAGACGGGACGACCAAGACGGACGAGAGAGGTGCGACGACAAGAAGCCATCGAGGGAAGAAAGAGGTAAACCTTGGCGATTTTGTCAGTCACTTTTCCAGAGTCTCGACATGTCACATCCCCACAGAACAATACCGAAAACAAAAAGAAGAGCGAGAAAGGAGACACAAAGAGAAAGCGTATCACGTAAGCATTTCCAATGTTACCTACGGACATTTTACCCGGTGCTAGTTTGACTATTCCTCGCCGCCCTTCAGGATGAAAAGCTGAGGCGAGAAGAGGGGGCAGAGGAAGAGAGGAAAAGACGGAAAGAGAGGCGGCAAATAGGTGACGCTGAGAGACATCACAGCAGCTCCAAGGACTCCAGACCGAGTCACAGCCGTGAGACCAAGACGAAAAAAGCTGAGGTCAGTAGCTGCCTCATCCTTTCAAACCTAAATACATGACGTCGTTTGTCTACTTGATGCGTTCAGGGAACGTGGCAGCTAAAGACGCTGGCAACGTGCTAGCAACATTCCAAGTCCCACTCAACATTTTTTTTTCCCCGGTGTAGAGTTTACATTGCTTCCGATATTTTTGTGCAGGTAGCCGAGCATGAGCCTTCGCCAGACTACGAAGATGACTTTGAGGTAATATGACTCCGCCCACTCACATTTCTTAGTGCTGTGTCTTATATTCCGTTCATTTTTTTCGTACCTGTCATTTGTTAACATTTGCATGCTCGAATTGGTTTGCTTAACAAGAAAGCGGTAAGGGTATTTTTTTATTTTTTTTACGCCCGTTTGTGCAATGCATCATTTTTTTCACCATTCATTCACGTGTCACTCCGGCAGGATTACGAAGAGGATTTCGACGAACTGGACGAGGACGCAGAGGAAGAGGCCGAGAAACTGGAGCTGGGCGAGGAGGTTGAAGCCATCCAAAAAGCCATGGGCGAGGAGAACGAACGTGTCCGAGTCTCTATTTCTACTCTTAGCAAAGACAGAGGAGAGGAAAAGCCTGAATTGCCCAGAGGTTGTTCTGATGTACCATTTCCAATCAAATCGCTGCATGTGGACTAAAAATGATTCCTTCACTGTCAGTCAAAAGCTCAGATGAGAGGAGCAGCAGAGGCTCCCAGCGAGGAAAGTTTATCGACTTTGTGGCGGCGAAGCAGCGAGAAGTCGACAAGAAAGTGGCCATGAAACAAAAGTAGGCTCGGAAGATATCCGAACTGGATCTTTCATTTTTTTCTTAAAGGGCCAATTTAATTCCCTCAATTTTGCAGGAAACGCAGCGCCGAGCTGCTTCGTTTAATGGATCTGGATTTCTCCACCACCTTCTCCCTTCTGGATCTGCCTCCCGTCAGCGAATATGACATGTACATCCGGAACTTTGGAGCTGCAAACACAAAGCAGGTCAGTTTGCGTGACACGTCGTCACATTCTGTGCTGCTGCTGATGATGATGGTGATGGTGGTGATGATGATGACGGTGATGGTGATGATGATGGTGATGATGATGATGATGATGGTGGTGATGATGATGATGATGATGATGATGATGATGATGATGCTGATGCTGCTGCTGCTGCTGCCGCTGCTGCTGCTGCTGCTGCTGCTTCCGGCCAATCCCCCCTCCAGGCTTACGTCCAGTGCAACGAGGAAAATGCCGAGCGGGACGTCCAGACCGAGGAGGTGGACTTGAGTGACAAGTGGACGCAGCATCCCGCAGAGCACAGCGGTGCCTGTGGCGGTAGGACACAAACAAAACTGTCTCTCCATAAACACAAAATGTAATAATGTGTCAATTGCAACAAATTGACCATATATTGAATGAAAGAAAAACAGCTACTCGCATTTGTTTTATCCTACCGCTAGAGAGAGCCGGTGTGCCAATATAACACAACGGTTTATTTCAACAATTTCTTGCCTTTTTGTCCCGAAGATCCAAAGCGGTCACATGAAAGTGGAAACGTGAACGGAATGAACTTGGATTCAAGACGTTTGGCCGTCTTCTTGCGTGCCGCCTCCCAGGTGACTTTTCTCTATTTGGATAGCTTGTTAGCTCCTTGTCATTTTTGCACCCGGTCGACGACAGGTAATGGCGGTGCTGCTGGAGGAGGATCACACCGAGAGGAGTTCCTTCAAGGGCCGGACGACGCAATCGGACACCCTGTCTTTCAGCGACGGAAGTCTGCGGCTCAACATGGACTTGCCTTTTCTCCGCGGTGCGCAGGTGCCATCACGTGGGCTTGAATTGACCATACGTGTTGAAGTCAATTCATTTTGGTTGTAATCCAGGTCGCGCCGTCAGCCAGGTGCTCTTCTCTCAGGCGCAGAGACACACGCTCCTGTCTGTTCACAAGCCGCCAGCTTCACCCGATGATGCCGAGCAGCATCGCGACTGCACCGTCATCTGCGTGTGGAACATGTGGGAGCCGTCCAGACCGCAGAAGATCCTGCTCTGTGATTCAGAGGTGCCTGTCTCGTCTCGTGGCTCCATTTATCGCCAAGTGCGCTCACGTATGTTTCAAGCGGCCACTCCTGCCCATCTTCTCTCAGGTGCAGTGCTGCTGTTTCAGCCCGGGAAAGGCCACGCTGGTGTTCTCCGGCACGTCCGTCGGCTCCGTGGCGCTGTGGGACCTACGAGAGCCCGACGGCGACCACCAACGGCTGAAGGTGGGCGGCGAGGAGTGGACCTTCAGACGGCCTACCTTCTCTACCGGTATGTCGTCGCGTATATTATAGTTTCCATTATATTAGTTTCCTGTTCTCAGGAGGTTGCGGCCGCTTCAAGCTTTTTTGCTTGCAGATGCAGTGCCCTCGGCCCATTCCCTGCCGGTGACGTCGGTGGAGGTCGTTGCCACCAACGCCGGAGTGGTCTTTTTAGCATCCGAAGAAGGTGGAGCATCTCGTATGCCCGGCCGGGATGAGGAGGAATGTGTTCAAAGTGTCCTAATGAGAAACATCTCCTCTAATATCCAGAATTGTTGGGCTTGTCCTTCCGGTTGGCCTCTCTGGATGAGAGCGGGCTCTTGAATCTTTGGGTAGGTCTTTTTGTTTGTTTAAAAGGCAAAGTATTAAAGGTTGTTCTGTCTGCGGCCTGTAGGTGGTAGTGCAACTTCCCAAAGGCAACGAGGCAGGCTCCCAGACAGATCTAGGCAAGTTCATGTTTTGTTTTCCTTATAAACATACACTTTTGAATTGCAAATGCTCTGTCTGAAGTTGCATATTAAAAATAAGCACTTAGATTCGCATCCATCAATACGTTTGTGATGTTGACAGATTTAGTTCTTCACTAATAGCTCTGCTGGGATTCAAAAAAATCCAAATCGCCCTCTGTAAATGTCAGTCTGAGAGGGGAGAGAATGTCCAGGGCTGGGCTGGGCTGGGCTGGGCTGGGCTGGGCTGAGCTGGGCTGGGCTGGGCTGGGCTGGCCTGGGCTGGGCTGGACTGGCCTGGGCTAGGCTGGGCTGGGCTGGCCTGGGCTGGCCTGGGCTGGGCTGGGCTGGCCCGGCCCGGCCCGGCCCGGCCCGACCCGGCCCGGCCTGGCCTGGCCTGGGGACCTCACAGCTGTCTTGTGTGCCAAACATACTGCGTTGCGTGCGCTCGTATTTCTTTTGCAGGTCTGAGGCCGGGTGGAAAAGTGAAGCTGCTGCACAGCTCCGCCTGCGTGACGGCCGAGGGGTGAGCTATGACCAACATCGTGTGATGATCGTTTGTCAACGCCGGGCGAGCCCGCTCAAAATAGGCTGGCGGCCGCAATGGATTTAAGGGGAGCGGGAGGGGGCAGGTCACATGATCTTGTTGGTTATGCTGTTGATTTGATGGCCTCAGCGTTTGATGGTAACATATCTGCGCACCAGTGGTTTTTGGATGGGCATCTTAAAACCCCTGACCTTTGTCTACCTCGCAGGGCGTCAGCGTCGCAGTTGGACAAACCAGGGGCGCCGCCGCCGCAGTGCCTTCATCTGAAATTTCTTCCCACTGACCCCAGTCATTTCTTCATCGGCACCAACTTGGTGAGCATGGGCCAAATTTCAGAAATAAAAGTTGGAAGAGGTTTTAAAACGACATACGTTCCTTCCACTCAAGGGTCTGGTCAGTCACGGCACCACTCAGGGTTTGAAGGCCCTGCCCAAGCGCTACACCTCGCAGGAGTCGGCCACCCGGCTCGTTGATGTCAGCGCCGTCCACTTTTCTCCTTTCAGGCCAAACTTGTTTTTGGTAATCAAATGGAATCTTAATGACTGCTCTGTAATTCTAGCGAGGCTTTTAACGTTAACACGTTTACCTGCCAGGTGGGCTGCGGGGACGGCAGCGTACGGTTACACGAGGTCAGCTGCGAGAAACCGGTGGACGAGTGGACGGACGGCACGGCCGGCGAGGCGGTGGTCTCGCTGCAGTGGAGCCAAACTAGGCCTGCGGTCTTCTGGGTGTTGGACGCCGCATCTCGCCTTCATATCTGGGACCTGCTGAAGAGCGACAAAGCGCCTGTTGTCACAGAGCGCCTGGACGCGGACAGGTGATTTCTGAAACGCTTCGGGGAGGAACCGAGCCCGGCCGCAAATTGTGAAAATCAATTTGACTTTCTCAGGCTGACGGCCATGGCTGCATTTGGAGATCCGGGACAACAGAACATGTACTCTGGAATAGCGACGGCACACCGTTCGGGTAAAATCGAAATGCACTATTTCACAAGGGAGTTCACTGTCCAAAGTTGTGAAGAAGAACAAGCATTAGAAGCAAAGATTGTACAATCTCTTTGAAACACATTTTGTCAGTCGTGTATATAGTTGCATATGTAAATTTCAACTTTTGTGTTTTCCTTTTAAAGCATGAAAGATGACTTCACTGTTTATTTGTTTGAGAAATACGTGTACATATTGTGTAAAAAAAAAAAAATCAAAATTTTTTTTTTAATGATTGCTACATTTTTTTTAATTGCAGCAGGGTAAAAGCTGCCTATCGACAGAGTAGCGATTTAGTACACGGGACACCAAATGAGTTGGAAACCAACGTTTGTTATTTAAGAAATGAAGTATGACGACTTGTGCCGCTGCTCACCATTATGACAAAAGTTACATTCTGTTGAGTATAAAAAGATAGGAAAAGAGTACAGGGCATTCATGTCCATCATTCTGCTGAGTCTTTATCATAATTGAGCAGGTCGCAAGTGAGCACAATGTCCGAGCGTCCGCAGTCCTTCAGCACTTTTTTGAGGAGGTTGCCGGTGGCGTCCGTGTCCGTTGACTCGTCCAGAGGCCAATCCAGGAGCTGAGCGCTGGAAGGCAGCTCGGGGAGTCCCGGTTGGTAGTCCTCCAAGGGGTTGGGGTAGAGCAGCTGGCGCATGGAGGCCACCCTCGCCGCCGTCCTCACCGCCTTGACCAGGCCGGCGGTGGTCAGCGGGTTGAGGGCGAGGGCCAGGCTCCGCAGGGACGAGCAGCAGCCCAGGGAAGGCAGCAGCGAGCCCAGCAGCTCGTCGCTGAGGCCGCAGCCGCTCAGCGACAGGTGGCGGAGGCTGCTCGACGCTTGCGACAGGAGCCGGCGCACGGAGGGCAGCGAGCGGGCGTCCAGACGGTTTTCGCTCAGGTCCAGCTGCTGCAGGGAGGAGGCGTGCCGGCTGCACGACAGGTAGGACAGATCGCCCGCGCTCAGGCTCAAGTAAGGCAGCTCCAGCACCTCCAGGGGCTGAGACAGGGAACTGAAGAAGACATTGAACAACGTCTCAATAACCAAAGGAAGAAATGCTTTTAGGCGTGTCTCTACCTGAGCAGCACTTGAAGTTGTCCCGGCAAACGCAGCGCAGTGAGGCTGAGACGTCGCAGTCCCCGTAGCTGCGCCAGACCCTGGGAGAGGTCTCGGAGCGCCTCCTCCTGCCCCGGCTGGTCCCGCCGAAGGTCCAAGTTGCAGTAGTGCAAGCAAAGGGAGCTCAAGTTGGGGAAGGCGGCCAGCCGAGGCAGCAGCTGAGCCAGACCCGCCACGCCCAGGTTGCTGTAGCGCACGTCTACCCCCAGCAGGCCCCGAGGCGGCAGCAAGTCCAGCAGGGTCCCGATGCTGGACACGGAGACCTCCTCCACGTGCAGGTACCGACACTGTAGCTCCAGGGGTCCCGCCGCGCTCAGGGCCGCGCACACGCGCTCCCAAGAGCGGGCGTTGACGAAAAGGTCCGCCCTGACTTGCAACGGCGTGCCACTTTCCTTGCCGCCTCCTTCCATCGATGAGCTCTCGCGCCTCTTCTCTGTCTGCCTCACCTCCTTCACCAAATCCGCTTCCCCTGAAACTCCAACAGACCCTTTCATGCAATTGCTCGTGTCACCAGTTGCCTCCTTGACTCTCTTGCGCTGGCCCCTCTCTCGTTTCACGTCACTGTCTCGTTCCAGAGCGCAGAGCCTCTTCCTTTCTCCGGCTCGGGCCTGGACCACCATGGTGCACAGCGCTACGGTCAGGGACCATCCCCCCATAGAATCCACTGTTGGACCCTCGTCCCCTTGCAGACCGCAAAGGTCCAGTACTTGCAGGGCAGATCTAGTTGCGGGGGGGGGGGGGGGGGGGGGGGGGGGGTTGGGGGTTAGGGTTAGGGTTAATGAGCTTACTAAAAACATCAACTATGCATAAAGTGTATAAAAAAAAAAAGCAATCTTGCTGTCCCACCTTCAATCACACCCATCCCATGTTTATTTTAATTGTCATTCAAAAATGTAACAGACGCACTTTTATTGAATTAAAACCATTCTTGTCAATTGAAAACGTTGAGTAACATTGTAAATATTAGATCCAAATCAGACTAAATATGTTGGGGGCAGTTTGTGGCCGCTTCTCCAATATAAAACAAAATGTTCTTTATGATCTTCAGATTGTACGGGAGTAGCAGTCAGCATCCATCACCAACCTCTGATCGGAGAGTCCCCTAACGACAGCGAGCAACAGAGCCTGCACACAGAGGCGACTCGGCGGCCGCTGCCCTCGGTTCCTGCGCCCGCCGACTCGCAGCCGTCGCTCGGGCCACTTCTGCACCAGTTCCCCGACGGCGAGCGGTCTGCATCCGGCGAACGAGGCCTCCAGTAGCGGCCCGTACAGTTCGCGGGGCACCCAGCGCAGCCAGTGTGGCGACGAGCTATGATCGCTCACCACCTCCTTCGCGCACAGGCTCAACAAGGAAAGCGCCATCATAGAGAAGACATTCGACGTTGACGACAACACTTGTTATTATTAGTATTATTGCTTTTAAAGTGATCAGCAGCATATTAACAATGACCAGGAAGCTAGTGTTTGGTCCTTCATCTTTGCGATCGAGTGAGTGAGCGAGCGAGCGAGCGAGCGAACTGGCTGCCTACGGTAAACGAGAAAGCTCAATTCAAATAGAACCAAACGCGTTCTTGCCGAGGCTCCTTGTTTTGACATGTCACTGACGCAGCAGATATTGAATAGTCAAATATTCCTATTTTCACAATTTTGCCCACATTTACAAATGCAATGGCCTGTTATTAGGTGTGGCCAGTTATGGTGTACCTAATGAAGTGTCCAGGAGGGACGTCACAAACAAAACAGCCAATGTGGCCCGTTTCACTTTCAGTTCAGTTTTGGCCATGATTTTTCCCTGATGAAGTGGCCTATTATCAGGTACACCTGAAAATGGCGGTGTACCTAATGGAGTGTCCATAAGTGACATCACAAAGAAACCAGCCAATCAGGAGGTGGAGGTGAGGGCGGATGTGGCACTTTACATGATTTTTCCCTAATGAAGTGGCCTGTGATTAGGTACACCTGAAAATGGCGGTGGACCTAATAAAGTGTCCGTGTGACGTCACAAAAACAAGCCAATCAGGAGGTGGTGGTGGTGAGGGCGGGTGTGGCACTTTTTACCTTCAGTTAACCTTTGAAAGTTTTATGTTTTCTTATCAGCTGTCGCGAGAGCTGTGATTGTTTTTCCAAGCACCTCAGATAATATTTGTCAAACGTCTGTCTGGCTTCCCGACCGTTACAGTTGCGGCTCAGCTGGGGGAAGCAGACGGTAGGCGTCCTGGTGGTGGGGCCGGCGTACAGGCGCAGGTCTCGAGCCGCCGCCGACGACGTCTTGGGCAGCTTGACGCACGAGAAGGGCGAGAAGACTTGCGGCTTTGCCACGGACGGCGAGGCCGGGATGGGAGGTGCGGTCGAGACGAGGAGCCAGCCAGCCGATGGAGGTAGGAGAGGGAGGGAGGGACGGACGGACGGACGGACGGCGTGGACGGGAAGCGTGTCTGCTCCAAGCCTAGAACGTGAGGAAGCTGCGGCATCTGTTTACACTTTTACACTGTAGTTGATGGTGTTATTATACCTAATGTGTTTGGGTTTCAATAAAAGGTTGAACTAGGAAAAAAAAAACAACTTGTACATTGTCGCATTCTTATGACGTAGAGCGCATGAAACTGACGCAATGACGCATTCATGGGGGGGGGGGGGACAGTGAATGACCGCTAGGTAGCAGCAAAATCTCAATCTTTTTGCGTTTATGGCAGGCCTACGGCATACTGCAATACATAGTATATATATATATATATATATATATATATATATATATATATATATATATATATATATATATATATATATATATATATATATATTATATTGTTGCATGAGTCAAAGTCTTAGGATATTGTGATTATTTTTTTCCCTCTTTGTGACTTTCTTTCATACCAAACAAAATGCCTTCTGCTATTTTCAGCAGCTCGAGTGAACTCTAACTTGTGGCGTTCCTACGAGTGTTTCAGAGGTTGTGGGTTCGATTCTGACGCAGCCTTCCTGTGTGGACTTTGCATGTTCTCCATGTGCCTGCGAGGGTTTGCTTCAGAAAATGGATGGCATTTTTATGGCTGAGCGCCATTCCCATTGGTTCAATATGGAGACTCCAATCAAGCAAGCATATTGAGTAAGCGCCATAAAAGCCATTTATGACGCTTTACGACTTGCTGGAGCGCACAGTCAAACTGAGCCTCGCCATACTGGACAAATTCATGTCGTAGACGTCAGCAGGCGTCCGTGATGTGGACATTTTGGCCATTGTTGCTGGTGGCCTTGACTTTGGCGTTCTTTACTGAGCCTTGTTTGATTTCGCACTCTACCTGCGCTAATGACTCATATATACCCGAGGATTGTGCGTGCGACTTCACGGACGACCGTGGCGACGAGCGACGCTGTAAGTCACTCGAGCGCACGCACGCACGCACGCACCCGACTGATATGTTGATATGACAATAGATGGTAACTCAACGAAATGGATGCCACGGGCCTCACTGAAATGGCAACAGCAAGGAAAGTTCTAAAAGAAATGAAAAGATCTTTTCCGTCTCACAGGTTTCAACTCTAAGAGATGTGACTTTAACGAAGGCTTCTGTGACCTGATCCAGCCCTCATCGCAAGCGCTTTCTCAATGGAAGAGAACCACGGCGGTTGCGCTCATCCAAGGCGACCACACCGGCAACCAATCAGGTTTGAGACCTTGGGTTACTCTCTGCGCTAAAGAAAGGCTCAATCAATACACTTGCATTCTTCAGCCTATTTCCTGTCCCTTGTGCCTGAAAGAGGAGACGCTAGCACCGCACAGCTAATAAGTCCTCAGTTTGGGCCTGCCGACACCTGCCAGGTAGCACCAAATCCAGGCGTCTCCTTTTCAGACCGCCCGAACCGTAACCCAAACCATTTGTGCGTGTTCGTCGCTAATGGCACGCGTTCTCATTAGATGAGCTTCTACCATTACGTCTCGGCCCAACACGGAGCGCTTCAGGTTCTGATGGAGAGCGGCCCCCAGGGTCACGGCACTGTGCTATGGAAGCGGTCCACTCCAGCCCAAGCGTGGCAGCGAGCTGTTGTCCACTTTTCCAGCAACAGCACTTTTCGGGTGTGTATGGTTTTGATATTCTTCTTCTTATTTGAATGATTTTCATGGTTCAAAATGTACTTGTTTTGCTCAGTTGATCATTTTTGTCATGAAATACAATACGACTTGATTTATACGTATTGTGGCATTTTGAATGAAAGTTTAAAAGCCCAACTTTTCAATCCAAGCTTCTTCCACTTCCTCCTCCCCCACACGCCATATACGACAGTAATAAAGATCCAAAGTCACAGATAAAGACGCCTCGCGGACTTTGTCACTGCGTGCACCCAGAGCAAACCTCAGGGGATGTCGCAAAAAAGACCTCTCAAATACAAACACATACATGTCAATTACGTGACGTCAAAAAAATCTATATTTTGTGTGTTTGTCTGTCCACCAGGTGGTAATTGGAGGGAGTCTCACAGAGGACAGTGACGCAGCAGAGGTGCTGGCCATCGATGACGTTTCCTTTAGTCCCCACTGTGAGCCAGGTACTGACATGTCTACAAACATTTCTAGAATTCACGTGGAAAAAAAAAGCGTTCAAACGTGGGTTTTTTTGTTTTGTTCCGCAAGTCTTGCTTCCGAGTGTGCCCCCACCTACCGTTGCTTGCCCGCCGTCCTGGTACGCTTGCGAGGGCGGCGGCCCGTGCATCGAGGCGGACAAAGTGTGCGACTTCACCCGGCAGTGCCCGCACGGTGACGACGAAAGCGACTGCCGTAAGCGCTTTGGTCGAAAATGGATTGATTTGAAAACAATTGCATTTCGTTTGAAATGGAGCCAAACTACTGAAAAAGAGGCGATAGTGTCCGACATCTACCTACGTCTTCCTCCAGCTTCGGAATGCGACTTTGAAGACGGCTCCTGCGGCTGGTACGAGCTCACCCTCGGTGACGGTTTTGACTGGGTCAGAGGCTCGTCCGCCGACGTCCCGCCGGAGTATTACGGTCGCCCGCCTCCTCCGGACCACTCCAGTAACAGCACGGAGGGTACGAGCAGATCCCTGAACACCAAATGCTCCATCCACCGTCTGTTGTTTTTTGCTTTTGGTCCCAAGAGCTTGAGTGTGGCAAGTCTGCAGATATGACACAATTCCTCTGCCTGCGTATCATGAAATATGATCCGTACAACCTGGAATTGAAGTAGCAGTGTCAGGTCAAGGAATAGAACACCACGGGAAGCTGAATTGTCGCTCCGTTGCAGGTCACTTTATGTTCATACTGAAGAACAGCAGCAGTCTTTACCCGAGGGCGGTTCTCAGAGGACCGTGGTTCCAGCAGTCGGCCTCCGGGTGCACCATGAGCTTCTGGTGAGGCCCACGGGTGGGTCCTCAGCGTCCTATTTAGCTCAATTGCCACACGTCATGCCCTTTTGCCAACTCGTTCTAGGCATTACAACTCGGGCATATCCGTGGGGGCCGCCGACATGTACCTCCGCATCCGAGGGGTCCAAAACAACACCATCATATGGAGGACTTTGTACGAGCAAGGCAGCCGCTGGAACCGGGTCAGCGTCCAGCTGGGTCGCATCACGCGGCCCTTCCAAATCGCCCTGGCGAAAATCAGCATGGGCGTGTTTGACGGCATCTCGGCGCTGGACGACGTGTCCTTCCACAACTGCTCCATGCCGGCCGCCGCCGTCCAGTGCCCGCCGCGCACGCATTTCCACTGCACGCGCACCAGAGCGTGCGTTGATCAGCTGTTGCGCTGCGACTTGGTGGACGACTGCGGCGATGGTTCGGATGAAGAGGGCTGCTGTGAGTGTTTTTTGCCAACCCCGTCCATTTGAGTAGGTCATGAAGGATTGCCGTTCTGCAGCCCCCGAGCTGCAGTGCAACTTTGAGGAGGGCCTGTGCAGCTGGAAACAAGAGGCAAACGGCGGCGGCGGCGACGTCTTCGACTGGACCCGCACCCGCGGCCCCACCCCGTCTTTCAACACCGGGCCCTGGAAGGACCACACGCTGGGTACCAGCTACGGCCACTACCTCTACATGGAGTCTTCCGTCCCCCAAGAGTTCAAGGACACGGCGGTGCTGCTGAGCCCGGCCTTCCAGCCCACCCACGGGCGCGGCGAGGACCCCTTCGACTCCCGCAGCCCGTGCGTGTTCCGCTTCCACTACCACATGTTTGGCTCGCACGTGTTCTGCCTCGCCATCTATCTGAGGACCGCCTCGACGGGCCGCGGCCAGTTGCTGTGGGTAGGCTACGGGGACCAGGGCAACGTTTGGCACAGGAAGACTCTTTACCTCACCAGCGCTCGACCCTTCCAGGTATGACTCGGCCTGTGACAAATTTCCCGGTCAAAGAAAAGTGCTTTTATTTCCCTGCGGTGTGGCCAGATCGTAATTGAAGGTACAGTCGGAGATGATTTCAACGGGGACATTGCCATCGATGACCTCTCCTTCCTGGGCTGCGTCCCGCACCGAGGTAGGTAGGTAGGTAGGTAGGTCGGTCCGTACGGACGGACAGACGGCCGTCAGCTCAGCTCGGCGACGGAGCGATAAAGCTGCGCCTCATTTGCCGAGGAAGGCGAGCTCCCCGAGGCCAACGCCACGATCCCCGCGGTGACCACGCCGGCCCCCTCGGTTCAGCCCCACCGTTGCCCCCAAGGGGAGTTTGCGTGCGCTTGGCTCGGCCAGTGTGTGGCCCGTGGCAAAGTGTGCGACTTCAGGCGGGACTGCTCGGACGGTTCCGATGAAAACGACTGTGGTAAAAATGATGCTCTTGGAAAAGAAATGGTTGGAAACTTGATGAATTGAGCGTCTCAACCTCTTTCTTTCTTTCTTTCTTTCTTTCTTTTTTCCCGCAGTGGCCGAGGGCTGCGATTTTGAAGGTGGCAAAAGCTGCGGTTGGGAGACGATTGCCCCGTCCCCGGTCTCCTTGCACGCATTCCGCTGGTCGCCTGACCAAGGGGAGAGCGTTCACGCCGGAGAGCAGTACCATCGTCCCGTCGCCGACCACACCCTGTGAGCAAGAGCAGACTGCGTACTAATGACGACGAAGCGGCACTTTCTCTTTGCGATTGATTGACCGCTCGGCCGACGTCCGTTCCCAGGGGCGGCCCCGAGGGTTGGTACATGTGCGCCGACAGCTCCAACGGCGGCTACGGCCAAGCCACCGACCTCCAGACGCCAGTCATCGCGTCCACCGGGCCGCATTGCAGGCTGGTCTTCTGGTACCACATGGGCGGATTCACCGTGGGCTCCCTGCAAGTGAGACGGCCGAGCGCTGCGGCGGGAATCGCTTCTTGCACCTTGTTAGCGTCGACAGCTGTACTCTTTTGCAGCTTTTGCTGAAGCGTGGTAACATCACGCATGAGGTTTGGTCTCAGAGCGGTAACCAAGGCAACAAGTGGAGACGAGGTGAAGTGTTCTTGGGGCTGTCAAATGACTTTCAGGTATGGAAATGCTTTTACTCTAACACGCCGCTATTCATGAGTGCATGCTCATTTGGAGCATCTGTACATTTCTGCCAGTAAGGACTTTCTTCTTTTATGGCAAGTCATTCAAACATTCGGGAAACTCCATTTTTTTTTTTTTTTTTTTTTAACAAAATGCAGCACCGCTCATCTGTCTTGCTACCGTTCAGGCACAGCTTACAGAGCTGAATTTTCTAAATTCTTCACCTTCATTCATTTTTGCTGCCACACACAACGATGAGCATTTTTAATTTGAGTGTGGCCAAATTGTCACATCAACCGTGTGAGGCAAAATACTTTGCAAAATACTTTGCACGAGTTTGTCTTGGAAGTCTCGCAACAACCAAAATGAGCCTAAAATGGCTGCAAAAGTTGATGAGACGCCCGTTTTTGTTTTTTGTTTTTTCTCCTGTGGACTCGGAGAGAGTCCGAGTGGCCTTTTGGAATGAGCCTCATAAATAGTGAGCGTTTTAAAATTTGAGTGCTCACCGGGTGTCATCAGTCATAGTATGAATAGAATACGTATATAACATTTTCTATCTCAAAATGTAAACTTTTGTTGCCCGTCAGGTGGTGTTCCGAGCCAAGCGCGGCATCAGCTACATGGGCGACGTGGTGATCGACGACGTGGCCTTTGTGGACTGCGCCCCTCCGCCGCCGCCCTCGGGAGCGCCCTGCGGCCCCGAGCGCTACGCCTGCGCCAACGGCCGCTGCGTCCCCCGCGACAACCTGTGCGACTTCATCGACCACTGCGGGGACGACTCGGACGAGGAACCTTACATCTGCAGTTAGTGTGCAGCTGGCCTGAAATTGTGGTGGGAACGGGTCGATTTCCACTCTCTCTCTCTCTCTCTCTCTCTCTCTCTCTCTCTCTCTCTCTCTCTCTCTCTCCCCCCGTTTGTGTTTCTCAGAAGCCTTTAACGGCCGTTGCGATTTTGAGTTCGACCTGTGCTCCTGGCGCCAGAGCTCGGACGACGATTTCGATTGGCAGATCAAAGCCGGCGGCACCCCCACCCTCGGTATGGGCCCGTCCACTGACCACACCCTGAGGGACCCCTCCGGGCACTACCTCTACTTGGAGAGCTCCTTCCCTCAGGCGGCCGGAAATAGCGCCCGCATTTCGGGGCCGTTGCTGAGCCGCAGGAGCTCCCAGTGCAAGGTCTGGCTCAAATTCTTTTCCATGTTGTAACAAGCAATCATTTGCAGAAGAAAAGTCCAAAATAGATTGAGAATTATTGCTCGTCAACAAATATACGGCATCTTTTCATTTTAGACATTAATTACGATTTTAGCAATGAGATACAGTGTTTAATAAAAATCGCAGCTGTCAGCCTGTCGGCGGGATTAATCGACCGCCCCGCTCGTCTGTCGTCTCGCGCCTTCGACCTGACAGTCGCCCCATCGATCGATCACGCTAGCGGCTAAATTAGCGGCAGGGTTGCGCCAACCTCTTGAGAGAAACCATCCATCGCAGACAAATAAAGCATTCAAATCAAACACAAAATGAGCATCATTGTGACATCCCCCCCCATCCCCCCCTTCAGATGCGCTTCTTCTTCCACATGTACGGAGACGGCATCGGGACGCTGGCCGTGTTTCGGCAGAGCCGCCGCGGGGGACTCCACCTCCTCCTCAACTTGACGGGCGACCAGGGCAACTACTGGCAGATGACGGAGGTCCCGCTGAGCCACCCCGAGGACTTCCGAGTCACGTTGGAAGGACGGGTGGGGCGGAATCCCACGGGGGACATCTGCCTGGACGACGTCACCTTTTCGTCAGGGTGCCTGCTGGCTTCCTCGGACCAAGCCGCTTCTCCTCCTCCTCCTCCTCCTCCTGAAGGTACGCCCAGCAGAGGTCATTTCCCAGCAGAGGTCACTTTCCAAAAGGGAGGCCACGTTGATTTGAGTTTGTCCTTTCCAGGCGGCTGCGCTCCGGGCTTCCTTGCGTGCGCCAACGGCCGCTGCTTCTCCTCCGAGCGGAGCTGCGACTTCCGAGACGACTGCGGCGACGGCTCGGACGAGGAGCGCTGCGGCACGTCCTGCTCCTTCGAGGACGGCCCGTGCGGCTGGAAGAACTCGCTGGCGGACAATTTCGACTGGTCGCTGGGAAGCGGCTCGGCGCAGAGCGTACGGCCGCCGTACGACCACACGCTGAACGACGAGAGCGGTGTGTTGTCGCCCGCCTCCTTGCCGTTTTGTGGAACGACGACGTGACGCCGCTGGTGAAAACGTCCTCAGGTCACTTCTTGTATCTGGAAGCCACACCGGTGGGACTGAAAGGCGACAAGGCTCACATCAGCGGTTCTCAGTGGAAGGAGTCCAGCTCCATCTGCAAGCTCTCCTTCTGGTACTACATTTCTCACAAGGCCTCGGGAACCATCCGCCTGCTGGTCAAGGTAAAGCAAAGTGCATTGCCTTCCATCCGCCCTGAGCGTCTTTTTGTTCCACTTTTTCCCCCCTCCGTGCTTTGTCTCGCGTCGTTTTGTTGCGCGCGGTTCAAATGTAGTCACACTTTCCAGGAGGAGTTCTCCTTTGTAGGCTCCTAAAATTGTGCTTTCAAAGCAAAACGAAAAAGCCATGCTCATTTTTGCGCATACATGTTGGATGTTGCCTTACCACAGAACAACAAGGTTCACATGGTTTTCATTTGATTTCTCATCCTACGATTGCACATCGAAAGGAAATATGGCGACGGTTGAGGAGCTGCCTGCGGTCGGTCGTGACAGTATTTCGGTAGTCATCTTGCGAATGTAAAGCCGCTTCCTCTCTTTTGTGGCGGGCGTACGGTATTCCGAGCGAGCGAGCGTGCGAGAGGAACGCCGTCGGCCGGCCTTTTTAATCGAAAAGTCTTGATCCAGTGCTAGAGCAAGAAATGCGACCGCTTGTCACAGAAAAGCTGATTGCTGCATTAATGCAGCTTAATTACACATCTCGCTAATCACTCCCGAGGTGACGCTGGCAAGCGGCTGGACGACGCGTGACGCGCGGCCGGCTGATGGCGGCCCGCTCCAAGTCCCGCTCCGCTCCGCTCCGGGGTCGCATCGCTGGTTCGAACGGCGCATTAGTCACCATGTGGTGCCTGGCTGCTGCCATGGGAAAAGACTTGCGGAGGAATTACATACTTGGCCTCCCTCTCTTTTAATATATTCCATGTGCGGCGTGAGAGCGGCAACGATAACTGGAGACACAGTCCGAAAAGCCACAAATGATGTTAACGAGGAGCTTCGCTTGCTGGCTAATGAGTCTTGTTGATGTGTCCCGCTAATGAGCAGACGGAGAACGCCATGTGGGAGGCGTGGAACAAAACGGGCCACCAGGGGAACGGCTGGAAGCGGGCCGAGGTGGCGCTGAGGAGGCTGAGGAACTTCCGGCTGATATTCGAGGGCGTGAGGTGGCGCGACGTCAGCGGGGGCGCCGCCTTGGACGACCTGGAGTTCAAAGACTGCGCCCCGAGTGAGTGGAATGATGAAATTGCCTTTGCAACTTGACTTTTTCTTATGTCGACTTTCTCTTATTTACGCCTGCCTTTCCCGTGCGCTACTATTTTCCTCTCTACCTCCCGCCCTCTCTCCCTCTCCTCTTTCCTCCCCCTTCCTCCCTCCCTCCCTCCCTCCCCCCCTCCTTGCTGCCTGTTCCTCCCCGTCCGTCCGTTTTAAATGAGGTGCAGCAAGCGGAAAGATGCTCGGAGCTCTCTCGACATCCTTTTGTCGGCCGCTCGCATCCTTCCGTGCGGAACGGGGCAGGCTTTGTTTCAGTAATGATGAACACGTGTGTGTGTGCGTGCGTGCGTGCGTGCGTGTGTTTTATGTCCATTGCACAAAATTCATTTGTTGAAGGATATACGGGAGCCCAAAAGCACCTTGATGTGCATTTGGCACGCGTCAGCCATGTCTTTTTGAAATAAGTTCATCCGACATTCAAGTACTCAAGAGCAAATACTTCCGAGCAGGTCTGGCTGAGCCACCGAGCTGTCCCGCCATCACCGATTTTGTGTGCGACGGCGGCCGCTGCGTGGAGTCCCGCCTTTGGTGCGACGGCAAGCCCGATTGCGGCGACCGATCGGACGAGTCGGACTGCGGTGAGCCATTCCGTTCGGCTTCCTTTTAAGCGGCGAGTCAATTGATTTGATAGTTTGACACGAACCTTTAGGCGGCGTACTCGCCGTGCCGGGAGCGTGTAATTTCGAGGCGGACGACGGCCGGTGGGAGGAGAGGTGCCAGCTGGCGCAGGACACCGACGACGACTTTGATTGGCGGATCAGTCGGGGCAGCCAACGAGCGGGAAGTGGACCCACTTCTGACCACAGTCCCGGTCGGCGAGGGGCTCTCATTGCAGCCTACAGACTGTTCCGATTCTTCTCAAGCGTAGTAAAAGCTAAAGGCTAATGGTACATGCTGCATTTGTCTCCCAAAGGTGGCGCGGGGAGCTTCCTCTACATCCACTCAGCCGCTCAGCAAAACGGCGACGTTGCCCGAGTGACCACCGTTAGCGCCTTCCCAGCCAGCGTGGGGCTGTGTCACCTGCGCTTCTGGTACTACATGCACGGCTCGGAGAGGATGGGAACGCTGAAGGTGCCGGAGCTCCGTTTTGGAAAAGAGCCGCGCGTAAGAATGAGAGACACGATTGGTTTGTAGGTTTTCACGGTGGGAGCGAGCGGCGCGCCGCTGCTGATGTGGGCCTTGGCTGGGAACCAAGCTGAGGGCTGGACGTACGCCAGCGTCATCCTGTCCAACCGGGCGCCTTTTCGAGTGAGCTTCCAGGCGGAGGCGGGCGGAGACATGTGGACTGACGTAGCCCTGGATGACATCACCTACACGGCAGAGTGCGTGACTGGAGGTGAAGGCCACGTCTTTGTTTGAGTGCCGCCGCCCATTTAGCCGTTTCATTGCCTTTCTTGTTGGAGCCGGCTAACCTGGCCTGTCATCCGCAGCTCCTGTGACTCCGCAGCCTCTCACCTGCAGCTCCGAGCACTTCCAGTGCGTCTTCTCCTTCCAGTGCATCCCCAGAAGCTGGCGCTGCGACGGCGAGTCCGACTGCTGGGACCGGTCGGACGAAGAGCGTTGCCCCACGGCCGTACCGGGCACCCTCCCCCCGCAGGGCGGCTGCCCCGCCGCTCGCTTCCGGTGCTCCGACGACGTCTGCCTCCCGGCCATATTGCGCTGCGACGGCGTGGCCGACTGCGGCCGCGGCGAGGACGAGCACGACTGTCGTAAGCGTCGCCGACGACTCGTCTTTTCGCTCGGTGCCTTCTGCAAACGCTCCCTCCCGTGTGTCCAGCTTTGCTGCAGTGCCGGCCAGGAGAACTGCTGTGCGACGCCTTGTCCTCTTGCATTCCTGTGGAGAAGCGCTGCGACCGCTTTGCAGACTGTTTGCCTTTCTTGGCAGATGAGTCCAGTTGTGACGGTAAACACCCTTGCCCCAACTTGCCACTTTGAACTTGGGTCTTAAAGTAGCTTCGATGAGACTGAATTTTATACTTTTGACATCTCTGAGTGAAGCTGTGCCAAAAGAGGGCCTCGCACGCACGCACGCACGCACGCACGCACGCACGCACGCACGCACGCACGGCACGGCACGGCACGGCACGGCACGGCACTGCTCTGTATCTCTGTGAGCTTGTTAGTGAGCATATCTCCTGCTTTCTTGTCAGAATCTGTCAGCTTTCTTCCAGAATTCCTCATTTCCTGCTCTCTACCTGCCGCCCTGACGTTTGACACGGAGGCTTAAAATTGCTTCCAACTTTCCATTAATTGCGTGTCACCCACCATGTGACCTTAAAATAACGACATTTGCACGCTTGCGATGACGGCGCCAGTGTTTCTCTTGTTGCTAAGGCCATCCATCCATCCATCCCGTATCACATATCGCATTGCGTCACATGGTCAGAGAACAAACAAATCAGGTCATTCAAAAATCTGAAACCTAACTTGTGAAAAAAGAACACATTTTATTTTCATGTCATGTTGCCCAGTCCTAACAAACACAACACTCAGACTTCAGCGCTAATGTGATGCCGTTTCCACGGCAACAAAAACTGCGTACTCGAGGCTCATTGTCATTCAGTATAGGCGGGGGGGGGGGGGGGGGGGGGGGCATCTCAGCGAGACAGGCTCGGCATATGCTAATGCCATAAACGTGAATTATTAATACTACCCGGTTGTCACTCTCATTTATTGATTGGATTTGATTTATGATGCAGATTGTCCTGCCATGTTCTGCCTGGGACGAGGTCTGTGCCACGTGGAGGAGCACGGACCTGTTTGCACGTAAGCCGCGCACACGCAACCTTATCCCGCCTGGTGAGACGTCATACATAGAAATTGCATCCGTCTCGCTCCGTGAAACATGCAGCAACCTGTAAATTACGCTGGCTTTCTTCCTCCGCCAGGGTGAGCGGTTTCTCACCTTGATGTATTTCACCGCAGGCGCGACGGAATCGTTGATGGATCGTGCTGGTCAATATTTAAACACGAAGCATCCGTCTGCTTGGCGCTTTGGGACTCTTCGCTTACAATGTGGGAAGATGGTGGCTCATTCTATGTGCTTGTCAATCTCAAATTCTGTTTTGAACTGTGATGTGTGTAGGGAAGAGAGCAGCTTTTTTACCGACCTGCACCTCTAAAAAAGTCTTCTCAAAGTTTTCGGCCACACCCCCTTCAACAACCTGACAAAGTCGCCCCCCCCCCTCCCCTTGACTGCACACAAATCAAAACCTCTTGAATACATTTCGAGCAGTCTTTTCCAAATCATTTTAGCTACGCACAGCTTTGAAAGCAGCGTGTCCAAGAAGAAAGGCCCGCCCGCGGCCATGACCGCACGCACGCACGCACGCACGCACGGCGGCCCCGTCCGGCCGTTCACACGTTAGATGATAACGACATCCCGATAGATGCGTGTTCCACATTTGAAGTGCGGAAAGCCCGCTGATACTGAACAGATGTGGATTTGGACCAACATCTTGGTTTTGCGAGGACAGGGCCAAATCGTTCGCAGCTTTGTGTCCAGCTGTGAAATTTCCACCAGTACTGGAATTGTTTTGTGTGCTACATTTTAGAATGTGGACTGTGTTAACATTCAAAAGGTTGGCTTTAGCATTTAGGCACCAGAAGCTCCTAAAGGAACATCACAGGCCCAAGACGCTAGTTAGCATGCTAGATGTTAGCATTGTAACATTTTGTCTGGGTCGTTCTTGGTTTCCCCGTCCTCCCTCAGGTGTAATCCGGGCTGGACCGGCAACCGCTGTCACGTGAGGGCCAAGCCGCCGCTCTCCACTCCGACGCCACACGGGCTCGAGGCCACGCGGCTAGGTAAGGTTTCAACATTTGCGTCGATCGGCACGGCACGGTCCAATGAGGAAATAACAAATGGCGGTTGTCAGACGCGGTATACGCCGGCATTGCCGTCGGGATGCTGCTGCTGGTGGCTGGCGTGGCCGTCTGCGTCCTGGCTCTGTGCAGTAAGCGACGGCGTGCCATGTGAGTCGTCGTCCGTAATGATGTTTGGTTTTTTTCCCCCTCCCGATAACGATGACGCCGCCTCTTCCGCAGGAAGCGCAGCCCGACGGACTACGGGATGATGGATGGCCCCGCCTTCGACTGGAAGGCAGAGGTGATGGCAATTCCTCTGGGGCATCATTAGTGTTCACGGTCGTACAAATTGACAAGAGAGCAATGCCCGGCCGGTTATTGGGGTTCCCCGCTGATGCTTACTATGGCCCATATCATTTAATTAGTGAAAGTCCTGCAAAAAAATGGGATTCCCAAATGGTGATCAAAATGAACGGCTTATCTTTCATTGGATTGAATTTCACAAATGTGATGTTACGTTTCTTCATCAAGTCTTCATTGACATTTCAATCCTTTTTCATTCATGCACGATTTCAGTTTGAGCGCCGTGCAATCAGGCGCCGCAACGACGGCGGGGGTCTCTCCATCAGCGTGTACCCTTGGAGGCGGGAGACCGAGGTGAGCCTTTTTCTTTTTTTTTTCATTTTTCCTCCTCCGTTTCTCTAATTGGCAAATATCAAATGGATGCACGAATCTCATCTTCCTCACTCGGCAGAGCTCGTCCAGGAGGGACGCCAGGCTGTCCTTTGCCAACCCGTTGTACAATCATCATCATCACGTGAACCCCGATGAATATAGGAGCTCTCGGGCGTAAGATAAAAAGAAGATGGACTCAGGGAAAGGGAACACATGCAAAGATCAGTCAAATTGTGCAGATCTTTTTTCTCCTTGGTCACGTGTTGCTAGGCAGAATTCCCAAGGCTTGACCATAAGTGCCCCCAAAGGCCTATGAAAAAAAAACTGGATGTACGTAGTATGTGCTAATCATTTTGAATGAGGCTCCGGGAATAGCAACACTTGGTAAGTAGAAAACCAGAATTTCTCAGGTAACGTTTTCCTTGTCACTTGTCGCGAGGCAGAATTTACAGAGCACATCCACCGGCCAATGAACGCATATAATAGCAATGCTGCACCATTCGTCGGACTCATCCCTTGTTTATTTAGCATTGCACATGAACTGTCAAGTTATGATAAACCTCGTGTTTAATATCCGTATCATTTGTTGTGTATTTAATTGACATTTGTCACTTTGTTTTGATTCTGATCTGATTCTCTTGGAAAAACGTTAAGACAGCACAAATGCAGGGTGACTGCTTTGCAACAGGTGTGGACAACGTTTTCCAAACTCGGCTCAGCTCAGCTCAGCTCAGCTCAGCTCATTTCAGTGCTCGCTCGCTCGCTCGCTCGTTTGCATCAAGCAACCCAGTGACACTGGAAGCGACGACAATAGCACTTTATGCACCTTTATGCCAAGCTTGCACACTGGCGGGCTTTGTTTTTGCTTTTGTTGTTGTTTCGTCGTCTCTGGTCCATTCGGTATTCATGCCGCTGAATGGCACGTAGCGTAGCGCAAGCACAAGCGCTGTTTTTGTGTCGTTAGTGGGATCAGCTCACCCCGTTTGGGCTTTATCGCTCTTGTCCAAACAATTCAACCCAATTGGGATGGATGGCTTGGAAAGAAATGGGTTGTTTTGCTAGTTGTCGGGAAAATGATATGACTCACTTGAGATTGTTTTTTGCAGTTCATATGAAAAGTGTAGCTCTTCATAAAAGTTGCATTGAAATTGCATGAAAGCAGGACCAAGGCATGCAATGCGTAAGAATACATTTCACTCCAGTTTCATCCCCACCGGCACCGACCGAAATACACGGAGCGGGTGACCTTGTGCAATTGCTCGCTCACGGCCGAATGAGCTCAAGTGCACTTTGGGCTCTGATTGCCTCAATAGAAGAAGATGAATTGATCGTGATTGGACGAGATGGGAACGCTGAGACCAAACGGATTGCGAGGAAGACGCGAGAAGCTTTCCCTTGAGCGATGAGATGATCCTGTGAGGTAAATACATCACACGCTTTGCCGTCACTCTTCTCGGCGCAGATACCTTTCCGCCACGAGGAGGGCGCTGATCAAGTCGAGCTCCGAGATGTTATGCAAGAAAGCCTATGATGGGAGAAAAACTCCAGAGATTCATGAAGGTCACTGCAAATGCTTGGTAAAACTTGACTCACTTCAAATTTGCTTGGGGATGTTCATTGAAAAAAATGTCTTGTTTAAAAAGGGAAGAAAAAAGCTGTTCTGGGGCATGATGACCTTTTTTGGTGGTGAGGATATTTGAAGGCGCAGCTCTCAAGTGTTAATATTTGATGGCAGCAGCCGAGTGATCCGTAAAAGCGCTCCTTGATTTTTTTTTTTTTTTTCAGCTTTTCCGCGACCGCTCCTGAAATTCCCTCAGCGAGGAGAGTCGTCATTGCAAAGTCCTCCATCCCTTAATGGGCCAAAGGGAACGGAACGAACGCCATGGCAGGGGAAGGGAAAAACCACACCCAACTACCACCCCCTGCCAATGTCTGGCCGTCTGTGAGGAAAACACACATGGTGATGTCATGGTGACAACACTGTAGCACTTGTACCTGCTTAAAGGTGACCGTAACTACTTCTGGCGCCACATCAAGAATGGACAAAATGACAAATGTTGGCTTCATGGCACTCTTGCACCAAGTTCATATTGGGAATGGGCATACTTTGACTTTCCGATGGATGAGCCAATTTGATTCGCTTGTAAGATAGATTAGCAATCGATTGCTGTCGTCAATATTGACATCATGTTTGCTAACTATTTTCTTTCATTTGCCGTTTTTCTCGCGTCATTGTCCGTCGTGGACATAGCCGAATACGCGAATAGTAGTCAAATGTCTTACAAGCGAGTACTCGCAGCATCCAAAACGACGCCGTGTCATTGGCTGCAAGAAGGCTGTGACGTCACACGCGCACTTTCTTTTCCTCCAGGAGCGCAACATCGGACCTCACACACGCACACCGAAGCACACCGGCAGAGCGAGAGACAGAGTCAGAGAGAGAGAGCGGGCGCGCTCCGATGCCTTCAACTTGTCCCTCCCGCTCGTCACATTTGTCTTCTTTTTGGTTGACTTGAAGAGGTGGTGGACGCGCCATTGTGTGGGCGAAGCGAGAGCCGTGGAGGACAAAGCAGCAGTTTCCTTCCTTTCGATTTGCTCCGGGAGAGTTGCGGGGTTCTGCCGCCTCGGAGGAGTGGGGCGGCTCACAAGACAAGACCAGACAAGCACTGCACTGGACATGGCGCTCGACAGGAAACTGGACCTGCTACTCGGACTTGTCCTGCTTGTGCAGTGCCAGTGCCAGCGCCAGAGCCAGAGCGTGTACGACGCCGGAGCCCAGACGGGTAGGAGGAACATGCTATCATTTGCCGGTCACATTATTGGTATTGGCGTTGTTGTTCTTTTAAACCTACTAGGAAGATTTTGCATGCCATCTTTGAGTGTGTTAAACCTTCTTTGTCATCTGGTTAAATATTCAATAACATCAATACAATGTGGAGCCAAGATGGATGTTAAAAAGATATAGAGGAGGAGGAAAAAACAAAACAAAACAAAACAAAAATAGGGCTCCAGTAATCCTAACATGATCACCCTGAGCGCGCACTAAGCAATTAAGTGGCTTACAATGAGGGGGCTGGTCCTCCTGTAGGCTAAATTCATCCCATCATTTTAATTGTGATGTTATGAGGCAGCACAGCGGCTAGTGTTTGGCATGTCTGCCTCGCAGTAGGGAGGTTCTGGGTTTGAATCCTTCCTTGCTCTCGCAGCACGTATGACAGGTTCATTGACGACTGAACTGGCCATAGGTTTGAATGGGATTCACGTCGTTATTGTGTATTTGTGGCAGCGGTGGAGTGGTTGTCATGGCTGACAAATCTGGAATGAAAACATCACTTTGTCCCAGGATCATTTTGCGGAGTGTAATACAGAACTCTCTCCGTGTCCGTCCTGTGAGGTGCATTTCGTCTTGGACTGAGACCGAGAGGTCACGTCGGTTGTATTCCTGGGAGAAAAGTGGCCGCGTCGGTCGACATCAGCACGCTGCACACACGGCAGCAGCCTCGTCTGCTTGGTCCTCGACAAGCGAGCCTTTTATTGCTGCCAGTGCATTTTCACCAGACAGCGGTCGGGTGAATATGCGCAGCTGCTGACACTGACGACCGCAAATGAAAGCAGCGTGTGTTTTGTGAGCGAGACGACTCGCCGCCCTTTGCTTTTTCTATCGGGCGGCACGTGTGTCGTAGTATTTCTGCGCCAGCGTGCTTTTGACGCTTCAGTCAGTTTGCATGTGGAGCGCGTTTGAAGGTCCTCGCAGGAGGGAGATGGACCCGGTTCAACAGAAACACGCCGTCTTTTTCTTCCATCTGTGACTTGTCCTTGTTTGTGGTATGTAGGACAGACACTCCACCAGTCGGTTTGGTGCCCAAAGCACAAAACGGCACGCTTTGACAAAACAAAGCATCATATCAAACAGTACAGTACCTCTTGTTGGAAACTGTGGTGAACATCTGGGCCAAATGACGCCACATCCTGCAAGCATTTTATTTTTTTAATGCCATTCTCAGCACTGGCACGCCAAATTGAGGCTGATTTCCGAGATAATTTGCGCCCCGAGTGGAAAAAGAGATGTTCCTCTCGGGCCTGGAATGCGCCGGCATACGCAAAGAGCGTGCGTGAGAGCTGTGGTGGCCTTTTTCGATCGGAGAGAGGGAGAGGCCGGCGGAATGATGTTGTGGCTTACTTGAAATGCCTGCGCTGGAGGTTGTCCGTGTGCTAAAAGCGCCACGGCTCGGCTCGGCTCGGAGCGCACCCGAATGCCGTGTGACTTCTTTGCGAGCGGGCGGCACGGGGGATGCACGGGAAGGGGGAGGGTGGCTTCATTGTGCCGCCACAGCAGCCAAAAAGCGGGGTCGTCACCCGTACCAGCAGGCGACAGCAGCACCGGGCCGGCGCATTAGTCACGCCCTGGAACCTCGGCCCGCTGTGGGAAGAAGCTCACGAGTGGGGGGCGGATTTAGAGCTCGGAGACAAAGAGACGAGAGGCCGCTAGTTAATGAAACGCGGCCGGCGCAGTTAAGCCTCTCTTTGGCAACTTTGGCTCCTCCCTTAGCTGCGCCGCAGTCCACTTCCAAGGCCCGCTTGAAAAGGACACAAGCGGGAAGCCTCGTCATGGATAAGAGTTTGGTCGAGCAATTTCTGACATTGATAAACAGCTAGCTAATTGGCTCGAGCAACAATCGGGTAACCTGAGTCGCCCAATGTAACCCTGTTGACAAGGGAGGGCTTCATCTCCTTAATAGCTTTAGCTTGAATCCAGACTAATTTCATGTCAAAAGACCAAAGCAAAGAGATCGATCGGTGAAAGCAGCCGTATACAAACGGTGAACTTTCACACCAACGCAGGCAGGCAGGCAGGCATGCAGGCATGCGGCGGCATGCCGTAAACCTGGCCCAGGACAATTTGCTTTGTGGCAGGCCCCTGCCGACTTCAGGATATGAAGTCTGGATAAGGCGAAGAGGAGCGGCCACCTGTCGGTCAGTCGCTCGCTCGCTCGGGTGCGTTATCTTCTTTCAGCATGCCTCCCTCCGTTTCATGGCAACAAGGCATGGAGCACTTGGTTCCCCTTCTTCTCCAGGCTGCTTGAGGAGGATTATAGGCACATGAAACCATGCTTTGAGCTAGTAGCATGTGCAGGCACACCATTGTTTGGAATCAGGTTCAGGCTTCCAATTGCAAGTTTTGCGCAGGTCCTTGCCTTGGCTATCTTAGCACAGTCCCAATTGGATGAGAGTGGATTTTTTTTTTTTTTTTTCACTTGGTGTCATTTCTTCTAACGCCTGCCACGACTTCCTTTTGAATGTCTGCAAGTCATTTAGGAAGGCCCATCCATCTGGCTCTCGCTCCCCTCGGACATAAAATACTTGGCACGGCACGTCTGCGACAGGTCGAGCGAGTATCCAGCGTGAGATCACTCCATCTGGGTTTCGCATCATTGCCTCTTATTTGAGATGTTCCAGCAGGTCGAGCGGTCAACCGTTTTTTATTTTTTTATTTTGTTTGCCCATAAGAGCCGGTGGCGGAAATCGCACTTGTTTTTAATTTTTTTAGCAATGTCTGTTTGATACTGTTGGTTTTTCAAGCCCTTTCACCCCCAAATAATTCTAAGAGGGGATGCTCAGACTTGTGGGTGTGTTGCCACAAGTCTCTCCATGTTGTTGTTTTCGCCTTGCTGGGTGATCTCACCGGAGGCCGGCCGGCCGGGTGCGCTCGCAGTGATTCAGCGGGCTCGCATCATTTTAACGAGCGCCATAGATCACGTTTGCGGTCTGGCAGAGCCGACTTGTCATTTGGCAAGGCCGGGCCGGGCCGGGCCGGGCCGCATGTGGCATCTCCGGCAACGGCGGCTATTTGCTATGAAAAAGTGCATTGGCTAACGTTCATGTGCCCGCGTCCTCCCACTCTCCAATAACTCACCTTTGATTCTCATTTGGAGGCATTCTTGGAGTCTAACCAGATCCATCCATCCATTTTTTTGGAGCCCATCCTAAATGACTTATGGCGGACAACATTCTTGGTCTTAAATCAATTTGAGTAAAGAGGAGGCTCTGGTCTGGAAGGCAACAGTGCACTGTAGAAAAGTGGAATCTGAATGGATGTGCCTAGACCACCATCCAGTTGCGTAGACTCCACTTCTTGATGACAATGACGCCGCCGTCCAAGTACTGTGACGAATGGCCTTTGTTAGTCATGCTTCTTTGTAAGCAGCTGAGAGGATGATACAAATCGAATTGACTCTCGTTTGAAGGCCGTCCGCCCGCCCGCCCGCCCGCCCGCCCGCCCGCGCACGCTCATATCGCAGCAACCCAAATTAGCGTGAGCTCTTTCATTAGCCATCCACTCATTTTCTATACCGCTTGTCCTCATTACCTCTAAACATTCCGTTGGCTAAAGACTCACTATTGACACATCACTATTGGCAGTGTATTGAATCATTTTGGCTTATTTCGTAAGAGATCATTGAATTCCACTGGCGTGCCACCCCCTCCCCTCCCCTCCCCTCCCCTCCCCAGCCATTAAAAGCAGACATGTGGAACGATCTATCGATTAATTGTCTTCTCAGCTCAGCTCAGCTCAGCTCAGGGTTGAGCCAAAAGGCCTCTGGCACTGCGCATTGTCACATTGGATGCTTGCACACTGCCAATTGCGCTGACTCCAAACATAAATAAACAGTCACCTGGATCTAATTTGACATGTGCAATGCAATAAAACGTACCTCTGTTGAGTTGGACCTATGTTAACTCATTTGCATGTATTTTTAACCGGGCTGGCACTGAATGAGTTCAGAGCACTTATTATGAACTATCCAAGCGGCTGCACTGAGCTGCTCCTGCCGTACTTTGGCATGCTCGTGCGTACGCAAGGGCGCTAAACACATTGGCGCAGAAGGCGTCGGTCGGTCGGTCCGTCGGTCCGTCCGTCCGTCGGTCGGTCCGTCGGTCCGTCGGTCGGCCGCCTGCCTGCCTGCCTGCCTGCCTGCCGAAAGGCGCCACTTGGCAGGAAGCCCGGCACAAACGGCGCAGATAGTAGCTAGTATGCAAACACCAAGACAGACACGGAGGCAAATGCACAATCAACACCCGGGAGGACATTTTCCTTCTTCTACCAGCTGCTGTAAAAGCAAGATGGTGAGCTCTGCACACTATGTAGCTTCATCTCAATTCCTCTCTTGAAGTTTTTAGTCAATGAAGCATTTGCCGGAGATTGGATTTCTGGAGGACTTCTTGTCCGTCCGCTGTGTCATTCCTGGCTAGCTGCGAAGTAACGGAATGAGAAGAACGAGCGATGGGAATAGCGTGTGGGACTTCACATCTGTCCTGAAGACATAAACAGGTCCGGCCTTGTCAACAAGACAATGCACAAAAGGGGAGAATGGAGAGCCGGTGCCAGGTGGACAGCTGCACTTTGGATAACAGCAGCATCCTCAATCGATCGGATCTCTGGCAAGCTCAAAGGCAACAAGTGAAGTCCCAAAACGGCTAATGCGGTTCCTCCTCCCTACTTCATCTTTTTTAGCTATAGGAGCTGTGACGACAGCTCATATCACACATGGGATGTGAGATTTGAAAGGTCAAAGTGAGTCATCAAGCTGTGTGCAGATTGTTATTGCGCCAAAATCAACATTCATCACGGGTCGGCCGCCAAACACCACGGCGTCCGTCTTTATCCCTTCTCGTGTTCTTTGCGCTTTAGTTGGTCCTCTGGCGAGCTAGCTTTCAACAAAAGATGCTACCAGAAGAGTCGGACGGAGTAAGACCCCGTCTTCCTTTTCACGCTCTCATTTTGAAGGCATTCTTGGTATTTTTGGCCCCTTCCAAAGTGGGTCAGCGCTTCACAGAGCGTCTGTTGTGCACAATCTATGCTCCTCGAATCCGTCTGTCGACAGTCAAGGAAGGATTTTCCTTTGCGCTTAAGTGCGTCTGCCAATTAGCTCGCAAGGACAGAGTGTAACAACGCGCCAGTCGGGCATCTGCGGTCCGTAGCCAGTCCATCGTCCGCTCTTTAGCGCCTTTGATTTATGATAGCCGTTGTAAGGCCGTCACTCAAACTGAGAGGGAAACATCTTGAATGCCAGGTTTCGCGAGTCAAGGTTGCAAGATCGAGGAGTCGGCCGGGCATGTCGGAGCAAGTTTTTGTTTTTTACGCGAGGCCACGGCAGACGGCGTCGTAAACACAGCGCGGCGGAGATTCATGAGAGGGGACGACAGCCGAGCACACCGCTCGAGTGTCTTGGCCAAGGAGCCGCAGGTGTTATCTCAAGCTGGTTTCGTTTTTAGTCGTTTCACTTAGTGCAATGGGGACGAGTCTCGGCCAAGCATTATCCTGAATTCGGTGCCAGTTGAATGATAGCTAGCTTTCAGCCAAAAAGTCCGGTTACCTTGATTCAACATCTTGATTTTCTTCTACCTGCCAAACGGGCAAAAGTTGTCTGTCTTTGAACTGGGCTGGCTGGCACTGAATGAGGTAACAAACAGCTTTGAGTCTTTTGGGCTTTACTCGCACTTGTCCATTTGGACACCTTTGTTTGCTTTTATGGCCAAAGAATGCTCCAGGCAGAACACCTTTTATCTCCATCCGTATGCTCGGTCTGAATCTTTCCTTGGGCTGCCTTTGGCCCCCTCGAGTGTGAATCTTTAACAGGCCCTCGTCGAAGGGGTCCTGGTTGATTCGGAGCCAACGCAAAGGCAGCCGTAGTCTTCGGTCCTCGCTCGCACCCCACCCCCCATGGGAAAATGTTGAAGTGGAGGCTGAGACTGCCAAGCGCCATCAATGCCCCTGCGCCAATGCCAACAAAGCTTGCTCCTCTTTCACTAACTCTCATCCGCACTGACGCTCTTCAGAGAGCCAAGAGATGGCTCGCTCGCTCGCTCGCTCACTCGCACGCTGCTGATGGATATCAAAAGACTGTCTGGTCAATCAATCAATCTCCCCTTGCAGGCCATGAACAAGCTTGTCCCCCGCTTCTTGGAGGTGCTCTGTTGACCAAAGTCTGATGATTGACGTTGAGCACCCGGGGGTCCTTTGTACTCTATATCCTCCACAAGATGCATCCTCCGGACCATTTCCAATTTTCAGCTCTGTTGAGCAGAATTCTGAGCGAGCGAGCGAGCGAGCGATTTCAGTCGGACTGAGCTACAGCCACCCCTTGTCCTCGACCAATTCCATTTTTAGAGCTGGCTTAGCCTGCGACCTTCAAGAAAAGAATCATATCGCTTTTCGGACAACGGGAAGAATAATGGCTTTTGGGGCGAGTCCAGTGTCGGTAGATGCTCGCTTAATCGTACGAGTGAGAGGAGCCGACGGTGGCAACGGTAAGGCTTGGTGCTCCTGCAGTCAATCGCTCGATCTTCTCAAATGAGAGAACGATGGCGCGTTTGAGCGGTATCCGAAAAACACCTCCCCGCAGTTTTGGTCCAGCATCTTGGCTTGTTTGAGCAAACTGCTGTCGTAAATCATGCGGCTGACACGCAAATCCTATGTGATCTATTGCAAAAGTTCACAAGTGGAATCGATTTGCCCGAGCGGGAGTCATTGTTTTTTCCCTGCTCGCCGTTTGATGTCAAATATTTTCATGTTCAGGTTTTCCTTTGGGGTTGATACATCTTGATTGTTTTAAAAGCTTTGACTATGGGGGAGGAGCTCAATTGAACGTTGAATCTAATGGACAGCATCCCCATTCTTGTGAAATGAGCTACTTTATTTGCTCATCCAGTTTAAATGTCACCACTCAAGCCAGAGTCATAATTAGAAATCACTGGCCAGAGTCATAATTAGAAATCATTGGAGCAGAGTTTCACAGCAATAGTGCGCTCCACTTTGGATTCTTGGCCATGAATCATAGTTGACACCGTTTGGTTGTGCCATTTATCCATATGTTGTTGTTTACATCCAATTTATAATCTCGGCAAATGTCTATTGTTGATTCTTTAAAGTGCTTTTGTATTTCTTTGGCCTGAAATGAATCCCAGGTGAGCGAGCGCCTTCAAATCTTGGACGCTGCCGTTTGTTGTCCTTTCTTTGGGTTGTCTGTAATTCTACTTGGGTACATTGTGGCTGTTGCATCATACGGCGTATTTACATGGCGCTATCCATGGCAAGTGTGTGAGAAAGCGGCAGCGGCGGCAGCGGCAGCGGCAGCAGCAGCAGCGGCAGCGGCAGCAGCAGCAGCAGCAGCAGCAGCAGCAGCAGCCTTTATCTGCCGCTCCAATCTGAAGCCCCGAGGAGCTCCGTGGCCGAGTGTTTTGACTGGGACAAAACGTGACTAATCATCCATGAAAGCAGAAACGATGGTGGGGAGACCACCAGGAATTTCAAGTGCCTCTGCGTTCACTAGGGAAAGTGGAGGAATTCACATTTATTCCAAGCATCATAGCGTGTGTGTGTGTGTGTGTGTGTGTGTGTGTGTGTGTGTGTGTGTCAATGTTTTGGGGCGTAATTGCTTTGAATGGGAGTGATGGAAAATGAAGCTTCAAATTAGCATCACCTTTGTGACAGTCGTCCATCAGCGGTTCACTTTGTAAATGCGCTTAAAAAGCTCACCGGGGCTATTTGAGGTGGACGGGAAGACAGCGTGAAGGTAGCATCGCCGCAAAGCGCCCAAGCATCGTATTCAGCGTCCGAAAAGCAAAAGAGGCAAAGACCGAGAGGCCTTCCATCAGCCTCGTTTGTATTTGGTGGCTGACAAAAGCGCTTTTCTCTTTGGAGGCAATGCCGCAACGGCGTTCCTTTCTTATTTCCGGTGAGTCAGGTGGGTAACGAGCAGAAGGGAAAAAAAAGGGGGGGTGGGGGGGGACAAGACCTCCATTCTGCCACTTTATGACCTGCTAAATGTCCTTGAAAGGTTTTAAGTGGGGGGAAAAAAACAAAAAACAATGCCGGCGGTTGTGAAGCGATTAGGGCCCAGGCTCCGGCCAACGTGGCTGTGCAGAGGGAGACGTCAGAAGGGAAACATTTGCTTTCCAGCTGAGCAATGGTTCCAAAGCGGGGCGGGGCGACACCTTATGGCCTCCAGGGTGGCAGGCGCTCTTACAGCCATGACGCACAGGTTGTCTTTTTTTCCTCCTTTGTCAAGGCTGACTCATTGGCCACCACTCTTGGTGACTTGCTGGGAAAGCCACCACGCTATAGTGACGTTTTTTTATTTATTTTAAGTACCTGCTGGTTTGCCAGCTTTCCATCATGCGCTGATGAAGTGATGATGATCTTTTTTTTTTTTTTTCTTGCCGAGGCCTTTTCAGTTTGTATGAAGTCCCCCGGGGCCATCTTAAAATGATAATAATCCACTTTTCACCCAAAACATTTTTAATTTTGTATGTGGACTCTATGCTCAGCTAACCACATTTGTAAGAAATGTCCTGACTTGCCTGCCACCAAAGCTTTGACTAATAGTAATGAGTGTTTTGAAGTGATACATCTGGCCTGGTCATCTGCGGGGGAGGAGTCAATCCTGGGTTGACTTGACCTTTTTTGTCATCATCTTGTCACCATTGTTCTGTCATCTCATTTGTTGCGAAATGTGCCAGGATTTATTCTGGGCTCCACTTTCTTCATCACGACGACTCCCTTTCACATGTTCTTTATGGCGTCTGATTGTCGTTGCCGCGTCCTCAGGGGTCCCTTACGCCTACGTGCAAGCGGCGGATGACAATGTGGTGGTGAGGACGCACGAGCAGCGCTGGAGGAGATGGCTTCCCAACAGCCCGCGTCACATGGACAGCAACAGGGCCAGTCAGGAGCAGGAACGCCAGGAGGGGGAGGAGGAGGAGGAGCCCGCGCAGGAGGAGGACCGGGCCCAGCGCTTCCCCGGCCTGATGTCAGCCCAGGACGTGGGCAACAGCTCGCAAATTGAGGTGGGTGGCTGTCCGTGTGCATTTTATTGGATCTCCATTTTAGATTTATGACCAAAATGGGATTTAAATATATTTGCGCATTTAGAGTGCAAACTCAGGAAAGCTACTATGGAATTTAACGATTGCCTTCTCGCAGAGCAACTTCCATTAAAAAGCTCAGCGCGGTCCCTGGCGTCGAGATCATTTAGTATGGGAAATGAATCCATAAAGTCCGCTGCGAAAAGTACTCGGCCGTCAGGGGGTGGCAACAGCGGACAAAAATTGCTCCAGGTGATGCAAATCAAGTGTGTGGATTAATAATGGCGTAGCAAATTAAGATCAGGGGGGCCTAAATTTGTGCAAGGGAGGGGGGGGGGGGGGGGCTTTCGAAATTGGAAGCAGACGGCAGAGCAGGAAATGAAGCCAGTGAGGCAGGCACAAGAAGTTGCTGAAGCTACTGGAGATTAATGGCGGGGCTCTGTTTATGGGAGCATGCCAATTAAAGGTAGCAGCCGCCGCAGCGTATTCAGCCCGTAATGACGCCGGCATCCCTCCGGGGGGTCTGGGCGCCTCGTTATGTTTTTTTTTTTTTTTTTCCTTTCCTTCAAGGGCTTCTAATCTTGATGGCTACACAAGCCCGTCCGTGCCTCCCAACAAGGGAGGCAGAGAGAGCTTTGATCGTCGGCTGTAAATGTCCAGACACACATGTCATTTAAAGACGCCTTCATACTGCACGCGGCACTTAAAAGAAGGTGAAAAAGCAGTTCAAAGCATCAACCTGCTTGTGAATTCACCTATTCGCAGGGTGGAGCTAACTTTAGCCTAGATTGCTAGACGGCACTTTGTTTGGACCTGCTGACAATCACTTATTCCACTCTTTATGGCCACTTGGCGCCATCTTTTTTTATGGACTGTGCGCAGTGGTGGGAGGGAGGGAGGGAGGGAGGGAGGGGGCTGTGTTTGGGTTAAGCGGTGCCACCCGACCCGGCCCGGCTTGGTCAGCTTTGGCTTCCTCTCACCTGGAAATGTGAGTTTGGACCAGCGGTGAGGTGGCCGGCCGGCCCCGTGACAGCAGACGCTGTGGCGCCTGGGGGCTCTCCAGGTCATGAAGCCCCATTGGAAGCGGTGGCTAGCTGGGACTGGTACTGCAAGCCCGCTTGACACTGCTCAGACAGACATATTGCTCCCAAAGCAGTGGCGTGCATTCCGCGGGCTCATTTTCACACCCTGCTGCTCATATTTACACAAGGCACGGGCTGTCTTGAGGCTTGAACCCATGTCAGACGCCAGTAAAAGCAAACGGGAGTATGTGGGGTCCGACCAGAACCTGATTGTGTGGCTGCTTCTAATGTGTGGGGCGTGCTTCACGGCGGCGGCGGCGAGGTTTCATGTCTGCGTTTGGACGGGGGGATTCCCACAGCCCGTATTGCCTCAGCTCGTATTGCCACAGCGCGAGCGACGCTCAGCCTCAGCTAGCTTGAGCCGACCGAGCAAGTCGAGAATGCAAGGTGGGCCGCTCAGACTGGATGTCCTCCAATCAAAATACATCATAGCGCAATTGGCACATCAGCACAGCACTTGCCTTTTCTGTTTGGGTGACTCACCAAACTTTGCCGCAATGATGGCGTTGCTAACGATTTTCATTTGATTTGCCCCCATCTGCCTACGAGCCTTTGCCAACCGCTTTTGAGCACACCATGGCACACCACAAAAACAAACATACAATTGTTGTAAAAAGAGCAGTTGCGCCTGTCGCCGCTATAGCTCATTTTGCAGAAATAGAGCAGAGATGGACACCTGGTGAGCAGGGGTGCTGCTGGCTGGGCTTGACCTGTCCACGTGCTGGCTGGCTGGCTGGCTGGCTGGCTGGCTGGCTTGAAATCAATGCCAATGATGAGAGATTGATGTTTTATGGCGAGTCCTCCATCTGCTGCTGCTGCTGCTGCTGCTCCTCCAGATGTAAAGCACTTGATGCACAGATCGCTGGTGTTTCTTCTCCCCCTTGGCAGGAGGACGCCGATCACAACTACTACACATCCAAAACGTACAGCCCGGCCGATGCCGCCGGCAAAGCCTTGTGGGTAAACATCGAGCAGATGGACAAGGAGAAAGTGAAGATTCACGGGATTCTGTCCAACACGCATCGACAAGCGGCGGTAAGCCATGGCCGAGTCGCGCTTTTGACTTTGGGGCCTGGACAGGAAATACAAACGCAATTTGACCACATTTAGCCTTTCGATTAGTCTATAAAGTAACAAAGCAAGCAATAGCTGGAAATAATCATCCCGACTTTCCATCTGCGCCCTCGACTATGATTTACAAAATGAAAGAAGTCATCATTAATGCAATTTGGTGTTTGTGGTGCAATGCTAATATCAAATTACCCCCCAAAAAATAGTAGCAGCAGTCGCTCACCACATGGAGATCGCCTTTCATCACAAAAACAATTACTGTACTCTCAAATCAACTTGGATGACGAGCCCCTGTTCTGCTTCACGCAAAGACGTGTAGCAGCCTGTTTTGGGAATTTTCCGTGGCAAGCTGCAGAGTCGTATAAAAAAACAAACAACAAAAAAAAAAAAGCCTTCTGCATTGTGCATTCGACCGCTTCTCCTTCAGCTGATGATGGATTGAGGCTGGCCTGGCCTGGCCTGGCCTGGCCTGGCCTGGCCTGGCCTGGCCTGGCCTGGCCTGGCCTGGCCTGGCCTGGCCTGGCCTGGCCTGGCCTGGCCTGGCCTGGGGCCTGGCCTGGCCTGGGGCCTGGTCTGGGGCCTGGGGCCTGGGGCCTGGGGCCTGGGGCCTGGGGCCTGGCTTGAAGTCAAACTCTACGTGCCTTCATTCCAAATAAGCCAGCTTCTGCCTTTAAAGGTCCAATTGCCATTGGATAGCAAAAAAGAAATCAATCAAAAATTGAAACAACATGGACGCCTCTTTTTCCTCGTCCTCACAGAGAGTCAACCTGTCCTTCGACTTCCCCTTCTATGGACATTTGCTGCGTGAGATCACCGTGGCGACCGGCGGTAAGTCAACACAAGTCACTAGTTCACGCTTAACTATTGTTATTGGATACGCCGTCTATGCTAGCAGGGTGCGCGTAGACACATTTTTTTTACTGCCTGCGCTGCGGTTTGGCGGGGGGACGCGGCGGGGATTCATAAAGTGCCGAGGTATTTCAAAAATGTACGGCCTATGTGCACGTCTACGGCAACCTGGTAGCCTCTTAGCTCTGAAAAGCGTCCGACTGCAAAAGCGTCGCTGACAGATCCTCCGCTCGATCTCATCCAATTCGGACCACAAAAGTCGTTCTTCTGACACATGACCATTTGCAGCTCTCACCTCGGCGGCGGGAACGGAAAAGTGGCTCAAAACAACCCCCCCCCCCCCCTATGTTCTTGGAGGGAAAGCAGCCGTTGGCTTTGGCCTGGAAACAAGCGAGCCTCTGCCAAGTGACTTCGCCCTCATTGATAAGGCGGCGGCGGCGGCGGCGGCTGTGTTTGTGTGTCTAAGTGTTCCGCATGGGAAGCTTTTTTTTTTCCGTTCGTAATGACGTGAAAATGAGCCGAAAGCACCGCAATACTCTTGCTAGCCCAGTAGCTTGCGACAAAGTAACACTGAACTGGATTGTTCTTCTGCCAACTCAAGCACATGTTCTACACCTGTGCTTCCTCCTTGCCATTAACATGCGTGCGTACGTTCTTGAAAAAGTTCAGAACGTGTAGGCAAGCCGGATAATCCCCCCTTCCCCTTCACAAGCTGTGTCCCGAGCGCCGCTTTTGGGGAAACGCCAAAGAAAACATCAAGCAGGACTGAAGTGGAGCTTCACTTTATTGGTGTTTACACAAGCTCTTTTTGTTCTTCTCCGCCCGATACTCGGCGTCGATCGCATCGCCACGGCACGCCACGCCACGCCACGGCACGGCACGCCCGTCCAACAATTTTTGTTGACTCAAGCTGTCTTTCATTACTAATTGATGGAAAAGCCAAAGAGTCGGTGAAGTGTTTTCCAAGCGTAAGTGATGGAGCACATTAAGTGGAGCGTAATCATAACCTCATCACCTTGGAGACCTTTAAGAAGCGTTTAAGATGCTGATGTCGTAAACTGCTACTCAATAATATATTCAGACATTAGTGACAGATGCTAAAATGAAAGATTGGAGGGAAGGACGGAAGTGAGAAGTCAAAGCCTGAGAGGGCCTGCAGGCGCAAGATAGCTGTTGCCTCCTCCACCTCCTTCTCTTCTCTTCCTCGCTCTCCTCCCTCCCTCCCTCCCTCCCTCCTTCCTTCCTTCCATGTGTCTGCAGGAATGCCTTCTTATCTATCAGCTGGCTCGCCGCCACCGCCACCCAAATGTTTCGTTTTTTTTTCCAAAGACGCCACCTTGACATGGCCATTGGCGAAGGAAAACAGCGAGCGGTAATCATGATAAGAGATGCGTGGGATGTGTTTTTCAAAGTTGTTCCACTCGTTCGCTCGCTCGCTCGCTCACATGTTCCGGAGCATCTCCGGAGGGTTTGGCCAACAGTTGTCTTTGATGTGATAATTGTCGGCCGGGCGGTTGTGGTTTTTGCCGCCAAGACTCAAGAGTGGAAAAATGCCGGCTGCCTCGCCTTGCGTCTTCTCATTTGCAGCTCCTCAAACAAACCCATTCAAACCACTATTAACTGAAAATGGTCGACAAAAGTGCGAGAGTGGCAGTTTCTTTCAAACTGTGAACTTGGGTCGTTTGTGCGTGAGCGGCCCAGTGTGAGGCGTGGCCAACAGCAGCTCCTTGCGATTTGGCTGCGGGTGACCACGTGAGGCGGCGCTATTTTACTTGATCGGCAGATTTCAAGCGCGCTTGAAGCTCGGATTCTCCAAGAAAAATAACTGGAAAAGCTTATTGAAGCTTTTTTTATATACGATTTTTAGTTGTTTACGCATTTGGATTGGGAGCAAGTGAATGGAAGCGTATCCTGCTATTGGCACTTGGCTAAACTCTACTGACATCCTAAACGGCGGCGCATAGTTGGAATTATTGCTGAGGTTCCGAACTGAATGGTGGCGATGAAATCAGAATCTGGATTCCTCAAATGTGCAGCTTTTGCACTTCTTCCCTGATTTATGCTCCGCCGCTTGGATAGAAACGCTCGAATGATCTCGCCGTCTGCTTTCATTTGCATTCAAGGGCCCGATTTCTTTTCCAGAAGCCGCGTTTGTCGTTGCTCATTTGTGTGATTTGCACAAATGTTCAATACACCGCTTCTTTTTTACAAACGTAAGCACGTCGGTCGAGTTTGACACCGCAAAATAGAGTCTGGTGGTCCTCATACCAGCCAGCCCTGTCACGTACCCTTTGCTGACTCTGCTCAACATGGAGGTCTTGAGGGAAAGATTGATTCCTCTCTCTTCTGCTCTGCTCCTTCTGTGATCGATGTGTGTTTGCAGGGCTCCCTGCTCCAAGGCATGAAATAAGAGTCGTTAGCCTTAGTCTCAATGAGATTTCTCATCTCCAGGTATTCATCACCCAACTAGTGTTTACCGCTATTTCTGCGGTGTGACGTTTTCTGAATAGAAGCAAATAAATGCATGCTTATTTGTTCATCTCAATTGAGGATGACAAATTTCTTTCTCATTCGGTGGAAAATTCCCCATCCGGCGGGCGGCTGTTTGCTTCCGATGAATAATGGCTGTTTACTTGCTCGTGCTGGAGTCCATAAATAAGCGTGGCCGCTAAGTGGGCCAGATCTGGTTTGCGTCGAGCTCGGGCCACGTGTGAGGAGAAATCAATCCATTTGCGTGTGGCTCGGACCATCAAAAGTTGCCATGTGTTTGTTTTGCTGTCAACGTGTGTTCATCTCGCCCGCCCCGTGACTTCATGATGATGCATGAGTCACTCGGCGTATATTTGCTCAACTCGCTTCTTCTGTTTCTGATAAAGGATGCTACCGCTAATTAAAACCGTCGCTAGCAGCCTGGAGCTAGCGAAATGGTTCAACTTGTGTGGTGCTGGCTTCATTTGGTTGTTTGTTTGTTTGTTAGTTCACGAGCTAGCTATGAGCTATTAGTTGATTGAGATGAGACCTGAGTTACATACGTAGTATATAGTCGACTCCAAACGGTGCAAGTTCTGGAGCGTTCAGCAGGTACAAGATTGTTGTCATTTGCCTGTTTGCTCTCCTTCAGGGTTCATCTACACAGGCGACGTGGTGCACCGGATGCTAACAGCTACGCAGTACATAGCCCCCTTGATGGCCAACTTTGACCCCAGCGTGTCCAGAAACTCAACCGTCATCTACTTTGACAACGGTAAGGATTATTCTCGTGGTTTTGTTTCTTCTTCGTGACGGTCGTTTGAAACAAATATCTCTCCTTAATTGTCCACCGTGCGTTTGGAGTGGCCGTAAGCTATCCAAAGACATTGAAATGATTTGTAAAGTCGAAGAAAGCGAGACGGGGGATTTGTGTCTGCTTCGTAAGCTGATGTCATTGAAACACCAAAGCCTCGGCCGGCCGCGGCTAATTTCACTCAAATGAGCTTGCGGTAGAGCAATTTGTAGTTTGTGGAATGGCTTTTGTTTGTTTGGACCTTGTGCGGCCTGCTGAGCTGCTAAGTGGAAATCGAAAGCAGGCCAACGTCACCCCCCTTCCCCTCGGCCCACTTTGCGCAGCGGCTGGCTGGCTCGCTTTCCCCTGGTCGCTGACAGACCTCTTCCTCGTCGCGGAGCGTGTTTTCAAGCGTCTTGACCTCGTCGGTCTCTGAGCTCGCTCGCTCGTTCCCCCCCCCCCCAGCTCGGCACATGTGAATGGTTAGCGACTTTCCCGGGAGCTGTCAGCAGAAAGCTTGCTTTTACGTTAGCTCCAAGCCTTCCCTCCTTCCCTCCCTACCTCCCTCCCTCCCTCCCTCCAGCTGTAAAAATTGATGCGAGTGTTGGCAAAGCTCGTCGCTTGCTCCTCAGGGAACAATGGCTGTCTCATCCATTGCTTGTCCACCGTCCGCAGTAAAACTAAATAGCGCCAAAGATAACGCCCGAGGGCTCCTCCTCAATCCCTCACGAGCCCGCTACTAATGGACTTCTTATTTACAGGGAGCCCCGGCTTGCATGACATTTGATTACATCCATGTGTCTGCTAGGCGTGAAACCAAAACATGATGGTGTGTGTTCTTGACGCCCGGCTTCAGGTACAGCTCTGGTGGTGCAGTGGGACCACGTCCACCTGCAGGACAACTACAACCTGGGCAGCTTCACCTTCCAGGCCACGCTGCACGACACCGGGCGCATCGTCTTTGCTTACAAAGAGGTCGGTCGTCTTAGCGTCGGGGCGTAAAGACAAGCACGAGAAGGAATCGAAACGCGCCGACTCCTGTTGTTCCAGATCCCCGTGGAACTGTCGCAGATCAGCCCCATTAACCACCCGGTGAAGGTGGGCCTCTCGGACGCTTTTGTGGTGGTGCACAAAATCCAGCAGATACCCAGTGAGTCTTCAGCTGTCATCGCAACCTCTCGTCTTTGTAGAATCGCTCATTTTCAATCTCAGAACCGCTTTGGTCTGGTGGGAAGATATTTTGAGGCAGCATCCAAAACGAAATGGGCCTGAGCTTGTGAGTTATTAGGGGCGCTGATGGATGGCATGCGCCTTAAGACTCCCCGCCCGCCCGCCCGCTGGCCGCCCGGCCGGTGGAGCCAATGGCCGTCAAAATTGCCGCCTCCAATTGGCCAGGCGCGCTAAAGGAAAAATGGGCCTCCCCCGTGTGACCTCATTCCGCCTTCAGAGGGGGTGTTTGTCCCAATTTTTTATTTTTTTCCCCCTTCTCATTTCATCCCCTTTTTTCTTCTCTCTCTCTCTCTTCTCTTCTCTTCTCTTCTCTTCTCTTCTCTTCTCTTCTCTTCTCTTCTCTTCTCTTCTCTTCTCTTCTCTTCTCTTCTCTTCTCTTCTCTTCTCTTCTCTTCTCTTCTCTTCTCTTCTCTTCTCTTCTCTTCTCTTCTCTTCTCTTCTCTTCTCTTCTCTTCTCCAAAATGTAGACGTGAGGCGGCGGACCATCTACGAGTACCACCGGGTGGAGCTGACCAAGACGAGGATCACCAACTCCTCCGCCGTGGAATTTACACCATTGCCCAGTAGGAGACTTTTGCCCCTCCCCTCTGCCATGTTTTGGATTTGAACGAATGTCTCGTCTTCTCCAGCGTGTCTCCAGTTCAGCACCTGCGCCACGTGCACGTCCTCCCAGGTGAACTTCAACTGCAGCTGGTGCCATCGACTCAACAGGTGGGTTGTCCTGCTTTTTGGTCCATTGCGCTGGTACGGCGGCAATTTACCAACTTGCAATGTGTTAAATGTGATAGCGCCTGATGAACGATCTGCTCCGGCAGGATGTTAAACAAAGTGCGTTTACTGGAATGCCCCTTTTTTTTTTTTTCTCTCTCCCTTTCTCGATGTTGCGACTTGCTTTTTATGGCTCTTTTGTGTAAATACAAAGGGCACACTGCAAATGAGCGCACCGTCCGCAAATCTTCCGGCTAATGTGCTGCCAAAGCAATGACTTCCTCCAGACGGTAGAACCGAAATGATTCACCGGTCCAAAAAATGTGCAATGTCCGGCATACAATTTTGGTTTGGAGTGACCACAGCTGCACGCACGCACGCACGCACGCACGCACACACATGCACGCCTTCCTCAAATCATTTCACTGTCTCACGCACGCACTTTGAATGCCTTCCATATGAAATGTTCATCTTGGTGATGTGACGGACTCCCACGGGCTTGGTTATTTCGATCTCACCTCGAGCCTCGGAGGCAAAGTCCTCGATGTAAAAAAACAAAACCAAATGAAGAGATGCTGTTTGCCCGTCGCTGGCGTCTCATTAAGCGCCATTTTAATTAGCTACCCAAGTGTGCTTAAACAACCGCTCGGCACACTTTAGTGTCCGTCTGCTAGCTTCCTTTGCGCGTGGCGGTGCTCATTAAAAAGCACGTGCGCATTCTGACTGCAATCCATTCAAAGTGCTGCACATTTTGACTTTCATCACATGAGTGCTTTGCGATCCACAGGCAGCAAAGCCTGCTCCTCAATGACTTCTTGATAGTATGAATGTTTTTGCCGGCTGGCGTCGAGACGTAACAAAGGGGCGCTCACGCCGCACCCGCTGCTTACTTCCGTCCGCTTCATGTGATCTGGCAGTCGGAGGAATCTGTCTTGCCTGATTGAGCTGATGAGGTTGACAATCCAGGCGGCATGATTAAAGCAGGCGCTGGGAAACATCCCAATATGGGGGATGGGGTGTCAGCAGGGTTCACCACGGGGTGGGGTGGGGGGGGATTACATTTCAACCGCTGGAGGAGTTGAAGCTGCCGCCTCCAATACTGTCTGACTTTTGAAGGATTTTTTGAAGTCAAAGTCACGCAATCCACCTTGATCCCAACCCCGCTGAGGGAGGGAGGGAGGGAGGGAGGGAGGGAAGGAGGGAGGGAGGGAGGTTTGGGATTGGCCGGTCCCTTCCTTGAAGAAAGTTGTCATCTATAGCACGAGTTCAGCTGATACCTATTTTGTCCTATTCACTTAGATGCTCCAGTGGATTTGACCGCCATCGGCAGGACTGGGTGGACAACAGCTGTCCAGATGAGGTCCGACCGAGAACAGGAAGAATATCAAGCTAAGCCAAAGCCAACAGGTGTCATCTATGTGCCACTTGTCTTTCCAGACAAAGGACAAGCTGTGTGACATCATTGACACCACGTATCTCTCCCCATTCACCACACCGCTTGGCGCCAGGACCACACCCAGAAGCAAAGAGGCCCCGCCGTCCACCTCGCAGCCCCCGACCAGCGCCCCGACTGAAGGTACCTCGATTGGATGTGACGCAGCTGATGATGGCTGTTTGTTCCACCTGGCACCTTACTAAGCCTCCTCAAATTGCTGTTTCACACACACAAACTAACTAACTAGCTAGCTCATGGTCCATAAATGATCCTGGTAACAAATGACTTCATATCAACTCTTGGTGCACTTGAGAGAGTTTTGCATGAGAGGTCGCAAGGGTCACGCTTTGATATTGCGCCGTTAAGTGTGAGGCGCGAGGCCAAACGCGGGATGGGATGTTCTCTCTTATGCAAATGCGCGCACATTGTTTTTGCTGATGATAGTCAAATGGTGTCCTCCAAAGTCTGTTTACCTTTTTGGTCTTCCGACACTCACAAACACTAATCAGGCTGATCCGTATTCCCGATGGCTAATCGGGCCAGGGATTGCCTTTCACCAGCTGCTTGTTTACATCAGCCCATCTCATTTTCCAAATTCAAAGCGGTACATGAAAGGCCCTTCCCAATTCATTTGTTCACTGAAGCACATTTGCATATGTGGGTCACGCTGCATTTCCATACTTGACATTTAACCCAACAGTAGTCTGCTGGCATTTTTTCAGTTGTTGTAGTCAAAGAATACATTTTCAATGGAGTGTGCCAAATGACAAGAGGAAAAGAGGAAGAGCTTGCGGGAGCAATTCATTTTGCAGGCAAAACAAGCTACCGAGGGAGGCAAATATCGATTCTTTTGTCTGACTGGGTTGTTTGCTCTCTTGCAGATGATACCAAGATTGCGCTGCACCTCCGAGAAAATCAAGGTATGTGCTTCGACTTGTCACCGCGGCTTTTTCTTTTGACCTTAGTCAGCAGTTGGGTTGGAAGCAATTTTGGCCATGACCACTCAATCGATACCCAAGTGGGGGGGGGTGGATCAATACTTGAAATAGTCATCTGGAAAATATTTTGGGATTCGGACGACTCAAGTTTTAATCATCGGATAATGCTGAAGTGATGACCTTGAGGCTTTTCAGTTGGACTCCCAACCGGCCACACGTGAAGAAGGCTCATCTTTCAAATATGGCGCCGCACCACTGCTTTTATTGCATTCATTTGAGCCCACCAGCATTTCGAGGCCGCGTGGAGGCGAAATTAATCAGCCAGAATTTGTAGAGGACATCTTTACAAGCACAAAGTGTGATGTTCCTGTGTGTCGCTATAAAATGTTGAAAATGTTTGTGATGACTTTCCGTCGTCTTCCTTGATTCGTAATAATTGAGAGTGTTGACGGAGGTCGAGAGGCCAGTGGAAAAGCGCTGGTTTCAAGGCAACAAACAGAGCACGGCGGGTTCTACAGATGCTCTGTCGTTGGAATTCCATCAGCTGCTAACAGCCCGCCTGCCTGCCTGCCTGCAGCATAGCGTTGGCCTTTTAAATTTCCCACAGTGTGCCTGCCTGATGGACAGGGTTGATGGTTAAGTGGGTGCGGTGCGCTGGAAATCAATGAGAGCGGGAGATACCCATTTAACTGCTAATTAAAAACATAATAGGAGGAGAAATGAAAATGGTACTTACTTGCCTTTCACCGGCACTTTTTTGTAGTTGCGCATAAACACTCACAATTATGAGGGCATTTGAAAAGCAAAGCGACTTTTTAGTGGTCTATGTCAGTCAGATGAGCGCCACCTCTTCCTGCTCCTGCTCCTGCTCCTGCTCCTGCTCCTGCTCCTGCTCCTGCTCCTGCTCCTGCTCCTGCTCCTGCTCCTGCTCCTGCTCCTTTTGTGTGCCATGTATAGCCTTGTCCTTGACTTGCCATTAATTCTTGCTTGAAGCGCTGCAGCTCATGAATGGCTAAGAAGAGAGAGGAGAGCGCGTTTGCTTTAAGCCGAGCGCCCTCGATGACCTTTTTAAACAAAGTATCCCAAAGAAGACAAGTTGAGTCATCACAAAGAAGATATACAATCAATCCAAATGAATTTTGGAGGGGCTTTTAATGCGCTCAATCAAATTTCACTGCTGATTTAGGCCTTAGCAGACAAGTACAATTGGAAGCTGAGCGCTCCCTGCTGGCTGACAGGAGCACAGCAATACCTGACTCCCTCCTTTTGCATGAAATGAATATGACTAGTACGTACGTTTTGTGCATTTGCAGTGATGCCGGCGGCGGCGGCGGCGGACCGCTCGACGGGCGCGCACCCCCTGCACACGGGTTTGATCCTGGGCGTCCTGCTGGTGATGCTCATCATGGTGGCGGGCGTGACGGTCACCGTCTACATCTACCATCACCCGACGTCAGCCGCCAGCCTCTTCCTGATGGAGGTGAGACATGGCCTTTCAAATGACGAATGAAGCTTTGCAAGTCATCTGATTTGTGCGTCTCGCTCCCTCCCTCGTGCCGCAGAGACGGCCCAGCAGGTGGCCGGCCATGAAGTTCCGCCGCGGCTCGGGCCACCCGTCCTACGCCGAGGTGGAGCCGGCGGGCCACGAGAAGGAGGGCTTCATCGTGTCCGAGCAATGCTGAGGAGCGAATCCCCAGACGTTGGATCTGGAGGACGGACTTGTTATGCCGAGCGAGCGAGCGAGCGAGCGAGGGAGTGAGGCGGAGGAGCCAACGGAAGGACAACGTGGCTGGCTGCCTTGACCGCATCCTGGATGGTATCAGGAGAGAATGAATGATGCTTTGAAAAACTGTGTGAATGGATTTTTTTTCTTTATTGTTGCCGGGGTTCTACAATATAGCCTTGGAATGTCCATCTGGTTGTGTCTTTGCTTTTTCCTCACACAGCATGGCCTTTTTTTCCCCTCCACCACCAGCAGCAGCAGCAGCAGCACCACCCGCAACTGCTTTTTAACTTTTCTACAATGTTTATGAGCAAACTGAACCAACCTCATCTCTCACGGGAAAGTCCAGAAAAGGTGGTTGCATATGATTCATTTTTAATTTCAAGCACATCATTCAAATCTCATAAGATCTCGAGGTAAAACTTTTACTTTTGGTAAGAAATACTGTAATTTTCCTTTGTAATATTGCAACTTCTGCCTCACAAAATAAGACTTTCGGTTCCAATGCACCTTTGTAGCTTTTGACCAGGCAAATCAAATGGATACAATTGCATTTATGCACATTTTTTTTTTTTTTCCATTTGACATTTCTTTACTACGGTGCCATTTTGTATCGGAGACGTTTGCACTTTTTTTTCCTTTTTTTTGGTGGTACTAATGCAAAATGACAAGACAGGCGCTTGTGAGTGTGTATGAGCAATCTATTTTCTTATTGTGTGTGTGTGTGTGTGTGACTGGAAAAACAAAAGGACAAAAAAATAAGGGTTTTTAATCGTAGTTGGGTTTCCACCAGCCGGCTGAGCACATATGAATTGTTGGTTGATTGGCAAAATGAACGCAGCGGTCTTGCTTTTGATTCTTGTTTTGATTGTTTTTCTTTTTTTCTTTGTTTTGATTGGGCAGATTTCCTTGCTAGCGTGAATGCAGTCCTGTCTCGTCAGACATGAGTACAATACAGTACAGTCCAATAGGATAATAGAGCTACCTTGCTTGGCCAAAACATTTGCAGATTCAGGTAAATCGTGGCTCACATTTGCTGTATTGGGCAAACTATTTGTACAAGTGTCCTTTTCTATTGCGTGAAACTATTCCAGTCTTTCTTTTCACACATCAGCTTCTGGGTATAGGCTATGTGTATATATTTTTACCGCGCATATCAGAAATGAGCCCAACGCTAAACTGAGATTCTACTGACAAATATGTGCAATGTAACGCATTTTAATGTTCAAATTAAACAATTGTCCTTTTGAAAACGTTATTTTGTTTTGACCAAAGATGATCTTGTGTGGAGCGCAACCTGTCGCACCTCACCTCCATTCAATTGTGCGAGTTCAACAGGTTGAAATGTTTATGTCGAATTATATTTCCCCATCTTATTATACACCAATCTCATTCTTGTAGTTATAGTTTGGGGTTGAGTGCATTTGAAATAATAAAAAGAAAGGTTTCAAAACCAAGTACCGTGATTTTATCATCGTCAAGGCCGAGCTTTTATTCGGGTTGTGCTGGTGATTTTCATGATTTCTTAGCCTGCAGCGACATCTTGTGGTAAGGTGAAATAGTACACGAGGGGGGCCAAGTTGCTTAACGTGTGCATGGTGTGAGTTGTGCGCGTTGATGAGCATTCAATTGTGTCTGTAAGCACATTGTTAGAACTTTTGTTCGTGTTTTAGGCAGCGTTTTCCGTGTCCCCACGTTACTGCGTAGTGTTCGTTAAGTTAACATGTCGCTAAGGCCAATACCGGAAGTGGCAACAATTCAGTGTCACAGTAAGAGCACTAACCGGAAGTACTGTATTCGTTTTTGCAGGTATCGCTCTTGCCACAGGTGCTTCTAATTAGCCGGCAGGTAAAAAATACGATTCCAAAATACAACAGCCTGTTGCAGCGATTCGACTAAGATGCGGTTCCTTCCAAATACCTGTAGATGGTGCTGTTTTTTGAGATGAACAGACGCGTTCGAGCACATGATCCCCTGTGCGCGTTTTGGGAATGTTCATTGCCGCCCCGGAGCCGTGAGGGGAGGAGAGGCGAGGAGAGGCGAGGCGAGGCGAGGCGAGGCGAGGCGAAGCTGGCTGAGGCGAGGTGAGGTGAAGCTGGCTGCCTGTGCAGCTTTACTGTACAAGAGGAATGGCTTGTTAGGGCTCTCCGTGAGGGTTATGGCTCAACAACGGCGTGCATGTGAAGCAACCGCACCTCCCCTTTTGGACACTGGGAACACGGAGACATGTCCAGAGACAGCATGACGGCCGTGCGAGGAGCCCACGGTGGAAGCACCAGCAGCAGCGGCAGCAGCAGCACCGCAGCGGCGGCGGCGGCGGCGCCCAAAGAGAACGGCTACGCCGCGCCAAAGCCCGCTCCGCCCGGTGCCCGCTTCCATCGCCCCTCCGCGCCCGCCGATGACAGCCCCGTGACAGCCACCGGCGAGCTGACGCAGACGTGGGTGCAATTCGCCAAGACCTTCGTGCTCATTTTCCCAATTTATGCACTGGGCTACTATGAGTTCAGCTTCAGCTGGATGCTGATCGGACTCGTGGTTTATTTCTGGTGGAGGAGAAATGCCTTTGGGAAGCGGAGTCGCCTGAGTCGGGCTTTGGCTTTCCTTGAGAGGGAGGAGAGGAGCCTTGCGACGGCTCTGAGCACCTCGGACCTGCCTCCCTGGGTAAGACATACTACCTGTACTACTCTAACGTTGCCTGTCAGCTGACTGACTGACTGACTGACTGACTGACTGACTGACTGGAGGTGTAAAGCCGTGAGTGCGGGACCAGCTGTCCACCCCCCCACCCCATCCCACCCCACGTAAGGCGGTGACGTGGGATCCATAGCCCCATGCAGCCTGAGCTAAATACAGCAGGGTACAATGGTTAACCAGACACCTTGTTATTTTGGGATGGAGCCTCATCACTCTCTCTGATTGACTTACTTTCTTTCTATCAGTGTAACAGGTTGTGTTAAAGATTTGCGATCAGTAAGTCAATACAATGCCAGTACTGGCAGTTTGCAAACCCAGATTTTATTTGGTGTGTGTTATTTGCTACTGTTTGGAATTTTCTGTCCAAATGGGTACAGCATATTGGCATAGTGGAGACTCCTGTCCTGTCCTGTCCTGTCCTGTCCTGTCCTGTCCTGTCCTGTCCTGTCCTGTCCTGTCCTGTCCTGTCCTGTCCTGCCCTGCCCTGCCCTGCCCTGCCCTGCCCTGCCCTACCCTGCCCTGCCCTGCCCTGCCCTGCCCTACCCTGCCCTGCCCTGCCCTACCCTGCCCTGCCCTGCCCTGCCCTACCTTGCCCTGCCCTGCCCTGCCCTGTCACAGCTGTCTGGCTGGACGGATGGACGGACATGATCCCGACATGACCTCATCTCACAGTTGCCGCTTGCTCACAATGCATCGTAAAAAACACACCAATAAAGTTGCACGATGACTTTGCGCTGATTCGGCCCCGAGGATGCCCTGCGGTGCTGCTTTATGCAAAGAGCGTTCCAATTATGGGGGAAAAAAAGCATGGTGCAACCGCAGCATCTTCTCCGGAGCTTTAATTGAAGCAACAGAGTGAGAGACACTACCACGCACGATTGGTTGTTGGTCTTCACTCCTCACCACTTATCCGTCTCACTTCCACCCACTTGCAAAGTTGCTCGGGGCGGGGAAAGCTTTCTCACAACCTTTTAATACTTCTTGTCTGTCTCCAAAATGGTTCGTTCTGCAGCAGCATCCATTCTTCCCCACGAGGTGACATTTTGCAGTGGCTTTACCTGCTAAATCACTAACTTGGCCGCAGTCGGTCCAGCCACCCCCCAACCGCTGCAGCTTGTGCGTCGTGCGTGCGCCTCTCGCATGCAGTTCCATCCACAGCTTCCTCGTCCAGGTTGTTGCCGCCGCCTTAACCCTCTCTTGACATCCCACTTGGTTGCTCAAGATGACTCAATACTAAGTAGGACTTGATGCTCCTGCCGCATAAGCACTTTGGCGGGGGCTCTGGTGGGAATGGCACTGTGTTCTGACTGCTTGACTGCATGCCATAAGTCACGCTGCTGCATTTGTGTACTGAGGGGGAGGGGCTGAGTCGCATCGACCAGCTGGGCGTCTCCTTTGGCCCGTGTTCAATCGATCCCTCATTGACGGTCGGGCGCCGATCTCGCTGAGCGTCAGAGTGGGGAAAAAGGTGTGAGCGATGTTGACGATGATGGCATCTTGATGGATTGAATTTTTGCTGCTGATTGACATGGATGCAATATTGAACGGCCCTTTCGACAAAGTGAAACAAATCAAAGGGGAGTGGGTGTCTGGATCCAATTGGGCTTAATTACATCTGCTGGCGCACGCTTCATTCGTGCGCTTGTTTGTGCGCAACATTCTGTCTGCAGCTTTTGATTGACTTTTGACTGTGTCAACGTTTTCTTCTTTTCATCAGCCTTTTCCACAGCTTGACACAACACGGCGCTTGCACTGCACTGACTTTCGTTTTAGTCAGGCAGCTTTCACCTTCAACAATGTATTTACATCACAAAATCACTCAAGATGAGAAATAACATGCAGACTATTCAAGTACTAGATGTGATTGGAGGTCAGGAATCAGAACTCTGCTTCATCACTTGTTGCTCGTATGCAGTTTCAACATTTGGAGTTTCACTCAGGGAGTCGAAAGTTGGGCTCAGTTGGGCCATTGTGTATTTGCCCAGTTTTGTGTCCAACGGCGAAATGCAACGGCCTCATCGTAAATTGTTTGGCCCAATTTGTTGTTGTCCTTTCAAGCGTGGCCGCATATTACGTGCGTCTTTGTAGTTGACCTTTGAAGACATTTTGGCATTCATCAGGCTTACTGCGGTCCCTCCCACTGTGGGATTTGTCTGCTGCTCCCTCCCGCAGGTCCATTTCCCGGACGTGGAGAGAGTGGAGTGGCTAAACAAGGTAAAAGAAGCCGGCCGGCCGGCGGCAGCGGGGGCGGGGCGTCTGTCGGCATTATTGGCTGGACGGAAGTGCCGCCGTACGGTACATTCCAAAGGCCTCGATAAATCAGCATGCTCCAACTTTCATTTACTGCCCGTAGCAAAGATGGGCGAACACGGTGCTGGCCTTGCTCACCGTTGCTCTTGGTATTGTCAGACGGTGAAGCAGATGTGGCCCTACATCTGCAAGTATGCGGAGAAGCTGTTCCGAGACACGGTGGAGCCGGCCGTTAAGGAGTCCAACGCCCACCTCAGCACCTTTCGCTTCAGCAGGATCGACATGGGAGACAAAGTGAGCTTCCTTAATGGCTAAATAAAAAATCTGCTCTCACTAAGATATGTTTGCGTGCATGAAGTGCTGCAAAGTTGCCCAAATGCAAAATGAACGTTTCAACCACGCTGTAGCCTCTGCGGGTCAACGGCGTGAAGGTTTATTCGGAGAACGTGGACCGACGGCAGATCGTCATGGATCTCCAAATCAGGTACCATCAAAAGATGGCCAGCTAAGCTAAGCTAAGCTAAGCTAAGCTAACCAGGCCCGACGACAGACAACTCGGCACATGTCATTAACAGATGGCTCGTCGTTTGCTAGCTTTGTAGGTAACACAGAGATCGACGTGGACATCAAGCGCTATTACTGCAAAGCGGGAATCAAAAGCATTCAGGTCAGTTTTGGCACAAAGCACCTGTGCCCATATGTGTGTGGTCTTGACTCCAGCAAAGTGTTTTGTGGCTCACGCGTGACCTTCCCGCCAGGTCCATTGCGTCGTTTCCACTTGGGACGTAATCAACAGAGACTCTGTAGCTCGTTAGCAACGCTGCCCGCCTAGCGGCAGGCACGACTGCAAACACGCGGGTTGCTTCAATCAGACGGCAAAATTGGGCTTTCGTTGCTAATTGGCAATTCAGGCTAACGGTGTCTGTTTCTGTAGACCAGACCGCACCGCACCGCACCGCACACCTCATCTGTGTTGAAATGAAAGGAGGTGTCACTTTGATTAGCTGGCAATCAACACTGTTACCTCCCACAACGGCGCAAAGGGCCATTTCGAAATGCAAAAAAAGCAACCTGCTGTCGCTCGGTGTCAATGACAGCAGTTGGCGTCGTCGTCCTCGAACGAACCGCCAGTCCTTTAATCCCCTGTAATGATCTTAATATGTTATGAATGAGAAGGTGGAGGATGAGGCCGGCCGGGATTGTGTTTCCAACCTCCATTTCATTTGTGCGAGCGTGTTAACGTGTTCCTGTGCTAATCCCTCAGATTCACGGCGTGTTGCGTGTGCTGATGGAGCCGTTGCTGGGCGACGTGCCTCTGGTCGGAGCGCTTTCTCTCTTCTTCCTCAAGAAGCCTGTAAGTTTAGTCCATTCTTGTATGCAGGTTGAAAAAGTGCTTAGCACGTTCTGGAAGAATAAGAAGTGAAATACTGTCAATATTTATTCACTTCTTCCACACTTTTGCCATGTCTTAAAAGCTGAAGAAAAGTTTCGGTTGAACTCCAAGTCTTTTCCAGCGCTCCACTGTCTGCATACCATTGGCGGGTAGCGTAGGTGTCCCTAATGGAGCGTCTGGGGAGTGGCTGCCATATGATTGGAGGCCATAAAATATCAGTTCTGCCAAGCTCATTGCTTTTTCTGTGCTGCCTGCCCCACGTCGTGGTTTAATCTCCCAATGCTCTTCGGACACCTCGCCGGTTCTAAAACTCCACACTTTCGATGGCCCGCCCGATGGCCATAATGGCCGGCCGGCCCTTCTTGCACGGCTTTGTCCTCACGAGCCGCCCGCCGCTAAATTACCAAAGCTTACGTAACCTTTTGCGTCGCAATCATTCCTCAGCGATGTGCCAAGAATGCGTAATAGCAATGCGGCGGCGGATGCTTCTCCGTGGCAGCGTGCCATCAAAAGTGCGTGTTCATTGTTCCTCTTGTGCCGTCCGCAGCTGTTTTCATCTTTGAAACAGCTGTTTGCACATGACCTTTTGCACCCACAATGGCTCATAAACAGCAGCCAAAGAAGATGGCGGCAGTATTGTAAACTCTCTGGGGACGAGAAGCAAACGTGATGCCTTGAGAGGTGGTCCGTCTGTCTGGTGTCCCATTAATATGAAATGCGTGCGCGCGTGCGTGCAGTCACTATCCCCATAAGACGTGTCGTTGCGCTCGCTCTTCATTATTCTGTAGATCCAGCGGGCTGGAGTCGACTTGTGAATGGATAACAATTAAGAGTCTCTCTCTGTTTTTGTTCTTGTTTGTTTCTGGCAGCTTCTCGACATCAACTGGACGGGCCTCACTAACGTGCTGGACATTCCCGGGCTCACGTAAGCGGATTTGCTCCTTTTTGAAAGCCCCTTGGAGGTTTAAGGGGAAGTCAATGGATGTCAATTAAGGAGTAAACTTCAATACAATCATTTCTCCCAAAGAACCTTATTACGCAGAGCGAATATTGAGGCCATATTTCCCACTCCTTGGGGTCACATTCCCCCAACAAGAGTTCTTAAATCTGCTGTAAAAAGCCTGTTAAAAAGTTTGCCTCCCATAAACCGGGAGATGGATGGATGGATGGATGGATGCATGGATGGATGGATGGATGGATGGATGGATGGATGGATGGAGGGATGGATGGAGGGAGGGATGGATGGAGGGATGGATGGATGGATGGATGGATGGATGGATGGATGGATGGATGGATGGATGGATGGATGGATGGATGGATGGATGGATGGATGGATGGATGGATTCTTACCCCCTCCTGTTTTCATTTCTACAAGTACCAAGTACTTTTGCCACCTCTGAGTACAGCAGACATGTTTTTGCTGCCCTTTTCTGGTGTCCTTTGTGGAGGTGAAAAAGCTCAACGGAGCTTGTGCAATACAATACTCGTGTGCGTGTGTGTGTGTGTGTTTAGTTGTGGCACGAAAGGAGGTGTGGGCCGGTGAAGGAGAGGTCGCGGTGGTGAAATTAGACTGACAGGATCAACTGGCTGGCTGCACAGTGGCTGTTATTATGCAACACGTTCAGTGTGTGAGGCCCCCAAAAAACAAATCAAGTGAATATAATATATTATTATAAACATAGCATTAATCACCAAATAGCAAGAGAATTTCCAAAATCTACATTCTCTGGGAAATAGTTGCAGCCTCTGCCAACAGAATTTCTTGCTGTCGCTAGGCAGAATTTGTGAAAAAGCTGGCCTTACCTTAGAAGAAGAAGCTAAGAGACTTCTCCATCAAATTGAAATTGCAATGTCACGAAATGGAACAAATGGCAAATTGGCCAGTCGGCCAAAGTTTTTTCTTTTTTTCTCAGCTTCTTGAAAAAGATATACAGAATCGATTAGGTGCGCCTTTAATTGGTCCAGGCTAGTTGTTTTGAACTCCTTGAATTAAAAGCACGTCTTCATTAAAGAAGGAGCAGCTCCAAGCCACTTGAAATTGCTCGCCTTTACAATGCAGCGCTTCGATGAACCAACGGATTTGAAGGCTCCCGGACTGACACCCAATCAGCCGTTCTTTTTCACGGCTCAAATGAGATGTGGTGTTTTACTCGTCCGGTCGGTCAGTAAATAACGCACGGGCTTTTTGCTTGCTTTCCTCACAGCGGACTTTCTGACAGTCTGATTCAAGATATCATCTCGTCCTACGTGGTCTCGCCCAACCGGATTACAATCCCGCTGGTTGGAGACGTGGAACTGGCCCAGCTTCGCTTCCCCATGCCCAAGGTACGCCTTTGTTTGTGTTTCTCGCCACTTCCGTGAAGTCAGACTCGGCACCCGGTGCGGCGTGTAAAATAGACGCGATTCCGTTTTCCCGCGCACCGGCAACGCAACGTGTCAAGGTCCGGCCCCCGTCACCACGACAACGAGCGGGCAACAGCCTCGATCGGGACGCTTGCTTTTTTCGGTTGGGCGGTGAGCTCGTCTGAAATGTTTTCAGGGAGTGCTTCGGATTCACTTCTTGGAAGCTCAGGATCTGGAGGGCAAGGATAAATTCTTGGGCGGGCTCATCAAGGGCAAGTCGGACCCTTACGGCATCCTGCAGATCGCCAATCAACTCTTCCAGAGCAAGACCGTCAAGGAGAGCCTTCACCCCAAATGGAACGAAGTTTACGAGGTGACAACACGCACGGCCGGCAGGCCGTTTGCCGCGACGCTAAACCATCCATCGTCTTCCTCGTCAGGCTTTGGTTTACGAGCACTCGGGTCAGCACCTCGAGATCGAGTTGTTCGACGAGGATCCTGACAAAGACGATTTCCTGGGGAGGTGCGTCGGAGGGGGGGAGAGGTGGTCATGGTTTACCACCTGAAGCTGCGGTTGATCTTTTTTTTTATTTGATTTTTTTTACGGTCGGCAGTCTGATGATCGACATGACGGAGCTGCACAAAGAACAGAAGGTGGACGAGGTGAGCGCTTTTAAAGGCTCCGTTTCACCACGTCAGCAAATGTGCGGAGTGAGCATGAAAGTAAAGCCAGTCGTGTTTGAGTAGACAAAAGGGAGTAATGAGCCCGCTAAATCCACCCACCTCCAGTCTGCACAATGAGCAAAAATGCCTGAGCTGAGCTGAGCTGAGCTGAGCTGCGTTGGAGCCACATTATTCCATTTGTTCCTTTGGACCACCGGAGCTAAATATGTTAAGTTTAGCCCGGGTCGTTAGCGAGAGTAACTCAAACGTGCGTGCGCTCGGCAGTGGTTCGACCTGGAGGAGGCGCCGACCGGCAAGCTCCACTTGAAACTGGAGTGGCTGTCTCTGCTGTCCACGTCGGAGAAGTTGGAGCAGGTACCCCGAGCCGAGGCGAGCCGAGCCGACTGGCCCGGCGTCTGACTCCTGCTTGGGGGCCACTCAGGTGCTGCGAAGCGTGAGAGCAGACAGGAGCCTGGCCAACGACGGCCTGTCGTCGGCGCTGCTGGTGGTCTATTTGGACTCGGCCAAGAACCTGCCGGTGAGAAACGCGTACCACGAGGCTTAAGTTTGCTGGCTGTGTTCTTTGCTTTCCGTGAACTCCACGTCGAGACCTTTCTTTACTATCAAGCTCCCGATCGTACGGATGTACATACTTTAGCTTGGAGCCGAGCGACCCTTTCAAAACGGGTTGAAGCGACTGCTGGTTTATTTTTTCTTCCTCCTCATTGTTCCCCCTCCTCCAAGAGCCTCTTCAGCGGCAGCTTAGGCTGCGGCAATTTAAGCGAGAGACGAGCGTCCGGCCTGGTGTTTTGCGAGAGCGACAGCTCCGAGTATCGCACCATCGGCGTGAGTGCCTTCACTGGAGCATGGTGGTGTTTGGGCTGCGCTGCGCTGCGCTGCGCTGCACAGCGCTGCACGGCGCGGCACGGCGCGGCACGGCACGGCACGGCCTGGTGACTAACGCCTTGCTTTGGAGTGAGCGCAAACAATGGCCATGATGCGCTTGAAGTGAAACAAAACGTACTTGGAAGAAGTCGTCGGTCGGACGCCGTGGGTTGAATTTCATCTTTCAAGGCAGTTGAGAGCGAGTGGACAGCTTTGTTATTTATACCGGGTGTCAGCAAGACCGTATATTTCCAGAAAGTCTTCCTTCCTTCCCTCCCCCCTCCCAACCAACCACAAAGTAATCTCATCTTTTTGCAACCTGCTAACTGTGGGTTGTGATGTTTCTATTTTCCCTCCTTTCAAATGTCCTCTTTGGCTTTCAAAGAGCAACCTGTCGGATTTCACCTGCGACGGGTTGAAGCAGGTCTTTAAAGCCTTGAAGGTAACGTCGTAGAGGAGTTAGCGCACGTGTGACGAATGCCATCTTGCATGCTCTGACGCTCTTCTCGCATGTTCCTTCCATTGAGTTGTCTAGTGCAGTAAGTACATTTTCATTTGCATTAAGATGAGGCGGAATATCAAATGCGCCAGGCATCTATTATTCATGGGAAACCTTGCATGAAAATACGCTTCTGTCGTCTCATCTCGCACGTGGAATGTATTTACCAATGTCCGGAGATCAATCAATGTCTGCCTGACTGTCTGTCTGTCTGTCTGTCTGTCTGTCTGTCTGCCTGTCTGTCTGTCTGTGATTGTTTTCAGTCGGCCAAGAAAAGCAGCAGCGAGCCCAGCCCTTACGTGCAACTAACCGTCGGGCACAAGACACAAGAGAGTAAGGTGGGGCTCGCCTCCAGACCAGCTTTTATGGATGCTGAACTCTGAACGCCGAATGGATGCGGCCGAATGGATGCGGCCGAATGGATGCGGCCGAATGGATGCGGATGAATGGATGCGGATGAATGGATGCGGCCGAATGGATGCGGATGAATGGATGCGGATGGCAAGCCCGCAGGCGTCCGTAGAAATGGCCAGTGTGAGGAAATACTAGAGTGGCTCCATTGTTTGACTTGAATTATGCCACCGATTCATAGCATGTAGATTTGGGTGTAGCTATCGTTTTTGTCCACTTGGGCTCGCAACACGATCCTATTTTGCCGAGCGTGTGTGGCTTTGTAAGGCGTATCGTCGTCCTTGTCTTCCCGTCTGTTGTCAAAGATTCGCTACAAGACCAAGGAGCCTTTGTGGGAGGATTCCTTCTCATTTCTAGTTCACAATCCGAGGAGGCAGGAGCTGGAGGTCGAGGTAAAAAGCGTCCTTTTGTGTTTTGCCGCACTCTAGCTTTGCGCTCATCCACCAACGATGTATCGGGCAGGTGAAAGACGAAAAGAGCAAGTGCACCTTGGGCAATCTGAGCGTGCCGCTGAGCGGCCTCCTGGCCGAAGAGGACATGACGCTGACGCAGTGCTTCCCGCTCAGCAACTCGGGTCCCAGCTCCAGCATCAGATTCAAAATGGCCTTGCGGGTTGGTACAAGCGTGTTTTAGAATTCTCCGAGGGAATCCGTCATCGTTTGGTTTCTGCCGTGCGCCGCTTCGTTCTTCTGAATAATGAATGTCGAGGAAGGTTCTCACATCAGAAGCGATGCCTTTCTCTTTCTCTTTCTCTTTCTCTTTCTCTTTCTCTTTCTCTTTCTCTTGCTCTTGCTCTTGCTCTTGCTCTTGCTCTTGCTCTTGCTCTCGCTCTCGCTCTCGCTCTCGCTCTCGCTCTCGCTCTCGCTCTCGCTCTCGCTCTCGCTCTCGCTCTCGCTCTCGCCATGAGCCGAGGGGCGACGCGCGCTAAGAGCGAAAAACCAAACGACAGCGGGGCTTTATTGCAGTGCAGCGGCGTATCCCGGAATGAGTCATTGTACGGCTCCAGTGGCCTTTCTTCCGTGTAATTACGCACAACTCGAAACAAATGCAAATCAAAACTGCTGGGGGAATTGAAATTGCTCTGAGTGTTCAAGAAACCTGGGCAAATGGACTTCTGTGTCAAATGCGCTTAGATCCTGTCACTGGAGAAGCAGGTCTCATCAGACCAACCTTCTTCAGTCCGGGTCCGCAAGTCCAGTGTACCCCAAGCGGCCGCCTCGACCAGAGCGAGCGCCTCGTACTCGCCGCCGCCCGGTTCGCCCTCCCGGGCGGGGCCCCCTCCGGCGCACGCCTCCTCCCTGACGCTGCATCATCGGGACGGCGAGCCGTACGGCGCCATCCCGCCGGCGCCGCCGCGCAGCGTCTCCAGCCTGTGCGTGGGCATCTCAGCCTCCCAGAAGCACCTGGCCCACAACGAGTCCACGCCCAGCCTGGCCTCGGACATCTCGCTGCCCTTCGCCGCTTTGGAGCTCCAGCAGAGGCTAGGGCGGCTGCACAAGTAAAATGACTCATCAATGATTTACTACCTTTCAATTTCCTCTTTGTTGACATCGTGCTATTGCCAAACAAGGCTCTTGACTCTATGACCAAGGTGTCCATTGACATTTTGAGCAAGCAGATTGAAGCAGCCAAAGTGCTTTGATGTGCTTCCAGCGGCTCCACCTCCAGCCAGTTCCTCCTGGGTGAGGTCCACCTGACCATTCGACACAGCGCCCAACGCAACAAGCTGATCGTGGTGGTTCACGCGTGCCGGTAAGCTTGCGGCGGTGAAAAGGATTTCCGTAGTTGTCGCTGCGTCATGCACTTCAGAAGGTCCCGTATCTATTTTCTCGTTCACATAAAGGTTAGCTCTATTGCTAAGCAAAAGAGCAGCACCATGCAACTTTTGCCTCGTGTGTTTCCTCAGAAATTTGATGGCTTTCTCCAAAGACACCTCGGATCCTTTCATCCGCCTCTACCTGCTGCCCGACAAGAGTCGCACGGGCAGGAGGAAGACCGGCACGGTGAAAAGGAGCCTCAACCCTGTTTACGATCAAACGTGAGTTGTGTCTATTCGGACGGACCATGTGTTACACTTGAGCATTAGCATGAGCCCTGTTTGTTTTATTTGGAGTTTGAAGGATTGTTCGACTTGCAGGTTTGAATTCAGCGTGTCCGTCGTGGAGCTCCACAGAAGAACGCTAGATGTCGCCGTGAAGAACGGAGGGAACATCTTGTCCAAACACAAAGGCCTCTTGGGAAAAGTAATGTGCATTTCCTATTTTGGTTGTGTGCGGGCTGGCGGGTGGTTGGGCTGGCGGGCGGGCGGTTGGGCTGGCGGGCTGGCGGGCCCCCGCCTTTGAATTTTTACAATTCAAGAGTCATCATCGTTTTCAGTGAGCAGGTTTCCGTGTACAATTTCAGGTGCTGGTCCATTTAAGTGGAGAAGATATAGCCAAAGGATGGACGCAATGGTAAAGTGTTCAAAGAAACAATATGGAATCAATATATTTGAAATGATCTTCTCTTGTAGGCATGAGCTGAGCGAAGATGGTTTGCCGTCTCAAAGGAACATCGAGGAGACATTTACATTGTGATTTGTTTTGCTGAATTTAGTAACCGTTTTATTTCCACACTGTACATTTTTGTCAGCATGCCTTTTCCCATACCGACCGTCGTCGGCGCATCCAAATATTGTAACATATTGTCATCATAATGAAAGGTCTCGTCGCTGTTTGTGATATTGCTCGTTTGTAACTTAGCAGGGCATTAAAAAAAAAGAATGTGACAAACTCTTACCAAAGCAGCAGAATGAGTCCCGCAAGTCGTGTTTATATTTTGTCCTGCCGTGGATGCTTTTGACTTTTGTTATTTATTTAGTTTGATTTCAAACATGGAATGCACATCAAACTGAATGCTTTGTGTATTTCTAGGTGGACTTTGTGCAATATTGTTGTTTATCTTTTGGACAAGCATGGTCCTTTTGTGGGCATTTTATAGGGCTGCAAAAGATGTAGGAAAAAATATAGATACTTGAATTTGGGCTTTGGAGGGGATTCAGATGTCAGCCAAGTAACTAGACGAGAGACAACTCGTGTTTTTTGAATATGCAGGGCTGACAGCAAACTGTCAAAATGTTAAAACAAAGGTTTATATCTCGTTTTTGCCATGCGGTTATAACTGTTTGTGTTTGTTGAAGCTTTTTAATCTATCACGTGCCTTAAAAAAAATGAAAAAACCTCACCACCGTGTAACTTCCGCCTTCTTAAAAGTTATTCATTTTGAATGATGTGTGGCTTTTTGATGAATAAATTGTTTCCTTTCTGAAAATGGTGTGATTATTTCATTAAGAAAAATAAGTACACTTTTGTAATATATATATATATATATATATATATATATATATATATATATATATATATATATATATATATATATATATATATATATATATATATATATATATATATATAAGGTCGTAAACCGAAATTTTCCCCGCATTGAATGGCCAATGTAAAGCATATATGAGACGATGTCGCCATCCAGCGGCTAAAATTAATAACTGCATGTCAGTGGCGTCAGAAAGACGCTTTACGTCATGACGTAACAGGGCGTATGAATTTGCGCGGGTTGCCGAGCGGTGAGGCGGACGATGAGCTAGCTAGCTATCTTTATTCCCGAATAGTCGCTGCCAAAGGTAATAAAAGACGATTCTAGCTCCACTTTCGTGTTTCAATGTATTACGACTACAATACAACATTATTGTTGGTGACAGTTTACCTTTCTAAGTAACTCTTTCAAACGGCCGTGTTTGTTTTCACCGTCAAGTGGCTTTTTGGTGACACTTGTGTCCACTTTCCCGCAGCGCTTTTCAGTTCGACCAAACTTTCTTCTCGCATCAAAGCGAGTGAACATGTCGAAGCGTGCGGCTTTCATTAAAGCCGCTTGTAAGGAACATGTGGACGACTTCCTTCAGCTCGTCCAGCTTCACGTAAGTCATCGCAAAGCGTACACTTGGATGTCCAACATACTGCAAATTGTAAAACATTGTTACGTCATACTAATGTTACGCATGTATTTGTTACATTAAACAACAAAACAAAACGAATGAATGTGCGACACTGTATTTGAGAGAAAAAAAAAACGTTTTTTGAAACCAAAAGTGTGTAGAAATGCATCACATTCAACATTGACACACACTTGCGGATTTGCTGAGCAGAAGGACAGAACGGATCCTTTTGACCTTGAAGAGGTGATGGAGGAGATGTCAAGGGATCAGCGTGAGGCGGTGTGGGGAAAACTAGCCTCTCTCCTTGGGGATGTCCTTCTGGAATTGCCCCCGGAACGCTGGGATGAGGTCACGGATGCCGAGTCTGCGGTGGATCCCGTGTGTTGATTTGACTTTATTTTTTTGGAGGGGACGTGGGGAGCGGAGCGTTCTACTCATTTGCCTCTTTTCTCCAGAAACGCGTCGTGGCTGGCGTGACTCTGGTGGCCACCGTATCTCTGAAGGTCCTGCAAAATGGCGACACCTACAATGGGCTGCTTAACATTGCCCACCAGCTTCACGGTTTGTCTGCCACCGCTTTGCACGTTTCTCTTTGAAAATTTGTTTTGAGCTGAACATTTACATTTGTCGCATCCAGATGTTCTGGTGTCGTCGCATCCCAGGGCGGAGGATAACGTGCTGCTCCACATCCATACGCTGTGCGAGGCCTGGTGGAAGAAAGACCTGCTGAACAAAGACAAGTTTGGCCGCACCGCTTTGGTCATCGCTTTGAACAAGATCTTATATTCCAAGAAAATGGTGCGAAATTGAGGGGGGATGAAACGCAAGACATGCAATAGCAATATTGCTGCATAGGTTATTTTCAACCTATCTTGTCAGAACACTGAGCTCCAAAGAGCATGGAGCCTACACAAGGTGGTCTCCAATGTCAACTACGCCTCTGAGGACGGTCAGCAGCTGAGCGCGCAGCTGGTGCAGTGTTTCCGCGGTACCAGCTTCATCCGTAACGACGACGTGAGTGCAGAAGGGTTCGCTCGCCCCAGTTGCCAGCAAGCTGAGAGTATCAACCTGCACGCATGTGTGTGTGTGGCACCGCAGGGCAAGCGGTTCATGGTGTTTCTCTTCAGCTGGCACGTCGATTTCGTCCCACTCATCCACGAAACCATCAAAAATCAGCTGCCGTTCTTTAACACGTGAGAGGCCGCCCCCTATCTTTTTAGACCGCTATACTTTCAGTATTTTTCTTTTTGTCCACTAGGTGGCACCGTTTCTATTTTAATCGGCTGTGGTTTGAACCTCAATGTGTTTATTTAAAAAATGTTTGAGAAACAGCGATTGACTTGTCAAAAGTGGGGGGGTTAGGATGGATTGATGGATTGTATGGGGGAAAATGAGTGAGTATTTTAGTGATTTGGGGGAAATTGAGAGAGGATTTATTAAGGTCCTCTTAAGTAGTTTTAAGGTTCTGACTCACACCGTCATGGTCTCGTTCCAGGGTGACCACGGAGGACGTCGCCGAGATCTACTTCCGCGCATGGAAAAAGGCCAGCGGCAAGTTCCTGGAGAAGATGGAAAGCGAGTGCATACAGGACTTGATGAAGTGCGCCATACTGTTGCGGAGGTCGTCACCTCTTTGCCGCAAAGTGCGACAGGTAAAAAATGGACAAAATCCCTTTCAATGTTAAGGGCATGAAATGTTCTCTCTGTCTCTTCCTTTTCTTTCCCTCCTTCCCACAGATCATCTTCTATTTCCACAAGAAGAATGTCTGCCCCTCAGTGAGCAAAATGCTCAGCGCCCTCTACAAGCCCATTCTTTGGAAGTATCTCAATGTGCGTACTGGCCACCTTGTTGCCCTTTCTCGAGGTCTGTTCACAACATATTGCTCCTTACAGGTTCCTAATTTTGAGGTCCGCACCAACGCCACCGTGCTGTTCGCGGACGCCTTCCCCGTCGTTGACCCCGATACGGAAATCGAAGAGGCCCTTCAAAAGCAGCTGGACAAACTCAAGGCAGGCTTGTTTTTATTTCCGTTGAGTTCTCATGGCCAATCCAGCGTATTCACAGTTAGGCTGCTTATCTCCGTTTTGAAGGTCCTGCTGTTCGACAAGCATGACGTCGTGCGCTGCAATGCCATCCAGGGCGTGTGCAAGGTCCTCGCCAGGTGCTGGGAGTTGCTCCCGTCGGTCGTTATCGTGGACTTCCTGAAGAAATTGGAAGAGTTGGCGGGCGACGGCAGCTCCGATAACGTCCGCTGCGCCGTCTTTGCGGTGTGACTTCCTCTTGACCAAAAAGAGATTGGTTGTTTTGGAAAAAGTCTTGAATGAGCCTTTGGTTCTCAGTATCTGTGCATTGTCTTGGACAACGTGCTCAGCCACCCCGCGCTCGAGAAGCTGATGCCCAAGTGGAAGAACAGCCTCCACGATACCTCGGTGAAGGTCCGCGTGGCTTTCGTCGACATGCTCCTCAAGGTCAAGGCGGTCCGCGCGGCCAAGGTATTCTGAGGCGCCGTCCGCGATGCTTTCATGAGCAGAGCAACCCCATCCATCTTCACGAATTCAATGACTGCAGTTCTGGGACGTGTGCAGCCTGGACCACCTGGTGGCCCGCCTGGCCAGCGACACGCCACACGTGTCCAAGCGCCTCGCCGAACTGCTCATGGACTCCTTTTTCCCCGCCAAAGGCAGCGACAGCGACCGGTGCAACCGCTGCGTCACCCTCATCCAGATGAGCCCCGCGGCGGCTCGAAAGTTCTACCTGTACGCCCACGTGCACACGGGCCCCAATAACATAGGTAAAACTTTCCCGCGCCATGAGCTCGTTAGCGCTTTGAGATGAAACGCAGCTGTATGTTTGCAATCAGTGAAGTTCATGCTGGCCATCCGCCAAGTTTTGAACTTGAGCATCCGGCGCCATGACGACGCCGACGCCAATCTCGATGACAGCGACGAGGAAAACAGAGCGGTGAGATGAATACGGTGACATTTGTTCCATTGGCCCGCGTGACACCACCGGCTTGTCGTCACGTCTTTGAGCCCCACGCCGAGGTGCCCGTGTGTCGTTCTCCTCGGTCTCAGGGCGAGAAGCCTTTCGCACTGGAGAAGGACGTGGTGGCCACTCTGCTTGAAGTGGTGGTCATCTTGTGGAAGAACATCAGCAGGTCCCTCGAGCAAAACGAGGAAACCCGGACACACGTGCACGCCCAGTTTGGTCAAGTCATGAGCAAATACTTGAGCCAATTCACGGTACTCGCTCATACATGACCTTTGACTCGTTTCCCTTGTCTTTGAATTTGCTGCCGTTCCATCGCTTATGCTTGATGTTTCATCTCTCCTCTTTTCTTCAGGATGAGCGCTGCCAAGTTGCCCTCATGCAGATGGCCTCCTTCATGCCTTTCTCCACGGTGGCAACATTTAGGTGAGTGGCTCCAACAAGTGCATCCATCTGCCTCTTCTTACTCTGAAGTCTTGTCCCAGCTTCAGCGTGCTGTCCCGTCTGAGGAAGATGGAACCCGAAGCCCCGCCCTCCGTCTACGGCCAGCTGTTGGACTGCATGTGCAGTTGGGGCAAGACCGCCAGCGTCCTGGAGCTCCTCATGGAATGGCTTAGCCAAGCCCTGCCCGAGAGTCAAGGGGTTTGTTCCTCGGTCGGTCGGTCCGTCGGTCGGTCCGTCTGTCTGTTGTCATGGCAACGGCAACACTCAAGCCACTTCTCCCCCGCCCTCAGCCGCCCCATCGGGTCAACGCCAAGCGGAAGGTGACCATCCAGGTGACGGAGGAGGCTAAGCCGGACCTGGCGCTGGCCTACTTGGACCACCTGCTCCTTTACCCGTCTACACGGAACAAAGTCCTGGCTCTCAGTCAGGGTCCACTTAAGCGTCTCTACACTCTTCTAGGCAACTGCAAGGTGTGTTACAAGGCGCCTGTCTTTTTGTTCATTCCCCCCTCCCTCCATGTTTTGCATTTTTATTCACGCTGGCTATTTTCCGTCTTTTCCCCAGTCAGTGCTGTACTCTCAGCTCAACTCTTCCTCTGAGGGCGCAGCTGGCGCAGAGCTGGCCCTTAAGGCCTTCACCTATCACGGCCGCCTCAGCGTGCACCTGCAACACCACGTGAGTTTTTAGCCAGGAAAAGGAGAAGCCATCTTTTGGAAATAAACGGGCCTCTAACGCTCTAGCTGTCGGAGGGCCGCGAGTACCTGCAATCTCTGGAGTACACGGCAGCGTGGCTTGGCGAGAGGGTGCTGCCCGTCCTGGCCAAAGCTCATCAGGGACACGGCCAAGGGGAGGCGAACACTTCCAGAGCGTTGGCAGCGGAGATAATCAAGGTGAGTTGCGTGGTCTCAGGTGCGGGCTCGTCATATTTCCTCCATTGCGAGCGTTTGAAGACTCTTTCCACTCATCCATCAGGCCTTCCTGACCATGTGCGGTGACGTGGTGCTCTGTTTGGACGACGACGCCTTCAAGGCTCGCGTCCTGCACTTCTGCTCGCTCCTCGTACTCCCAACTGATGGTGGGTGGAGCTTTCAAAGTACGCCGCATCGATGTGCGTGTCCCTGACTTTGTGCGTCTTTTTGTCTCGCTGCGTCTCTCTCGCTCTGCGTGCTTGCGTGCGGACGCATCTCCCTCTGTCTTCTAGCCGCGAGCTACTTGTGCATTCCCGCCATGCTGCAGGTTCTGAAGGAGCTAATGGCGAGTTACTCCCCGGTTGAGCGCAAAGCATCTGGAGACGAGCGGGATGCTGCCACCAAGTGTCTGTCGGTGGTAGCAAACATATTCCAGAAGATTATAGAGCTCTTGGCCGGCCGACTTAAGAAAGAGCCCGAAGAGGGTAAACGGGTACGTGGACACTTGCACTCATGACTTTATTATTATTATTTTTTTTTTCTTTTGTTTGTTTGTAATGTGCCGCAATTTTCCACACTGCCACGTTGTTGTTGTTGTTGTTGTTGTTGTGGTGGTGGTGGTGTCTTAGCTGTGCCAGTCGGCTGTCAGCGGGCTCCAGGAGTTCCTTCGAGTGGCCCAGGCCTCGAAAATCAGCGCAGTCTTTGACACCCTTTTCGCCATTGTCGTGGTGGAAACGAGCTATGCTCTTCAGAAGGTAAGTGAAGCGGTCAGCGGTCTGGTCTTGTTGAAGCCCCTGATCAATGTATCGTAGGATCAGTTAAGTAGATACCACTCAGGAAGGTCATAAAGATGGCACGTTCATGAAAAAGCTTTATGGTGTGACGCCCCAAACCCCTAAGATGACGCACCCCGAAGAGGTGACAACTCCAGAGAAAGTGGATGACCTGCCTATTCTCTCCAGCACCATTCTGTCAGTCCTTCTCAATTTGTCGCCTGTCACCGGGTAGGAAAAAGCTTTGGGGGAAAAAAAATCAAGTTTGCGTCTGTATCCAACTCAGCTTGCGTGTTGTGTTGCCTTCAGGGCCTTTTGGGCAGAAATGTTCTCCTCACTGTACTCTGACACCTACTTCAGTCTGACTGAGCTGGCCGCTGTCGTGCACCTCCTGGCGGTCCTGCGACACGGTGGGCCCAGTCGATACTGACCGCCTCATTGAATAATATTTCAGTGTAACATTTCATCTTGTTGCAGCCATGCGGCCCAATGAGTGCTTGAAGAAAATCGCCATTATCGTGCAGCAGCGGATACACGCGCATGCAAATGCAGAGCACGATGTCCAAGGGTGGGCTCACATCAAATGAGAGCAATTTACAAAATAATAGTTGCTTTGTAAAGCAAACATCATTTTGTCTTTGCAGGGCCATTTATCAATCTTCTGTGACGTCGCTGAATGAGATCTTGACACAATGGGAAGTTTGAGAAAACAAAAAACAAAAATGGTACTCAAGAGTTGTTTGTTTTCTCTATTTTTCATCTTAAAAGCATTTATGAAAAAAATAAGCCTTCTTCTGTATTTGTCATACTAAAAGCGTTTCTAAAAAAATGGCACTTTTTCTGTATTTGTCATATTAAAAGCATTTATGAAAAAAGTGGCACTTGTTTCTGTATTTGTCATATGAAAAGCATTTCTGAAGAAAATGCCACTTAAGAGTTGATCTCACTTGTTTCTGTATTTGTCATCTTTCTGTATTTGTTTTACAGGCAAGAATGGTGTTGGGTTGCTGGTTAAGACTACACAACATACTATTTCATTGTTTTCAGGTATGATGTTCATGCCTCGCTATTCTACTGTCCGGGATAAAATGGCTGACATCCTGTTCACTTTTGTGCGTGGGTTCTTTGACGCTTTTTGTGCGTCCCGTCACGTTAGATGTCCGCCAAATTTGGTGTTGATTTGTGAAATTCGTGCCAAGCACTGTGGGTTTTTTTTCTTTTTTTTTCCCCCCGATTATTATTATTACTTTTTAATACTAGGTAAGTAGAACAGCTATAGTAAAAGAAATTCCCCCTTTTATTGCCACTCGGGTGCCGCTCCTTCCCTCCCTCCTTCCCTCCCTCTCTCTCTCTCTCGATTCCCCCATTGCATCGATGCAGCCCTGCCCATTCTTCTCGCGCACGTTTCCCCACCACGTCTCCGTGACGTCACATTTAGGAGGGGCTCGTCCATCTGACTCTGTCGCTGTTCTCGGTGCTGAAAACCAACGGCAGCGCTCTGCTCGGCTCGGCTCTGCTCTGCTCTGCTCTGCTCTGCTCTGCTCCGCTCCCCTTCTATTTTGCAGCCATTTTAGGTTCCTCCTTCGCCAGCCTCCCCCGCCCGAATCAAGCGAGCAGCATGCTCTTCTAGCTGCGGCGATTCCTCCGGGGCCGCTCCCACCTGGTGTCGGCCGCAGTCATGTGCTCGTAAGGCGGACATGGATTGAGCCAAGCGGCGGGATGGAGTCTCTGCAATGTCCCATGCTCGTCTTGGCCTTGGCCGGCTGCCTGTGCTGCTTCGCACCTGCCCGAGCCGACGGAAGCTTCGGTGAGCACGCCTCTCTCTCTCTCTCTTTCTCTCTCTCTCGTTTTTAAATGTTCTATTTGAATTGTCACGATACGGGTCCAGCTCTTGAATGTATAAAAAAAGTTGAGACCCCTCGTATGAAGTTCCACGCATGCATTCGGCTGCATGTTTACCTCATCTTCCCCCAAACCAACAACAAAAGTGTTCTAATAATAGTTTGGAGTTGCAAGGTGAAATCCATACATCCCCGTAGGCAGGTTACATCATTGACAACAAGGCCCAGTTGGCATCTTGATTTATCTTGATTTACTCCTGCTGGTCACAATATTAGGTACACCTGCAATTCAGAAGATGATGGGACGTTTTGAGGTATTCCTAGATATTTGATTGAAATCTTTTTTTAAAAGTGTATTCCAAATAATGACATGCATCTTTGTAATGATGATCATCTTCAGTGATTGGCTGGCATGGCCATTCAGTGAGCATAAATAGTGTATATTGTAAAAGAGCAAACGCTATATGGACATTTAGAAATGGTTATTAACATCCACTGCCTCCCATGGCATTGTGTTATGGAGCCACCGTGTGAATTTGAGGGATGATTCATACGGGCTGTTTAATATTGAACATGCCGTGTATATTTGGAAGCATCACGTGCGTGTACGTCAGCAGCGCAGCGTGGGAGACAAACGTCACCATCAATTGTATCGGCAGCCATCAAATGCTTTATGATTACAGCGTATGAATGGATTTGGAATATGAAACGGTGGCAGGCAGCTTTTATAAATTCACTTGGTGGCATTTGTATGCATTTGTGCAGGCAGAGCGGGGGGGGGAATGTAACTTGTCATATGGATGCTGCTCAACATTCCATATTGCTGATGTCTATGGCTTTTGACGGGTGGCATTTTAGTGGAGCGTGACAATATATCATGCCGGTTGCTCACCATATATGTTTTGGATTGCCACGTGGCAGTTGCCGTGACGCTGCCGTCTGGTAGGCACACGTCCAAATCGCATTCCAGGAAGCCACCGAGAAATGGGAGAATGTTTACTGACTGTTTAGGCTCAAACCAGAGGTTTTACAACAAGTCTAACTTAAAGAATGGCTCAAAACCATGACTGAATGATCGACATAGCTGTTGATTCATTTGGTCATCCATTAAGCTCTATCGGCTTTATATTGTGTAATTAGCTACAGTATATGGTTAGTGTGGTTAGATAGGTGGGATGGCAGCACACATTTCAGTGTGATCCTTCCTGTGCTGGCTGGCTGGCTGGCTGGCTGCCTGGCTGGCTGGCTGGCTAGAGGCTGGCTAGAGGCTGGCTAGAGGCTGGCTAGAGGCTGGCTAGAGGCTGGCTAGAGGCTGGCTGGCTGGCTGGCTGGCTGGCTGGCTGGCTGGGTGGCTGGCTGGCTGGCTGGCTGGCTGGCTGGCAGACTGGCTGACTGGCTGACTGGCTGACTGGCTGGTGTGATAACAGAAGGAGTGTGAAGAAGACTTCAATTATAGCGGCTAGCGTAGCCTCCTTCGGAGAGAGACGCTGTTGGCAAAATAACGCCCGGCCGGCGGCGCTCTCGTCGCCTGTGACCAAGCACACATCTGGCCTCCTGGGGGCTGTGAAAGTGGCTTCATGTGATAAGAGGATGAGTCATGGAGTCCGAATGAAGAGAACGGGAAAAGGTCAAAACATAGACCGTAAAGTATGTCCAAACGGAAGAAGAAAGGCTGAGCGCTGGTTGGTGAACGGCCGAGAGACACTCCGACATCATTGGATTCAGGCCAGACGCCAGGTCAAACTCGCCCATTTGTGGTTGTTGCCGTGGCGACGCAGCCATCTTTAATTCATGGCCTGGCTGTTGCCGGGCGGACAGGCATGTCGCCAGGAATTGGCAGAGAGCGACCTGCATGGGAATTCTGCGTTAGGCCCGCTCGCACCTGCTCCCTCGGTTCGTTCTGTTGCTTTCGCCGGAATCTCAAATGAGTTTATGGATAGATTTTCACCAAAAATGCCTTTTTTTCTGTGTGTGTGTGTAAAAATGTATTGTAAATGAAAAGCATGGAATTTAGAGCCAATTCAACCAGTTAGCTCGTGGACATTGGTTTTGTCATTGAGACTGGATAATTGTTGTTCCACCTCCATTCTTAATCGCTAATCAGCCACATCAACGTAGATAGACTACATTTGAATTAAAAGGCGTCGTTTTTAATCATCTCCGCCATGGCAGTGGAAGGAAGAGGATGCGAGCAGGCTCACGCTCGGCTGCATGCTTGATTTAATGGAAGGGCCTAATTAATATTGAGAGCTGACACGCTTCCTGATTAAATTAAGGCAAAAAAGTGATGAGGAGGTAAAGTAAGCCTGCCTGCCCGCTCTACAATATGCAAATTGCATGCTCAAAAAGCCCGCTGGCCATTGTTTTCACTCCTAGGAACACTTTTCTCAATCAAGCCTTTTTTTACGGTTAGAACCTCTCCTCAATCAGCCACCAGCTTTCCATTTTTGCCCGATGCATCTTCCTTTTCTTGTTTTAAACACGCATTGAATTTTAATTGTATTTTCCGCATGCATGTTTACTTTTAGGTTGCCGGTTTGAAGATGACCTTTGCCAAGCTTACGAGTTCTGTGTCAACGGTAAGACTACTTTTGAATTTGAGTTTGCTCCAAATCATCTATTTGAATGACATTCCGATTTTTAGACATACATTTTCAAAAGCCGAGGATGCGTTCATTTCCATACAAACCGAGTTTGCGCGATCCAGATTGGTCGCCACAGACAGTATGGAAATATCGCCGTCTGGTTTGGTTGCCTAGCAACCTGGCATCGCTAGCGATGAGTAGCAGGAAGTGTGCCGCGGGGGTCGGCCACTTCACTTCCTCCTCCCTGTCGTGCTAATCAAGCCCAGTTTCTCATGGAGCGCTGCGCATCATAACAAAAGTAACGGATGGGTTTTGATTATTATGTAAGGAAGGAAAGCAAACCGGCCGTGACATACCGGCTTTCCGCAGTGTTTGATGTGCAGCATCGCTCGTCGGTTTCCATGGCAACAGGCCTCGATGAATGCAATTCCCTTCTGGGAAGGCACTGACTCATTTTTTCTTCTTCTTTTTTTCTTTCTTTCTTCATTTTACTTGTGTCTTCCTGCAAACCTAATTCTATTCTACATTGTGAAATCCAAACAGTAATTACGATGAATTCATCTTTCCTTCTGTTCGCCGCGTCTCGGCTCATGTTGAAGTTACGAAGGGAGATCTTTTTTTTGAAGAGGCGTAAATCCAGACCCTGCAACCCACACACTCCTGCTGGCTGCCATCTAAAGTGTGAAGGAGATAGCTACGTGCGTCATTATGCCAAGACGGAGGCAGGAGACAAGTGATGACTTATTAGGACACTTATTATTTAGACGGGGTGTGATTGGCAGCGCTAATCGATATGTCCAGACAAAGCATGATGTCCAGTGCAGATCAACAGAGCCGTCAGGGTGCGTGCATGCATGCGTGCCATTGATGAAGTGCTGCGCTTATCTCATCGGACTCTTGTCTCCAGCTTGTCATGACACTTATTGTCAATACAGAAGCAAGAAACTTCAAGTTCAGCTCAGTCAAATCCGTTCATGCCTAATGACTTTTGGTAAAACGCCAAGATGACAACCCAAGTAGAAAGGCGTTTCCCTTCCAAGTGCTTACGATGCAGCCGAACGGAACCAAAGCTGTGATCAATATGAATTCCAATCATGCAACATACAACAGCCCCGACCGACCGACCGACCGGTGGGTGGGGAAGGTGACCACAAAATCACTAAAACACCCACCGCAGGTTAATTGTTTCTAACACAGAGAATATAAAAGCAGTAAGCTAGTCACAGCAAATGAAATGTCTTTCGTTTGGATTGCGCCATTTCTAGCCAGTCAGATGGATGGAATGATCTGCGTCTTTATTACATTTCAGTCTCCTCCAGAGGTCCCGGGCGCTCGTCCGGTACAACCGGTTGGCTCTGGTTGCCTAGCGACCTCAATCGAGCTAGGCTGATGTGCTCCATTTGCAGTGTTAACCCCCACCACCACCACCACCACCACCACCACCACCACCACCACCACACTTCCCGCTCTCTTGATAGTCTTTGCTATCACCAAAGGAGATGCCAATCGGGAGTGTCTTGCTTCCAAATGCTGTTCCTTCATGCTCGCTCTTCTTCTCCTGATGTGCAGATGGAGTATTCGGGAGGTGTCAGCAGCTGGCTGGCGCAGACCTGAATACATATGACGTGTCTTCCTCCGGCTTACTGCGTCTCAGGACTCTCTTGCAGAAACTGGCTCATCGAGGTACATGCTCACTTTGATCAACTGCTAACACACACACACACACCGCAAAAAATCAGTATGCTCAGATATAGCAAGATGGCCACCTGAGTGGAGAAAGTGATTGATGAGGATTTTCAATCTTTCCCTGTTGACGAATGTCACTTTAAATGACGAATGGCGGTCAATATGCCTGCCTCCCCGGGGGTGGGGGGGACATTAAGGTAGACTGATGATCATTTTACGTCGCGTCCATGGAGATGAGTCACTTAGTCCAAATTGAGCAAATTGTAGTTGCCGCGGTGACCCACCTGGGGGCAGTAGATGCCTTCCGCACAAACATGAGGCGGATTAAGTCCCCCACCCACCCAGTGCAAACATAATTGGCTTTTGCAGGACACTCTGAGCTTAATATCTTGTAACAGGCGTGAACCATTAACAGTCAGCCGGGGGGGGGGAAGCGAATAAAAAGTGGAAAAGGGAAGGGTGGCGTGAAATGAATAAACGCGGAGGGCCCGCCGTTTAAACTCCGACCTTGAGGCAGTGATGTCATCGTTTTGAATTGTATCTGCCCCACAATGCACTGCAGCCATTTATTTATTTATTTACTTATTTTTGTAATTGGCGGCACATCGTCTCGGCAATGTCGGCTTTATCGACAGCATTGTGTCGCGCGGGTGAAATTGCCGAGTATGGAGTTGGTCGGGGTGCGAAGATGGCGAGGAACGTCAATGGAATTGATTGAAAATCCCCCTTATCTCGAAAATGGCATGTCACTCACATCAATGGGAATCGAGCGCGCGGAAAAGAGGCATCAGACTAGCGCAATGGTATTTGTGCACACTCTATCCACACTTTGCTGAAATGAGTCCATTTTTCCATGACCTCTGAAAACGTCAAAGGCATTTTCTAGTGTTTTTTTAATTTTTTTTATTCACGGTTCCAGTGAACAAATCAAGTTTCCTGAAAAAGCCCTGATGAAAATAAGCGCGACCGTGAACGTACAATACACGCGGTGCGACGCAGGGATCACCCGCTTTAAAGTTAGCATTCAGTCGGCGTGAGTGCGAGGCGTAGGCGTCAGGGTCATTTGAAAGTAACCTGCTTTTAGCGTGAACAAATTCATTTCATTCCTTGTTGTTTTCTTCATTGTGTTTGTATGCGGCTTGTCAAGGTACCCGCCACCACTACAATACCAAATGACTCAAGCGGGGAGCTCCTGATGCATATTAGCTTAGCCTTTGGCCAACAAAGACTAGAACGAGGCTTTTAAGGTTGTCAAAAATGCCACAAATTGAGCTTTTGTTCAAAACTATCTATTCTTTATTAGCTGCTGTTTCTATACATTTTGAAGCATGTCTTACTTAGAATTAGGTTGTGTGTGTGTGTGTGGGGGGGGGGGGAATAAAAGCATTCTAACTCTCGGATGCAGCCACCAAACACAAGCAGCATTTGCTATTGTTGTTATGATCACATTTCATATTTTGATCTGCCGTAAAGTGGGCTGCAGTGCCCTTCCTTTCATCACACAGCTTGAATTTCTAATAAGTTACAAACAAAAGCTTCTTCACATTTTCATTTTTGTTAAATGCCATCTTTGTGAAAGGGAGGTTCCTCCACTTTCATTTTTGCCCGTGCACACTACCAAATTCTTCTTCTATACATGTCCTTAAGAAATCAAACAAAACTAATTTGAATCGCCTCGTTCCAAAAGACACCGGATGAGACCACGGGGGAATGTTTGAGTGGCTGAAATTCTTCGAAGGCCCAGACGGGCAATTCTTTGAATGCTGCGGCGTTAATTAAGCCAGCCGTTTGTGCTTCTCAGAGGCGGGCGGGCGGGCGGGCGGGCGGGGGCGTGATAATCAGTCAGTGGATACGAGCCGATTGGCACCTTTGCGCTCCCTCAGGTCTTGCCTGGCAGGACGACATCACCCAGCAGGCCGTCTCCGGAGCGCTCTCCAAACTGAGGAGCGGCGATGCCCTCGGCCATCAGGAAGCATCGGAAGTGCCCCTCGGGTCCTACGGCGGGACGGCGGGGAGGAAAGAGAGGCCCGGAGAGGCCGAGTTGAGCCGGAACCTTCAGCGCTTCCTGAAAGGTTCACGTTTCCCGCCACGGCTGCAGCCTGGAGTCCAACAAGAGGCGGCTAGTACTCGAGTCAGAAGCTGTTGCACAGTGGTCATTCTGCCGAGCAACAAGTGAGCAATCAAAACAACAGATTTCTTTCTTTCTGTAGAACGAAGGCGTAAGCGATTATGACGAGCGCGGTCCGCCAAAGTCGGCTTGGAAGGAGACCAGCGTCTACAGTCTCCAGAAGGCAGCCAACCAAGCCCCAATCACCAAGATCTTCTCTCAGAGCGGCGAGGGCAGGCACCCTGAGCTTAGCGCCCCCTACAGGCCCCTCTCCAACCACCTGGGGCAGCTCCTCACACAAGGCGGACCAACAGGGTCCAAAGGGAAGCTCCGTTACCTTGGCTACGTGCGTCCGCCGCCAGATGAAGTCCACCTGGCCTTTGGTCCCAAATCTCCGAAAGCCAAGCTGGATGGACTGTTGTTCAGGAGCGGGTCCGACCGACCGACGGCCGAGAAGCCGCCTCATTTCACCAACGGTAACAACCTGCTTGACATCTCCCGTTGAGATTCTCCGAGAGACTGTTGTGCCTGATGCTGATGGCTAACCTTTAGCTCTATCAATGTATCATTTCTCGTCTTTTCTTCTCTCCCAGATCTTATGATCCAAGATATGGTCAACCGTTTGGGAGGGCACGGTTTAAACATGGAGCCTTGGATGGCCAAAGACCTGGAGCAGCTGGCCAGCATCATCAGCGGCGCTCTGCGGGGAGCCCAGGCGGGGCAACCCCAGGAGGAAGACGCCGATCTTAGGGCTGACGTGGAGCCCGACCAAGTCTTGAGCGTAAAAGCGGAGAAAGTCAACAACCGGAAAGACCCTTGGACATTTGGACAAGGTAGCGGAAACCAGGGTTTGTCACCGTTTTAAGATTTACTCGGGTGACTTCTCTATCGCATGTTGTTTCCAGGCCAACGAGAAGATGGCGCAGCCAACAAGAACCCCGTTGACGAGGTGAATTCCAATTTCTCCGTCCCCGCAATTCACACGTGAATTTGCAGGATGAGGAGACGTGTCCGACCCAAAACTTGAGCACATGAAATTGATGGGGAGGCGCGTGCAGAAACAAATTGCAGTCAATGAACTGCACATTCGGACTCACTCCGCTCACTACTGTCTCAAGCAAAGCATTTGGTGGAGGAGGCTTATTCTGGATTTGAAAAAGTCACAAGGTGCCGGCCGCCGCTATGCTTCTGGGATATAAATATAAAGCCATGCAGGTCTTTTGCACACTTAATTCAACATATTCACACAGTCACTAGACCTTGGAACTTTATTGTAAACATTTTGAATACAATTTTTTTTTTTTTTTAATAACCAGATCTCTTTTTCTGAGACATGCCTTTCAATTTGCACTTTTCTTTAAAAAGATGCATTTTCAGATGAATGCTACCGTATTTCAAAAAAATCACACATTTTTTGAATAGAAAAATATAGACCTTTTTTGATGAAAAATATCCCATTTCAGTCTCGGGAGAATTTTTGGGCTACAAATGAATAGATCAAAATATACATTTTGAACTTGATAATATTCTCATTTTCTATTAAAACGGTACGACTTTATTCTCTTAAATGATTTTTTTCTTGTATGACAGCATACGGCCATTTTCTCCAAGCTCCTCAACTACCTCGACAAGATGGGTGACTCCTCTGAGGTCCAACCTGCTCCCGCTGAAAAAGCGGCGGGCCTGGAGAGCGTCCGGAGCCGGACCACACAGGAAAAAAGCAAAGCGTCAGCTGCTGCTGCCGGCGAAGGCTCGGCCTCGCGTCTGAGCGGCGGCGCTTTGCAACAGGCGCGCTCCCAGATGGAAACGTGGATGCAGAAGCCTGCCGCCAATGACATCCAAGTGAAAACTCAGCTGGTGCACGTCGGAGTCAAGGAGTTTTCCAGCAGAGGGAAGGACCGACATTTTGGATACATCATAACCGGCTCTGAGTGAGTGGCTTTCTGGCTCCAAATGAACGTTAGCTAGTGGTCGTACTTCCTTTTCTTTTCTTCTTTGTGTGGCCCCAATGGCCACCGATATCAATGTGCAAGAACCAAATGTGTGTTGCTGCACAGTAGTTCATGATGAGACCGCATGTGAAAGTGGGCGGGCTTTTGCCGACGGGCGGGTGGGATTAGTCATTAGTCTTCACATCCTCTCCGGCCGGCCCTCTTTCAAATCCCTTTATGGCGTTATCGAGTGTTGTGTCACGGGCTTGTCCTTCACCTGTAAAGTTGCCCCGCCGCTGTGCGTGCGTGCGTGGGTGGGTGGTTGGTTAGGTGCCGATGTTCCAGGCCAAAAGGCTTTTCTTTTGAGTCACTTAAAAGGTGAGCTTATCTGACAGACAGCTGCTGCTGCTGGCGGCGGCGGCGGGAAGAGGAGTTGCCGCGTTTGACGGCCGCTGGAATGCCTTCCCTTCCGCCAATCTTAAATAACTCGTTCAAGGCGGTGCATTTCCACTCCGCTGCTGTAGGTGGCGAGCTTGCCAAAAAGCTTGCTTTTCCTTGACCAGAAGTACACGCCAATGGAAAAGGGCCTGTTTTGGCCACCTTGATAGTGCGATTCTGAACATGTAACTAATGGTGATCCAACAAAATAGCCATTCAAGCAAAGAAATATTCTTGGAGTTTTCATTCACTAAGTCGTCTCAATGCCATCCCCGACCGACTGTTTGTTGACCTTGCCGCCTCTCGGCGCATTCTCGTTAAAATCCACAGAAACCCAGTGGCTTTCTTGTGTGTGTAGTTATTTTCGCCCCCCTCCTGCAAATGACCTTTTGTTTGGTCTATTTCCTCAGCCATTTAGTCTGCAAGAGTGAGAAGACGTGGACTGAGCTGAGATGAGGCATGGCTTTATCAGAGCGCCATTACACTTCACCTCCATTCCATTTGCACCTTATTATTCTCGTCTGGCGGCGAGGAGCAGCGAGGGGCGGCGAGGGGCGCGTCTTTCTGCCCGCCGCGTTTGTGTACTCTGGGCGTGAGGAGAGAGAGAGAGAGAGAGAGAGAGAGAATGGTGCGCAAAGAGCAAGAAAGATGAGAGGAGGAGGAGGGAAATGGCGGAGAGGCGCATCCATATGATGCAGCCATTACACCTCATGCAGGTTCCATTTGCACCTGATTGTTTGTCTCATTGCGGGGACAAAAGCAGGTGATTTAGCAAACCCGCCGCCTTTCCCCCTCTCCCCAGCCAGCCACATGCTTTGTGCGATTCGCCTACAAATACTTCCTTCCTGAACTTAAGTAGATTGTCCAAATGTCGGCACTCCAGTGTTTATGCTGGCATGCAAATGGCCCATTTGTGTATTTGGACAGAGCCTATTTGACGCTCGCTTGGCTGCGTGTGTGTACTTTCAGCTCCCTCACCTCGGAGCAGGCGGTGGACTTGATGGAACGGCTCACCCGGGAGCTGCACCTCCACGCCGCAGACCTCACGCAGCTATCGTAAGTGCCCGTCGTCCTCACCCAAGGCATTTCCGGATGGCTCCGCAGTGACACCGAATCAGCTCCGTCCGTACGTGCTCGGTCGAAATGTCCCGCCCCTATACGTACGGCCTTGTTCAAAGTCGAGACCAGAATGACAATGTCTGATTGTTCAACCTTCAAAAAGTCTGGCAAAACTTTGCAGTGGCCCCAGTGCAGGCAGGCAGGCAGGCAGGCAGGCAGGCAGGCAGGCAGGCAGGCAGGCAGGCAGGCAGGCAGGCAGGCAGGCAGGCCGGCCGGCCTTTGTTGTTTACCTGACCTTTCCGAGCGTTTGACTTCTCCGGCGGCCCTAATTACCTCCGGAACGCTTGCCATGTATCGTCTGTATTCAAACCACCTCCTCTGTCTCCGTACGCCTCGTCAAAGTAAAACAACAGTCGACCGAGCGAGTGGAGGAAGCGGCGATATGGACCACGCGTGTGGCTGGCGGCGGGGTCGCTAATAGAGCAAGTTGTTCCGTGGGAGCCGCTTAATGCGCGCTCGCGTCCTTGAACCCGAAGCTGTTTTGTTCCGCTACGGAACGGCGCGACTGGTGTCAGACCACGTAGGCGGCAGACCAGTCATGTTCCACGCAAATAAGACAACGGGCGGCGGATGTACTGTAGTATATTCAAAACGGGAACATTGGCATGACAACGCCGCTATATTTGAGAGGCTGACTTTGTCGGCCTTGGGAACGTCAGCGCATGACTGTGGAGTACAGTGTCTCTTCGCCAATCTACTGGGGGGGGGGTATATCTGTAGGACTTCACCCCTCAAAGATTTTGCTCTAATGAAATGCGATAAAGCGCTCTGTATACCGTGCACGCTGGCCAAATCTTGACCTCGAAAGAAAGTCCGCCAAGGAGATTCTCAATCTTTTCATTTGTGACGAGCAGGAACACCGGGACATGTCATCAGGCCGGCACTGATTGAGTTAATCCTGTTATTACAGCTGCCATATCACATCAGCGCTAATCAACCCTGATGCTAACGCGCTAGCTGGATACAGATGAGGAGCCGCCGATATGGCCAGACAGATGCGGCTCAAGTAAACACCAAACGTGAAATAAATAAAAATACAAATTCAAATGCTCACAAATGTTCAAAGTATGAAATAAAATGCAATATTTTTGTAAAACCAATTTACAATTTTGAACTTTCTATTCTTTTTCAAAACCATGTGGTGTAGTTTATTTATTAGAATATGGAACAAAAATGGGGTGCTTTTTGGAACAGATTGATGGCATTGCAATTTATTTCAACAGGAAATGTTGCTAATATGTCTAAACTCCCATATTTTATTTCCTAAAAACAGGCACTGATAACATAATTAAATAGAACATAAAGAAGTAAACCCTTTTTTTTTTCTTTCTTCAATTCAATGGCCATTGTGCTGCTCCTAATGGTATGGCTGCCAAGGCCGCCAGAGGGCAGTATACAGTAACATGATTGACTGACGCTCATAAGTCGGGGTTGCTTGTATCTCAAGGCACCACTATGGCTCATTACTTCCCACTGGTTCATATATGTTTTGCCCACAGCTATCTCTTAAGGACGGCGTATAAGCGGACTTGGTTCCATACAAAAGAGAAATGGAGAAAATGTCCCTCTTTGTTGCTCTCTAATGAAAGTGGAAATAGCCCAGGCAGAGGACGCGAGCGAGCGAGCGAACCCATTGTGCCGTGAGACCGCGGCAGGTGAGCGTTTCAAAACGTCCCCCTTGTCTGAATATGCTCGGAAGCTGGGTCAGAGCGCACCGCTCTGCTTTCCCTTTCGTGCCAGCTCTTTTTCTTGAACACTCCACCCCCCCCCCCCCCCTCTACCCCGCGATAAGGATTCGGCCGGCGGGAGAGATGCTGAGATGTGACAAACAGGCGAGGCGGACATTTTGATGAAGGGGCTGGAGTTTTAAGATAGTCAGGCCTGCGGTGATCTTTTTTCTTTTCTTTTCCAGATGATTGGCTGAGTGGGAAATATGAGCTTCTATTGAGATGACGTAAGGGCTGTACCCAGCCGGGGCGCTAGGGGGCGTGGGTCACACGCAATTTCACTAGCCGTCTGCATTTACGAGAGCAAACGGAACCCAGGTGAAGCATAAGAGAAGGGCACCCCCACCCCCCTAGAACTGTGCGTGCGTGATGGAGGGATGGTGTTCACAAATCAGTGCATGGCTGGCTCCATCTGTCTGCAAGGATTGGCTCATATTTTGCGAGAGTGCAGGCGACTGATGGCCAAGTGAGTTTGTTTGTGTGGTGGAACACCAGTCATTGGTCTGACAGCGGTGCCTTGAGATAAGAGTGACCCCAACGTACGAGTGTTATCTCTTTATTTTTTGCTTGGATTTGTGGGCCGAAATTGGCCATGCGGCAATTTGGTATGAAGTGAGTAAAAAAATACACATTTTCCCCGTGCACCGCTGGGAGTTGCTCCACTCCGAGAGCTTTAACTTGACGGCCAAGCTCGGCCGCCGACTCCCGACCGTACAGCGGCCAGTAAGTGCCGAGAGTGTGCGGTTACTCGGCTTTCGCAAGAAAGCTGAAGTTCCAATGCAGAAAGACATTTTATTGATATTCCATTCACGCCTCATTTTCTCTTACCGCAGCGTTCTCGGCCCGGCGTTGACTTTCCGGGTGGGCCCAAACTCCGCCAATGTAACCACAGCGGACCTGGTGACAATTGCAGGTACAGTCCATTCATCTTCTCAGCGGGTTTGTGGGGAAATGGACTTTTGCGCCAGATGTCGACTTGCGCTGCACCCGTCATCGTTTGCAGTGTTTGCTTCACAAAGGGATTAAAGGGGAAAGAAAATCCTGTCGGCGCTGTTGCCCAATTTCGGGACCAATTTTTCCCAGCCAGCCTTGCGAAAAAGCTAACAGTATTTTAGATTTGTATGTTTAAATCATCATAACAACATCGGGGGCTAACATTTTTTAGCAAGCCAGCGGAAAAGCAGCAAGGGTCGCTCACGTTCGCCTTTTTCCTGAAATTCCTGCCCCCCTCTCGAGTTTGACGGACTTTGATGAGATGTCGTGTAGCGAGCGCTAATGAAAGGCGTGAGCGAGGCTGAAATGTCAGCCCAAATGTTAAGTCAACATAATCGTCCGTCCGCCTGATGAATTATGAATCTCAGCCTACCTGAATAGCAACGGCTAACCAGTCCCGCTTCTAATTGGTCGTCGTCGGTGATCGGCAACAGACGCAAAGCCTCCACGAGGATGAAATTTTAAACGGCAACCCGCGGCTGACCTTTAGGATCGAGCCGTCCCAGCCGGAGCTCGGCTTCCTGACTAGCTGAGCTAGCGTTCTGTTGCATCAGCGCCCCGAATATCTCCTCGACGATGACTCGAACGCGACACGAGTGCGGCGTGTTTTTGCTTTTCTTTATGGTGGCCACCGACCGACCGGCTTGCGAAGCAACAGCGTGCTTTAAATGGAATCTGAAAATCAAAGTGACGCCCGCATGCAGCGGCCACCTGGGTAATCCTGGCTGACCTTTGCCTTATGTGTGACTGTGCATAAATGACGTGGCCTCCTAATGAACTCATCAAAACGCCACGCTGCGTTCTGGACTCAACCTGCCGCTGGGAGCCCGCGCAGCATGCAGCGTTGCGCTCACCGAGCGGCAAATGTAGTCTCCTCTTGGCCCAGGCGAGCGCCGATACAGCTAAAATCAGACCAAAAGAATGAATATAGAAGTCAATAAATGAAGAAATATCGAGGGGAAAAAAAAAAAATACCATTTCAATCATAAATAAATCTAAAATGTTTGTATTTCTTTCGGGATCGGATCAGCGCTAATGCTAACAGCAACTGAAAAAAACGCAACTTAGATTTGAACATAAACAGTGCTAAATTGAGGGACATGTATCCTGGACGAAGATGCGCTTCTATGTTTCTTCTCTTCATACTCGTCCACTTTTCTGCGGTTATGCCTGAGTGTACGTACGTACGTCCTGATAGAGGAAGACATGGAACAACGGGCCGGGCAAACCTCCACGGGGCGCTACCTTGACTGTACCCGACATTGTCTGCCGGAGGTTAATATGGTATGGGGTGGCGGCGGCGGCGGCGGCGGCGGCGGGCGCAACACTGCTGTCCGTCTATCTGCCCATCACTTTCCATTTGATGTGCTCAATGCCCCATTGAAAGGACGAGACAAAGAGACTCGGTTGAAAGGCACGGACAGTATTGAAGAGATTTGATAAGTCATTGAAAAGCATCTTTTGGGCAGCAGGTTCTTAGCGGCAGCGTGGGTGAAAGGCCTGCTGGGAGGTCTGACTGTATTAGCCGAGGTAGAGGCTCTTGTGTTCTGCTCAACTGGAAAACCGCAGGACAAAGACGCGCGTTGCCTAATCCCTGCTCGGCTGCAAAACAAAAGGGAAAGCTGCCGCTTTATCGAAACCACGAGGCCTTCCTTGTGTGTCTCGGTGTGTGCGTGTGCGCGTGCGCGCGTGCGTTTTGTTTGCGTGAGATTTTTTTTTTTTCTGCTTTTCTGCAGCTGTGTTCATACCGTGCCATGAAAAGTGCTTATTTCACCAGACGACCGAGCGTTCAACTCTCGGCTCCTTTAAGAAATTCCGTACTGGACTTTGCTTCCTGTACATGCTGTATTGAAATCGTTTTTTTTTTTTTTTTTTGTCAATATGGCTGACTTGGCTGGGAAATCAAGCCCAAGGTGAAGGGGGGATTACTGTCAATCAATTCAACAGGTTTTCTTGACACCAATGACTACTTGCGTGGCGTCGGCTACGATTGAGGATGGCTTTGACGCACGGGTTCGTGGTATCACCATTTTCTTCTCTCATTGGTCAGTGGACTCTCCATCACGTGTTTGTGCCTGTTTGAATAATAAGCTCACTCTCCCAGATCTCCTTTCTGTCATCACTGAAGTGTGAGGAAGTAACATTGTCTGCGTGCATGTCTCTGCCTGCCTCCTGGGGTGACAGCCGTGCGTCAGGGTCTCCTGCTCGCTGGCTGGCTGGCTGGCTGGCTGGCTGGCTGGCTGGCTCCAGATGGCCCAGCCACTGGCTCTCAGGGTTCCCTGCCTCTCTCGCTCTCTCCCTCCCTCCCTCCCTCCCTCCCTCCCTCCCTCCCTCCCTCCCTCCCTCCCTCCCGGCCTTCATTGACCGAGGGCCGGCGTTCTCACGGCCCGGGGGCCTGCAGACTCATTGCTGCGCTCTGGCCTTTGGGGGCCTTTGTGGCCTCCCAGGTCACCCGGGCGTGACAGCCCAGACAAAAGGGAAGGAACGTCCTTGCCCGGCTCCCACTGACTTAACTACAGTCAGGCAGTCTCTCCTAAAGCCCAAAATGTAATGTAAATAGGTACATATGTCAATGAGCTGAACCCTTTGGGTCTGGCATTTGTGGCTTTTTGCAAGTCATCATAAAATGTTTGGGCTGAAAATATGTTTGACTTGGTTCTATTAGACAGGGCTATGTCCTGAAGCGACTCGCGTCACTTGAACGCAGCTCCTTGCCCCTGAGAACATGGCTTTTGCCCGAGCACAACAACAGCGGATCCCTCCGTTTTTCAGCACACTGGACTGTAATGGATTGAAAGGCCAAAGCGGGCTTTAATTGCACAGCGTTTTAAGTTGGACTGGCAATTCTCCAGCTCTGATCTGCCACTGAATGCGCCCATGCACACTGGCAGCCTGTTTTTTTGATGTGGCGTTTGAGTGCTAGTCCTCTTTCCAGCTGAGCATATTAGCATAGATCTCCCACGCAGACAGAGTTGACCTTCACTGCTGCGAACACTTGTCAAAATGCCAATGATAATTACCTGCTCTCTTTGGCGAAAACAGCCCGGCCGGCCGCCCGGCAGCCCGGCAGCTTCATCTGCGGAGCTTTACAAGCCGCCAGTGTTGGGACCGCTTTTTGCGGCCCATCTGAGCCGGCCGGCGTTCCCTTTCGCTCGCTCTGAACCAACAAACCACCAAGAGGCTTTGAAAAACAAAGTGAGAATTACATTTTCTCGCCTCCGTTTTTTTTTGCCGGTGCTGTGGCCAAATCGAGGTGTTTTTTTAAGTCAAAATAAACAAGTGTGTGCTCCCTGAACATCTGTATCAGTGAGCTTCATCCATCCCCGCTTTCCCAGGGCGCTTGCTCGCTCGCTCGCTCACTCACTCACTCACTCACTCACTCACTCACTCACTCACTCACTCACTCACTCACTCACTCACTCACTCACTCACTCACTCACTCACTCACTCCTCTCTCCTCTCATGCATCACTGGCGAGCTCGCACCCCTTGCTGCTTGACTGCTCGAATGCGCTCAGTTGGGTGATCAAAGTCTTCCTCGGTCTCTTCTCCTCCATCGCCGCCGGCTCTGCAAGTGTGTGCGTGCGTGCGTGCATGCGTGTGTTTGATAGAGGCGAGCGAGCGTGCGTGCGTGCGTGCGTGCGTGCGTGCGTGCGTGTGGTACACACCATCCTCTTTTGCATCGTCTGCCGGAGGACACGTTAGCGCACAAAGACAGACAGACGTTGCGCATGTTGACGGACGGTGACGCTAATGCGATAGGACGCGCGCCGCGTTTTCCGTCTTCCCGAACGTTTATGCGCTGACGAGTTGACGAATACGTGCCATAAGAAGGAAAGAACACGTGTTGCTGCTTGCTTGCTTGCTTGCTTGTAGCCGGCCCCCCCGAAAAATGCTTTTTATTTCCTTTTTCGCCAGCCATCAATGAATTCAGACTCGAGTAAGCCAGCTGAAGATGTAAAAAGGCTCCCAAGGCCGAGACGGCGGATTGTCCTTTTCTTCTCCGAAGCGACCGCTCGCCATGCAGGGAGTTGTTTGTGACAGTTATTAAAAAAGCAAGCCAGCCAGCCAGCCAGCCAGCCAGCCCCTCTTTGGGAATCCTGCCTCTTTAAACGCTCCGCTCTCATCAAACACTCTTTCTTTCACTGAGCGCTTCTTCCACGAACGTTGTCATGTGGAAACATTTCTATTGTAACAAAAAGCCGAGAAGGTTCCAGACGATTAATGATTCGGGCAGTGTCTTTAGCTCCCCTTTTATCCCGTTCATCCTCGTCAGTCATGGTCTGGTCTTCCCCTTTCCTTTCCTTTCCTTTCCTTTGCTTTGGCGCTCTCCTCCATGCTCTCCTGCTCCTCGTTACTCCTCTCCACCGCGCTCGAGTGTTCACCTCAGCGTTGCTCTTGTAAACATGTTTAGTGTGGCAAAGAAGAAGCTCGAGACAGTAACAGGTGCCTGTCAACAGCCAGCCGCATCTCCAGTGCATTAAAGGATCTTCACCCATCGGCGGGGATTAGCGTCGCCTGGCATTGTTTGTTTGCTAATTCCATCTCCGAGGTATTTGTGGGGAAACGGTCATGAATAATTGAAAGACATTTCTAGTGGATCAAATCGGCAAATGGCGGGAGATTAATGAGAAAAGCGCTGCAACGCAAATTGAAGCCAACCCCGAAAAGTGAATAGGGCTGGAGTAAAGAACAGGTGACGTATTGCAAAGTGTCTCAAGTACTGGACGCGCAGCCGGCTCGGGATCCATTTCAAGCCCAAGCTTACCACCTAACTCCCAACGCAAACCAGCGGCTAGCTAGCTAGCTAGCTGGCTTCAGGCGAAAGATACCTACCTTTGCTTTGCAAACGTCATGTCATTCACATGTGTTAAGCATGTGAGGATTTGCTCATATTTGTCATACGAACTCAGGTTTCTGGAATATCCCGTTTTCGACCTGTTGCTCAATCAGCAGTACGCAATTTGGCAAAACAAAAAAGATCAGAAAGCTGCGTTGAATCGTTAAGACCAATCTAGAGTTGGACTACAAGTTGGCTGAGTGGAAGCCACATGGCTTATTAATCATCAGTGGATGTTGTCTCTTTCTCCTCAATATGATTGTGCGCCATTGAAAACATTTGTGGACGCAAACGTCTCCAAAGATTCACACTCGGCTTTGCTTTGTGTAAGCAAAGCTAATTATCAAACTCCTTTATTTGGTGCAAAGTGTTCCCGTTTGCCGGGACTCGGCGTTGCGCGACACCCGCTCTTGTAATTGAGCTCTTTGGATGGGAGCCAGAGTTGCCGCTTGAAAAAAAGAAATGAAAACGTGACTTATGTCGTGATCTCATTTCCATGCAGCTGAGCCACGCTGGCTGGCTGGCTGGCTGGCTGGCTGGCTGGCCATAGCAGTCGAATGGCTTGCTTTATGATTTTGGTCACACTCCTATTCATTTTCACAATGGAAACATTTTTGGGCTTGTTTCCACAGCAGATCAATTTAAGCTTGATTTCTGCCCAAATCAACAATCTTATCTGCTTCATCTGTCAAGGAATGCTAGGCTAACACGCTAAGGGGACACCTTGTTTCCATCTTGGTCAAGATGCTATCGTGTCGAGCCAACTTGAGTCAGCTAGCAAGGCTAGCTGCGACTGTTGTGAATGTTTTTACAATCTATTGACTGCAATGCCCTTGCATTTGCCTTTTTTCCCAAATGTCTTTATTTGCAACGCGACGGACGGCATCAATTCCCCGCGTTACTTTAAGGCTTGATGTAGGAGGTCCCTACCATGTTTAGTAGTCTCCTTGAGTTTTTTGTCACGGCTCCATAGATTGGAGGAGCAGAAGAGAGACGGTAGGATTAAAGCACCATGTTGAGCAGAAAATCCAAGCTCCTCTTTAGCGGCGGGCGGGCGGCCCCCACCGGCCGGCTCCCACCTTTTCCTCCTCCTGTTTTTTTTTTTTTTTTCCCTCGCTCCGCGCCGACCCTCTCAGCCTTCATCTCTTCTGTTCTTTCCGTCCTTCATCTTCCCGCATGGAACGCCGCCTCGCTGATGGCTCTTAGCATGTGGAGAGCAGCGGGTTCTTGTACACCGTCTTTTTTGTTTTGTTTTTTCGCATTGTGAAGCAGCTCGCACAAACAGCCCAGTAAATGAGCATCACCCCATCTTCCTGCCATGACTCATAATGTAATGATATCCAAAAATGCACAACCCCCCCATTATGCTAAATTGAAAGAAGCTGTGAAGATGATCTTGTGGAGGAGTTCACAAAAAGGCTTCATGTAGCGCTGATTCAATCACGCCCCCCTGTCCATCTCGGCAAGAGCCAAAATGACGTGAACTCGCTGTAAATCATTAGCGACGCCCACCGGTATCCAAAGTATAGCATCGTGTCTGGGGAAGAAAAACAAAAAAAAAAAGGACAACACCCACCAGTATACAAAGTATAACATCATGTCTGGAAGGAGAGAGAGAGAGAAAAAAAAAAAAGGAATACGACCCTCCGGGTCCAGCGATGAGGAATCTCACTCGCTACGGAAACATCTTCAATCGTGACCGTATTAGCTAATTGCTCCTTCTAGAAAAGCACCCTTTTATGACCCTTTTCATTTTTCAGAAATGTCGTCATGGTCTGCAAAGCCACGCTAAAACTATCTTGTAAAGTCGAGGATAATAGGAGATGATTTTCTTTTAGTATCTCATCAACGGCTGTCTGACACTCAACTGGAAGAAAAATGAAATAATAAAACAAATGATTTTGAGTGCACATGAGTGAAATCATATCAAGCTTTGATAGAACAGATCCTCCTTTAGCACGTACAGAGTGTCGACTTTTGTGTTACATAAAAGCCACGTCATGTTTTTTATGATGATGATTGTTCTTATGGAAGAAAAGATGATGGCTGTATATTTGCTGGATAGCGCAGGTGTGGGCATGCAGGTGTTTTTATTTTTTGATGTTCTTTGCCTACTAATGGTGCCTGTGTGCACTTAATTGGCCCCCGTATGCGCTGCCCTGCTCTGCTCTGCTCTGCCAGTGGTTTTAGTGCAGCGCAAGTGTAGAGAAACAAAAGGGAGCCGGCCGGCCGGCCGGCGAGCTTCAAAGCACGACGGTGACATTTCCCGCCATTCCCATCTTCAAAGCCCAATTTTTTTTTTTTTTTTATGATTTTGCTTTTGTACTTCTTTTTTTTTTTTTGGAGGGTGTAGGATTTTTTTCTTTTTTTTTTTTTTTTAACCAAAGGATTACAGCTGTCTGCAATCACAGTGTACAATTTGGATTCCCTTTCAGACCATTTTCAATAGAGGATGTTCAGTGTGCTGTCTGCTTTGAAGCCCATTATGCCTGAATTGTATTTATTTCAGGATTTGCTTTTGTATGTGTTCTCATATCGCCGCATATAGCGTGGGTGCTCTTGGTGCACGCCAATCAAAAGCCCAAAACCAAAAGCCTATATAATGAGGGCAAAATGGATAGGTGGATATTACTCGACGATTGCTACTGATCCAACAGAACCCGAGCGACGGTCTCCAGATGGCCGAGAGACGCATGGCATGCCCCCTCCCTCCCTCCCTCCCTCCCTCCCTCATTTTCATTCACCTGCAAACACATCCACACACTTACTTGCACCCCCTCGCCCCTCGTGTCTATAATTCATGAGCAGGTGCGGCAGCATCTTTCTTTGGCATGCGCCTGAAAGACAGCGGAAAAAAATAAGCAGATGTTCAATTTCCGCTTCCTTTGTGCGTTTTGCGCCCTCTTCTCCAGTGTACTTTGGACGGCCATTTTGGGGGGGATTATTATTCTATGCAAATGACATCACTGCGGTAATTTGGCACACGAAGTCACGGCCACGACTGACGGCTGCCCGCGTTGAACTCGTCGGAAGTTGACGAAAGCCTCGCCGCTACGATGGACCGGGGGTGGGAATCCAAAGTCGTACTCACAATTACGTAGAAACAAATGATTAAAAATACATGGAACTATTTGGACTTGCGGCGATTGTCATAGCCAAAGCTAGCTAAGCTCACAAGCATCTTTCTTTTGTACTCTGTCTGTCTTGGAGATACATAAATTACATACTACGTATATATTCTATTGTCCATATTCTACTTCAAGCGTTGAATCTTTATTTTAAGAAGAGGCTTTATTCTTTTTCTTTTTTTCTCAATTATTTCCGCTGTCATTAGTGCTGTAATGACGTAGTTGTTGTTGTCACTCGTTTCCCTCGGCCTGCATTTAACACCAATTTCCTTGTACGTTAGTTTTTTTTCACGTCAGCGATTGCAGCCATTGCGTCATCTGAAAGAGAAAGCAAGACGGCGCTGAATTATGGATATGCCGGCCGGTCGGTCCCTCCCGGCTCCCCCTCTGTCCTCATCTTAAATCGATAGCGGCTGGCTGACTGTCACGGGTCAGCGGCCTGTATACATGAGGTCAGGCCCCCCCTTGTCTCGGGCAGGGCTCTCCGCCGAGGTGATAACTCGTCTCTATCTCCGACTTCTCTTTAAAGGACACCCGAGCCCTTTCCATTCAACTCCAATATCCGCCACAGATTGACTCGGATTTCAGCTTCGCTCACTTGTTAAGTCGGCCGCCTAAGTGCTCGTTTATAGCTTTAATTGAGAAGATGCTTTTTGGATCACCTTTGAATGGGAGGCGGTACCGACCGAGTATGGAAAATTCCCATAGGCGATCAATCGGACGTTCAACTATAAAGGCCAATGCTACTTTAGTTAACCCTGCTATGGCATTTTGCCTTGCGTGTGAGCGTTAAGCTAGCGGCCTTGAATATTTGAGCTACCTGTCTGTGTTGCTTTCAAATCAAAGTGTAGTCGTTCACAGATGCGCGCACACGCACGTGCGCACGACTGTCGCCGGTGGCGTCCTCACACCAGATCCCCGTGTTAAGGCAACACGTGAACGAGGCGGGGAGTACTGTTGCGGAGAAAACAACAGTCTGTCCGTCCACTAAGCCCGGCGGGCAGATGCGGGCAAGCGTGAAAGGTGTGAGAGGTGTTACATTAGCACCTGGACGGATGTGGCAACAGCACACTCGTGACCTTTTAGCGGCAACCCATACACTCCCTGGAAAAACCTGCGCGCCTTCTGTTAAGTCCTCCATCAATTTTTCCCTTTCACCCGCCATTTGCTGTCCTTTGCGGCCATTTGTCTTTTGCAGCTACTTATTAAAGCGCTCCCTTAGGCGCCGTCGCCTCCCAGTTAATGACTGTTGACGATGAGAAGAAACCGTTTTTTCTTCTTCCTCAAAAAAGAGAGCTGCGTCAATTAGTTCCAACGCCAGGGCTCTTGCGTGTGCAAGTGAGATCCTTTGGCGAGCTAAGCGCAGCCTTTTGCCCGACGCAAAATACTCATTGGCGGGCGGCATTTGCGGCCTCGCTGGCCACGGCGTACTTACTCACAAATATTCATTTGTAATACGATTTCCTGTCATTAGTCCTGCCTTTTGACTTGCATATAAATTCAGGTTGCGTTGAATCCGTTCTAAGCTGAGACGCCCTAACATCAATGTATAATTATTGGCGCTGGCTGGCTGGGTGAATTCTATTCTTAGTGGGTCGGGCGCACCCCCTTGGCAATCTCTGGCGTCGGCTGGCTGCAACTCACCGCGCCTTGAATAGCGGGCAACTTTCTTCAAGTCACCTGCCACGGGCCCTAATTAGACTGATAAGCGGAATCAGATCGGGGCTGTAATCAGCCCCACGGAGGCCTGACAGACGGCCAAATGAGGAGGAAATGAGCCGTAGCGACCCAACAGGTGTCTCGCCACTTCAAGAGTTTTCCTGACATATGTAGCAGCCATTTAGGATATGCGGCCCATCGCCATGCGCGTATGGATTGAAATGTCACGCTGTGACTCACAATTGCAGTTCTGGCTGAAGGGGAAAAAAAACAAAAAAAAAATCGTTTTTTTTTTTTAGCTGTGCCCGAAGATTGATTTGGTGAGTGTCAAAAATAACAGAATACAATGGGGAATTTGTTCTTCTTTTGCCTTCTTAGGTCTTCTCGTCCTGTTGTGATGATTATCGTTTTTTGTTTTTTTTTATGATGCTGCAGGCAAGACATGGGGGAAGAAAAATACTAATACACAGTAGTAATTTGTGAAGGTGTTCATGAAACACTTTTACAGCTTCAAACAAGAGCAAAAAAAGGCGGCGTACGTAATAATATCAGTGTACGTAACGTCCCTGACGGGGAAATGTCAAGTTGGTCATGCTGACAGCTGAGCGCGGCGCTTGTGTTGCATCGTCGTCGTCGTCTTCTCTTTCCGCCCACCGGCACTTCACAGCTGCACGCGCAGATGACGAGCCCCACGGCCTGACGTTGTTGCCAGGATGCTCGTCGGCTGCTTCACTTTGCTTTTCGGGGCTTTTTGCTTGGCAACCGATGGCAAAAATGGCCTCGTACAAGGTTGCTGTTCATTTCTGCCATGATTTGGAGTTGACGTTTTGAGTGATGTGTCGCTCCCCTTACTGGCAGAAACGTCCCTACTTCCTTTGTCATTCTTTTTTTTCTTTCTTCTTTCTTTCTGTACCTTGACTATCAGGCATAGAACAGACGGAATCTTTCAATACCCCGGCTGCATTTAGTTATCAAACCCGATGTGATAATTGACATAAGCCCCGCAGACAACCCCCCCCCTCGACTTGAGTGATGGCGTCTGTGATTGCTAATGACAGTCGGAACAAATTTTCAGTAATGGGGTCACATGGGTTGTCCTTACCCTTAAAAAAAAAAAAAAAAAAAATCACCCTTCACAGCGCTTGTCTGTACAGTCAAGCTGTTCCTGAACTAGCTGACGAGGAACGGATCAATTCCTTCCTCTGCGAGACCTCCCTGCAGCCAAAATGGAAGCCTTGTCTGTCTGTTCTTTTTTTGATACAATGTCCTGACTCACTGGAGCTCACATCCTGCCCTCCTGTCCGTGTTAACACAAGCCAACCTTGAAAGAAAAAAACGGATACAACCATCTTTAACTGGCTTAACTGAAAAAGCATCTTAGAGAGCCCATTTGTGTAATCTTTCCCAAGCTAAAGCCCCCTGCACATCCCCTTGAAGTGTCACTGTTGAAGCACCCCCTCTACCATGATTCCAATGCTGTGCGCTTCTCCCGGCTTGAGCAGGATGTCTGCCCCGACGCATCACGGGCTCAGGCCGTTAGCTTGTCGAGAGCGAATGGCGGATGAAAAGCGCGTTTGTGCGAACATGTACTCGTTTTGCCCAGCCGTGCCTGCGTGTGTGCGTGCGTGCGTGCGTGCGTGCGTGCGTGCGTGCGTGCGTGCGTGCGTGCGTGCGTGCGTGCGTGCGTGCGTGCGTGCGTGCGTCAGTCCGCACCGCACCGCCTACGTATGCGCTCAGCGATGTGGTTAGTAATGCGGAGACTTGCAGGAGATGGTCCGTAGAGAGAGCCCGTAGGATAATTGCCGCCACACTGACAGGTAGGGCTGCCTCTGTCATCGTTGCCTCAGTGGGGAAGTACTCGCCTCTGTGTGTGCGCATCCCTTCCTCCAATAAGCGCTTCCCCCAGTAGGCTCTATTCAGACTGTAGCCGGCATCCGGAAAATTTTCATCCCCTGTCACTCACCTGCGCATCTTAAGATGTCACTTTTAACAAAGCTTAGTGGTATTTTTTTAATCAAGATTTTGCTACTTTTAATCTTGTCGCACGCGCGCGCGCACGCACGCACGCACGCACGCACACACACACACACACACACACACAGTGTTTGCTCAACTGCAGATGGAGAATTTTTTAGTGGTCATAGTTTGACAGATTGCCACATTCTTCTTCATCGTATGTGTGTGTTCTCTCACATTTCAAAAAATGGATGCAGGTGTTAAAAATCACTCCGACGTGCCGTTTTCCCTCGTAAGTCATTCTTGGCCCGCCGTCTTATCATTTGCGAGGGATTGTCATTGATTGACACGCCGTGGGCTTTCTGTCACATCTGGAGGTGGCGGCGGCGGCAAAACGTGAGTCATTTGCTGGCTCTTGCCGTCGCCGCCGCCACCGCCGTCGTCCGTGACCAATTGGTGTCAGCGCCTATCAAAGCCGAAACGGCCGTTTTGCACCGGGCCGGTGTCACAACAGCCACAATCTATTTATCAAGCAGCCAGCCAAGAAAGCGAGCACATACAGTACGCTACTTATTTACATAGAGGGGGGGGTGGGGGGGGGAGGCTGGCAATACTCACATGAGCTAAAAGACGTGCACATTCATGCAATATAAATGCGTGCCGCCATTTTATTCTTAATCTAACACACCGCCAAAGGTGCGCGCACACACTCCGCGTTTTATTAGAAGCACAGCGACTATTTGAGATACATACATGCAGCAGCAGCAGCAGCAGCAGCAGCAGCAAGGACTTGTGAAGGTTTATTATTGAGCCATCTTCCCAAAAAGCCTCCTAATAAGAAAAAGAAGGGGTGGGGGGGACGCAATTATAAAAGTGTCATGTGGGTTCTGTTTGAAAGAGGAAGGAGCCAGTAATGTGTTTGATATCAGAGGCAGGGTCTTTGGCGGACCCTCGGCGCATGCTAATTACGCCGCCGCCGCCATTACCGAGCCCAAACCGGGGCCACCGGCGCACTTTATTACCTTCCGCGTCATTTGTAATTGTCAGTCTGGAAAAAAAGAAGTGGTAAATGAAAGGATTTTTTTTCCGGCAAAGCTTACAAACGGGGTGGATTTTCGGCTCGTTGTCGGGCTTTTCCATCGGTGGAGGGCTGAATAAACAGAAGCGGAGCGCCGGGCCGCCCAACCGTGCTGCCGATCCATCCGTCGGCACCGCCAATCGGCCGCCCGGTTATGTCGAGCGCGCTGCGAAAAACCTGAGCGAGCCACCTTTCGACAAATCAACTAAATGAGCCATAGAATGAAGACTATTCAGTCGGGGCTCCAGATACGAGATAGCTCGTTCGTCTTGAGCTTTTAAATGCGACAGCGCCATCTACGGGGATTTGTTTGTCATTACAGTGGTTTACAAAGCTGAGTTTCCCCTGTGAAGTTTGCTAAATGTCCGTCCGTCCGTCCGTCTGCACCAATTTGATTGTTTTTCTTTCTGCTTCAATCGCTGCTGCCATTTTGACAAGTAGAAGCCAGATCTTAGGATGGCGGCGGGGCGGAGTCACGTGTGAGTTATCGTAGGCCGCTCGGTTCGGCTTCGTACTCTTCTTATTGTTTTGGAGTGAGATATGGATGGCGGCGAGCGATCTGCTGGGAGATCAGGTGCACCCTTTTTTCCCTCCCCCTTCTCTGTCTCCCGATTGGTGCAGACTCTGTGGTTATTTGGTGGGGTGATGTGCGGAATGGCGGCTTTAATATCCAAGCGATTGCTTACTGATAAGGCTAACGGCTGCGGCGCGAGCGAGCGAACGAGCGAGGCGTGAGCGAGGCATGAGCGAGGCTTGAGGCCCCCCCCCCCCCCCCCCCCCTTTCTCAATAAACACTTTCATTTTGTTTTCAACGGGATTGACGTATAGAGGGAGTCAGGAGCGCCCATCCCGATAGGGAGGGGGGAGGGACTTATCTGCGTATTAACAGATCAATCAGCAGGGCAGGGCAGGGCAGGGCCAGGCTGAAGTACGCCAACTCCAGCCGGCGGGAAGCCATCCGTCTCGTCTCGTCTCGCCCCGCCGCATTTCTCTGGCTTCCAACAATAACAACCACATGTCATGCGTCGCAGAAATGAGCGTATGTACGTATTCATGACGTTAAGCTCCGATGACTTTGCCGTAATCGTTGGGGGGGGATCTCCACCATGACGGGGACGCCATTACATTATCGGGCAGCATATGGCGGAGAAGCGGCGCGTTTGAATCCAATTATATTCAACGGCTGATAATGATGTTGAGTGCATATGCTCGCAAGTAATTTAAAGGTCACGTAAAGTCTGGCCGGCGCGCCGTATTTCTACTCCTCGTTGCGCACGTCAAGGATTGCCAATGGCTTCCAAGTGATTGAAATGGCCTTTTTCTTCCTCTTCCCGAACGAGTCCTTGATGAACTTTTGAAGTGTTCTCCAGCTCTTCCCACGCCGACGTTTGAATCACGGTTGTTATGGTGATGACAAGTGCTTAATTATTATTTGAAGTGACGTCTCTGGCTTCAAACCTGAATTGCGACCGTGATCCGACAGAGCCTTGAGAGGGAGGGAGCTTGTGCTTTTATTTGGAGAGGCTGAAATCAGGCCTCACTATCGGTATGTGGAGCTGGACCAAAAATCTCCTTTTATTGAAAGCTGATCAAAATGGAACGAGCGCATGCTGTTTTTCAGCATCGCTGGGAAAGATCAAGAAAAGGAGCTTCGGGGAATGGGCTGAAATCAAAGATGAGAGAAGATAGGCTCGGACAATGCCCATTAAGAATGTCTGGAGGAGTTTCTCTCAAATGAGACCCGACGTGTCTTTTCCACAGTCTGTCAGGAATATTTGGTGGCTCATTTGAAGCTCGTGAAAGCGGCGGCGGCGGCGGCGCGTGCCAGCCAGCGCCAACTGGAATTGCTGTTTTTAATCACTCCATATATATATATATATATATATATATATACGTACGTATATAATCTGAGTTTTACATCAGGGGGGCGGCACCCTGAAAGTCTTGCCAGCAAAACGCAGCTCATTTTTACTTGTAGGAAATACAGGATCGCAATTTGGACAGTTTTACTTGTTTGAAAATGGTTTTGGTACATTAGTAAATGTCCAAAGAAAACAAATTCAAATGTAGTACAACTTTATTTAGGGTGACATAAATGGAAAGGACGCTACGCTAGTCAGCTAGCAAACGATTGCAAGCCTGTGCTATTTTTTTTCCACCGATTCTGAATACGCTAACGCTTGTCGCAAAGTCAGCTTACCTTAAGAGCGATACATGGTGTTGTTTTGCGCGGCAAGAACGAGACGGCGTTAGCTGTAAGCAAGAGCAAGAGCAATGAGCTGTTGGCGCACGCTCGCTCGCTCGCTCGCGGCCCTCATCCGTCCAGCCGGCGGCTTAATGAGCTCTGTTTCCATTGAAAGCGTTGATTGGAGAGTCCTTCACCTGGATTGGCCGGCCGACCAATAGCGACCCGCTCGGGCCCGCTACCACGTGTCAGTCAGCGAGCCGGCGGTCACGTGCTGACGCGGCTGGGGCTAATCTTTTCGCCGTTTGCCGCCGTCGGGGTCCTCATTAGCGGGCAAACCTTGCGTGACCTTTTGAGTGTGCGCGCTCCTCCCCACCACCTACGCCCTCGCCCAGCTGGGCCCAATTACCTCCATCATTACAGCCCCCCCCTCCAAACAGCACCCAGGTAGTATCTCCCCGCCCCGCCCTGCCCTGCCCTGCCCTGCCCTGCCCTGGCTGCCAGACGACTAAATACATAACACGAATGGAAAATGAGCTTCATCTCAGACGCGTAGGTTGTAGACTCTTGCTAATGGCTCATTTTCTTGACTTGACTTACTACGTGGTGGCATTCTGACTTTTGAACATGTCTCCGAAAAGAAAAAAACCTGACTGGCCATTATCATTGAATGACTTTACGACATTCATCAATGGGACGGTCCGATTCTCCCCGGAAGGGATGCTATTGAATCCCATGCCGATTCTGATTTTTGGAGGAAAATGTCAGATAATCGATGGGCCGACGAATCAGTATCGAATGGACGAAAGGATCGGTTTTGTTTTGTTCCCTTAACGCTTACGACAACGACGGTATGAATAACGAACGGGCAGACCAAAGCATTTGAAATACGTACATATGCTGTCACGTTTGGGGAGAAAATTCATCCCAAGTTGGATATCGGTCTTAAAAATCCTGGTCGATTGTTATTAGTTTCTGGAAAAGGCCTCAAATGGTCTGTTTGATGAATTGCTCAGGCCCCCTTATGAGTCAGCATTCGCAGCCCTGCCGTATTGCATTGATTTGTTTCTACTTTTTGAAAGCACATTGAAACCCCTGGCCTACACGCGACCTTTCCCAAGCCCCATTTCTCATCCTCCACGCCTAAAATATACACGGCGTCACATTGACGAGATGATAGGATGATCAATGCGTCCTCCTGGAGCCGGCAAGACGAGATGGATGATTATCCTAAAAGTAGCAAGCCTAATTAGATGGAATGCCGCATACATTGTGGAATCACCGGGATAGATTAAAATACTAATTAAAAGAGGCCCTCGCCCGATGTGGAGTGCGAGGTGAGCTTGGGTCATTTGCATAGCCTTCATCTGGGGGGAAATGGGATTTTAAAGGAGCCACTCGCTGTAAGCGCCATTAACATGCTAACAAACGGATGCGGCATTTTGCGCGCATTGTTTCTTTCCTCCCTTTGATTTTTCTTTTTCAAGGTTTGCTTCAAAGGTAGGAAGTGACGGATGTGGCGGATTTACATGAGAATACGTCTGACCAAGCCAGCCGCTGGAAATGGCTCGCTTCGGCGTGTTTGATGAGATGGCGAGATGCGCCGCGTATTAATTATTGGAAGGACAAAAGGAGGGCAGGGCGGGGCGGGGCGGGGCAGGGCAGGGCAGGGGAGGGGGGCTTAAGTTATTAGCCGACACACTTCAGCTTCACTCGGTCCGGTCGCCCTCCCGAATGTTTTGCGTCGTTACGCTGTTGCTGCCAGAATGAAACGGAGCCTCTGAGCTCATCCTAGCTCGGTGCTAGCTTCGACTGAGCGCTCAAAGTACTCTTGTGGATTTCTTTATGGCTATTTATGTTTTCATTTGTATTATGCTTTTTGGGCTCAGTAAAATGCCAATGCTAAGTGTGATGAGTTTAGCCACAGCCTCGTCTCGTCTGAAATCATCTTTCTCCGTAAAATGAATTGAAAGCGCCAGAGACAGCGGTCGACTTTGCCACTTGCATCCCTGCGTGGGCGACTCCTTCCTTCCTTCCTTCCTTCCTTCCTTCCTTCCTTCCTTCCTTCCTTCCTTCCTTCCTTCCTTCCTTCCTTCCTTCCTTCCTTCCTTCCTTCCTTCCTTCCTTCCTTCCTTCCTTCCTTCCTTCCTTCCTTCCTTCCTTCCCTGCAATCATTTTGACATCTGACTCACGCCGTCTCATCCGTCGCGTCGCTCTCGGTATCGCTGACCGACCGACCGACCGACCGACTCGTTCCGCTCTGCTAAGTGGGAATAAAACAAAGGGGGAAAAAAAAGGTGCTACTTTGTCATTCTCTGCTCACACTCACCAACGCCTCCGCTTGTGTCTCCTGTGCAGTCCGAGGGAAGAAGCAGCTGGAGAAGGAAACAGGCCTGAAGATAGTGGAGGCTGGAGTCAGTGACGTAAGTTACGTTCACTAAAAATATCATAGTATATAGCAAGTCAAAAAATAAGTCAATATCCCAAAAATTCAAAACATACATATATATAAAAATAAAATAAATAGATATAAAAAATGTTACACATAGACATATATCCGGGGAGAACATGCATATGTATATCTATGTATATCTGTTTCACACAAGCAGCTTCATTTGTGCAGCCGCACGGCGTCGGCTTAAACCGTCCGTCCGCCGCATACCCGCCCGCTTAAGTGTTTTTGCCTTGATTGCCATCCCTTCCCCGCGTTCATTTCCTTTAGGTGGCCCTGAGAGCTTTTGTCGCCATGGCAAATAAAACACAACAAGACCACAAAAAAAAAAAAAAAAACAGCCAAAGGCGTTTTGCCGAGCGGCTCCATGCGCCGCCGCTGCGTCCAGATTATCTGGAGGGTCCCTGGCGATGCACCCGCGTGACATATTCATTGGGCAAAAATTAAGAGGGGAACCGGAGGACCCTCAAGAGTGATCCAGATGAAAGGAAGAGTAAATGTGTATTCACCCCACGCTGATAAATATTCATATGTGTCAGAGGTAAGGATCTAATCAAGCGCTCATTGATGCGTCATAGCTGCCTTACTAAATGAGTTTCTGTGCGCAAATGAGACAGACAGACAGCCTCCGAGAGCCCTCAGCTGGCCTGATCACGCTGAGATGAGTGGATGGATGGATGGATGGATGGATGGATGGATGGATGGATGGATGGATGGATGGATGGATGGATGGATGGATGGATGGATGGATGGATGGATGGATGGATGGATGGATGGATGGATGGATGGATGGATGGATGGAGGGAGGGAGGGAGGGAGGGAGGGAGGGAGGGAGGGAGGGAGGGATGGATGGATGGATGGATGGATGGATGGATGAATGGATGGATGGATGAATGGATGGATGGATGGATGGATAGGACGGTTGCCATTGGCAACAGCCGTCACGTAGACTGCTTTTGCTCCGTTTCTTTGCCCATCTGTCTGGCTTTTCTATGCCTCATCTTACTCCACATTGTCTCTTGACATTCTCCTCAATTATATCAGATTCATCTGATTCCATCCTTTTTTCTTTTTTTTTTTTTTTTTAAATTTCATCACAGTGACTTTTATCTTGTTCCTAGCCTGGCTTCCCTTTCATTCATTTATACCCGCACTGACTGATTTGGTGCACTTAGTGGCGAGGGCTGTGTTTGTCATATCGAGCTTATTTGTAGATAATTAGCTACAATAATAGTCCCTCTGCAGGAGAGAGGAAGGGGGGGGGGGGCCGCCTGCCTTCCACCCCATGGGGAGAAAATATGTGCCTTGACTTGTGTTTGTCGAGGAAGTGTCGCGTTTTCCATCCCACACAAAAAGTTGTCGATTTCTACTTTCTCTGGAAAGTGTGGGGGGGGGGGGGGGTGATGATGTCACCGGCGTGTTGAGAATAAGTTGCGCAAAATAGTCAATTTTAACAGGAGAGGCTGTAAAGTGGCCTCTTCAAATGCATTAAGTTGAAAAGGTGTTAAAGCAAAAGCCTGCTTGTGCAAAATTTGCTCTAAATTGACAGTTGTGAGCAAGTGCAGGTGAGGAGCGTGCAGAGTGGGCTTTTCTTTCTACCTATTAGCGCTGAGAAAAAAGATCTGCTGCTTCAGTTGCTCGGAGAATGCCTAACAGGGACAAATTAAGTATTAGTGTGGACGGCATTCTTCCACAAGCCGGCGCTGTGGTGGGTGTCATTAAGTCTTAACACCGGCAACCCCCCCCCCCCCCCCCCTTCTTTCATTTCTATTGAAGAGGTGACAAATGACAAAACAGCTTAGCAAAGATGTCCGGATAGAGCGCACGTCAATAGCGCTAGATGCGGACGAGGATAAGCAAATGTCAGAGTGGGGGGAAGGAGACATCCATCAATAGGCGGAGCAATATCCAGTCCATTCCGGATCCCGGCACCGTGCGCACCCCTAACGAGAAAATGCAACCAAAAATGTCAACTTTGTTTTCCGTAATTGAAGGTGGGGGGGGGGGGGGAATCACCGTGAATAACAGCCAAGTCCCGAGTGGGAACAAGTGTGCCCACCCAAATAGCAAATGGAGGTCGTCTGACAACATCTCGCAAGAGGTGTGGAGAAAAAAAAAAAAGTGGGACAGCAAATTTCTGCCGGTCGACAAAGGGACACATTTGGGACACGCGTCGTAGTCATAGTTGCGAGAGCAAGCCTCCCATCACCAGCAATTAGCCATCCATTTGGCTCCTCTTGCCAATAAGGTGCCACAAGGTGGTGCCAAAGTCCTGTCTTTATAGGAATTGATGTCAAAGAAGTATATACGTACATACAGTGTATTTATTATATACTATATAAGGACTAGAAAAGCATCTCTCTGCCCACTAACCTCCTCCCCAAGGACCTGGAAAGTGTGTGTGCGTGAGCGGGTGAGTGTGGGTGGGAGGGAGGGAGGGAGGGAGGGAGAGAGGCTACTTTCTCTGGTGTGGAGAGGTGAGCAGAATAAATGGGCTACTCGGAAGGCTATTTTTGAAAGGCGAGCCGAGCCGTGTGATGTTCAGAGGATTTCCAGGAGGCTTTGGCGACGGTTGGAAGCGCCAGACTCCACCAAAATGCCCCGGAGACCATCCGAGGAAAGAAAAAAAGAAAGCAAGAAAGAAAGAAGCATGGCCCACGTGCCGATAGTCGCTCTGTTGATTTGATCTTGTTGGGTGGGGCGGGGGGGGGCGACGTATTTGACTTGAAATCAGATTTGCAGATGCGCAAGCGGTCACTGTGTCTGAGGTCCGATTTTCAAATCTCGATGGGTGCGGGCCGCAAATTCAACAAAGGAGGTGAAATTTTGCAATGAGTTCCGTTTGAAACTCCTGTTGTTGTTGCTCGTCATGTTTTTCAAAAGACATGCGCTTCTCCCTTGAACTTGGAAAAGGGCACGGGTTGCGTTCCCCCTTTGCGGATGGGGTTTGGGCCCCCGCCGGCGTGAGCGTTCCCGACGGTGGCTGAATTGAGATCCGTTGACATTTTGACAGCGGGCTTGGTGTCGGGAGCGAACTCTGGCATACTGCTTATGTTAAGAGGCTCTCATTAAGTGGCAAATTCCCCCAGCTGCATGTCAAGCGGCCATTCCAGCGCTCCCATGTAAATCATATACGGCAGGTCGGCGAGCTCTCTTTTGTTTGGGTATGCGCGGTGGCTGTTCCTACTTGGGATTTGGAGTGGGACCAAAAATGACTTCCCGCACACTTTTTCAGAGTCAATACGAAAGCAGTGGTGATGTTTGAGAAGATGATTTTCAAATTTGGAAGTCATTTAGTCCAGCGTATGATGGATGACTTAGCGGTTGCACGATGGCGGTGATATGGAATTTTAGTCCAACTCAAGACAACACAGACCATTAGCTAGCGTAGTGCTAAGGCATAGTGTAGCGGTATTGTTACGATGCTTTCATGTCAACACAAATGATGAGGCGACACGTGTAGAAATACAAGAGCAAAGTGCTCACAGCCGGAAATGTTTGCGCTTTTCCTTGGCTGAGGCTGAAAGCTGAAATTCATGGCCTTTGTGTTCATTTCATGCTTGTGCTTCCTGCTAGCTTGACCTGCGCGTAACCTCCAAATGTCACATGACAGTAAATATTGGTATGAAAAACACGCGTAGGCAAGTCTATAACCATAAAACAATGCAATAAAGAGAGTCAGTCAGTCCGCTGTTGAGCGAGCAGGCCGTCTTGCGCGAGCGACGCAACCTTGAAAACCGTTTCAACCCAAGTCAATCTAAAACAACAAGTGGCTTTGATTTGGAAGGCGCGCTCGTTAAAAACAGACAGCTTTGCTCCATCCTGCTTCTACGGAGAGCCAAAGTGTATAGCAAAAGCATTTCCTCGGAGCAAAAGGTCACGTGATGCTAAAAGGTTGCCGGGAAGCAGAGCCGCCGCCGCTCGGGCTTTCGTCAGCGGGGAGGCAGCCAAAGAGGTCGGTCGGTCGGTCGGTCGGTCGGCCGAGTCGGCCAGAGCTGAGGGCGCAGCGGGGCTGCTCGCCGCTGACATTTCACATCGGGATCGGCGGGCGGCGCTAATGGCATTTCAGCCACTTTCAAACAACATTCCGAGATGCTTTCATTGTTTGGGTTCATGACATGGAGATTGCATAGGCCAATTGATTGGAAACATTTGACCAACATGGCAGCCTCTTCACTTCAGTCCAGAAATAGTTGAGCCGGAATCTTTTCCCCTTTCCACGCTCGCTCGCTCGCACGCATGCACAAAGCAGAAAACATTTCATTTGTTTCTCCAAATGATTGCGGCCCACTATAAAGACAGCGTGGTAAAAATGCATGCCCTCAAGCCTGCCTCCAGTGGCCCAAGGCTTCGTCCATCTTGAGATTGACGTCAAATGGACTGTTCCTCTTCTCATTCAGCTTTGCCCACTATACCATACACGCGGCGGCGGCAGCATCAACATGAATTCACTCTGGTGTGGAAAAAAAATGCCAGCATCTCCTTTGAACTCGGAATAATTTGTCCTCACCCGTTGCAGGAATTTGGTGCGTGTTAGTATTATGGCCGCCCTTTTTTTAGATTAAAGCAAAACAAAATGGGACTGATAACAACAGCGCGCTGGATTCCAAAAGGAAAACAAAAAATGCCAGGGATAAATATTCATTAGCTCTTTAAATCTTCCAAGTCGAACAAAATACAAATTTATTATTTATAAACTTCCACTTGTTGGAGTTAGCGTTGTGCGTTTGATATCAAAAGGACACGAGGACAAAAAAAGAATCTCATCTTTTGCACAAATGTAACCAATGAAATATCTTCCCAACCGCATATTTTAGTCACGATTTGGAGGTTTTCAAACCTTCTTGGACCACCAAAATAAATTGCTCATTTGATAACAATCCATAACTACATATGGACACGAATGTGGGAATAAATCCAAAAATAGATCCATTTAATGCCATAAACGACTGCATCATAAAGTATAATCTTACAAAGATAGCTGTTTATGCAAATGTGTTGACTGGCACCGCTCGCACCGGGGCCCGAGGGAAGGAAGGAAGGAAGGAAGGAAGGAAGGAAGGAAGGAAGGAAGGAAGGAAGGAAGGAAGGAAGGAAGGAAGGAAGGAAGGAAGGAAGGAAGGAAGGAAGGATCGGGGCCACGGAGGCAACCTGCGGTGTCTGCAGCTGGGCTAGCACGGCAGAGGATTTAAATGTCAGCCGGGATGCCATTTGGCCCCCAAAGCTGCATGCTGAGCTCGGGCAGACAGAGCAGGGGGCTCACCCGCTGCCATTTGTCATGCGGCTAGTGGCCTAGCACATCTGGCACTAAGCTACCGCTGGCTAGCTAGCACGGCGGAGAAGCCCTCGCCGCGGGCCCATGCCGCAAAATGGCAACCGGCTCCCTCCATCCACTTTACATTTATAACGGTGTATGTCAATTGAATTACAACAACGTCGGCGATTTAATTAAAACATTGAAGTCTGCCCGGAAGTTAAAATTAGCGCTAAGTGAACACCTAACTGTCGGAATTGCACATTTTGGATTAGCGGCGGACGCTGAGCGGGAGCTTTAATTATCGCTCGCTTAGCCCGTCAATTGAATGTAATCAAATGTCTTTTCATTTTTTATTTATGCCGACGAGCCTAATTGCCGATTCAGACGCAAACCGTCGACTCAAATGCTAATACCGCTTCTCTTCCTCAGGATATCGCATTTGATTATAATCATTTGAATCAATCAATACTCAACTTTCTTTTCAAAGGAACGCTTTGAACTTAGCTTGGATTTTGTATAGGCCGGGGTTTCTCGCAGCCAGTGAAATCCGGGCCGGGTTAGGGTTAGGGATTATCTGTTCGTTAGCCAAAGTCGACACCGGCCGGCCGGCATAAACCCGTTGAAATATTGATTTTGTGTCCCGTTGTGGACGCAAAATGTCGTACTTAGGCTCCGGTCAATATCCAGAACAAGAAGAAAGGATTGTATTTAATTGCCGCTTGCTTGTTGATCTTGGAAAGTGGCGTCCTTGAATGCATGCAATCACACGCCAGTCACAGTTCATTACGTTGAAGAGGGAGTGGGAAGGCTTCGGCGGCGGCGGCGCCCAGGCCTCGCTCGCTCGCTCGCTCGCTCACGCTGTAATTATGCTCGTGGGTGAAAATAGGCCAGATTGATTGTATGCCTTTGCAACAATGAGCCGTCAATCCATCGCCGCGTTGCATAGCTATCGGGGAAAAAAAGACAAAAAAAACCCAACAAAACTGACGTAAGTCATCATTAAATCTGTTTGCGATCAGCCCTACGTTTTGTTTGCGGCGTCTGCGACTCTGGAGGGGATTGATTGGCTTTTTTGAGGATGAGCTCGCTTTTGATTTTCGGCCCAAATTCCAGCACCAAAGTCGCCAATTGTTGAAGCGCTCTAAAAGTCATGCGCAGTATGTTCCAAATTTTCAAATGTATTCAAAAAGGCCAATTTAGACATAAAAGACAAGCAATTGGCAACAAGTCAAATTAGCATCGGCAGTCAATTTTACCCCCGAGCGACCCCTACGCCGCTGTCGCCATGGCGATAACAGAATCTCTCCCGAGGACCAAGCTGAGAAAACTCTCGAGCGAGGATGCACGCGACGCGATGCGACGCGACCCGACCCGACCCCTGCGTTTGGACATCCGTGGCGTCGCCGGCTGATCACCAAGACGTATGCTCGACCGCGTGCTCGCAATATGTCTCGAGTGCAGGAACAGGTACACACATGGGAGGGAGGGAGGGAGGGAGGGAGGGAGGGAGGGAGGGACCAAGGCAGTCAAGTTCAATCAGTATTTCCAGACATGCATTTACTTGTCGAGAATAGCCAAAAAGCGCTCGCTCGTTCGCTCGCTCGCTCGCTCGCTTTCAGTATCACCCTTTTCCACGCTAGCTTCCTCTACAGCCCGCCGCCACCGCCGCTACTCCACGACTTGATGTATTGTCTCGCTGTTTGCGTGTCTTTTAAAATTAATTGCAGTTTTATCTCTCCCCGAGCCTGCCGAGAACATAATAGTTGAAAAGTAGCGTGGATTTTATTCAAACAAAACAATTAAAGGCTCCCTGTTTTGCTGTCCGTCTTTAACTCTGGACGAGATTCCTTTAGTGGCGGCGGGCGCCTCTTTTATCTGTAATACAATAGAATGAATCATGAACCAAAATGTCCTTTTGCATTAGGTCATGTTTTAATCATCAGGCCACGGCAACAATCGGCCGCGATATTTTTACGCTACCAGGACACACATCACCAAAGTCTACCTGCAACATGAATTACACCCAAAATAGTTGAGATTCAGCTGGGCTTTTTCAAACTGGCTCCAATGAATTATTCATCCCCCAAAAAAACCAAAAACAACACCGGGAGTGCCGAGGCTCCGTTTGGAAAGGTGATGGAGGATTTGGCTTTGAACTACAATGTGGTAAAGAAATATATTTGTATTTTTTCCCCAGCCATATCCATCAGCTGCTAGCTAGTGTTTAAGTGATATTAATGCTGGCGTGCGCCTTCTGGGCTTGAAATCTATTTTCAAGCGAGTTGCTTATCCGCTTTCATTTGAAACTATTCCGATGCGCACGCCACTGATGTAATATCGCTGCATTTGGCGCTGGCCGGCTGGCTGGCTGGCTGGCTGGCTGGCTGGCTAGCTGGCTGGCTGGCTGGCTGGCTAGCTGGCTGGCTGGCTGGCTGCCTGCCTTGCGGTGCTGAAGCACAACTTGCACACAGATCAAATGCAAAAAAAATGACATCGCTGAGCCATTAGATGCCATCATCAGCAAAAAACCCCAAAAGAATTGAATCGAATGCCCTGAATGCGTTGTGCGTGTTTCCAAACAGGAGGTGATCAAACACCTCGAAAAGGTCCCAATTTAGCTGAATTGCAACGTCGCTCGCTCGTCACAAAGCTTGAATGTTTGTGCGTGTCACTCTGCTATTTTTCCTCTCAAATAACGTCTTGTCACCGTGCCAAGCGGTTCAAAGCGGCACACATCGAGGTAAATCCCATCTAGGGTTGTCACGTCCGCGATAGCCGACGTCCGCCACAAAAAGGAATAACAACCAAACGGCGTGGAGCAGGCCTTGCTTTTCAATGTTATTTGCCGGCGGCCATTTCACTTGGAAGTAGCCATTACAATTTCCAAGATATCCTTTTCATTGAGCTCCTCTCAGCTCATCAGTACGCCACTAATACATAAATGTGTTTTTCGAAACACGGCAAGGGCCGCGTGCGCGTTCACGTTGCTTGTAAAGAGTCGGCGAAGGTGAAAGCAAACAATCCAACTTGTTATTGTCTCCTGATCCCTTGGCAGTGGCCAGCGCCAGCATCCCAGGAAGTGCACTTGATCCTGACATTTGTTTAACATTCATTTTTTTCCCTCACTATTGTTTGAACATGTCCACCTGCTTCTCCATCTGTCTTTTTTTTTCCCCCTCTTCTTTTTCATGATTAGAAATATGAAACGTGTCACGGAGGCAAACACCGGCGCGGAGTGTCGAGGCAGATAAGCCTCTCTGGATTCTCTGCCACTGTCGGAACAGGCGGCACCTCGAAAAAGTACTTAGTGGCGGATCAAGCGGCCGTGACGCCGTAAATATATCGATATTTTTACAAGCGCTGACCGTCGGAGACTTTCAGTGGGTTCTCGCCGGGGGTTTTGTCCCAACATATCGACACACGTCAAAGGCTGCCGGCCGGCGTAAGAGCCATTAGCGCCGAAGCTCGCCCGCCCGCCCGCCCGCCCGCCCGGCGGCAGCAGCACGCTGTGTCGGGTCCTCGGCTCGGAACTCGTGAAAATCTTTCCGCCGAGTCTTGATTGGGCCTTTGCTAGGCCACGCCCTCTCAGAATCACTCCATTTGCTCTTTTGGTTGAACTATAAAGATGTGCGCTCATTTGCGTAGTCCATTCATATATTGGAATTGATGGCATTTGATTCTGCCACATTTCTATCTTGTGCGTATGGCCACGCCCACGCCCACTTCCAGTGCATCACAAAAAAACGGAATCATCTATTTGTTTGGAAGTGATGAGGATGCAAAGCAAGCAAGGCACCACTGTGGAGGATTTGGGAAGGTTGCTGCTGCTGTTTTGGCTAGCAAAAGAGTTGAAATTGACATGAAGAGATGTAAATCCGGTCGGTGCCTGTTGGTTTGCTTTTTTTTGTCTCGATGGGAAAGCAAAGTGTCTGGTTGGAGGGAGGGAGGGAGGGAGGGAGGGAGGGAGGCGAGGCTTTTCATTTCTTTGTCACACCTGGCAGTGGTCAAATCTTGTCATCTTGTGCTGCTGACAGGAGGTGTCTCAAAGAATAGAGAACGCAAACGATGGCTTTGGATTTTTGTCCAGCCTCCCTACGTCACTCACACTCACCGTATACGCTTGAATCTCTACCAAATTCGTCTCTTCAGCTAATTAGCCTGCTCCGGACCACGTTGGCAGGCGGCAAAAAACAAGTATGGATGGGACGTTTTCATAGCCCAAAATAATGTTCATGAAAAACCATTGAAATGAATGTTATGCGGCAAAGGCCCAATTTCACAATATAGTTTGCGCAAAGTCGTGCAAAAAGTATCATTACGATCATCCTAATCATAATTTTATGGGGGAAAAAAAGTCATTTTACTATGATAGCATATTTGCCAAGTGTACCGGTCGGTTCAGACCCCTGAGGTGCATTGGAGTGCCGCTCGCTCGCTCGCTCGCTCGCACTTTGGGAATCCTCCAATGTTTGCTATGTTCTCCAAAGTTGTTGCGTGCAATTTTTTTTTTTCTGCATGACATTATGGACACTGCGGCCTGGTCAGCGAGCACAGGGCTGGGGGGGGGGGGTTCCTCCCTCTTTTTTTTTTTTTTGTTCTCCTCTTCACATTGCCACCTCCAGCTGTCACACAGAGGGACAATAGAGGAGAGGTGGGGGTGCTCTCTGAATGGAAAAAATAAACTGGAGAGCCCCCCCCCCGACACTCCAAGCGCCACCTCCTCCCCCCTCCCCAAAGACTCGTCATCTGCATTTGACAGGACCCCTGTTCTCCTCTCTTCACCGCCCCTTTTCTTTCTCTGTACTCTCCATAATCCCCCTCTCTCTCTCTCTCTCTCTCTCTCTCTCTCTCTCTCTCTCTCTCTCTCTCTCTCTCTCTCTCTGCTAAGTGCAGCTGTTGCTCCTCATTGGAGAGCTCTTTTTCCCCATTTTTTTTTTTTTTTTTTTTAACACGCTGATTGCTAATTAGGATAGCATTTTAGCTGCAAATGTGCACTTTTTCTCGTAGGCAGATGTTGGGCCCAACGTGCATTGACAAAGGAGGGCTAGCGGGTTTCAAGTGTGCTGGGACGGAACAAAGCAACAAAGTACTTTAGTGGATTTATTTTTAAATGATGCCTGTACTTTTCTCCAACATTTTTAAGGAAACCCCAGAATGACATATTTGTTCAACAATTAACATTACATGGTCCAATGGCAACACTTAAGCATGGTTAGAAAATTGTGCAAGATGTGTGCAATAATTGTATAGATTTGGGACCAAATTGTAACATAGGAGGTAGTGGTAGATGTTGGCTAACAGTCATTTGTGGTGAAGCTCCTCCTCCATCTGAAAAACGACTAAATGAGCTTTTTCACATCATCGGCGCTGTGAGAACCTTTAGCTAGCGCTTAAACAGCAACGTGCCATCTAATATCATTTTTAGAATTTTATAGCAAGTAAGTTTATTAATAAGGAAACATCGGTACTGCATGTAAATGATGGTAAAAAAAATCATTTCATCTTCTTCCTTATGGAACGGTAGTATCTGTCCTTCTGCATGAGTATAGCATGTCGGTACTTTGAACCCCTCAAATCCCCCAAAGTGGAAAAAAGAAAAAAAAAAGGCGCCACTTTTGAGGAATCGAGCGCTTCCCCGGAAAAAAAAAAAAAACCCAAGGAGAAGCCTGAGAAAACAGCGCAGCAAACACAGAGACCCCCGCTTGCTCAACAAATGAGCGACGAGCCCCTGTGTCCATTCACCCCGCTCCCCCTACTCGCACCCCCCCCATCCACCCACCTCGGCCCGCAAGCCTATTAGCCAGGCATCGCTCCTCCGACATTCACCTCGACAACATGTGGAGGCGTCACCATGGCAACCGCTGCATATGACATGTGCGAGCGACAGAGTGGGGGCTGAATATAAGGAGGGGCTCAGCCTTAACTAGAAAAAGAAAAAAAAAAAGATCGAGGCGAGAGAAGAGGGAGCTCAGCACCTCCCAGTCTCTTTTCACCAGGACGGCGGCGGTCGGTGCTGAATGGACTCGCTCTTCGGGGGCTTCTGCACATTCTTCCGCGGCTCGGAAAATCAGGCGGGCATATCCCGCATTCTTCTCCCCTTTTTCTAATACCCCCCTTCTTTTCTCGCTCCTTTGTTGAGACCCTCGCTGGGGAACTTTTTTTGGGGGGGGGGGGGGTGCCGCCGGTGGGGGTTAGGGAGTGGGCGGCCCGGGGACGCATAAACGCACCTCGTAGCCGCCACCGGCGTCAGTGTGTAGTAAGCGCGCGCCTCTGGAATACAAGAAGACGCCGGCGGCGTCCATCCTGCCCACCGAGATGCATTGGGGTAATTATTTTTTGGTGTATTCCGATTGTCGTGTGTGAAATTTTGCATCCCGCTGAGGAACGATGCTGAAAAACTTGTGAACGTCACGTTGTGTTGGTGCCATTCCTGGTGATCATCCCTGAGCCCCACCACCACCACAATTTATTTTGGCTTGTGCAAAATGCAAGCATTCTTTTTTGAATAACAAATCCGCATAGCAGGGACTTCAACTCCATTGTTGCTTATCTTCCATGGAATGAAGTCAAAGGACCCAAATTCTGAATTTTGGCTCGGTGGGATCAATCGTTGCCGACGATGAATCCAAATTCATTGTCGTGAATAAAAATAACTTTCCAGAGTATTGGAGTATACGTTGTGCGACATTGCCGTAGATCTTTTTTTCCACACAACCCCCCCCCCCCCCTCTCCCATTTTGGTGTGAGTCAACACACCACAGCCTGACCTTTCCTCTCCCTTCTTTGAATAATCCAAAGCAGTCCCTCCCCCCCTCCAAAAAAATCCATCTGGCCCGGATCTTTTTCTCTCAATTGACAAATTTAACAGGGCCAAGCGCGAGAGAGGGATGTGCTTTTATCCATTCGATTGGGTTTTTACACGAGCGACGTGGTTAAATGTTGAGGCCTCCTGAACTTTGAAAGCTTTTCAGCCGTGCATCCTCTTTGACATCCGGTCGGCGCGCCCCCCCTTCTAGAAGCCGAAAACGTTCAGTCTAATGCAGTCTTGATCAAATATTAGTCGATGGTGAAAAAAATCAAATAAAATACATTTGGAACTCATTCCCCTAAAAATATGAAGCAGCATACCCCCTCTAGGGAAAAAGATACAACCAAGCAAAATCATTGAGAAGATTTCAAACATTTGGAGACGTCATCCAGAGCCCCCGAATCTGGACTATTAAAGCATTCAGTCTAATGTCATTTTTCGCCACGCACCCCCTCAGAAAGGAACCCATGAGGATGCATCTTTTAGGCTATTCTTCCAAATCCAAATTTCCATTTCAGCGGCTTGCTTTTTGTCCAAATAATGAGAGGTCTTGCTCTCTTTTCTTTTCTTTGATTTGCCACCATTGAGTCCCCGACATCATGTGTGTATTTGTGATGATGTCAGACAGAGTTTGAATAGAATCAATTCCATTTCATGTGCGCTTCATAATTTGTGATTTATCTGTCGTCCAGGCAAAAGAGTGGACCAATTTTGCTCCATTTTTAAAATACACCAAAAGGAGTTTCAGTGAAACAATTGTATGTTTGTGCTCATTCCTATTTGTGTGTTACTAGCGCTGCGCTCGCCCGCCCGCCCGCTCGCTCGCTCGCTCGCTGACTGCATCTGGCCTTCTTTTTGCTCGTAAACTTTGCGGAAGCATCTGCCCTGTCCGTGCGTGCGCTCCGTCCATTCTGACTCCGAGTCTGCTCTGTGCTTATTTAACCTTTTCAAAAGAAAAAAATCACCGAGCATTGTACGTTTAGAATGACGAGCTCCTCGTATGAAAGCAGCTGCGGTGTTCATCTTAAGACCTTGTGCGCTTGCTTTCTGTTTTTATTAGAGAAAAAAATTTGAAAAGCACAATCCCTGGCTAAACAATTTTGTATGTCAAAACTTTTTTTTTCTTTTTTTTTTTTTTTTTAATCCGTACTTCTGCTTGCTTCAACAAGCTAATCCAGCCAGGAGCTAATTAAAATCGCAGGCTTTTAGGCTGCCGACCTCCCTCTATGCAGCTGCACAGCGCCTGGCCCGGCCCGGCCCGGCCCGGCTGGGGTTGGGGGGCTTGTCTGAATGCACATTATGAGCTGGGGTTGATGGACCGAGCCGGACAATCTCATTTTTGTTCCAAAAGAGAAGCCTTTAAGGATGACATTGATAATGGCATGCTGTAGGCATGTCCAGGTTAAATGCTTCTGGCCTCGTATAGCAAGCAGTTCCTTTTTTTCCATTTTTTTTTTTTTAAATGCAAGCAAAATGCTTTTGTTTGGCTAAATATGAAGCAGTTGCCTGCCCAGCCCTGCTTCAAATCTTGGCTACAAAGTTTTATTAGGTTTTTGAAATGGGCCACAGGTTGTCTACCTGTGCTTTGCTGTGTTGCGCTGTGCTGCGCTGCGCTGCCGCTGGGCTGTTTTGACCCCCCCACCCCCTCTTTGTGTGTCCCCGGCAGAGGGGCAGCCTGGACCACATCCCGGTGGTGAAAGAGACCCGGGTGGAGTCGGGTCAGCTGGCGGTTCTGTCGGTGCTGTGCGTGCTCTTCATCCTGGTGGTGCTGGCCGTGTCGGCCATCTTCTTCTGCGTGCGCCAGCGCTCCCACCTGCGCATGAAGGAGAAACTCTCCGGTTTGGGCACTGACACCAGCAGCGATGCCACGGCAACCTATCAGGTTTGGAGACGCCCCCTCTTGCGCTCGCCGTCGGCCAATCGGGAGCCGCCGTTTTCCACTTCTAATCTGCCATTGGAGACACACGCACACGCACGCACGCACGCACACACACACACACACACTCAGCCTCATTTTTGTCCACGATTTTCAATTGAATTCCCTTTTCGAGTCAAAATATGTGACTACGTCAATTCAATTCACTTATTTTCAAGTCATGGTCAAATTTAAAAAAAAAAAAGAAGAAAAGCAATCAAAACTGGTGAAGTGCTTCAAGGCAAACGCATTGAATTTCAAAATTAAATACAACTAAATTGTACTTGGGTTGTGAATGAAAATGTCTGCCTTCCATAATTTAACGTTCACAAGGGAGAATTACTTCTAGCAGTAAGAGCACCAATCAGTCTCCATACATACAAAGAGAAAAAAAATAAACGAAATGAAATTGCAAAATTGCCAGCAGAAAAGTGTGTGTGTGTGTGTGTGTGTGTGTGTGTGTGTGTGTGTGTGTGTGTGTGTGTGTGTGTGTGTGTGTGCGCGTGTGTGCGTGTGTGCGTGTGTGCGTGTGCGCGTGTGCGCGTGTGCGCGTGTGCGCGTGTGTGTGTGTGTTCTATTGTATTGTCCCAATGCACGCCACTGTGCCCTACGCCTTTGGCGGCGGCCAAGGAAAATATTGATTGCTGGGGCTCAGCTGGGCACATTTAGCTTGTTACCATTTGAATATTTCATCAGGTTTAAGGCTGATGAAGTCCAAGGTTTTTTCATCACAACCGACCGAGGATGATGTTTTCTTTGAAATCGCTATTCTCCACGACAAATCGTTGATGTTTGCGTCGTCATACGTCACATCCCGACCGAGTAAGGCAGTGAGATTAATACAGTAACGATAAAATAATCGAAGAAAGTAATAATAGTCATTTTTTACATTTGATCTTTGCCTTGCTATTGCAACCTGTTAGCATGTCAGTGGCATCTCGCATTGTTTGTTAGCACGAAGCCCATCAGACCTTGCTGAGGCAAAGCTATGTCCACTTAGCTTAGTCCAAATGGCCAAAGTGTGGATTCTTGTGTCCTCCTGTTGCCATTCTCACTTTGAAAAGTGCTTTGCGGTCGCTCATGAAAAGCCGCTCGTATCTCCCCTCTGCATCCAACTGTGGTAGAGAAAGAAGTCGAATGAATTACGAGGTGGACTTGGATGTTGCCCCAAGGCCAAGGCTCGGAGCGCCGCTTCATGACTCCAATCATTAAAGTCTTGACGGTGCTTCCAGGAGCAGGGCTTAGCGGGCCCTGCAACCCTCGGGGAAATATCACGTTGATAGATCAGTCAGCAGATAGCGCGTGGCCTCCCTCCGCTCTTATTGAGCATGGAAATGAATTCGAAAGGAAGTGTCTGGCCCAAACGCTACATGATGCTTTTTACAGATTGTGGTGACTTGAACAGATAAGAAATGAGACGTCGTGTCAGACATAGAATCAAATGGAATAAGCTTTTATTACTCGGGCAATGGGGAAATTACGTTTTTTTTTTTTACACTCAGTATATTGGTGAGTGAAGGCACACAAGAATACTAATAACAAAAAAATTGGACAAATAGATCTTCAAAATGGCCTGTCTTCGTATTCTAACTGCACCATCCGAAAAAAAAAGAAAAAAGCTGAGTCACTTGAAAAGTTGTAATCTTGATAAAAGTAGGGGGAAGCATTTTTTTGTTGGCACACACACACACACACACACACACACAGCAGAGATATCTATCTATCTATCTATCTATCTATCTATCTATCTATCTATCTAGCTACCCATCAGTATATCATGCATGAATGCATCCCAGTCACTCCTGACTGGTTATTTGAATGATGGATGATCTCCGCTGCTTTGTTTTGGGGGAAAGGTTCCTTCATCCATCTTTGAAATGTCTGATTTGTTTGACAAAAGTGCCATATTGTTTTTCTTTTTGAAGAATCCCACAATCGGCACCCTGCTTCTTACGATCGAGGGGCCGTTCCACTTTTACGGCAGCAAATTAGAGACTAATAACATGAAATAATCAATCAATCATCCGCAAATATCTTGCATAATGCATCAAGCACTGAGTGACACGGAATCAATAGCGTCTCCACGCACGCAGGTGCGAATGGCTAAGTAGCGTCGACATGAGGGAGGGAGGGAGGGAGGGAGGGAGGGAGGGAGGGAGGGAGGGAGGGAGGGAGGGAGGGAGGGAGGGGACATACATACATACGTAGGTACTAGGTTAGGCGCTCACGAGTCAATGTCACGACCGCAGGCAATTTGATTTCTTCTTTTTGTGCCGGGATAGGAGCTGTGTCGCCAGCGTATGGCCGTCCGGGCGTCGGAGCGTCCGGAGACCCTGCGCCACTCGCGCCTCAACAGCGTGTCGTCCCAGTTCAGCGACGGCCCCGGGGCCGGCAGCCCGTCCACGCGCAGCAGCACCTCCTCCTGGTGCGAGGAGCCCGTGCTGTCCAACATGGACATCTCCACAGGTCACATGATACTGGTGAGCGATGAGATCTTTTTACGCCAAGACAGAATGTTGCTATGGAGACAAACGAACGAGGACGAGATGAAAGCCATTTGGGGGGTTTGGCATGTCAATCGTTCAGACCATTGAAGTGGTCTGACATGCTCATTTTGAAATCTCATTTTCTCATTGGGGTGTTTGTAATTCTTCCTTTGGGGTGGAAATAAGCATTTCCTTCCACACAATGGATTGTTTTAATTTTGCAGCCCGAGCTTGATAAAGAGACGGACGGACGGATAGATAGATGCCTGGCAGGGTTTCCATTCATGGCGGACGCATTCATCACACGCCACGTCGGCCTATCGTATAGACACACACATACATATATATATGTGTGTATACGCACGTATATAGCGGGCGGGGGGGGGGAACCTGTAATGAACCAGAAGGAATGTGAGTAATGCCTTGTAGCGCCGCTAATAGATGGCTTTTTCTTACACTCGTCAAGTCTCCCCTTTGAACGCGGCGGCAACAATAGTGCTCACAACGCTGCTGTGAATCATTTGGAGGAGGCCAAGTGTCCTCTTACTACTCTTGGCCTAGGCTTCTCCTTCTGTCCTTTAGTTCAAAAGTCCAAATTAGAAATTGGAGTCCATATCGGTCAACGAATTTATTGTAAGCTGCGAATTGAGAATTCACTTGGTATGATCCATCGATTTTTATGTGGGTGCGCTATTGCTTTTGAAAGCCAATTGTTTGGGGATGTCTGGGTTTTGGCTCTCACAAGGGTCTCTCCTTAAGATTCCGCCATCATCTCCCGTCAAACCATGTGTGTGATTGCCTTCTTATCGCTCATCTCGGGGCCTATATTTGCCCTTCTCATCTCATCTCATCTCATCTCATCTCATCTCTGCGTCGCTATTTGAAGCCGTGCCGTGCCGTGCCGTGCCGTGCCGTGTGGAGAGGGCTGATGATGAATACGCAACGTTCCAAAGCTCACACTCGCACTGCAAAGAAGAAAAAAAAAAGCTTTTAGAGTGAAATTGGAAGCCTCTTTGTGCTGAGTCATCAGCTTGTTGTTTATTTGGAACTACTTCAACACACCCTTTGCTATTTTGCATACTGGAGTCCCAGAGAACAATAGCCACAATGGCTACTTAGTTTTCCCTCTACTCCATTGTGGTGTACGGCAGATTTAAAATAATAATTATTCTTGCTTTTTGAAGTGTTTCAAATGTACACTGGTGCCTTCATTTCCAAGTTTGACGTAAAGGTAAGAAAACAAATCCACATTGTTTCAGAAAGGACCTCAGTACCTCCGTTCAGCACCACGGACAGCGCCAAAGAGCCAGCCTTTAACACGGCACCAACTCAAAGGTGCCATGAAGCAATTATTGGAGGGAAACAGCTCATTTAATTCAACAAATATGACCGGACTCACTTGCGCGCTATTAAAGAAGGGTGTGTGAGGCCTACTTTTCCCACTTGTGCTTTATCACGTCATCAATTGTTTGAATTTGGTGTTACCTGTTGCGTGCCGTCCGCCTTCATCCCCGTTTCACCTAGCGGCCGAGGCTGCTTATGGGATTAGACATTGTTTCCCTGACATCTGGGCCTCCCCCATCCCAAATCCCCCTGATTGGCACACCTAATCCTCCCCTCATTCGCTAAAGCTCGTCTGCGCAATAAGCCGCGCTCCCGCCGGGAGCTCGCCGCCTTGATAAGGGGGCCCGGCCCGGCCCGGCCCGGCCCAGCAGAAACAGCCAGAAATATGAACGTCGAAGGCAATCGATTCAGCATGTCGTTTGAATGGAATGAGATGCACTTGGGGGAAGATGTGATGCTGCTCTGGATGCAACATGACAGGTCACAGACAGGCAGTGATGGAAAAAGGGCTCCATTTTTTTTTTTTACTCGCGTAAAAAAGCACTTTACCATTCAGAAGGCAGGCAGGCAGGCAGGCAGGCAGGAGACTTGCGTAGTCAGGAACAAATAAAAAAATAGGCTGAGCGTGAAGCACTTCTTGCTTCCTCATTTTCTTTCAAATGTACACACAATGTTTAAGACAATTGTGTGCTGCCCGCTAGTGGGCAATTCTAGTAGAATTACATGCCTCTTGCAAACGTTCTTTGAGGAAAAAAAGCGTTCGAAAGATCACACGCACACAGACACACGCGTGGTTTTCTCGACAACATGCAAATACTGAGAAAATATGGATTATTTTCTCGCGTGAAACGAAAATCTCCCGGCAATTCCATGACTGCCGTTAAAAGGTAGAGCTGGAACACACTGTGCTGTCCCGACATTAATCACAGCGCTTGATTTTAGGACCTCGGTGGCACTAGTTTGCATAGCTAACAATAAACTTTGATTCCCATCATTAGTTCCATTTGTAAGGCCTGCTGAATTCATTAGCCATCAAAGGCTAATTACCCATTGTGTGCTGGACCAGGCCTATCTGTGATTAGCATCTATGCGACGTTTGGCTTTTTTTTTTTTTTTTTTTTTTACACTCCACAAAGATGTGCTTTAGCAGTTGACAGACAGCGCATACTCTAACAATGAAGGCGCTCGCTCCTCTTACCTACGCCACTTTTTAATATGGGATAAACCCGCAGCGCGTGTGGCTATCACTTTCATTGTATCAGCCAGCTGATCCCTGACATCAGTTTATGAGTCTGTAATCTTCCGCCCCGCACAATAGCCGCCTAAACCATTTAACCCCCGTCGGGAGGCGGGCTCCATGATACAGGGCAGAAAAGGTGCCTGCCTGCTTAAAAAAAAAAAAAAAAAAAAAGCCTCGACTTGCCAGCTACATCCTCTAAGCTCCCCAAGACTTGCCCTGATTTGGGAGTATACACACACACACACACACACACACACACGGAGCGCGCCCCCGCTTCTTTTTTTTGCCATCTTTGTCTCTCAAGCGAATTCAATTTTGTCCTCTGCGAGCGAGCGAGCGAGCGACGGCTTGAACGCACACAATCTTATCAGTGGCGGCGCAAGCGGTAAAGGCCTCACTGAAACACGCCTGGAGTATTTCCACAGCCGACAAACCTCTCGGGACTCTTAATTGTGTTCTTCACCCCCTCCCCTTCAAAGTCCAAAATATTAGCCCGTCTGGACTCCTTCCAAGCTCAAACTCTTGTTTTCTCCTCAGTCGTACATGGAGGACCACTTGAAGAACAAGAACCGTCTGGAGCGCGAGTGGGAGGCCCTGTGCTCGTACCAGGCCGAACCGGGCACCTGCAGCGTGGCGCGGAGCGAGCCGAGCACCAGGAAGAACCGCTCGGACGCTGCGCTAGCGTGTGAGTGCTACCTTCTTTACGTTCAGGCATGACGCTAATGGTGTGAAAGGGAATCCCGAACAATCCTCAGGTGCTCGGTCCCTCCAAAAGAGTCCTTGGCTAGTTATGTAGCGATTGTAATCCCCAGCACAACCATCGCTGTCTATTTTCCTACTGCGGCGTGTTCCAAAATGTTGAGGCCAATTACTTGATGCCAAGTAGCGGTTGGCTACTTGATTTTTTTTTTGGGAGTAACTGTCAATCACCCATGACACAAACACCCACTCTCGACCGGAACGGCCGAGATTAGAAGCTTGGCCGCCGTCACTCAAGGCGACGCCGCGTTCAACGGGAACAGCGAGGACTTGAGGGACCTTCTCTTATTGGAGAGAGGTGGAGAGATTTGCGTGTGATGATGAAAGAGTGATGAAAGCGCTCTTCTTCTTCTCCATTTCATTTTGCCAGCGCCATTGGGACGTGTGGGGAAATACGCTAATGAATGATGCGTCCTTGTTCCAGATGATCATTCCAGAATCACCTTGAAAGCTGAGAATAACCACAGCGGCTCCGATTACATCAACGCCAGTCCAATCGTGAGTCGCGTTCAATCGTTCTGTTTTCCAGCTCCTATCTGCTCTTTCTGTGTTTGCTTTGTCATCGATTTAAGAGAGAGTAAGCATTGATTTTTTTCCCTTTTTTTGCGCAACTCGTGGATCCGTCGGTGCTTTGAGATAACCTTTTTTTCTTCTTCTGTACAAAAGTAACAAAAGAGACGCATCTTTTGTTACAAGCAAATACATCTCCGGATATATCCGAAAGTATGCGGGAGAGAGCTGAGGCTATTTTTTTTTTATTTTTTTTTCCTCCCCCCCCGTCCCCCTTCCAGCACATTTGTGATTTCCCCCGAGGCTCCTGCATCAAAAGCAACAGGAAGCTATGCATTTCAAATACACTAGCCGCAATTTTCCCAACAGATAAACGAGGGAGCTGCGCTAAAAGCTCAATACGCCTCTCAAACAAACAATCATGCTATGCTGTATGTGCTCTCATGTTGGATGCGCGTCGCAACATTTTGGAGGCTTGCAAGTGGGCGAGGAAGTGGCAGGACACGGGCGGGCAGGAGGGAGGGAAGAGTGGGCGGATGAAAGGAGGGTAATTACTCCACAATAGGGACCCCCGGCTGTGTCTAGCAAAACTGATAATTACGTCTGTCAATGTGGCTTCTTCCTCTTCGTTAGCTCCGAGGCAGCGGTGTCCGAGCAAAAAGAATGGGGCTACTTCATAGAAGCTAAGTTAAGGGGCACTCCGCACGCAACCTTGCTGCGCTTTCGCATGCGGCACAAAAGTCAGGTGTCTTTGTGATAGAAAGGCGCCAGGCCATCATGGCAAAGCCGCCCTCCTGCATTTTTCGGGAGCCCAAGGAGAACGACCTCCGGCGCTCGCGCTTGTCATAATCGCCTCGTAACAACGGCAGCGAGGACGGGCAAAAAAAAACGCAGGACCGCTCTTTCATGTTGGCCTTTTAGTATTCCGGCGGCGGCGGCGGCGGCGGCAGCGGCAGCGGCAGCGGCAGCAGCAGCGCGTCTGTGTCCTTGAGATTGGCAAAACCAAACAGCGGCGCTCGCATTCATTCGCCTTTCATTTCAGCGAGGGGGAGGCGCCCCCGCCCCTCCCCTCCCCGGTCCTCCTCTAAGCAAAAACCATGGGAGGAATCTTAACCAGGAAGCATGAAAAGAAAAGAAAAAAAAGTTTTGCTGAAGTACAACAATGTTCCTTCTTGCACGCGTGTGATGTTTAAGGACGTGTACAAGATTTGTTTTGTTCTTTTCAACGTCAAGATAAGTGATGCTGCCTTTACGGATCCCTCATTTGGATGCAAGGCGAAGCTTTCAAAAGTGAAAATGAGACCAAATATTTCAGTGAGCGCTTTGAAGCCCCCACACGGCGTGACACTGCCTTTTCTCCCTCCCAGATGGACCACGACCCTCGCAACCCCACTTACATCGCCTCGCAGGGCCCGCTTCCCTCCACCGTGGCCGACTTCTGGCAGGTAAGTCTCGTCCCATCACTCAAAGTGATTTGTTTCTTCGGCCGTGAGGTTTCGGCATAAACGCATCAGAGGTGGGGGGGGGGGATGAGACATCTGGGTTACGGGTTCTTTGCTTTGCGACGGGAGCGCTCGGCGGGGGATCGGCAAGCCCCGCCGAGCGCCTCTCGTGTATTATTCCCGCTAAAAATATTGACTCAACTGTATTTTTAACAAGCGCCATGCTTTAAACAATGCTTAACACTCTTCTCAAAGTGACAAACAGTCGGGCGGGCTTCCGTGGCCCAATTTCCATTTAAGACAGACAAAAGGCGCAAGTTTTTGGGAAACAAAATAACAATCTGCCGGATGTGTGACTTTGCCGCTGGACTCTGTTGCCAACCAAACCAGTAGCACCTAGCCATCCTCTCAGATGATATCATCAGTTCACCTGCACCATTTTAAAGATAATCTTAGCTTATTCAAGCTCAAGCAGGCAAAGAAATTGCTCAAGCTATTGTTGGCGCTAGCTAAACCAGCAGCGCTAATTGAGGCCTGAAAAGAAACAAATGGCGTCCTCAGGTGGGCAAGGCAGACGCAGCAGATACCAAGTGACAAACAAACGCACTTTGCCAATAACGAGGCTAATGCATTCCGTTAATCACGAGCCGCTGTTAAACACAGCCGTCCGGCCGTCCGTCCGCCCGCTTGCGCACTAAATGATGCATGCTGGCCAAACGGCGTCCCCGTGTGTTAATAAGACGCCCACTGTAGTCATTAGCCGGAGCGTGGCGTGACGGGAGCGAGCGGCACGGCAGCCGGCCCGGCCCCTTTCGCCGTCCGACGTCAAAGTTTTCTCAAAAGTTGGGGACTTTTCATGGCCGACAATCGGCTCGCAGTTAATTAACAACACAATCGCTTGCTAGCTTTTAACTGCAAAGTGCATCCTAATTGTGCGGGAAGGGTTTGGGTTGGGTTTTTTTTCTACACCCCCCCTTTCTCTATTCAAACATGTTGAGTGGCTCGAATCAAACACTGATAATTGTTTGGTATTTGTTTTGTTCCTTTTTCGTGCCAGTTGCCAATCTATTATAGATGCTCAGCCATGAACCCGACGTCGCACTTTTTCCAATGACGTAGGTGGGAGGGGAAAAAGAACAACAACAAAATGGTGTTTTCTCCCTTCTGAGCAAAAGCCAGTCAATCATGTGTTAATACGGCAAGGGAGCAAATCATTCATGTCAGACAGTGATTCGGTGCTAATAAAGGGCCTCTAAAGAGTTATTCAAAACATTGAAAAATTCCAAAAAGGAAAAACATCTGTGTAGATATTTGCTAAAGGTAGTGTGCTAAAGGATCCCATTTGCCTTAACGGTCGCCGTGGGCTGGCTGGCTGGCTGGCTGGCTGGCTGGCTGGCTGGCTGGCTGGCGTGCGTTCGTGCGTGCGTGCGTGTTTCTCCCGAGCGCGCATTACACTTATGCACGATGCTTTATTGGTGCCACCTGGACCCGGATTAAGAAATCCATTTGATGGGGAATATTGTCAGCCTTGAACAATGGCGTCTCCCTCCCTCCCTCCCTCCCTCCCGCTGCAGATGGTGTGGGAGAGCGGCTGCGTGGTGGTGCTCATGCTCACCCCCGTCTCCGAGAACGGCGTCAAGCAGTGCCACCGCTACTGGCCGGACGAGGGCTCCGACGTCTACCACTTCTACGAGGTACGCGTCTTTTTCAACTTCAGCGCACGCTTGTCCTCGGCGTTAACGGCCGGCGGTGCGCACGCAGGTCAACCTGGTTTCCGAGCACATCTGGTGCGAGGACTTCCTGGTCCGAAGCTTCTACCTGAAGAACCTGCACACCAATGAGACGCGCACCGTCACGCAGTTCCACTTCCTCTCCTGGATGGATCACGGTGTCCCCAGCTCGGCGCGTACCCTCTTGGACTTCCGCAGGTACTGTAGCGTGGCCACCTTTGACCTCATGGCCGTTCAGCTCGTTCACCCCCTCCCTCCCTTCTTTTTTTCCCCTTCGCTGGCTCTAACAAGGTTTCTCTCCTATCCCCCCTAGTTTGGGATGTGTCATTATTTTGTTTCGACTCAGAACAGATTTTTTTTTTTTCTCTGAAACGTTTGTTAATGATACCAGATTTTTTTCTAAACAAAGATGCTTTTGAAATTTTGGGTGATTTTTTGGGGGAAATCTAACAACCTTGCTGTCCCCGCATCCCCCCCACCTCCCCCCTCGATGCAGCAACTTAACAGCCCCGCACTGCCTGGCTTGGCTTGGGAAGAGAACACCTCATTCAAAGAGCCAATTAAACGAGTGGCGCCTGACTAAAAATGCTTGGCGTTTGTTAGCGAGCGGATAACCTCGCCCGAGCTCCCCGCGTGGAGGGACAACAAATGAGAATGGATGCATCAGATTTGGGGATGGATGTGTGTGTGTGTGTGTGTGTGTGTGTGTGTGTGTGTGTGTGTGTGTGTGTGTGTGTGTGTGTGTGTGTGTGCGTGCGTGCGTGCGTGCGTGCGTGCGTGCGTGCGTGCGTGCGTGTGTGCGTGTGCGTGTGCGTGCGCGTGCGTGTGCGTGTGTGTGTGTGTGTGTCCCCATGCTTGTTAATGCAAAGTGGAGGGGATGGCGTTCTCTTTGCCATCTATGCCCCTCCTTCCAATGAGCTTGTATGCATTAGAGTGCACTTTTTTTTTCCCATCTGTGTGTGTGTGTGTGTGTGTGTGTATTTTTGTTGAGGTTTGGGCCGTATTTTGCGGTTGCCAGTGTCATTTTTGTGATGTTGCAGCTAGTAATATGAGCCCAGTTGCATAGTCACAAAAGTGATCATTGGAAACTGTGTCTCCTCAGCCAGGCCTGCGCACAACCTGACTCTCTCTCTCTCTCTCTCTCTCTCGCTCTCTCTTTCTCACTCGCTCGCCCTCCACTCCTTGCTATCTCGACCCTCTGGCTTTATTTGCATGGGACGTTTGGGCCGTCCTTGTGCTGCCCTCTTTGTCATCACATGGTATCATGTGAATTCCATTTTTTCAAGAATAAATATGTACCTGGGATAGAATGTCTGGATTGTCAAGACCTGATCATTGTTGTGAAAGATGAAAATATTTCATAGCCACCAACACTTAATCAGTGTTCAATAACCTACTTTCTTTTTTTCTTTGTCTTCTTCTATTCCAGAAAGGTTAACAAGTGCTACCGAGGTCGATCTTGCCCCATTATTGTTCACTGCAGGCAAGTATTGCAAGCACATCAAAGACACAAACATTCAATTTGAAATTCCACTTTTGTTTTTCTTATTTTGGAGGGAGGGAGGGAGGAAGGGAGGGACATGTTGACAGTGCACGGCAGGCTTAAAAAGTTGTCCCGCCTGAGCACTTTTACGCTGTGAAGTCATGCATGCGTAGCGGCCCGACGTGGATTAATGAAGCCACCGTACCCCCCCCCCCCCCCCCCCCCCCCCACCCCCCTTCCTTTATGGAAGAGATGTGCACGCCTTGTTTGCAATTAACATGCAGTGCCGCTGAATGGCCAGGGGGCACAAAGGGAGGCTTTTCAACACACTATCTCTGGAGAGAGAGAGGAAAAAAAGCAAGGCCCTCCAAAATAAAAAAAATAAAAAAGCTGTTCTTCACACCGCCCCTGGTCTCTCAACCTTCTCCTGTGCTCCCGAGGTGCACCATTTGAAAAGCCTTTGTCCTCTGGTGGAGAGCCTCCCCCTCAACTCAACTCTCCCCCAGCTCCCCCTTTGACATTGCCTGCCCAGACCACACATGCAAGATTATGAAGGCCAAAAAATCTCAAGCATGATATTCACGCCGGGCTGCGTTGGCTGTGTCCGCCGTCCGTCTCTGAATCAAGTGTGTCCTCCTTCCTTGTCTTTGTCTCACCGCAGCGACGGCGCTGGCAGGAGTGGCACTTACATTCTGATTGACATGGTCCTCAACCGGATGGCAAAAGGTAAACGCTTGGCTTTTTCCACTCCCTGCTCGCGTTGCCATAGCAACACGTCGCTTTCCCATAGAGGCTCTCGGTGATGCGTCGGAGGGGGAACAAAAGCCCCCAGCTCGCAAATGAGAAATCAAGGGGACCAAAAAAAAAAGAAAGAAGCCATTTGAACATTAGTAATTTAGTAGTCATTTGTGCTGCTGTCACGCCGTATCGACCTGCATCACAATTGCCGCATGAATTTAGATGGCGCATGCATGCCAATGAAACTGAATTCGTTTGCGGTTTGAACATTAATGTTTCATAGAAGCAATGTGTTCATTGGATTATTATTTTTTCCCCTTGATTTTTCAGCGGCCGCGTTATTGTCTTAGGGTTGCCATTTGCACGGACCGAGCCTTGCCGGCAAAAAGCAAATTCCTAATTGCGCACCATGACAGAAAAGCAATTACAACAGAGAAGTCTTCATTTCCCAGTCTAAATTTATATCATAAAAAATACATCAGATTGAACTCATAACCTTTTGATTAAAAACACCTTTGATGAAACATGATCAAATACATATTATTGTTGGTGAAACGATGATTATATATTTTTTAAAAATGGTCCACATTTTAGTTTGTACTGGTTGCTAATACAGTTGACATCCATATGCACCAATAAAAAAATTCTGGCATACATTTTGTACAAAATATTGCAATCGAGAGAAAACTAACATATAAACGAACACCAGGGGGCAGTACTGCAGTAATATTATCGAAGAGGCGCCTTGTCAAGATGGTGGTGACGTGACATTCAAAATGGATTTTGCTTCTATTGTGGATGTCGGCCGACCCCCAAAGGTCAATCTGTGTCAATTTGACGATCCCCCCCTCCCATAGCTCCGCTTGCCCTCCGACCTTTGCCTTCTCAACTTTGCCCTCTCCCCAACTCAAAATGGCCGCTCATTAGAAAAGGTCACGTCCGCGGCTGGATCTTGGAGCGTCCCTCGTAGTCGGTGGCGATGAAAGGCGCTCGGCGAGTCGTGCAGACAGCATGGCGGCGCGCCCTCCCCCCCCCGATATTTGATCAAGACGCACGCGTCGGCAGGCCGTCGTCCAAACCTTTCCGGCGATGAATGCAATCATTTACAATTGGCCTTGCGTGGAAAAAGAGGAGCCGGACAGATGTGAGCTGGATTAGCCAGCTTTGAAGCGCTTCCAATGTGGTGCGTGTGCGTTGCAGGTGCTAAAGAGATTGATATTGCCGCTACCCTGGAGCACTTGAGAGACCAGAGAGCCGGAATGGTCCACACAAAGGTAAGACCCCCGTCCCGTCCCATCCCGCCCCGCCCCACCCCGCCCCGTCCCTCTTCCAAGCCTTTGAGCTCAAGTGCTTGTGGGGAAGGGTGGGTCAGATGAAAAGAAAATACGCCTCTATTGTTTGATACAAAGAAAGTTTTATTGGATGCCAGCAACAATTTTTTTGCTCTAACAGTCAAGTATGAGCGAATAAGCCCTGCTTTTACTCCAATTTGAAGTTATTTTACAAGTAAAGTTGACGAGAGGAGAGATCCCAATAAAAGCCGTGTGCTATTTTGCACTGAAGCAGCTTTCCTTTCATAAGATCATGAGATGAGCATGTCAACAAGCTGAGCTTGGCCATTTTGGTTTGAGGCCACCATTTCAGGGTGCTCACAGACGAACCATGTCCGACGATGGGGAGGGCTGAACTGCCAGCCCAACTAGCCGAGCCTAGCCCTAAAACAGCGCCACCCAAAATCCAGGCAGGCAGAGACAGATGGCTTGATACTTCTGACAAGTTCAAAAATAGACAAATGTGATCGGCCACCGGCGGCTGCCGCATATCGATCTCCCTTTGGGCCTCGCTGTGTGTTGACACATCTAAAGGCCTGCACACTCCTACGCTGCTTTTTTTTTTTTTTCTCCCCTCCCCCTGAGCCTGGGGAGTGAAAGAGTGCAAAACAGCAGCAGCGGCAGCGGCGGCTCTGTGGGGTGGGGTGGGTTGGGGGGGGGGGGCAACATCAATCACGCTGTTGCTTTGCTCTCGAGGGGAAAAGCAACAAAAGACAAACAAAAGCGAAGCCGCCCGGCCAGGCTAGCTCACCTGCGTGGCTACAAATACTCTCTTTCTTCACATATGCTGCGGCGGCCTCTTGTCTTCCGTCCCCACCCAGGAGCAGTTTGAGTTTGCGCTGACAGCCGTGGCCGAGGAGGTGAACGCCATCCTCAAAGCCATGCCTCAATGAGTTGACTGCGCACCTCTCCTCTCCTGTCTCTCCTCTCCTCTTATTCATCTGCTTCCTCAAGATGTCTCTCTTTAGATCTAGATTCATCCATATATATAGATATAGATGAGCACTCTTATTGGGTGCGCGGGCCGCAGTGGCCAAAGATTGCGTTCAGGTACGAGCAGTCATCAAGTCAGTCGATGAATCAACGGTAGGGACCCGAATGCACCCTTTTCGTGCCACTGGCGAGCCTTGACGTCATGTCGAGTGAACACTTCTAGAGATGTAAAGAAATATATACGTATATATTTAAAAAGAATCAAACATATACACTTGTATGGATACGTACAGTTGACTGTATGGATTGAAATATTGTGTGAGAGTCCGAGAGGCCATTATTTTTGGAACAATTCCAGCAAGCAATTAGCAGGGAAGCGACAAACAAGAACACATCTCCGACCGACTCTTCTTTATTTTTCAAACCATTTTACCTTGCCGAGCATTGGCGTAAATATGGACGTGCTAAAAAGTCGACTCGCAATACAACTGCATCCATCCGTCCGTCCATCGCTGGTGGACACCGCGTGACCACGAATAAGAAGGAGAAGTAGCGTCTTGTCCTGTTATGGCTAGGAAGTGCTCTGCTAGTAACGTGCTTGTTGTATTTGTGTATTGCGGATGCATTGTGCTATGCTGTGCAACATGACAATGATATGACTTGGAAGCTCTTGCGTCTCTCTCTGCGCTAACCTTCATTGATAGTAAAGGTCAATTAAAAGCCAAACTGTCCTGTCTTTTTTCCACGTTCTCCAGTCCCAATGCAAGCAAAATGCAGAGTGATGCAAGACAAGTCCCATTTCCAAAATGCTCATTCATTTTGTCGTTGCTCTTACTTAACACACGAGGGAGGAGGCTTCAGTCGTTAGCTATGACTTCACACCCGTCGCAGAAGATTAATTAGTAGTGGGGCCATCCCCGAGTGTTTGTGCTTGTTTGGAAAAGTGCCTGGGATGGAGAAAAAAAAGCCCAGCGTGTGCGTTTTGTCGCTCGCTGAAAGGCGAGCAGATCGGCACGACCGAGCCTTCGTGTCGCTCCGAGGCCTGGCCTGGCCTGGCCTGGCCTGGCCTGGCCTGGCCTGGCCTGGTCTAGCACTGTGCAATTGTCAAAGCCAGATTGATTTCTTTTGCTCGGCTGAGGGTGCGACACTTTATTGCGTCATTGTTGCCGATAAACGCGTCGTGACGGGATGGAGGGAAAATGGCGGAGTCGGTCGGTCGGCCTGCAATCGGCGGGCCACGCGGGCTCAGACGAGTACGAGGCTGGAAACGACAGTGCATCAAAGGGATGACAATGTCGTCACCTTTTAGCTGATTGGCTGTGGGAGTGGTGGTTGCTGTTGCTAGGCAACTGTTACTAGGACCGTTGCCATGTCAGCGGCTCACCAGGAAAAACATTTGCTCGTATGCTGAAAAGGGCCACCCGGTGGCTATCTTGCCACACCTGCGCACTGACCGCAGTCCGCAGCCTTTTTCTTTTTTTTCCCACCATGCAGGTGGGTCGGTTGACGACACTTTCTGCTTTAAAATGACGGCCTGGAGGCAATGCGCGTGGAACACGGCACGTGACTCGGACAGAGCTGGGTTCGAACCATCCACTTGTTTCCATGCCAAGAAGAATGAGTGATGGAGCCAGACATTTGACAAATGTTATCTGAGGTGCTTGGAAAAACAATCACAGCTCCGACATCTGATAATAAACAAACAAAAAAAAAATTGGGCTAGAAATAAATGAGCTGTACAAAAAAACAAAAAACTTTAACATTAGCCTACACTTACATCATATCGTTAGATATAAGTTAAAAGAAGTAAAAGAGCGATTTAATTTGATTGTTTTCATTCTAAAACAAAAATTGAATCTATAGCGAGAAACAAAAGTACAACGACGCGTATATTCGTTTTGGATTCCCGGAATTTGACCATAAGATAGCAAAAGTGTACCGTGTGTCGCCCTCTGCTGGTCAGTATGAGAAATGACGCATATGTATTCGTTTTGGGTTCCCGGAATTTGACCATAAGATAGCAAAAGTGTACCGTGTGTCGCCCTCTGCGGGTCAGTATGAGAAATGCTCCCGTTGATCAATTCCGGGAATCCCAAACAAAAATACGAGCCGTTTCTTGATTTGTATGTAGTGCTGTATTATAGTTTTGGTTAGGAATAAAAATAGAAACTCAATCTTTCTTAGTTTTGGTTAGAAATAATAAAAATAGAAAGTCAATCTTTCTTTCTTTCTTCCCATCTTTCCAAGCAACGCAAAGTTGTATGTATGCTTGCATTGCAACTGTTCAACGACAATTAAAAGAAGTTCCAAAATTGAAACAGAGTTCTTGATTATTCCACTTGATTATTGTACTTTATTTTGATTCACAGCAAGCGACAACAACAATTAGATTGAATTTGTGCAAGAATGAGCAACTGTGACCCAATCGAGGTGTGCAAGGTGACTTGAGGGGCGGGCAAGTGAGATGCTGCAGTCATGACATCTTCGAATTGTTGAAAGAAAACAGATATTCAGGTTTGAAACTCAACCTCTGCTGCGTCAGCGACGAGTCAAAACAAGGAACGCGCTTGGTTCGATTTGAATGGACCTTTCTCGGTTACCGTAGGCGGGCACGCCAATTCACCGTAGGCCGGCACGCCAGTTCACCGTGCAGCAAGCCCGACCGGTGACGACGAACTGTTTTGAGTGCGTATTGCAAACCATTTTTTTCCCCGGCGTTTACGTGTAAAGATGCAGGAGCATCATTAGCAGTTTGTTTGTTTCTTTGTTGCTCGCTCGCTAGCTAGCCATCGTAGAACAATAGCAACAAAGCTAGGTGGCTTGTCAGCCAGCCCGACCGAACTGCCAGTGGCAGTCAGTGTTGGCTCGTGGGTGAAAGTTTCGTGGCAATTAACAACGCCCTCCGAACTATAACAGGATGCCTGAAAGCCACCCATGTGTCCTCCCTGCCTGTCCTTGCGGGAATAGCGCCGGCAGCCTCTCGACCGGCCGCCCGCCCGCCCGCCTGCCTTCGTCGAGAGGCTGCCACCCTCGTTCTCGCCATGAAGGCAACAATTACAACCGGCACATCCTGCACAACACGACGACTACTCCTCCAGCTCCACCAAGCAGACTCAATGCACGCCACCCCTTCAACATGGTACCACAAGAGATGCTCAATTGCATCCCTGAAGACATCTCCAGGCATGCTTGGCTGGCTGGCAGCAGCTCGGAAGCAGGAGTGGGAGGCCGCTGGACCCTCCCTCATGCACCGTTATATCTGGCAACCAGGAGACGGCGCCATAGGAGGAGACGAAGTACCTCGCCAGCAGTGGACCGCACTGGTGTTGGGCGCTTCAACACGTCTACGCGGACAGTGCGCCATGCGAGTGCGGAGACCCCGAGCAGACAGACGACCACATCATCAACACCATATCGGGATATAGACCACCCTCGGAGGCCGGCCTCTTTGACCTGGGACCAGAGATGCTGGTGCGGCTTCACGACACCAAGTTGGAGAGAGAGAGAGGGAGAGAGAGAGAGAGAGAGGGAGAGAGAGACAGAGATTCATTCAAAAGAACAAATCTTTTCAGTGAACGAGAGTGAACGAATCACTTCCTAACCTAAGGTGATACGTTCTTTTCAGTTCATATGACTTCAACCACTAGGTGTCAGTAAAGTGCATTGAAGCCGGCGAGGTGGCCTCGCCGTAAACCAAAACGAAGAAGAAAATGACGTCACTTCCCGTTCATCAACGAGTCAGTCAATTGCATTTCCCGTTCACCAACTGAATGGATGTGTGAGTGAATGAGTCAGTGAGTGATTTGCATTTGCAGTTCATCGCGAGAACGGATCAGTGAGGGAACGAATCCGGACTTTCCCGTTGGCGAACGAGTCAATGGGTCAACTGCCTGCCTGCCTGCCTTCCTTCCCTCCGTGCATCAACGGTTCAGTCAGCGAACGTGTTGCTGCTCCCTCCTGGCGTCAACTATTCAGCGAATGAACGTGAGCCAGAATGTAGATCAGGGGTGTCCAAGTCCAGTCCTCGAGGGCCGCGTTCCTCCATGTTTTCCAAGTTTCCCTCGTTAAACACACCTGGTTCAATGATCAGGCTCCTGCAGAACGTGAGGATGAACTGATCATTTGAATCAGGTGTGTTTAACAAGGGAAACTTGGAAAACATGTAGGAACGCGGCCCTCGAGGACTGGACTTGGACACCCCTGCCTTACAAAAGTCCCAATGATCGTGAGCAGCAGGGGGGGGGGGGGCCCATTTCAACCCCTTACACTGAGTGCCAAGCAGGGAAGAAATGAGTACCATTGTTATAATGGTCACTGGTATGACCCGGCCGGGGGTTGAACCCCCGACCTCCCAATCTCAGGGCGGACACTCTCCTCTCAGGCCACTGAGCTGGTAAACACTTGTATCGTAGTATAACACTTATAGTCGTTTTTGAATAACGTGTATATGCCTAAATATTTTTATCCAATATATCTACTGCAATTTCACATTAGATATTTTTAATAAACTTTTATGTTGTCTGGTGTTTTATTCCTTGTTTCTTTATTCGCCAATTAAAACATAAAAATCAGCTTAATCATGCTTTATATGACAATACGTGTAGGTACACCTTCAATAGGTACACTACACAAGGTTTAAAAAAAAAAGAATAAATAAATAAATAAAGCACAACAAAGTAACTTTTTTCGCACCTGGGATCGAACCAAATTCTTACCGAGCAAGAGCTCGAGTCACTAACCAGTCGGCTATTTCAACCGGCAATTTACACTTGCTTGCACTGTTTTGTTTAGGGCTCTTCTTTTGTAAGTTTAACGGTACTTCGAAAGTGTCATTTTAAATTGTACTTTGCTAGGTGTTCGTGTACACAATGTGTTGTGATGACATCTGCTGTGGAGTCTTCACTAAGGCGCTTGTGAGCTGCTCCATAAAACCATACATGTTCCTTGTACTGAGAGCAAGGCTTCCATAGGGTAGTGGTTAGTCCTCTGGGCGTTCACCCCAGCGACCTGGGTTCGAATCTCAGTGGGGCTCAAACATTTTTCACTGATCTAGTCTTCTTGTGAGCTGCTCCATAAAACCATACATGTTCCATAGCCTGAGAGCAAGGCTTCCATAGGGTAGTGCTCTGGGCGTTCACCCCAGCGACCTGGGTTTGAATCTCAGTGGGACTCCAAAATTTTTCACTGATCTAGTCTTCTTGTGAGCTGCTCCATAAAACCATACATGTTCCATGGCCTGAGAGCAACGCTTCCATAGGGTAGTGGTTAGTGCTCTGGGCTGTCACCCCAGCGACCTGGGTTCGAATCTCAGTGGGACCCAAAAATTTTTCACTGAGCTAGTCTTCTTGTCAGCTGATCCATAAAACCATACATGTTCCATAGCCTGAGAGCAAGGCTTCCATAGGATAGTGGTTAGTCCTCTGGGCGTTCACCCCAGTGACCTGGGTTCGAATCTCAGTGGGGCTCAAACATTTTTCACTGATCTAGTCTTCTTGTGAGCTGCTCCATAAAACCATACATGTTCCATAGCCTGAGAGCAAGGCTTCCATAGGGTAGTGGTCAGTCCTCTGGGCGTTCACCCCAGCGACCTGGGTTCGAATCTCAGTGGGACCCAAAAATTTTTCACTGATCTAGTCGTCTTGTGAGCTGATCCATAAAACCGTACATGTTCCTTAGACTAAGAGCAAGGCTTCCATAGGGTAGTGGTTAGTGCTCTGGGCGTTCACCCCAGCGACCTGGGTTCGAATCTCAGTGGGGCTCAAAAGTTTTTCACTGATCTAGTCTTCTTGTGAGCTGCTCCATAAAACCATACATGTTCCACAGCCTGAGAGCAAGGCTTCCATAGGGTAGTGGTCAGTGCTCTGGGCGTCCACCCCAGTGACATGGGTTCGAATCTCAGTGGGACCCAAAAATTGTTCACTGATCTAGTCTTCTTGTGAGCTGATCCATAAAACCATACTCGGGTTAGGGTTAGAGCTCGGGTTAGGGTTAGAGTTAAGGTTGGGGTTAGCGCTAGGGTTGGGGTTAGAGCTAGGGTTAGAGCTTGGGTTAGAGTTAGGGTTGGGGTTAGCGCTAGGGCTAGGGTTAGGGTTGGGGTTAGTGCTAGGGTTAGGATTAGAGGTAGGGTTAGCGCTAGGGTTAGGGTTAGAGCTAGGGCTAGGGTTAGAGGTAGGGTTAGGGTTAGCGCTTGGGTTAGTGTTAGGGTTAGGGTTTGAGCTAGGGTTAGGGTTAGAGCTAGGGTTAGAGCTAGGGTTAGGGTTGGGGTCAGCGCTAGGGTTAGGGTTAGAGCTTGGGTTAGGGTTAGAGCTAGGGTTAGAGCTAGGGTTAGGGTTGGGGTTAGCGCTAGGGTTAGGGTTAGAGCTTGAGCTAGGGTTAGCGCTAGGGTTAGGGTTAGAGGTAGGGTTAGAGCTAGGGTTAGGGTTGGGGTTAGAGCTCGGGTTAGGGTTAGAGCTAGGGTTAGAGCTAGGGTTAGAGCTTGGGTTAGGGTTAGAGCTAGGGTTAGGGTTGGGGTTAGCGCTAGGGTTGGGGTTAGAGATTGGGTTAGGGTTAGCGCTAGGGTTAGGGTTTGAGCTAGGGTTAGGAATAGAGGTAGGGTTAGAGCTAGGGTTAGCGCTAGGGTTAGGGTTAGAGGTAGGGTTAGCGCTAGGGTTAGGGTTTGAGCTAGGGTTAGGGTTAGAGCTAGGGTTAGGGTTAGGGTTAGAGCTAGGGTCAGAGCTAGGGTTAGGGTTAAAGCTAGGGTTAGGGTTAGAGTTAGGGTTAGAGGTAGGGTTAGAGCTAGGGTTAGGGTTGGGGTTAGAGCTAGGGTTAGAGCTTGGGTTAGGGTTAGAGCTAGGGTTAGAGCTAGGATTAGGGTTAGAGCTAGGGTTAGGGTTTGAGCTAGGGTTAGGGTTAGAGCTAGAGGTAGGGTTAGAGCTTGGGTTAGGGTTGGGGTTAGCGCTAGGGTTGGGGTTAGAGATTGGGTTAGGGTTAGAGCTAGGGTTAGGGTTTGAGCTAGGGTTAGGGTTGGGGTTAGCGCTAGGGTTAGGGTTAGAGGTAGGGTTAGCGCTAGGGTTAGGGTTTGAGCTAGGGTTAGGGTTAGAGCTAGGGTTAGGGTTAGGGTTAGAGCTAGGGTTAGAGCTCGGGTTAGGGTTAGAGCTAGGGTTAGAGCTAGGGTTAGTGTTAGAGCTAGGGTTAGGGTTTGAGCTAGGGTTAGGGTTAGAGCTAGGGTTAGAGGTAGAGTTAGAGCTAGGGTTAGAGCTAGGGGTAGGGTTGGGGTTAGCGCTAGGGTTAGGGTTAGAGGTAGGGTTAGCGCTAGGGTTAGGGTTTGAGCTAGGGTTAGGGTAGGGTTAGGGTTAGAGCTAGGGTTAGGGCGGGGGTTAGAGCTAGGGTTAGGGTTAGATCTTGGGTTAGGGTTAGAGCTAGGGTTAGAGCTAAGGTTAGGGTTAGAGCTCGAGTTAGGGTTAGAGCTAGGGTTAGGGTTAGAGCTAGGGTTAGTGTTAGAGCTAGGGTTAGGGTTTGAGCTAGGGTTAGGGTTAGAGCTAGGGTTAGAGCTAGGGTTAGGGTTAGAGCTAGGGTTAGGGCGGGGGTTAGAGCTAGGGTTAGGGTTAGAGCTTGGGTTAGGGTTAGGGTTAGAGCTAGGGTTAGAGCTAAGGTTAGGGTTAGAGCTCGGGTTAGGGTTAGAGCTCGGGTTAGGGTTAGAGCTAGGGTTAGTGTTAGAGCTAGGGTTAGGGTTTGAGCTAGGGTTAGGGTGAGAGCTAGGGTTAGAGTTAGAGCTAGGGTTAGTGTTAGAGCTAGGGTTAGGGTTTGAGCTAGGGTTAGGGTTAGAGCTAGGGTTAGAGGTAGGGTTAGAGCTAGGGTTAGGGTTGGGGTTAGCGCTAGGGTTAGGGTTAGAGCTTGGGTTAGGGTTAGAGCTAGGGTTAGAGCTAGGGTTAGAGCTAGGGTTAGGGTTTGAGCTAGGGTTAGGGTTAGAGCTAGGGTTAGAGGTAGGGTTAGAGCTAGGGTTAGGGTTGGGGTTAGCGCTAGGGTTAGGGTTAGAGCTTGGGTTAGGGTTAGAGCTAGGGTTAGAGCTAGGGTTAAAGCTAGGGTTAGGGTTTGAGCTAGGGTTAGGGTTAGAGCTAGGGTTAGAGGTAGGGTTAGAGCTAGGGTTAGGGTTGGGGTTAGCGCTAGGGTTAGGGTTAGAGCTTGGGTTAGGGTTAGAGCTAGGGTTAGAGCTAGGGTTAGGGATTGAGCTAGGGTTAGGGTTAGAGCTAGGGTTAGAGGTAGGGTTAGAGCTAGGGTTAGGGTTGGGGTTAGAGCTAGGGTTAGGGTTAGAGCTTGGGTTAGAGATAGGATTAGGGTTAGAGCTAGGGTTAGGGTTTGAGCTAGGGTTAGAGCTAGGGTTAGAGGTAGGGTTTGAGCTAGGGTTAGAGCTAGGGTTAGAGGTAGGGTTAGAGCTAGGGTTAGAGTTAGTGCGAGGGTTAGGGTTAGAGCTAGGGTTAGAGCTAGGCTTAGGGTTAGGGTTAGAGTTAGAGGGTTAGGGTTAGAGCTTGGGTTAGGGTTTGAGCTAGGGTTAGAGTTAGAGCGAGGGTTAGGGTCTGAGCTAGGGTTAGAGCTAGGGTTAGGGTTTGAGCTAGGGTTAGAGCTAGGGTTAGAGGTAGGGTTTGAGCTAGGGTTAGAGCTAGGGTTAGAGGTAGGGTTAGAGCTAGGGTTAGAGTTAGTGCGAGGGTTAGGGTTAGAGCTAGGGTTAGAGCTAGGCTTAGGGTTAGGGTTAGAGTTAGAGGGTTAGGGTTAGAGCTTGGGTTAGGGTTTGAGCTAGGGTTAGAGTTAGAGCGAGGGTTAGGGTTTGAGCTAGGGTTAGAGCTAGGGTTAGGGTTTGAGCTAGGGTTAGAGCTAGGGTTAGGGTTTGAGCTAGGGTTAGAGCTAGGGTTAGGGTTTGAGCTAGGGTTAGAGCTAGAGCTAGGGTTAGGGTTTGAGCTAGGGTTAGAGCTAGGTTTAGGTTTAGAGCTGGGGTTAGGGTTAGAGCTAGGGTTAGTTTTTTTTTTTTTTTTTTTTTTCCTTAAAAAACTACCATACACGGTAGTTTTTTTTAAACTACCATTTATTGGTAGTTTTTTTTTTTTTTTTTTTTCTCCCCCTTCCAAAAAAAAAAAAAAAAAACTACCATACACGGTAGTTTTTTTTTAAACTACCATTTATTGGTAGTTTTTTTTTTTTTTTTTTTCTCCCCCTTCCAAAAAAAAAAAAAAACTACCATACACGGTAGTTTTTTTTTAAACTACCATTTATTGGTAGTTTTTTTTTTTTTCTTAAAAAACTACCATACACGGTAGTTTTTTTTTAAACTACCATTTATTGGTAGTTTTTTTTTTTTTTTTTTTTTTTTTTTCTTCCCCCTTCCAAAAACAAACTACCAATAAATGGTAGTTTAAAAAAAACTACCGTGTATGGTAGTTTTTTAAGGAAAAAAAAAAAAAAAAAAAAACTACCAATAAATGGTAGTTTAAAAAAAAACTACCATACACGGTAGTTTTTTTTTTTTTTTTTTTTTTTTTGGGGGGGAGGGGAGAAAATAGAAAAAAAAAAACTACCATACACGGTAGTCCTAACCCTAGCTCTAACCCTAACCCCAGCTCTAAACCTAAACCTAGCTCTAACCCTAGCTCAAACCCTAACCCTAGCTCTAGCCCTAACCCCAGCTCAAACCCTAACCCTAGCTCTAACCCTAGCTCAAACCCTAACCCTAGCTCTAACCCTAGCTCAAACCCTAACCCTAGCTCTAACCCTAACCCCAGCTCAAACCCTAACCCTATCTCTAACCCTAGCTCAAACCCTAACCCTAGCTCTAACCCTAACCCTAACCCTAGCTCAAACCCTAACCCTCGCTCTAACTCTAACCCTAGCTCAAACCCTAACCCAAGCTCTAACCCTAACCCTCTAACTCTAACCCTAAGCCTAGCTCTAACCCTAGCTCTAACCCTAACCCTCGCACTAACTCTAACCCTAGCTCAGACCCTACCTCTAACCCTAGCTCTAACCCTAACCCTAGCTCAAACCCTAACCCTAGCTCTAACCCTAATCCTAGCTCTAACCCTAACCCAAGCTCTAACCCTAACCCTAGCTCTAACCCCAACCCTAACCCTAGCTCTAACCCTACCTCTAACCCTAGCTCTAACCCTAACCCTAGCTCAAACCCTAACCCTAGCTCTAACCCTAACCCTAGCTCTAACCCTAGCTCAAACCCTAACCCTAGCTCTAACCCTAATCCTAGCTCTAACCCTAACCCAAGCTCTAACCCTAACCCTAGCTCTAACCCAAACCCTAACCCTAGCTCTAACCCTACCTCTAACCCTAGCTCTAACCCTAACCCTAGCTCTAACCCTAACCCTAGCTCTAACCCTAGCTCTAACCCTAACCCAAGCTCTAACCCTAACCCTAGCGCTAACCCCAACCTAACCCTAGCTCTAACCGTAGCTCTAACCCTAGCCATAACCCTAACCCGAGCTCTAACCCTAACCCGAGCTCTAACCCTAACCTTAGCTCTAACCCTAGCTCTAACCCTAACCCTAGCTCAAACCCTAACCCTAGCTCTAACCCTAACCCTAGCTCAAACCCTAACCCTCGCTCTAACTCTAACCCTAGCTCAAACCCTAACCCAAGCTCTAACCCTCTAACTCTAACTCTAACCCTAACCCTAAGCCTAGCTCTAACCCTAACCCTCGCACTAACTCTAACCCTAGCTCTAACCCTAGCTCTAACCCTAACCCTAGCTCAAACACTACCCCTAACCCTAGCTCTAACCCTAACCCTAGCTCAAACCCTAACCATAGCTCTAACCCTAATCCTAGCTCTAACCCTAGCTCTAACCCTAACCCTAGCTCTAACCCCAACCCTAACCCTAGCTCTAACCCTACCTCTAACCCTAGCTCTAACCCTAACCCTAGCTCAAACCCTAACCCTAGCTCTAACCCTAACCCTAGCTCTAACCCTAGCTCTAACCCTAACCCAAGCTCTAACCCTAACCCTAGCTCTAACCCCAACCCTAACCCTAGCTCTAACCCTCCCTCTAACCCTAGCTCTAACCCTAACCCTAGCTCTAACCCTAACCCTAGCTCTAACCCTAACCCTAGCTCAAACACTACCTCTAACCCTAGCTCTAACCCTAACCCTAGCTCAAACCCTAACCCTAGCTCTAACCCTAATCCTAGCTCTAACCCTAGCTCTAACCCTAGCTCTAACCCCAACCCTAACCCTAGCTCTAACCCTACCTCTAACCCTAGCTCTAACCCTAACCCTAGCTCAAACCCTAACCCTAGCTCAAACCCTACCTCTAGCTCTAACCCTAACCCTAGCTCAAACCCTAACCCTAGCTCTAACCCTAACCCTAGCTCTAACCCTAACCCAAACTCTAACCCTAACCCTAGCGCTAACCCCAACCCTACCCCTAGCTCTAACCCTAGCTCTAACTCTACCTCTAACCCTAGCTCTAACCCTAACCCTAGCTCAAACCCTAACCCTAGCTCTAACACTAACCCTAGCTCTAACCCTAACCCTAACCCTAGCTCTAACCCTAACCCTAGCTCAAACCCTAACCCTAGCGCTAACCCTACCTCTAACCCTAACCCTAGCGCTAACCCTAACCCTAGCTCAAACCCTAACCCTAGCTCTAACCCTAACCCAATCTCTAACCCCAACCCTAGCGCTAACCCCAACCCTAACCCAAGCTCTAACCCTACCTCTAGCTCTAACCCTAACCCTAGCTCAAACCCTAACCCTACCTCTAACCCTAACTCTAACCCTAACCCTAGCTTTAACCCTAACCCTAGCTCTAACCCTAACCCTAGCTCTAACCCTAACCCTAACCCTAGCTCAAACCCTAACCCTAGCGCTAACCCTACCTCTAACCCTAACCCTAGCGCTAACCCTACCTCTAACCCTAACCCTAGCGCTAACCCTAGCTCTAACCCTACCTCTATTCCTAACCCTAGCTCAAACCCTAACCCTAGCTCTAACCCTAACCCAATCTCTAACCCCAACCCTAGCGCTAACCCCAACCCTAACCCTAGCTCTAACCCTAACCCAAGCTCTAACCCTAGCTCTAACCCTAACCCGAGCTCTAACCCCAACCCTAACCCTAGCTCTAACCCTACCTCTAACCCTAACCCTAGCGCTAACCCTAGCTCAAGCTCTAACCCTAACCCTAGCGCTAACCCCAACCCTAACCCTAGCTCTAACCCTAGCTCTAACCCTAACCCAAGCTCTAACCCTAACCCTAGCGCTGACCCTAACCCTAGCGCTGACCCCAACCCTAACCCTAGCTCTAACCCTAGCTCTAACCCAAACCCTAACCCTAACACTAACCCTACCTCTAACCCTAACCCTAGCGCTAACCCTACCTCTAATCCTAACCCTAGCACTAACCCCAACCCTAACCCTAGCCCTAGCGCTAACCCCAACCCTAACTCTAACCCAAGCTCTAACCCTAGCTCTAACCCCAACCCTAGCGCTAACCCCAACCTTAACTCTAACCCTAACCCGAGCTCCCACTGAGATTCGAACCCAGGTCGCTGGGGTGACAGCCCAGAGCACTAACCACTACCCTATGGAAGCCTTGCTCTCAGGCTGTGGAACATGTATGGTCTTATGGAGCAGCTCACAAGAAGACTAGATCAGTGAAAAACTTTTGAGCCCCACTGAGATTCGAACCCAGGTCGCTGGGGTGAACGCCCAGAGCACTAACCACTACCCTATGGAAGCCTTGCTCTTAGTCTAAGGAACATGTACGGTTTTATGGATCAGCTCACAAGACGACTAGATGAGTGAAAAAATTTTGGGTCCCACTGAGATTCGAACCCAGGTCGCTGGGGTGAACGCCCAGAGGACTGACCACTACCCTATGGAAGCCTTGCTCTCAGGCTATGGAACATGTATGGTTTTATGGAGCAGCTCACAAGAAGACTAGATCAGTGAAAAATGTTTGAGCCCCACTGAGATTCGAACCCAGGTCACTGGGGTGAACGCCCGGAGGACTAACCACTATCCTATGGAAGCCTTGCTCTCAGGCTATGGAACATGTATGGTTTTATGGATCAGCTGACAAGAAGACTAGCTCAGTGAAAAATTTTTGGGTCCCACTGAGATTCGAACCCAGGTCGCTGGGGTGACAGCCCAGAGCACTAACCACTACCCTATGGAAGCGTTGCTCTCAGGCCATGGAACATGTATGGTTTTATGGAGCAGCTCACAAGAAGACTAGATCAGTGAAAAATTTTGGAGTCCCACTGAGATTCGAACCCAGGTCGCTGGGGTGAACGCCCAGAGGACTAACCACTACCCTATGGAAGCCTTGCTCTCAGTACAAGGAACATGTATGGTTTTATGGAGCAGCTCACAAGCGCCTTAGTGAAGACTCCACAGCAGATGTCATCACAACACATTGTGTACACGAACACCTAGCAAAGTACAATTTAAAATGACACTTTCGAAGTACCGTTAAACTTACAAAAGAAGAGCCCTAAACAAAACAGTGCAAGCAAGTGTAAATTGCCGGTTGAAATAGCCGACTGGTTAGTGACTCGAGCTCTTGCTCGGTAAGAACTTGGTTCGATCCCAGGTGCGAAAAAAGTTACTTTGTTGTGCTTTATTTATTTATTTATTCTTTTTTTTTTAAACCTTGTGTAGTGTACCTATTGAAGGTGTACCTACACGTATTGTCATATAAAGCATGATTAAGCTGATTTTTATGTTTTAATTGGCGAATAAAGAAACAAGGAATAAAACACCAGACAACATAAAAGTTTATTAAAAATATCTAATGTGAAATTGCAGTAGATATATTGGATAAAAATATTTAGGCATATACACGTTATTCAAAAACGACTATAAGTGTTATACTACGATACAAGTGTTTACCAGCTCAGTGGCCTGAGAGGAGAGTGTCCGCCCTGAGATTGGGAGGTCGGGGGTTCAACCCCCGGCCGGGTCATACCAGTGACCATTATAACAATGGTACTCATTTCTTCCCTGCTTGGCACTCAGTGTAAGGGGTTGAAATGGGGCCCCCCCCCCCCTGCTGCTCACGATCATTGGGACTTTTGTAAGGCAGGGGTGTCCAAGTCCAGTCCTCGAGGGCCGCGTTCCTACATGTTTTCCAAGTTTCCCTTGTTAAACACACCTGATTCAAATGATCAGTTCATCCTCACGTTCTGCAGGAGCCTGATCATTGAACCAGGTGTGTTTAACGAGGGAAACTTGGAAAACATGGAGGAACGCGGCCCTCGAGGACTGGACTTGGACACCCCTGGCACTTTTCACTTTCAAATCAAATCCATTTTTATTTGCCAAGTTTGATTCATTGAACGATTCGTTTGAGAGAACGGATTCTAAAGATACAGTTCACTTAAAAGATGTACATCACTAGTGGCAGTCTGCCACTCAGCTTCTTCATCAGATAATCGTTGTTTTGAATGACGGACGACAGAGACAAAAATGGCTCATACACATGGAGTCTCAAAAACCTATTAGTCAGTCATTTTTGTGCATTTATTGCTTCATAAAAGTTCATAAAAATAACAACAGATACTTTATAACACATCCATATGTTCGTGGGGGGGGTCAAATATATGGAGAGAGGTTAGTCTTCATTTTTGTCTTCATTGTCTTTTTTTTCGTTTGAGGATTTGTGCTGCAAAATATGGAAAATTCCGATCCGTATTGGACATGACGTCAAGTTCAAAGTAATGACCATTTTAGAAAAAAGGACCAAAGCCTCCGAATGTGGGGAAGAAGAGTCGGGGTGGTGGCGCTCTTCTTCGTCTCGACTCCCTTAGCCAAAGTTTCTTCCTCTTGGGGTCCGCGTGACCTGGGAGGAGCCAGACAAAGCTTTGTCAAATTTGACACAATACATGTAATGTTAACGAGGATAAACAATCTTGTTTGAATGTCTTGGGCCAAAATCGGGACCCCCAAAACACGCACGGCCGGCCGGCCGGCCGGCACACGTTTGTCACCTCTGCTGAGGCCGTAGTCTCCTTCCTCGTCGCCCTCGTCGTCATCGCCAGCCGGGTTCTGGGCGAAGCTCCTCAGATAGCGCTGGTGGTGTGAGCAGGCGACGGGAAGATTGTGTCTGCGGCGGCGATGCTCGTCGTCGTCTGTTGGGACATCTGTTTTGGAACAACAAAATATATATACCTTCGGTGATGATGGACGGACGGACGGATGGATCTTGATGCCCACAACATGGGCGACACCTGACCACAACCCGAAATACATAGCAATGTCTATTCATATTAAACATGGCTGAGTTGATTGTGATTAGTCATGTAGTAAATAAAATGGAATTTGCTTATTGCTCCCTGCAGGTCATTTCCATTTCTTTTGATTTATGGGCAGCACCGGGGAGACGAATGACGGCACCAGATTACAGGCCCATTGTGTCGTGTAATTAAGTCGGCGCAAAGGAAGCGAGGGGTGGGGGTTCAGATGCTCTCCGAGCTCACTTTGTACAATTGTTTGATTTGCAATTTTAGGGAGGAGTTTTTTCCTCTCAAGTTCTCTCACTATGCTTGGGTCTACCGGATCAATATATTCTTGATCGCAGTGTGGTCACCCGGGTAACGAGATGGCGTTCGACAGCAATCCATCATGGTAATGAACGCAGGCAAATAAAAAGGAGATCAAATGGTGTTTGAAATCAATCACTATTGTGGAATTCCCAATTATGATTTAGAAAACTAGCAACAGCAATGCGTGACTCCAAACTAAAGCGCTGCTTCGTATGATGAATGTGGCACAACACACCTGAGCTGAGCTGAGCCGGGCCGGGCCGGGCCAGGCCGGGCCGGGCCAGGCCGGGCCGGGCCAGGCCGGGCCAGGCCGGGCCAGGCCAGGCCGGGCCGGGCCGGGCCGGGCCAGGCCAGGCCAGGCCAGGCCAGGCCAGGCCAGGCTGATGTACACGCCACGCCACGCCACGCCACCCCACGCCTTATGTGCCTGACTGTGAGTGACCTTGAAAGCACACGCATGCACATATTCTCCACACACACACACACACACACACACAATGCAGGACAATCGCGCTCGTTTTCGTCAGAAGGTAAAAGCGAGCAATTATCTCTTGAATGACTTGAAATTGAAATACTAGGCGGGGAGAAAAAACGGTGCTTTTTACTAAGGTAATAGTTTGCTTTGCCGAGCTAATAGAGCGCACTTGAATAAACCCAGCTTTAGCTATAAATGGCCACTAGGCGTCAGTGTGCCTCTACAAGAGCCATTTCTGCTCCTCTAATCAACAGCTCTTCCAAAGTTTATTTCAGTTCGTAGACAGGAAAATATAGGAATGCAAACGTATGATTGAGTTTTGTTGTATTCGACCGTTTTTTTACTTCGTTCAAAATGTTACTGAAAACACTGCCTGCGTTGAGTTGTACTCACTTACTTTGAATGACTATGTAGTCTTCACTAGTTCAATGGTACGGGCGAGCACTTTCTACTTGAACAATGCAGTATTGAGGTGGACAACTACTCAACTATTAAATTGACCAGTGATTCATTCACAAATTGATTTACAATTAGTTTGTTGGACAGCTGTCTGCCGTGTACCTAATAAAGTGGCTGTTGGGTGGGATAGAAAGCGCAGGCAGTCAAAGTTGTGGCCAAGCGGTGAAGGTGAGTCACCTCGAGTGAGATGAACAAATCAGTTATGTTGTGCACACACCCACTAACCCACTCACTCACCCACTCACACATGATGATGAGCATTAGAACCAAACAATGAGTGTCGTTTTGGCAAATAGGTTTCAAGCAATGTGTCAGACAAAACCAAAGTGTGAGAAGTAAGAAAACACACACACAGTGCAACTAGCGACAACGCAAACATAAAATGAAGTTTTATTGAACATTCTGCTCCTGGTGTTAATCAACGGAGTTCCAGGTACTAGCGGAATTTCAACACTGTGTTGCGCTGTGTTTATCATGAAAAACCAAATGTAACGTAATTCACATGTTCATTCATCACAAGCCACATGATGTCGGCTAACAGGTTAGCAAGGTGCAGTTAGAAGACTTAAGACAGCGCTGAGGAACCATTTGTGGGAGGCTTGGCTTTTTTTTTGGGGGGGGGGGGGGGGGTTCCCCCCATCGATGTAAGTACCCCACCCACCAAAGGTTGCCCAACCCTGACTTAATGTGTTGAAGCTCTCGACATGCCAACAATGTCATCGGGCCGTACGGGATCGAAATATACGTCACAGAATAGGGAAATACGGCTGCAATAAATACACGGCCGAGTGGCACGGCTTTTTTTGCGGCTGCTAAAGCAAACTTTACTTGTTATCCAGTCTTAGTCTGTCTTGCTCCTCACCGTTAACCGTTAGCGACTTGAGCTGGCCGTCCTCCTCCACCTCCACGCGCTCCTGTCCGTTCTCCACCGTCCTGTACACCAGCACGCCGTTTGGGCTCACGTCGCACCAAGTGATGCAAAACAACAAAAAAGAGGGAATACGTACCGCTTGGTGGTGATTTTTTTGCCGTTGATGAACTTTGTCGAAGTGGACACGGATTTGAAGTTGCCCATTCCTCCTCCGCCGCCGCCAAACGACGAGGAGAAGGAGGCAAAGCCGCCGCTGCCCATGTCGCCGAATGCGTTAAAACCTTGGCACGGGGGGGAGGGACATTAAAACATTCAATGGGATTCCGCTATTGGGATATACGCACCTGAGTTAAGCGACAAGCCCCTGAAATCAAAGGGACCGCCGCCGCCGCCGCCTCTTGTCCGGGAACGGGGAGCCCCCAAGTGGCAATTGTGCCCGATAAAGTCGTCAAAAGGGTCGTTGTCTGAAAACCAAACAAAAGTCACGTGACAAACTCTTTGGTGTTCTTTTCAAATTTGATAGACAGTAGTGTTCATATTTGGAGATTTGGAATTCAGCTAGTTTTCAACGAAACAAGGCACACAAATTGAAGTCGAAAGACACGCGGTCGACCTCTCAAAACTGAAAAGACCTGCGGACAGCTGTATTAACTGTGTCCTCCCTTTGGAGGGCGCCAGAGATGTCCCACTTTCAACTGCTCCAAAATGTATGCAGATGAGTTGATTTTAGGAGTCATTTCTTCTCAACATGTCCAACATGTGTTCTTAACACGTCAAACATGATGACTTTGGGTTAGGTTTTTTTTTCTCCCCACGTGCCGCCACGATTGCACGCACTGGACTACGGGTGGCTATTTTGGACAGCATTCCAGCCGGATGATGTCGACGCTCGCATTCAGCTCCATATTTAGAGCTGGGCTCTGCTCTGCCGTCCAGCGCACATGCGAAGGAGGCGGCCCCTCCCTCATGTGGTGGCAGCCTCCCTCCCTCCCTCCCTCCACGTTTGTGACATCATCAGCCGGCCTGCGGTGGCTATAGATGATTTGAAGCCAAGGCAAATGAAATGGCGCTCCATCCAGAGGAGATACTTTGGCAGCATCCTCACAGCAGGTCCCAGAGTTGAGCTGCCAAAGCCATCAAGTCCCATCCACGGATCAAATGGATGCTGCTGCTGCTGCTGCTGCTGCTGCTGCTGCTTCCATTATTTTTAGCCAATTTAATAGGGTGGAATTTTTGGGGAATTTTAGCGTTGAAAGACCAAAACATAATTCTCCTATTGCTCACGGATTAGTTTATGGCTTCTGTTTGTTTCAAAAAAATGTTCGGCCACTCACCGAAAAAATCCGCAAAGGGATCTCGGCCAAAGAATTCCCGGAAGACATCCTCAGGCTTTCGGAATGTGAAGCTGTGGCCAAAGTGATTGTTATGGCCTCCTGCGCGACAGAAAAAAAGAAAGAAATAAATAAAATCAAGCAATTTGAGCCATTTCTTTGATGTTCTTGCAAAATGTGTCTGTACTACATACAACAATGTCATTGTGTGTCAATTTAATGTCAAACGTGTCTGAATATAGTAGGTCAACACAATCATTTGCTTGAAGGAGAGTGAGGCAGTGTTCAGCTCCTTACCACCGCCGCCTCCTCCCGCCGCAGGCAGCCCTTGTTTGCCATATTTGTCATAAATATCCCTCTTGTTTTCTACGAGCAGACAGACGCAAAGGTTGGAGCAAACAATGCGTCAGGCACGTTTGCGTCGACGTCCTTCTCACCGTCCGAGAGCACCTCGTAAGCTTCGGCCAGCTCTTTGAACCTTTTCTCAGCCTCCTCCTTGTTGTCGGGGTTCTTGTCCGGATGCCACTTGAGCGCCTGTTTTCTGTAGCTGCAACAAAAAAAAAGAACAAATTCAAGGACTCAGAATGGCAGCAAATTTCATTTCATAAAGTGACTTTGTGGACCTTTAAGGAGCTTTGGCAGACGTTTAGCAGAAAAAAGTCAGTCAACTTCCGCCGTCTAACGGGCAGGAAAGCATTTCCTCTCCGGAGAGCTGTCATTACAGACGGAGCGGGATGGAGCAGACTTACGCTTTCTTGATGTCCGCTTGCGTCGCATCTTTGCGGACTCCGAGCGTCTGGTAGTACTCCACCATGGCTCGCAAGCAGAGGCTCACAAGCAGAGGCTCACAAGCAGAGGCTCACAAGCAGAGGCTCACAAGCAGAGGCTCACAAGCAGAGGCTCCTGTGCGGGTGGACGGACGGACGGACGGACGGACGGACGGGTGGGGAGACCAGAGGGCGAGCCGTGTTCAAGCAGGAACACAACGGGCATTCACTCACTCTTCTTCCAATGCGACGACCGAGAGCTAAAGCTCACCCTCAGGCTGTCAAAGAAGAAATCGTGCACACCCAAGAATTTAGTGTGTTGTGCTTACAACAGGTTGCAACAGGTCTCATATACACGCACGCACGGACACACGCACACACACACACACACACACACACACACACACACACACACACACACACACACACACGCGCGCACACACACACACACACACACACACACACACAGAGTAAGTGGAGACAATTACAACATAGTTTGGATTGACTGAAAATGTCATGTTCATTTGCTACGTTTTTTCTCAATAGGTCTTAGTTTGTTACTTAAAAACAGATCACGGAGTGACTCCTTTCTTTGTTTGAATTTAGTTAGTCAAATGACACAATCATATCAAAAAGGGAGTCAATTGTATTGTTTGACTCACTGCTTTTTGTGAAACAAACATAGTGGTCTACCCGTGCTTTTTGTTGATCTTCCACAGACCAGGATTGAGCTATTTCAAACATACAAACGCTTTGATTTAAAAAAGAAACTTTGGCCCGGTGGGCGCTTTATCATCTGACTGGAAATGTCTGCTGCAGTATGCTGTCGCAAGCTTCTTCTCATGGACTAGAGGGAGCAGCCTGTTGCCGGTTTTCCGTCAGCAGGCAAGAGCCAAAAATAAAAAAGCTCTGTCTGTACGTTGCTTTAAAGCCTTCTTTTCATTCATTTTGGGGTTCCCAGCATTGTACAGGGCAGAAAAGACATGAGCATAAAATAAACAAGACATGTGTTGAGCAAACTTGTCATGCGATACGCAAGCGTCGCTGACCTTACGGAAATAGCGCAACATCATCTTCCTCCACGGCCGGCCGTTAAGACGCGCCAGCGGTTGTCATAGTGAAAGAAAACACAAGGTAGGACTGTTTACACTTGAAACGTTGTTTTGCTGGCTATTTATAGCAGTGGCCTTTGCGCTTGTGTTTGTGTTATGAGCATTGGAGGGGCCGGGGGGGGCTTTGGCACCGCCAGTGGAAGGTGGGCCGGGCCATATATTTGCCAGACTTTAAAAAAAACATAGACAGATTTTGTCAGGGTTAAAAGTGTCCAAATCTAACAAGAACTAATTGTGTGTGTGTGTGGGGGGGGGGGGGGGGGGGAGGTATCCAAGATAAAAATGATAGTCACATCTTAATAAGTGAATTTCAAATTCCCCACCAGTACGTAATCACAAAACAGAATGGCGCTCCACTTTAGGACATGCAATTCTACACACAGTTGCACATATGGAGCAAGCTTTCCGCTTTGCTCAGCGTGCACCAAAACCGATGTGGCTACGTCAATGGGGTGATGCTCCAAGTAACATCACGCACGTCAAGTCATTTGCTGCAGCGTGAAACGGGTGGTTGCGTGGCCACATAGACATACGCTCCACAATACACAAATACGCCTTATTCTCGTAAGCAGTTATCTTATCAAGCCTTGTACTCTGTTGACTCATAACATTGCAGTCAATATTAGTGAGCAACAGCCTTTTTTTTTTTTTTTTCTTATGTTCAAAGAAAAATGAGGAGCCCTTTGTGCCCTCATTATACACACTAGATCTGTTTTTACTGTAAAACAATTGACTATTTCATGGAAATAGATTTTTTAATAAATGTACAACTTTTAACTTTTGGTAGTACAACTGAAATAAAATACTTGAAAATAAAAAAGCACTGGAACTCAATAGCATTCAAATGTACATCTAAAAAGTCTTCAGAAAGCCGATCGACTCCTTTAGTTGTGTATGAATTCACTATTGACGATTATTCGTGGAAAACGTAACGGATGCAACGTTATGAGTGTTGTTGAAGTCGAGTAGCGCCGCTCCGCTCTGCTCCGCTTGAATATGAAACGTTTTTTCTTGAAATAATTACTGTTTGTGCTACAACATTTGAAGAAATGAACAACTGTTTGGCTCTATCAAACTTCCCGCGTTCATTTTTGCAGCGTTTCGAGTTCTCTCCACGTGCATATATGTAGCTTCCCTGCATGCGAGAAATGTACCAACAATAATGTCTTACGTTGATTACAAAAATTGCTTTTTTTAAATGTAAAAAATGCGGCATTGATTGGCCATAAAAGTAGCAGCAGTTTAACATCCACTCACCTGGTTGGTTGGTTGGTTGGTTGGTTGGTTGGAGCTGTCTCGACCCGACGAAACTCCTGTGGCCGCTTTCTTTTGACGGACGGACGGACGGACGGCAATCAGCAGTAGATAACGCCGCTCAGCCGCTGGTGGTGCTGGTGCTGCTGCTGGTGCTGGTGCTGCTGCTGCTGTTTGCTGCTTGCTGCTGTTTGCTGCTTGCTGCTGCTTGCTGCTGCTGCTGCTGCTGCTGCTGCTTCCTGCCTGTCTGCCTGCTGCGACCTACAGGAAATGCGCTGCTGCGGTTGCGTTCATAACCGTCGGAGAATAGCCGGAAACGCACAGCGAAGATGGCTTCTCTGTCGTAGACAGTCAATAGCTAGGGAAAGGAATCAGTTTAAAAATGAACAAGTCAGAGTTTCTATTTTATTCACACACAATGTCACCACCTTGAAGCACATCTGACAAGACCATTTATTACGAGGGGCAATTAGATTGCATTTAACGTCCGAACGTACCAACAAGTAAAAAAAAAAAAAAAAAAAAAAAGCAATATCTAAGGTACAACACGGCATGCGTTCCATGTTCCTGCATCTCCAGGGGGTCGAAAGTCCACCTGCGCCACCTGTGGAGCATTGAAGGAAATATTCGCCCGAGGGCACACAAAAAAAAAGAAGCATGGCCACTAGAGGGTAGCACAACCCAAGAAAAGAACCTCCTCTATTGGGATTCTCAGGCCTTGTGATTTTTTGGGCTGTTTGCTTTTGGGAAAGATGAAGAACTTTCCTGGTGTCAAAAAAAACGATGAAAAAACGTCCTACTTTCCCCTCCTTTTTTTAGGCTACTTTGATAAGATCCTGGTAGGAAGGATGAAGCGCTGTGGTTGTAGAAAAAGATTTGGGTGGAGTTTTGCTTGAACCCAAAGACTAAAAGCTTTCACTTGCCGTTCAAATGCTTACCTCGGCGGGCGGGCGGGCGGGCTAAAGTGTATTAGATGCCTGCCGCTGATGATTCACAGCATCCCGCATTAACGCCGTCACTTCTAATCCATCATCTCGGGATAATTGAGATGAATCCCTCATTTCAATGACAAGTCGGCTTTTTTAAGAGCCAATTACTACTCGAAGTCGCACGCGGTGAAGGTTTGGGGGCTCCTGAGATATGCGATGTTGCCGAGAGGAGAGGAGATGAGATGGCATGGCTCCAAAAAAGCCATGAGTAGTGGATTTATGACAAACGCACACAAGCCTCCTTTGCGACCGACCGCCCGCCCGGTCCGGTAGGTAATGAATGCATCTCAAGGCCAGAATAATTCTGCTCAGTGTTTCTTAACTGGATCTTTCTTTAATTATATGTCAGAGGCCATAAAGAGCCAGGACTTTCTTTTACCTACCCCCCTTGTCTTGCTTTACGTCGCCACCGTTACTTGAAATGACGAAGAAAAGCAAGCTGAAAAAAGAAACGTGGATTTATTGCCATACACTCGATTGTTGCTACACGGAACTATTGCAACCACGACACACACAAGGAGGAAAACCTGTACAAATACTGAAGAAATAATGAATCGTTCAAGAGAACATGTACATATTCACAAATTCATCGCCCTGCTGAATAGATCCGCATTAAGAAAAACGTTGCACGCGTCGGTTTCCACGGCTATGACACGCTAGGGCTATTTGACGGAATCACAAAATAAATGCCGCACACTCTTCTTCTATTGCCTTTATATGAGGCCACATTATCTTTGGTGGGGGGATTAAAAAGATATAAGCGCTAATGTCGCTTTTCCACTGCTCAGCACTACTCGTCTTGGTTTGGGGCTCACTAGTCAGTTTTCCACCACATTTCTTTTGTCAAACTGCACCAAGAAAGTAATTATCCGCCATGGCCACCAGGAGGCAGTACAAGAACAACACAGCAGTCTATGCAGTCAAGATGGCAGCTCCTTTAAGGTCCTCGCAGAGGATAAATGACTACAACCACCATTATCGGAACTGTTCAAATCCCATCAGCACTGTTTGTGTTCAAATATCCAATGCTTAAAGGGGAAAAAGTAGAGGTGTGTGTGTTTCAACATGAGTCTTATGCGCGCGCGCTAGGTTAGTCTTCCACACTTTCATACCAAAACGTAGATTATTTTAGGCTGAAGAAGGTATGACTTGATTGGAGAAAGAAAAAAAAAAAAAAGACTGGATTCTTAGCATGTGGGTGAAGCGGCGCCATCTGGTGGACAAGTCTAACATTTCTAACCCAGGGAGGGAATCCTTGGTTCATGACTGTCTTGGTATTTGTTTTATATCCATGGCCTCGTTTACTACCCTGTCTTTTCCTAAAAAAAAAAAAAAAAAATCATAAATGTAATTATGACTTTACTGCACTAAATTAGCGATAAGACCTCAAAGTAATAGCGCAAAAATAGCTGTGAGAAGGTGTGCAGTGGACAAATGGTTTCGTTTCTTTAACTGAAGAAAAAAAAACGTGTTTAAAACAGAGGCTACGGCCTCTTAACGTGAAGCCCATCGTCCCCTGGCGCTCAACACGCATTCAGCACGCACACGCTCGTACACACAAGAAGCAGGAAAAGTCAGTGCAGGCCGTAGCTTCAGCTCAGCTCAAAGCCGGACGACGACTCGATGGCGTAGAGCAGCTTGTTCCTCATCTGATGCTGGCTGTAGAACTCGGGCAGCTTGAGCAAGTTCATGCAGGTGCTGGCCGTGGGCAGCCTGTCCAGGTCGGTGCCGCCGTTGTGGACGCAGAAGGCTGGGTACAACTCCTAAGGGGGGTGGGGGGAATTCAAGTCCACCAGTTCAGTACGTTCATTGCGAAGAAAAAAAAATATATTTTCCAAAAATGTCCAGCCTGTGCAAGGATACGCTTAGAAAGCAGGCCGCACTTTGACCTGGCAGGGAACGCTCATTTCATGTCATCTATCCTGCGTTGTTTTTTTTTTGGGCAGACTGTGACATTGAGCCTTTCCATCACAAGCAGCCTCGATTTCCTCTCCGCTATTCCAAGTCAGCAAATAGCCCATCATCCCGATTAAATGGTTCTTGGGGGTCTCAGCCGCAACGACCCCATTTTTCCGACAATTACCGTATTAAACTATCGTTGCTTATTGAGAACGTGTCGTTTCCCGAGGAGAGGGGAGGTGAAGGGAGAAAAAAAAAAAAAAAGGTGCAGTTTCCATCATCATTTTTAAATGGCTCTGCATGACAGCACCTATATCTCCGCTAATGAATCCCGGGCTCCTTTCACGATAGCTAATTAAGGCGGAGCTGGCTCCAGCCAGGGGGCCGTGTCAGGGGGGCTGCCCTGGCCGACCACAAATTAACGCCCGGACTGGAGGGGGAGAGAGAGAGAGAGAGAGAGCGAGAGAGAGAGAGACAGAGAGAGAGAGAGAGAGAGAGAGAGAGAGAGAAAGAGAACCGCCCACGCGTGCTGGCCAAAGTCAAATGGATTAAGAAGGGAGGTGGCGAGAGGAGGTAACAGCAGGGATTTGGATCCTCCATGCTAGCACGGGCAGGACAGCCATAAAGTTGAAGAAAGCTAATGAGGCTAATAAAAAGATACAATCCCAATGGACATCGTTGCTACTTCCCAAACCTTTTTAGCCCCAATTAGAAATGCGCTCATGTAAAGCGCTTAACACGTTGCCACTTATTTCGACCAGAGCAAATTTATGTTGAATTGAAAATTAGCACCAAAAAAATGCAGCCCCCGACCGAAAATGTCAAATGATACATTGATGACATCGCTTCCTCGTAAGCCGCATTACAAATGATGGAATGGAGACTCTCCGAAGAATCTGTGATTCAGCAACATTGCGGGGAAATGATGCGTGAAAAGTTCGAAAGTTCAGCTTAAATAAAAATGACAATATTTGTCCAGAGCGAGCAAAGCAGGGTCGTGAACCGGCGGGGCCCGATAACACTTAATGGCTTATCAGAGCGGCCTTATCGCTCCGGTCGGTCGGTCGGTGGCTGTTTTCAAGAAGTCGTCTATCTCTATCTCTCGCGCTCTCTCTCTCTCTCTCTCTCTCTATCTATCTATCTATCTATCTCCTGTTATTTGCATCCCAAACACATCAAAGCCACGTTTGGGCTTAACGGCACAGCGCCGCTGCCTTTCACATACTCGGTGGGAGCGCTTTCGGCGGGACACAAAAGACGCGAGGGTCCAACCTTGAAGCCGAGCAGAGGAGGTCTGGAGCAGCTGGTGACGAACTTGAGAAGCTTGCGCTTCTCTTCGTCTGTAAAGCCTTCCACCACCTCCCAGAAGATCTGGATGACGGGGTGCGTGGCCGTGTAGCCCCCTAAGGACGTGGCAAAGATGGAGCGGGAATCATTTTTTCAACCATTTTTGACATTGACTGCATTTTTATTTTACCAATGGTTCCTAGACGGACGGCAAATGAGTTGACTGGCCAAGTGGTGCACTTCAATTCGACCACGCCACCTACCTGAGTAGTTTGTAAACTTTTTCAGGTCATCGAGACAAATTGGCACGTGAGCGCCGGATATCAGCACCTGTTTAAAAAGCAAAAGTTGAATATTTCTGAACGCAAGGCATCGATCCTCCTCTCAAGTTTCGGTCACCTGGATCTCCTGCTGGTCAAACATGCGCAGCCACTCCAGGTTGACCACGTTGGCCAGCCCCTGCCTGAAGGCCAGGCAGTGCGGCCGGATCTGCTTGTTGAGCCGGTAGTCGGCCACCAGGTGGATGTACGCGATGCGGTTGGCCGTGGTGACGGGAATGTCCTTCCCGCCCAGCTTCAGTTCCACCACCTACCCGGACGAACGAACGAACGGACGTTTCGGGACATTCCGTCAGTTACAAAGCGAAAGCCGAAATAGAGGAATACATCCTTGATGGATGACTGCTTTCCTATCAGCTAAGTTTGGGCACAAAAAGCGCAACGGTCGGTGAACTCGTGCAAATAGGCCGGGGTTGAGCGTAATTGAGCGCCAGGTGGATGGAACTCCATCACAGGCAGGTCATTAAAACGTAGCACTCTGATTAAAGGTGCGTCAGCCCCGTCAAGTGCCCGCAGTTAAGTGCTCGGCTAAATATAGCGCGGCCAATGAACATCTGCTCCAATACAATTTGGCCCCGGGCTCGCTTTTCATTAGCTTTAGAGCAGTTAGCGCTTGATAAAATGTGCTCATGGCGGTTCATAAAGGCGGCTTTATGATGACATCACAATGTCTGCGGGAGGACAAGAACAGCCCCGCTAAATGGCAACTTTGTCACTTGCGCCCATTCTAAGTTCTTAGTTCTCTTGTGAGCGAGCGAGCGAGCGAGCGAGACACTTTGGACAGGTTGTTTACTCACCGCTGAGACATTACACCAGAGTTGAAGCACGGCCTGGCCTCTCTGACGCCGTGGCTCCAACAAAAAGCGAATGGTGATAAGCTTCCCGAGACCGTTGAGTCACAATGAAAGTTGCTGCTCAATTTTTTCTTTGCCATTATGTGCTAATGTACGAGAATTACGGCTCTTATCTGGCTCTCTCCCCGCTATCTCGCCGGTGGGGGGGCTGCTCCCGCCCGGCCGGCCGGGTGTGTGCCTAATCTTCCGCAAATGGTCCCCCCCCCTCCCTCCTCCCTATGATGTTTGCCGACTCGGCCGCTTTTCAGGCCGCTGTTTGACCAGAGCTAACAAGACGCGCTGAGTAAACAGCCCGGGCTCCGACTCTTAGCTTGGATGCCGCTCGCTTCTGTCATTTTTGGGTGGAGGAAATGTTTCACCTGAGCCTCTCCCAGATCGTTGTTGACCACCGTGAAGTTGAGACCCAGCTCCTCCACGTCGCCCTCGTAGCTCTTGAGGAAGAGAAGGTTCCGGTACATCTCTGGGTCCAGAGAGGCCAGATGGTGGATGTCCACGTCGGCGCTGGTGCCCAGCAACTTGGACAGGAAGAAACTGGCAAAGGGCAACTCCACCAGCATGTTCTCGTAAAGAGCCTGGAGAACCAAACCCAGGTCGAGTCAGGTGCGTCGTTGACGCTTCAAACTACCAAAACGGAAAAAGTCCCGACAGATGCTCGGTCCATTTTGTCAAGATTGTAAATATGCAACTGAGAGCAAAAGTCACTCCATCTGAAACTTTTCGAAATGCCAAGTCTCACCTTGACCTGAGACGCTATTAAGAAGCAGCGGCAGCAGGCAGGCAGGCAGGCAGGCAGGCCGGCAGGCAGGCAGGCAGGCAGTCAGGTGACTCATAAAACTCCAAAGCTAATGTACTGGAATCGCCGGAAAAAGAAGCCCTAAATATGCAGCTCTTTATAAATGATAGCGCTAAAAACCCTGAGCGCATCAGCTAAATGGATTATAAATCTCCAGGATTTCCATAATGCGTGCATCTTAAACACACACGCTCCGACTCGTAAATCAGGCCTATTTTCTAAACACGGCTTAATTGCGCAACTTCAAACATTGTCTATTTTTTATGCAAAATAATCCACTTAGTATTTCGCCGGTGGCCAGCGCTCGTTGAGGACCATATGTGCCGCCTGGCCCCCGGAAACCTATCAATAACGCTGGTGCCGGGAAGAGGCTACGTTTATGGATGGGGGAAGGGGAGGGCTCCCATCGTATTTTTCTTTTTTCTTTTCAACAACGCCACTTACTTTATTTACGAGTGTTTATTGCCAGAAATTGTGCCAAAATGACTTGGGGACGTTAAGAATTAATTATTATGGCCCTCGGGCGTTTTAATATAAGTGAGTGCAGTGGCAGCGCAATTAAAGCAGATCGAGGCGCCATCAGGTGGAATAAATGCCAGCAACAGTGCAGGTGCATTCTGTTGGCTGCCAAATAAATCGCCATCAATAAAATTATAATGCCTTTAAAAGGCATCAGCATCTATCAAAGGGGGGGGCACCTATACAGCTCACTGCACTCACCTTCATAGTTAGTTAGGAGGGAGCAAAAAAAAACAACTCAGTCTGTGTCCTGTGTAGTTCCGCAAGTGATGTTATGCAATAATAGAGAACGCCAGATGCTGGATGTTTTTTTTTCACCTATTGTGAGTTGATTTGAAATGTATCCTCCGCAATCAACGGGGCTTCCGCTGTAACCTGTTTCCATGTTTGCGCCTTAAATCTTCCCGCCCGTCACTTGGGTAGACAAGTGAGGAAGAAGGATGAGGAGCGGCGGCCGCTGCTGCTGCTGCCGCCGCTGCTGCTGCCGCCGCCGCCGCCGCTGATGCTCAATCCCATTTGGGTGAGTACCCGCAGCAGACGAACGAGCCACTCGCCGCGGCCGTAATGCATCAGCGCAACAATGGCACGCCTCCTACATGAATTAACTATATTAATCTCCCGTGTCCTTTGAGCCTCGCCCGCCGCCGGCCGGTGATGCAATCTATATAAAGGCTTTGCCCACTAAACAAATAGCGACGGGGCCGTGCAAAATGGCCGCTCAAACGTCCATTTTTATGGCGAGAGGGAGGAACTGGAGGTAGGGTTAATTGAAAGTCAAACTCACATTTATTTCCACACCCATTAGCGTTGGCGGATGAGCGAATACACAAACTCTTTGGATTGAACGCGATGGTCTAAGAGCCATCCGATTAACGTCGGTGGGCAAAGGCTCCAATTTGGGACGAGCTCGGGCCGGCCGCTCACCTTGCCCAGAATCCTGCCCAGAAAGTAGTAGTGTCGCGCAAAGGACTCCCCCACCAGCGTCTCGGCGGCGGGGTTGGGGTACAGCAGGCCTTCGTTGGTGGTCTTGAACATGCCCTGGTTGGGGTTGAAGCCCGACTTGAGGAGCTCGTTGAGGAACTCGCGGAAGATGCCCCCGCCGTCGATGCCCGCCTCGTCCAGGCCGTGGGCGTTCAGCAGGTGCACCCGGATTCTTTTCTTCAAGTCTGGCTCTGTACGTGTAAATAATCCAAAGCAATATTTTATTTTTGGATACATTCGAATCCAGCTCCGTAAAAGGTCCGAATAATGAACGCAAGGCGCGGCAAGGCGCGGCAAGGCGCGGCACGACTTATAGATAGACACATAAATGATATAGATCATGTCTTGAGCCTACTACTCATTTTAATCAGAGTGCTGGGGCCCAGCTCGGGTGGCCTTTTCCATTCAAAACACAAAAGAGGTGACTTAAAATAATTGATTCCGCCTTTTATGCCTTCCATTAGAATAATCGCAAGCACCATTACGCACGTGGCAGCGTGGGCGAGAGGAGGAGCTAACCTTCATTTTTACCTCCATATAAAGATTTGATAGGGGGCCGAACAAAAGTTGGAGAAAGAGTGGGGATATTGACAGCGCTTGCCCGAATACTGTCAATACGTCCCTACCGTTCTCTGGCGAGAGTTTGTCGTAGGCGTCTTCGTAGATGTAGTTACGTCGAATGGTGACGACGATGCCGTTGGAGAAGGGCCCGTCCCCCTGGACGTCCCGCTTGTCGGCATAGATTAACCTCTGGAAGATCTAACGCACAATACCGGATGGTTACATTCTTTTTTTTCTCGTCAGCCGTACGGACGGACGGGCTATAGCATAGCCGTTACCTTGACTCGCTCCTCGAACGGAACGACAAAAGGGAGCTCGGTGAGGATAGCCAGATGTCTCTCCTCCGACACGGACAGCTGCGGAGGCTCAGAGCCCACTGCAAAGTGCACACCAAAATAGTTACAATCGTTCCCATTCGAGAGGAAAAATAACATTTACTTATGTAAAGTACATGGCTGTATATGGGCCGTGTGCTGCATTCAACGGAGCTAGCTGTCCATTCGCCACTCATCCATTAAAGTGACGTTTGCTTTCTACCAACCTCCACATTTCGACCGTTAAGCCAGAATAGCAAAACTCCTCACTTGGCTTCCACTGCAGCTCAATTATTCTGCTCAATTAGTCAGTCTGATCTGCATTTTCCGTCTTTGAGTAGAAATACCGCCTCCGTCAGGGCGCTCGATATATGGCTCGTACATCAGCTCGGGGGAGGACGACGAAGGGTGTGTGTGTGTGTGTGTGTGTGTGGGGCGGGGCGGGGCGGGGGGATCCATTTGAGAAAATGAGAAAAGGAGCGAGCAAACAGCAGGAGCAGATGTGGCCGAGTTCAGCAGGTACTTTCAGGCTAATTGAATGGAGGCCATACAGCCTGGGAGTGACATTAGGCAGCTCATACACACATTGTTATCAGCTTGTTTTCACACAATGCAGTCACAAGCGCACAAGCGCGCACACACACACACACCTGGGCACTTTTCCTACTATTAGAGAGGCCTGGCTATGTTGTCGTGACAAGGCTCAATATGATCCATTCAAATAATTCATCTATTTTTACTGATAAAATTCTGCAAAGGGAAATCATTTATAAAGAAACGGTTCTGCTGTTCCACTCCAGGCCTCTAGGTGGCAATAATACTTATTGCATTGCAACACACACACTGGATTGGCATTCAATGAATCCTCTCCCTAAGCTGCCAATGTAACGTGGGCCTGAAAGTGTTAATATGTTTAGTGTATTTACAGTTCAAATGAAGAAAAAAACCGATAGTACCGTCCAGTGTTGATTGGAGCGGTCCGATGCGGCCCATCCTTCTGGTTCTCCACACGTGTCGAGCAGACGGCACGTAGAGCTGAGTGACCTGAGCGTGGAAACGAGCGTGACCGTTGCCGGGATTTTCTCAAGCTCAATGAAGGAAATGACTTTTGATGGAAGCGACGCTACCTTATCGGCTCGAATGTTGACCTCCTGAGAGAGCCAGTGTTCCGATGGGCAGAAGGGTCGGCGGATGTCGCGAGCCTTCAACATTTTCACCAAGTTTGTGATGACCTGGTTGAGTGCATACAAAGAAAGATGAGAGTTGCAGTAACATTGCAGTAAAAAGGATGAGTCAAAGTCGGCTGGTTTGTCATTCTCTTTGTTTCGTTTGGTATTTGGTTCCTCAGCAAAGACGAAAGTACGGCGAACTAAAGGCTCCTGGAATTGGAGGTTGACGACAACCGCCGTTTCACCTCAGCGCACAAAGGCCCCTTTAACGAGTTCTTCCGTCCCGCCATTTAGGGACCATTTCCATAGAACGCAAATGGAAGAGTTCTCCCCTAAAGAGCGTCATTCTCATAGGACGCCAATCAATCGTACAGCGTGCAGAGTGCAAAACGCTGTCAATGGAGCGTGCCGTGGCGAGCCAGCCCCCGAATCCCACAATGAATAAGCATTCCTTAATCAGCCCATCGGGTTAAGTGCCAGCCTTAATGGGCCTTTCCCAAACTCCGTCATGACACGCTTCTCCAAACATGGCCAAGAAGAAAGTTCCATTAGCAATATTAATACAAGCTTAGTTGATCATTTTCATTCAATTAGCTTCTTTCGATTAAATGGATAGCTCGACAATGGGGGCGATAAAAGATGGGGAGGGAGGGAGGGAGGGAGGGAGGGAGGGAGGGAGGGAGGGAGGGAGGGACGGCCGATGACACCAAGCAAACATTAGCGCGTTAGGGGTCGGCGGCGTTAAAGCCACTGTAAATCCCAGCGCTCAATTTGGAAAATGCACTTTTTTAATGGGTCCTTTTAGCTGACAAGCGGCCTTAGAGCGGATCTTTGATGAAAATCAAGCCCCTTCTCAGGTATTCGTCCACTTTCCTTCCGAGGAGTCACTTTCTACATTGGCCAGGTCACAGGTCGCGCGTGATTCCAGTGAGCGAGGAGGCGCAAAGGGGAGGGCATATTTTCCATCTCATTTGCTTGAGGTAAATAGTCAGCCCACGGCCTTTCCAGCTGCTCCTCCATTCATCGCTTTATGCTTGATTTCCAGCAAAGCACTGACAACGCACCGGTGCACATGCGCCGCCGCTTCTACCTTAAAGAGCTGCACCCAGCGTTTCTGCTCGGCCTGGATGCGCTGCTGCACCTCGGCGTTGGTCTTGACGCCCACGCTGCGGAAGGCCGCCATGTACTCCTCGCGGTGCTCCGTCTTGGTCTCCGGGTAGGCCAGCTTGATGATGCCGAGGCACGCGTCCCTCAGGCAGCGGGACAGAGTCACCAGCTCCAAAAGTGTGAAAGGCATGGTGGACAACTGGGTCTGCTGACCTGTTCCGTTTTTCCAATCATGAGAATATTGCAGAAGACATAGCGATCGTGGGAAATGCGGCGGGTCAGACAACGAGCACCTTCCGCTTCGTGCTCAAAAAACTCGCTGTCGTGCACGGAGATGAGCGAGTGGCTGAAGAGGGAGCTGAAGAGGTAGAAGAGCGGAATGATGCGGTTGGAGTCTTCGTAGGACATGGGCGAGCCTCTGGAGATCAGCTGCAGCAGCGGAACCATGGAGCTGGTGGAGATGGACAGATGGAGAGGACATGTCAGTGTGTGTGCTGCAACTGCGCTCGGATTTCAGGGCCCCTCCCAAAGCTCACCCGGTAATCATTTTGGTCGTCATGGAGGTGATCAGGTGCCAGAGATGCCGTAGGAACCGTGCGTTGAAGGCTAAACTGTACAGAAGTCTGCGGGAGGGAGAGCAAAAGAAAGGCGGGGCGGGGCAGGGCGGGGCGCAGGTTTCAGGAATTCAATGTCAACATTCATCATTTAACAAGCCGGCCAGAACAACTGCAAAGAGACCCTCGCTTAGCCGAGAAATAAATGACATTGTGCACTATCGTGGAATCTTCTCGGCCGCCCCGCCCCGCTCCAAAAGGAAATTAAATGAGCCATTAAGCTTTATTTAGGCGAGGCACCTTCCATTAGTAAACTAGTTGCTGCTGGGGGTCATAAACAGCCTCTGCGGCTTCCTGCTGGAGCCCCATTTAACTTAATGGCCAGTGGGGGGGAGATCAATTGGAGACAATGGAGGCCGGAGCAGGAGGTCCTCGCCGTGACCTCCCTCACAGTGCCAAACGTGCTCGCACGCTCGCGGAGAATGACATGATAACACAGAGGAGGGCCGGGCCGGGCCGGGCCGGGACGGGCCGAGCCGGGCCCCGCATACCTCGCGCGCCGAGGTGTGAAGCGCCTCATTGTTCACGGCCTGCCTGTGTACGCTCCTAAACTGCATGGCTTGTCACACAGCGGGCGAGAGCAGGCCACCATATTGTGCTAAGTAGGCCAAATTGAAGAGCCGTGCCTCCATCCAAAGGATGGCCCCTCCGTCAAATACTTGCATTCCATAACTTTGATTATTCTCGTCCTCAGACTGTAAAAGCCCCAAAAGACAATCGATAATTCCATTGGTGCAGGCAACAATGGATGAATTTGAACAGGGCTGTGTAGACTTTTCAGATCATCTCTTGAAGGATGCTTATGCTTTGACAGGACATCAAGTGTTGAGGGAGCGAGAACAGGTGTTGATCGAAATGACGCTGCTCAAATTCCGCCTCTCCCATCAAGCGATTCAATGGCCGCCCGCCGCCGCCGCTCTGAGCTGACCCCGATAAGGAGGGCTTGAAAAATGGTCCGCGGCCCGCCACGCGCCATCTGTCTACGCTACAGGGCTCTGGAGAGAAGCTCAGGGAGGAGAGTGCTCATAACAAGCCGCACGGGTGTTTGATTGAAATGGGAAACAAAGCACTAAATGCCAGCTGACGTGCTGATTTACAGCCTGCCCGAACCCCCAAAGCCCCTTTTCAATCACGGAATGAACCGCTAATAAACAAAGTCAAAAGGGGTTGGGGAGGGGCAAAGAAAGAAAGAAGGAAAGAAGAAAAAAAAAACAAAACAACAGCGCGATAAATCACGGCAGGAGGGATCCTTAGATTCCAGAGGTCGGAAGTGTCGAAGAGCCCGCCGACCGACGTTTGCTTTTCTCTCCGCTCGGTTCATATCCAATGCTAACCATCAAAATGGCATTAGGGAACGGGTGAAGGGATCATTCGAAAAGCAATTCCAATCTATTATCGGCTTTTAATGGCGCTCCGACTTTGCGCATATTTATGAAAAACGCAAGGTTGGCAAGACAAATTCAGAAAGCCACTCCTCCTCCTCCTTTAGTGGATCAGCACAGTAAATCAAGGGCGGGATGCAATTTGCTCCCCTTAGCCTCTTGTAAAGCTATCCCGTCCACTCTCGCAGTGATTCATCTTCTTCGGCCAGCTAATTATTTTGTACAGATATCCAATAATGATGAAAGACCAAGGGCGGGATTTATGGCAAAAGTGGCAGGAAAAAGGAAGGGACGTCGTAAAAAAATTAAGGGCATTAACGGAGCGCACTTGAAATTCTCCCGGAGAGGCAAAATCTACAATTAGGAGTCAACCGTCTTGCTCGAGTTGTAAATTTTAAGCGCGGACACATAATACGATCGTTGTCGTAATCGTTTTCAGGATCTCAATAGCCTCAACATACGGATCCGTTTTGAGTCAGGTTCTGCTACTGTAAATTCAACTGTTTTTTCCCTAGTTAACTTGTATTCAGCCAGCCAGCCAGCCAGCCAGCCAGCCAGCCAGCCAGCCAGCCAGCCAGCCAGCCAGCCAGCCAGCCAGCCAGCCAGCCAGCCAACCAGCACCTCTGACATCCTGGCCCTCATGTAATCAGCCTCCCGAGAAAAGGTAATTGCCCTCATCCAGCCCTGACAGCTTGACAGACATCTTCTGCTTCCTGTCGCCGCTTGTAAATGCCAGCGAGATGCGCTCGGCCAGCGGGCGGATGCCCTACCTTCTGCTCTCTTTGCAGACGGCCAGCGGGCGGATGCCCTACCTTCTGCTCTCTTTGCAAACGGCCAGCGGACGGATGCCCTACCTTCTCCTTCTGCTCTCTTAAACGAGGCTTACTGCGTCGAAACACGTCACGGTGCTAATTGTACAAATGTAAATGGACAATTAAGCGTTTCTTAATATTGGAAAAAAAATTTCAATATTGACCATTCCGTTACAGGTTGGAAAAAAATAGAACGCACAGACGCCCATTTGAACCTTTTGGTGGATGCTGCAAATTCACTCACCTGACTTTGGGAACCAGGAGGCGATGCTGCACCATGAGCGTGTGACAGATGGACGCCATCATGGTGAACACTTCCTCACTGGCCGAGTCCCTCCACACCAGGTTGAGTAGCGTGTTGGTCTGCTGTTTGGTGTCCAGCTTGCGCACGCATTCCTCAGTGATCAGCTGCACGGAGATGCGACTGTCATCCTAATGGGCCAAGAGGGAGTTTGTTCCGGTTAAGTTGATGAAGGTTGTCCGCATGCGTGCCACACACACGCACACCGTGTGCTTACGGTACCTTCACGGGCAGCGGGTGGATATCGGCGTCAGAGTCATCCTCGGAGTCGCTGCCCACCTCGGGCCGGTTGCAGCTCTCGGTCACGGGCAACAGGGGCAGCAATGTCCGCAGAGCACTTAAATACAGCAGCAGGCCTTCCTCCGAGAGCGAACCTGCCAAACGAATCGTGGCAGTCGTAGGTAGGTGAACGGACCGACGTGACGACGGCTGACGGAATCCACTCGACGGCTACACACCCAGGCAGTTCTCTCCTGCAGAGAGGACAAAGTAAAATATCCAGGGGGCGCGATTCTGGGCCACGGGGGAAGAGGTGACGGTGTTCCGGAGGGAGCCGAGGAAGGCCTCGAAGGGGAAGGCCAGCCGGGGGTCGGACAGGGCCGGGATGAAGAAGTGAAAGATCTGCTCCGTGAAGGGCGCCGAAATGAACTCCTCGGTGAAGGCGGCAAAGACAAAGTGCCTGCAAGACAATGACAGATGAGCTCCACTTTAAAAAGTTGCTTGGACCAAGAAACAAACAAAGAACCAATTAGGAATGAAAATGAGGGGCAGACTTTACGATGTGCGGGGCAGGTTGATCAGTCTGCTGAGCGAGCGCTCGGCTATTATGTCTGCAAACGGAGCTGCTTTGTGTGGCTCACATCTGTGTGGCGAACCCCCCCCTCCCCAAGTCACATAATGAGCTGTCGGACTGCGTGTGTGTACACAAGTTCCTCTCGCTCCCGCCTTGCTTTTCTTCAAAGAAGAAAAGGAGAACCCTGGACGTTTGCTCATAAGAATGTCTCGGACGCAAGGCAAACAGTCGCGAGACGACTTGAGGGCAGGGGGGTGAATTTTACAGCTTGTTGTAAATTGACTTGAGTGTCGACTCCGGGAGTAAAAGAATATGACAAAAAAGAAGCCTGACCCAGCTTGTCGTACCTGGCGCCCGCTGTGCAGGAGGAGTAGCTAAAGTGCAAAGGTTTGAGGATGTGCTCCAATAGTGTGCTTGCCAAGGGAATAGAAGGAGAGTCGCTGTACTCCAGACTCGGAGGGAGTCGGTGAGTCACCAAAATGTACAGCGACCTGTAATATCCTGAAAAAGGACGTCAACACATGAGATGTTCACAAATATTTCATTTCGGGTTGTTGACGCACGGACGGACGCACGGATGCACGGACGCACGGACGGGCGGACGGACGCACGCACGGACGGACGGACGCACGGACGGACGCGCGGACGCACGCACGGACGGGACTGTCGCCGCTTGCTTACCTTTCTGAATCATATAGTGCAAAATCTGCTCCACCGTTGACGCCACACAGTTGGCGTCAGCCAAGACGGGCAAGTAGACTCTCTCCGACGAGAAGATTTCCAACATCCGCATGGGAACGGCCACATTTAAGCTGTCGTCACCGCAGTTCTGCAGGAGTCTGGTTGGGAAAACATTGGAGATATTATCGAGTGGTTTTATTTAAGTTGCATATTCATTTGGGAAAAAACCCAAAAACAAACTTTTCAAAACCTGAATCTCAAACTTGGTAAGCACTAATGCACGACATTAGGTGCACAGATCCTCATTAGAATGCCAAAGTACCTGCAGCAAAAACCCAATAGCCTCTTGATCTGAAACATACACGTCTGCCTGTGTGGACCCACGAGCAGCTTGACAAACTGACAGTTGTGTTTCACCAGGTTCTGGCACAGCCATATCTGCAATCAAACACACGCCAAAACGACATTGGAGTAGAGAGACAAAGCCAGGCGAGTATAATCAAAGCTGTCCTCTCACCAATCGGTGCGCATCCACGCTCTGTCGGTAGAAAAAGATGAGCTGCCTCGAAAGCAGACTTAGGGTCGGGGCTTCCAAAACGGGCTGTGTCTGGTTGGCGCAGTCGTCAAAATGGGCCCTCTGGATCGCGTACTGAAGAAAAAAAGAAAATCAATCAATCCATCCCTCCATTTTAGAAAGAAAAAAATCGCCGAGATTCGAGAGGCAATTGGAGTATATTGAAGTGGGAAGAGGTTGACTATTTCCAAGATATAATAAAAGATTTTTTTTAACTATTTATTAAAGTTGTAGCATTTTAAGATTAAAGATGCGATATCACAAGAAGTCATTTTTGGAGATCGGCGTGAAAACCGACCTGTCGCTTCAAGTCTTGGTAGCCACGTACATAGGACTGAATGAGGATGGCGTTCTTCAGCCGTTTTCTATCATCCTGAGACATGACGGGGGGAAACAAGTGAGGAAATCATCTTACTGTAGAAAAACAATTTCTGACAATATGGTCATCATTTATATGGTTAATAGAATCATTCGTTTCTAAAGTGTGTAAACCCCAAAACTCCACAGTGGATTAGTCACCTCTCTTTTTCTTCTCTCTTCTTGAGTGCGATGCAGCAGGGATGCTTTCGCTTCCTGGGAAAAGCATACAATATATGACTGACCTTGTCATTTCGGGATAGGTCCAATAACCACACCTTACCTTTTTACTTGCTCCTCCGAGTGACACCTTAGGTCTCGTCTTGAAATCACCCTCGAAGCTAAACATCTTCACCTCTTTCCCATTGACTGATGGCGATCTTGACACTTATTCCTGCCCCCCCCCCAAAAAAAAAAAAAAGCTAAACCAAGGTGTAACCGAAAGCTAGTGGAGAGCTGTCAAAAATATGCTTGACAGTTGTAAGCAAGGAACAATACAGGACGCCAATAAATCACACAGCACTTGAGCGTTTGATTCCAGTCGTATTTAAATGTCAAACGTCATTTGTTATGATTCGGCTTCGACCACACTCAGTTCAACCGGCCGGCTTCCTTAGCTAGCAAATGACTCAGCAAGCAGGCTTGGAGCGAAACCGTCTACGTTGTACTAATCAAATATAGCAAGAATTGAGAGGGAAATGTGCACATTGGCGCAACGTTTCGACACCCGTGTTCGCGTAGAACGACTTTGTTGACGTTAGCGACTGAGCTAAGTCGCTAGCGGAGGCGCTAGCACTGATAAGGGCTACCATCACGGTGGGGTGCCCCTTTCAGACATCTGTGATAGTTAGACGGAACGGAGCGGAACTATAGGTGGCACATTGGCAGCCAGCGTGTGCAATGGTTACCTTTGGCGTGTGAACTGCGTGGGGGTTGCGGTGAGCTGTTTTAGAGCTGTATCCGGACGACTTATTTGCCTGTGTGCGCAAGAAGTCAACACACCACCGGGCGAAAGCGGAGACCCGATTACTTCCGCTTCCTGTACGTCTGCGAAGCCAATTGGACGAAAGGAAGGTCAATACTACGTCAGACGTAAACTGTATTCCAGTTAAACAGTTCAAATCTGATTTTTAACACGCAAATAGTGAATGGAGTGCAGTAGTACAAACGAAACAATAAAACCGGACCAAACTTGTCATCCATTTAATCCAAAAGATCATTGTCACGGGTAAACATAGTTCTATAATATTTAAACGAAAGCGTGTGCGCGCTTCACTGCTACTCTTAAACGATCGCAAAGACTGGAAATTTCAAATTTTCGAGGTACGGCGAATGCATCACGGGGCCACCGATGAAAGCGCACTCTCATCGAGGAATATGGATCCGATACAGTAAAGATAATTACATTTGATCGTTCATTGAATTGAAATGATAAGGAATATTTCTAATTTATATTTTATTTCTGTACATGCGTAGTACATGATTACATTACTGGCATTTTAAGTTTTTTCCTATTTTTGTCTTTAAATGTGCCTTTGACCAAATTTCCCTTTTCTAAAAATTAAAGTTGAATGAAGTTAACATTTGATCGAAAACGTTGTAGGTGTATGCAGTGAATGTACAAATATGAAATTCCGAGATTTATGGGAGCATCACGAAACTCAGCTGACAGATGAGGATTTAACTGTGGCTTCAAATGGGAAAATGCCGATAAAAGAGACCGCGTGAATCGGCTTTACAAAATGAGCACATATTGTAATTAATGCATTGTAAACTATGCCTATATGTCACGTTGATTTGTATTGTATCTAATTGTCCAAGTCATTAAGGGGCTAGATTAACAGCTCTCATGGATGATGAGGGGCTTGAGACAACCCCCTTTCTCTTCTTCTTGGATGTGATGGGTAAAAAAAAAAAAAAAAAAAAAAGAGGAGTGGCTGTGGTGGGGCTCATAAATCTGTAAGGGCCAATTGTAAATGGCTCCATATTTCACCGCAGCCTTAATTGAAATATTCATAGTGCATTTAATAAAATGAAAGCAGCTAGGCAGGCGCATGCAGACGGCTGTACAATCATCATGCGCAGCGAGATCTGATTATTGAAAAACAATCATGAAAACAGTAATAATTGTTTCATAAATACAGACTAAAAGAATTCTATTATAAAACAGAAAACACCTGAATACATAAGTAGAATAATAAAGCCAAATGGATCACTTTAATGAATGCTATTAGGTTTTCTTTTTTAAATAAAAATGACAATCATAAAAACTAGACAGCTGTTCTAGAGAAAATGTATATTCAAAGTAACAACAACAAAAAATACTCAAAATCAAAGTCACAAAGAGCTTCAATACTTTCGATAGATATAAGTGGGGTCGAATATTCGATTAGGTTTGTTTAAATGAAAGCCAATTTCCCAAGTTGGTTTTGTTTTGGTTATCTGCCCCAAACATTTGAATTCAGATATTCAGCAAAAATGAGTCATATTCTTTTGCCCCTGCTCTCTCTCTCTCTCTCTCTCTCTCTCTCTCTCTCTCTCTCTCTCTCTCTCTCTCTCTCTCTCTCTCTCTCTCATCCATCCATCCATCCATCCATCCATCCATTCATCCATCCATCCATCCATCCATCCATCCATCCATCCATCCATCCATCCATCCATCCATCCATCCATCCATCCATCCATGCACGTCAGCTTTCTCGTCGTCGTCCTTCTCTAGCTGCCGCTTATCATGGAGGTGCGCAATTAAATGGCGATCCTTTAGCTGCAAAGCGGCCGCTGACTTGTTGATTTCCCCCGAGCAAATAAAACGTCGGCCATGGCGCTGACGAATGGTGCAAAACTAATCAGCTTTATTGGTAGACAGGTTAAGGCCAACGGGGGTGTCGATAATTCTCGCGGTGACCTCCCTCTTCCATTAACTTTAAGTGGCTTATTAGACCTTGCACGCTCCATTCCAAGCGCAGCAGAATCGCCGCCATTGGAATTGGATTCATTTGGACGCTGGCTTCGCTCATTTTTATTTTTTTTTTTATTTTTCTCTTTTCAACATGTTGATAAGCGCATCCAAATGAGCAGTCCACTGTCCGTCGTCCGCATGGTTCCGTTTTCACTTGAATTTGCCGTGCATTCGGCCTCACACGTCACCTTCGCATGTTCGCGCGTGCCATTTTTCTCCACCGGCTGACGGTTATTATTAGGATTGCCGAATTACCCCGTGTGTGCACTTTTCTTTCATTTGTCATCTAAATCCAATTGGGGGCTGTGACAGCTCACCTTTGAAGCAAGATTCACAATTTAGTTTTAAAAAGGATTATGTCAACATTAAACCATGCCTTTAATAATCATTTGCCACCTGAGTAAAGGCGTCTCAATTATCCGTCACCCATTTTAAACCACGTTGGAAATTCAATGCATATTTTCAGTTATAAGCATATATATATATGCGTGTGTAGTTTTTTTGTTCATTTGTATTCATTCATTCATAATTCAGGTTGGAATAGAAAATTGTTCCGTTTTGTTTTCAACCACTTAAAAAACGAAAATCCGAGAAATAAAAACGAGATGTTAGTATAAAGCACTATTTGAACAATTAAAAAGTACATATATTCAAAATGAAAATGTCTCAAACTCACAACCGAGCACATACAAAACAGCAACATATATTACACATGTGATCATCCATAATCATGGATCAAAATAAGCCTCATATTCTTGCTGCAAAAAGGCAATAACATGTATTTCATACGAAAAACATTTTCCTGTGGTCACGTTCCAGGAAGTGACGTTTTTTTCTCTGTAACCAAAACAAATAATTAAAACGTTAAATAATTGAAATAAAACAAGAATTGGGCTCAGCCTTTGGGGGGTCATCCGCTAGAGGATTTAAACTCATTTGATCGACTGAAAACAAAAATGAACAAAACAAGGAAGTCCTGCACATCCAAATACATTTGATCAATATAAAAACCAAACCTGTACTGCCACACAGTTTCCTGCAGGAAAAACTAGTTCGCCATTTCTGCGTGCTGATTTTTGATATTCGAAAGCATCACTATTTCAAATAATATTAATAATGACCATAATACTAATATGTGTCTTGAAAAAGGCGCCTCGGGTGACCTTGAGGGGTGTGAAATCCTTCCAGTGGGCTGCACTTTAATTCCTTAAACGAATATTAACGACGAAGCTGTTAGTGTAAAATACGGCGCCTCGTTACAATGACTTGACGATGTTGCGTCTTTTGGGTGGAAGGTGCGTGACTGCACGCGAGCGCTAATGGAAATGAGGAGCGGAGGGAAGGGGAGGGGAGGGAAGGGGAAGGGGAAGGGAGGGGAGGGGTTACTTCTCCTCCCTCAGGCCGGCCAAGCGGCCAAGCGGCCAAGCGTCCGGCCGGCCGGCCGGCCAATCGTCTACACGGGACGAGCATTAAGTGTCACGCCAAGCTCGTCGTTGCTCCCACTCCCGGTCCCGTCCCAACTTTGGTGCGGTCGCTCTTAGCCGTCTCCCTCCAAGATGGAGAAGTCGAAAAACTTTCGCATCGACGCGCTGTTGGCGGCGGACACCCCGAAAGTGCAGACTTCCCCGCTGGCCCTGGTCACGTCGCCTGGAAGCGGCGGCAGCAGCGGCGGCGGCGGTGGCGGCGGAGCTGGAACCGGAGCGGCCAGCACCAACGCATCCTCCGAGCTCAACCCCGGGGACGCACTGCGCGCTGAGACGCCGTCCCCTCCGCGGATCTCCGCCCACCACGGCCTCATTCCAAAGCCCGGCTTCCTGAGCGGCCCTCACGGCGGCGGCGGCGGCGGCGGGATCCCCGCTCAAGCGCTCTACGGCCACCCCATGTACGCATACTCGGCGGCCGCGCTGAGCGCTCAGCACCCGGCGGCCCTGTCCTACGCGTCGTACCCGCCGCCGCCGCACGGCCACCACCAGCAGCATCAGCAGCACCACCAGCAGCACCAGCAGCAGCACCACCACCACCACCACCACCACGACCCCATCAAACTGACGGCCAGCACCTTCCAGCTGGACCACTGGCTGCGGGTGTCCACCGCCGGGATGATGCTGCCCAAAATGGCAGACTTTAACTGTGAGTAGACATTATTGCTTGGAATAAAGCCCCTGATTTCTTTCTATTTTAGCACAATTGCAATCAAGGGTAAGAACCTAAGCAATTAAAAAAAGCTAATTGATACTCTATTTGACTTGATGATATTATTACCTGCATGGAATGAGGCCGCTTTTAGCACCCAACAAGAATATGAATGTATCATATCTAAAAATGGCTGTTTTCCTGCACTTGGAAAATGGAACTGGCATTTGCGACTTATGGTGGCAATACGCTCTTTAGAAAATAAATCGTATCTGGTATACTTTCATTAAACTTGAGCTTTTTGTCTGGGTCCCATACAAAAATAATGTCCTTATCTTTTTATTATTGGTCCAGCTAAAGCACGCTGCCGTTGTCCTAAAACCAAAAATAATGAATTGACTAACTGCGTATATATTTCTCAAATATGTTGAGTAAAGAGGGCACGCTTTGGATAATAATACAACAATAAACTAAGCGTTTGAATGGATAAATAAATGCTAATAAAAGTTTGAAGATTTTAGTTTGAATTGGTTGTTTCAATTCTGAGCCAAAATGGCTACTGACCACCGAATACAATGTGCTGTTTACCCAATTGTAAAAATGACTAATGTAACTTGTTTCACATTTTAAAATGAAATAATAATTTACCTTTTGATTTGTCCTGCATTAATAATCGCTATTTGTGTTAAAAACAGACTTGTTATTGGAGTTGAAATTTGATGATAATAATAATAATAATAATAATAATATAAAACAAAGTTGAGTGAAATTTCAAGACAACAGACTTGGACAAAATTTTAAGATTAACACTATGTTTTGGAGACAGAAAATATGTCATCAAATTTGGCTTTGGACTGTGTAATGAAGAATTTGCCCGATGAGATCATAACTGGAATCGAACAACAACTAAGCAGGCTGTTGTTTTGTTGTTGCTTGTTTTGTTTGTTTTTTTAAAAGTATGTTTATGCGGTGGTTTAAAAAAATGTGGATATGTTTGTACGGTGGAAGCGAATGACGGCGTGCATACATACAAGGTGACACAGATGGATGATTTTTGGGAGAGGAACTAAAATGGACAGATAATGGACAGTGGGAAAGTGTCGGTGGGCTGTGAAAGCCACAGGGGATATGCTACTTGCTCAGCGCGCACACTGCCCTTTTTGTCCACGCTTGTTTCTAACAGATTTGGGGCAAAAAAAAAAAAAAAACAGCCGGCCCGCCGGCAGAGTTCATCTTCTATCCGGAGGACACTTTCATAGTTACCTGGGATACATTCGACCTACACAAAGGCTTTCATTCCACAATTAAAAAATGACTTATGATATTTCACCCCATCATGGAAAGTGAGAGCGTTCGTGTGTGTTTATAAGCAGCCCAAGCGCAATCCAACCTGCTGGGCAAGTGCAGGCGGCCGAGGACAGCGTTCACCAGTCAACAGCTGCTGGAGCTGGAGCACCAGTTCAAACTCAACAAGTACCTGTCTCGACCCAAACGCTTTGAGGTGGCCACCTCCCTCATGCTCACCGAAACGCAGGTAGCGCACATCTCGCCATTCTCTTTTCCGAGGTCCAAAATAACCGTACTAACAAGAAACTTTGACCTCAAGTTTGGGGCCGCAAAGTAAGATCCTGCTGGCCTCAAATGGCCCCCGGGCCTCAGGTTTCAAACCGCTGATCTAAATCCATCGACTGTGTATAGCTTTCTGTCTGTTCATCCACCCATCCATTAAGCCAAGTGTGCGTCCACTGTGGTTGTTTTTGGGGGGAAAAAAAAAAAAAAAGCTTCTAATTACAATGATGTCCTGGCCCGCCCCAAGGTGAAGATCTGGTTCCAGAATCGTCGCATGAAGTGGAAGCGGAGCAAGAAGGCCAAGGAACAAGCGGCGCAGGAGGCCGAGAAGCTGAAGGGCGGAGGCAAGGGCGCGCACGGCGGCGACAAGGGCGAGCAAGACGGCGAGCAGTCGGATTATGAGGGCGGCAAGACGACGATGGGCAAAAACGGCAGGATACGAGACTTGAAGGACAGCGACGACGAGGGCGACCGCTTTCTCTACAACTCCTCCGAGTGTTCCTCGGATGACGAGCGCAATCGGACCTGCGAGCTCAGCCCGCAAACTTAGAGTGCGCGGAGGGAGGAGGACTTTGCATGGAGAGACTTTTTATCATTGACATTTTTAGGAAAGAAAAAAAAAAGAATTAAAAAAAAAAAAAGCAAAAATACAGAGGTAATTTAACACTATACTTTGCCAACAGGCGACGACCGTACTTTGTGATATCAGTGGAAGTAAAAAAGTGCAGAGAAGCCAAAAAGATTTTCTATCGTTGAAATGTTACGATCAAATCTAACCAAGCAATTAAGTCTGTCACTTGCCAGGTAACCTGTAATTCTTTGCCAACATAATACGACAACAATGCGATACTAGACGAAAAACAAATTAGGCATAGGTATGGGATGTATTCATTTGTTTCCTATTATAATAAAAAAAAAACTCATCTCATTTCTACTTTTGATGTCTATGCAAAAAGGAGCTTTTTTTTTTTTTAATTTCATTTCATCTGCTTTGACAGCAATAATCTTGTTTTATGTTACGCCTTATTATGTTAAAAAAAGTTCAGTTTATTTTTCTATACTGTACTGTATTTATAAAAGAAAACAAGGCATGCTAAATTGTGGCGCAAACCGTGTCAAATAAATATTGTGATTTTTTTAAAAATACGTGTGTGAGTTGGAGCGACGGTTTGATTTATAGCGCAGGAGCAGGACACATGCAGCCTTGTTCGTTGACAGGCCGGGGTCATGGGAATGACTGTTAATGGCGCTGGCTGTCGGATGTGTGCAAACGTGCCGTGTGAGCAAACAGCGAGAAGAAGAAACATTTCGCGCCACACCACCAATGGACTTGCATTGAGACACGCTGTTCAAAAAAAGAAACTTTCTATTGAGACTCAATTGACCATTGTAATTGGGAACACAGATCGACATAACCGCTGATTTCGTAATATCATTTCAATGAAAACAGTTTTACTTGTCACAGTCTCGCAACGACAAACGGATGACTAGCGGCATTGCGAGAGGGGTGTGCGGACTTTTTAGATCCAGGAAATTGGATTATTTTGTCACAGGCTGTTTAGCGAGGGACCAGAGATTATCTTGTCGCCGTGTTTGCCTCGGCGGCTACGAGTTCAGGCCCGGGTCAGACCCGAGCCGAGCCAAGCGGGCGGGCAGGCAGGTAAAGGCTGCCGCGCAAAGGTCAGTCAGTCAGTCAGTCAGTCAGTCAGTCAGTCAGTCAGTCAGTCAGTCAGTCAGTCAGTCAGTCAGTCAGTCAGTCAGTCAGTGTGTGGAGTGCACACAGTGAGCCCATTGATCCCACTGTATACACCTCGGCGGGCGCTGAGTCAGGCCGTGTCACTTATTCACACTGCGCTTCAAAGCGGTCATCATTTACAGCCCTGAATCAAAAGGTTTGGATTTGATGACGCATTTTAGAGCCGTATAAAGTCTCAGCAGCCACAACCTAGTACGGCAACATGGTGAAATTTTCTTTTTGAATGACCACTATATTCCTTGTTTTGTTTGGAGTTACAGTTTAACTTTGGCCTCTTTGGCCTCCATGGCCTTGACGGCGATGCGAGCGCGCTCCGTCAGCGCGGCGGCGTCCTGCGGCCCGGCGCTTTTCAGCAGGAAGTGGCTGATGAAAAGCTTCAGGCCCTCGCGCAGCATTCCCAGTTGGGGAATTCCAGAAATCCTGGGCAACAAATGAAGGGATGATCCGGTCCACCATTAGGAATAGCACAACCATCTCCACGCACGCACGCACGCACGCGCCCGCCCGCCAGTCAAATGAAAGAAAATGTTGGCTTTTTCTTCATGCGTGGCTATAGTAACAACTTGTCTCCCCCTGACTTTGATTTGCTGCTGTTTGAGTTAGCAAAGCAGCAAGCTCTCTCTCACCTTGAAAAAATGCCGGCAAGATCCTCAGGCTCAATGTCTGTGAGCAGCCGAGTCAGGACTTGGCGCAGGAAGCGCACCTTGGGCTTGTCCAGCTCTCCAAACTCAATCACCTAGAACACCCAAATCACACCTGTGTGACCACGGGAACCAGTAGAGCGCAGAGCCCCACTGAGGCTTGACCCATTAGCACACAATTTGCATTACGACGGCTCCGGTCGGTAATGGAACTATGCTAGTTTTGTGAGCCGCTCTCAGCTATTTCGCATTATGTGTTAGCATTAAGCTACGTGGTTTGCTTAAATACAATAAAGAGCTTGAAGCAAACACACTTGAGCCCTTTGTACATATCTAAAACATTCTCTCCAGCTTCCTTACCTTGAACAGCGAGAGCGAGAAGCACTTGTTCTGGAGGAAGCGTGTCACCAGCTGGATCAAATTGTTAAAAGTCCTGGCGGGAAGGTTGGAAAGCTCCCGGAATTTATCCCACAGGCTGAACTGGAAGGTCATCTGTGGAAAAACACGGCAAGTGTCAAAAGCAACGAGGAGAAAGCTAACGAGCCGGCGCGCGAAACGCAAACGTTCCCGGCGCGCTCTTTCAGAAGGACAATAAAGTGGCGGTGGCCGATGCGTGGAGGAAGTAGTGTTGTTTGCGGTCACAGTTTGAGGGGTGCGAGAAGATCCCAGCGCACAGAGGAGATGAGTACGATTCGCACGCAAACTGATTAGCACTCAATGGCTCGGCACTTTGACCCTTTGAGGGCCATGAAAGAGACACGATGGCAAGGGATCTCAATGTGAGGTTTTGCCAAGCTACGCCACCTGGAAGCGGCGGTCGTGAGCGCAGAACTTCTCTCCCAGCACGGCGTAGAAGCCGTTGAAGGTTTTCTCCTGCAGGCAGCAGTCCAACAGCACGTGGACGATTTCCCGCTCCTGTTTGTCTTTCAGCCCCATCCTTCACACGACGCAAAGAGGTTTCAACGTCCAGACAACCTCGTAAGACCGCCCGCCCGCCCGCCCGCCTTCCAACGCACCTCAGCAGCTTGTCAAACGCATCCAGATAGTCCTCGCTGGTCATGAGCACGCAGAAGATGTTCCTTCGGACCTCTGTGTTCATCCGCTGCTTTCGGGCCAGTTCCAGAACTTTAGCGGTGAACTGAAACAGTTTAATAATACAAAAAAATGACAACGGCGGCTGACATGTTGTTGTTGTTTTTTTTCTCTCCCCCAATTCAATCAGAAAGGGCGCAATTCACTCACCTGTCCTTCACCGACGCTTTTATTCGCTTGCTCGCTAATCATGGGTGCTCCGCTCCACGATGAGCCTACAATCCACCAGCGGCCCACCTGCTCGGCCGACAGCAGGTTGTCCAGGGACACCCGCAGTTTCAGGTCGCCGCCTGCTGTGTTGCGTTGGATCTGCAAACATTCAGCGCTTAAAAAAAGTCATCCTGAGGAGCAACTGTCTCAAAAGACGGATTTTGCAATCGTAAGCCAGTTTGCAGGGAGTCTGCAAAGACAGCTCTTGTTCGCCACCTGGCGGCCAAAGAGCGAACTACTAAAACCGACAACATTATTGTACCTATCTGTGATGAATGGAATGAATCACTGTCAAGGATAGGAATTGTTTTTTTTTTTTTTTAGAAATTCACCCACCAAAGTTCTTTGCAGCTTCTTGAGCTTCTCAACAGGCTCGGGATCGTAGCCCGGAATCTTGCGCATGTCATTATTCTTCAACGCCAGCATGGTTTCCAACATGAACCGCACCTACAAATGTCGACGTGTTAAGCGGATAGATAAGGCACCCGGCAACCGACTCGGTCGCCTACCGTTAGGCGGACAAAATACACTTGGCTTTGGTGTCAGCGTACTCTGGTTCGATCGTGGAATTTCTTCCCGACGTCGGCCGCCTTGCGCTGGGCTTCGGCGATGAGCTCCTTGAGAGCCAGGGGGTCGTCCTTCCGCAGCGAGAAGCCCACGTTGCGCAGCACCAACAGCGCCAGCTCAATGTCCTTCTCGGAGAACGCCGCCAGCAGGCGGCGCAGGATGTCAAAGATGAGCAGCGAGTGCACCACCTGGAAGTTGTAGAGATGCGCCACGACGGCCAGCAGGTTGTCGCACTCCTTGCCCTCGCTCGGCCGCTCGTACGTGTCGTGGAAAAGGCGTACGACCGTCTCCAGGAAATGGGCTCCGACCTGGAATGTGTGTTCTTGAGTAGCCTGCCGCTTTGAAGAAGTTGTTTTGGTGCCGGCTGCCTACCTCCAAACCCACGGTGTGATGGAGGATGCTGAGCAGCAAGACGTGCTCCATCAGCAGCCGGTCGGGCATCAGTGCAGGCGTGACGCAGGCGGCCAGCAGCACCTCCGTCAAGGTCTCGTTCATGTCGTTCCTGCTGCGGCTCATGTAGAGCGCGTCCAGTTGGCGGCTGATCAACGCAATGTTGGGCTCGCTCAGCCTAAAAAAAACCACCAAAATCGGCCCGTCGTAAGCACGCCCAAATTTCCCCTCCAAATTTCTAATGAGAACGCGCGGCTGAACCCACATCAAGTACATAGCAGCGCCTATCCTCCGATATCATCACATCTACTTTCTGTTTTTGCGCTCAGGCCAAAGGCCTGAGCACATTGTTACTTTGACGGGCGGATTCTTGGGGTTGCGGTGGTCTTTAATTCAGCGAGCGTGCATTTCCATCTGTCAAGTTTTGCACCATCTTGGCTGTTACCTGTTGACAAGGCCCTTAACATTCTTCTTCAGTTTTTCCAACTCTGCTTTGCGCTGGTCTCCTCCGGCGTCACGCAGCTGAGGAGGCACGTACTTGCCCTTTGCCTAAATAACAGAAATGAATCAACTACATGATGATCTTAACATGTACTGTGAACTCACAATGTTGGAAGTGGGCTCTGCCATTTCTTCTGTTTGCTCATCGTTGTCATTCGGGTCACTCTCGTTCTCCAGGTCCTCGTCCACGGGCCCTTCTTCTTCGCTCGCTACTTCATGCTCCCCTTCCTCCTCCTCCTCCTCCTCTTCTTCAGCTCCTCCTCCTCCGTCGTCGTCGCCATCATCATCATCTTTTAAGTCTTCTCCTTCGCTCGGCAAGTCCTCATCTGAATTGTCCTCGTCCAGCCGTTCAAAGTTGTCCTTGGCCAGGTCCATGTTGTCGTCGCTGTCGTACGTCCCCGTGGCCAAACTGCCCGAGTGGAGAGCACCCAGGATGTAGTCCAGCCCGTCAGCCACAAATGACTGAGGTATGCTTTTCTTGTTTTTCCTCTTGTTTAATTTCAAATAGCGCTCTAGTTTCTTTATTTCACGCTCCTCCTGTTCATTGGCCTCCAAAAGTGCCTTCTTCCTTGACTCTTGAAGCTTGTTGCTTTTCTTAGGTGGCACTTTGGGCTTTTCCTGTTTCTTTGCACTCGTTGTGGGCCCTTTTCGGACCTCCTTGTTGCCACCCGTTGCCTTCTGATCATGAGATGCTACAGCCTGTTCAGCATCGCCACTAGGCAGATTTGTCTTTTGACCTTCGTAGTGATGTTTCATCCTGGCTTTCTTCAACTTTCGCTTCTCCTTGCGCAGCTCCTTCCTGCTTTTGCGATTGACCGACCTCAAGCCGGCGCCTTCTTCTGCTCCCTCGGCGCCACCTTCTCTTCCCTCGGCGCCACTTTTGCTTTTGACAAACTCGTCCAACGCCACCATGTACTTCTGCAACACGGTGCTGCCTTTGTTTTTGGCATTGGCCCGCGACTTCCATTTGCCTTTCATGGCACCAACGTGCTAATGTTTACGTACCCGCTAAACGTGCTCAAAATGCAATGCAAAAGTGCTAGCATCCATTCTAAAACGCTAACATTCTCTGACGATGATGTTAGGAAGACAAAAAATAAATTAGAACAAAATTACGGCGAATAAAAGCAGGGAACGCGTACACGTGCGATCCCCGCGGACAGTATCACGTGATATTGTGCTTCCGGTACAGCCAGGGTGATCGGCGCCTAGTGATGACGTCGATTATTTTGTATTTTTCTTTTTTTCTCTCTCTCTCACCTACAAGCGGGCTCCCTACTCCTCCGACGTTAAGCTTCTTTTTATCCAGCCACGGCGGGTTAAGAGAAAGAGAGAGGGGGAAAAAAAGCGTGGGAGACCTTGAGCACTTTGATCTACGATGTAGTGGAGTCTGGAGCCCCTCTGGAAATTTTGCAATATGAAGAATGGAAGCAGACGATGTTACTATCAGGGAGCAGAATTTTCACAGTCAAGTCCGAGAGTACATTGTGAGTACGGAAGCGGATAAGCGACCGCTAGGCGGCTAGCGACGTCCTCATAATTAAAATGAAAGGGGGGGCTAATGCTAAATAGCTGGAACTGTCACATAGACCGGCCTTAATTTCCCAATTTCAACATGTTCACTCGGTACTTAATTTGATTTGAGTTTTGGGCGGTGACGTTCACATTCCAGCAAGCACTCACAATGGAATGGAAGAACCTGTTTTCATTCTAAATGTAATAGCGTGCTAATAACAGGAAAATACGTGTAATGCGAAGCACAACAAAGAATAATTGTGTTGTAACATACACGACTCAACGGCTAAGCAATTTCGTTTTAAGCGAGTACTGCACTGCACAGTTGCTAAACATGACACTGATCTATATGTATAACTTTCAAGTTTGTTGGCTTTCCCATGACTGTGTCCATGTTGTCACAGAAATTGGATTACAGCCAGTAATCAGGTTGTCACCGGTATATAGAAGAATATATATGTAAGAAACAGGAAGCGCAGACTAATGTTACTGTAGAATCCTTCCACTAAGTCACAGATACTACAGTAGAATGTGAGGATGGTGATCCCTGTCCTTCACCTGAACAATGCAAAATCAATGTGGATCGCATCAACTGATGGGATAACGAGAAGAGTACAAAATTCAATAGCCGCCCGGCTGACCGCCCGCCCGCCCGCCCGCCCGCCCGCCCGCCCGCCATGGTACAAGTAGCGCTTGAGTGTTCCGTGTGGAAAGTGACTTAACAAAACGGCTCATATTGTGAAAAAGCTAAAAGTGTATCTGCACATCTCCACTTCCATTACGACTCCATGCCCCGTTAAGGTGTGAGATAGTGTGGACTATCCCGCATGTAGCCAGGCCAGGCCCGGGCCAGGCCAGGCCCAGGCCAGGCCAGGCCAGGCCAGGGTGTTGTCCTTTTTTGTTTTTCTTCTTTCAGCTTTATCAGCTCTGCGCAGCCGATCCCCCCCCCTGTGTTTTTTGGCGGCATCGCACAGGCTGAGTCATGTCGCGATGCTGACACAGCGCCAAGCGCTGAAGTCGCAGCTTCTCGACTTTCTATTAGTGGCGTCTCGCTCTCTGTCACAGGAGGAGGAGGGAATGTGGAACGGGATCTTGTCCGTCGGCATATTTAGACTCCACAAACACATTATGAGTGAGAAGCATGTGTGTTGGCCTAATTAATGTCATAAAGATTTTGTTCCCCTTTAGTCAGAGCTATACAGTAATAGGATATGATGACCATTTGAAATCGAGTCAGAAGTGATGAAAGTAACTTTGCAAACGTCTTCTCTCCAAACAAAAGAGGCAGACTCCTGCTAAACACATGACCCTCATTTAACGCCAGGTACTTTTTGCAGCGGACTAAATAAACACCCTTGGCCACGCCGGCTTTGAAATGAATAGCTTGTTTAGACTTTTGCACGAGTCAACGTGTTCTGAAAGTGGTCAAGGCTCATTTACAAAGTGACCACCCACCACCAATAAATCTTCTACACGTTGCCGTTTCAGATATGCTTCCTCCTGTTTGCCGTACTTTACATTGTCTCCTACGTCATCATCACCCGATACAGAAGGAAGACGGGTAAGTGTATCTTGGAAGCACCGATTTGTCATCGTGACCCCATACATGAGTGAAAAACGCGCAATTTCGTGTTCAGTCGAAAACCTGTTGTAGTACCAAGACTGACCGGCGGGAGGCAGCATGACGCTGCCGTAAAACACAAAGAAATGTGTGAAAATGCTCTCTCGTTTTCTAGATGACCACGAGGACGAAGATGCTGTTGTCAACAGAATATCGTGAGTCTTTCATTGTATACACGCACTCCCAATAGAAATATGATACGAAATTTAGGAAGGAGCAAATTTCAAGCGGAAGGGTGTGCAGTCCGACCGCCTCTGAGGATGACATCCAGGGCTTCAAAGTTATGCCAGAATCATGCAAAATAAAGGATGGGGGGATTGTTTTATCTCTGAGAAGCACACAGTAACACAAGGTTGTATTTGAGGGAAAATATTAAGAATGCCCCCCCCCCCCCGCCCCCCCCCCCCAGATTGTACTTGTGCACGTTCACGCTGGCCGTGTCGGGCGGCGCCGTCTTCCTGCTGCCCTTCTCCATCATCAGCAACGAGATCTTGCTGTCCTTTCCCAAGAACTACTACATCCAGTGGCTTAACGGCTCCCTCATCCACGGTCAGTGTGCATCGCTCCTGCTTGACAAACACCTTTCAACTGTGCTCTCAAACTGACTGACTGACCAACTGATGGATCGGACCTCCCGGAGGGCCAGCTGTCATGTCATCTGCTCTGTGCTGCAATGGCCAGCAGGGGGCGTGTGAGTCCATCACATATGCCACCCGTCTCAGGCTGCCATCAAGGCTCATCGTCAATTTTAGAGATTGGGTGTTATTTCACAATTCATTGAAAGGGGAGTGTGAATCTTGCAATCCACAGAGGTCAAACTAAATTCAGATTCTATAGACATACTTGTGTGAAGAATGAATTTGCCATCACTTGACTTTCTCCAGGTCTGTGGAATCTGGTGTCGCTCTTTTCCAACCTTTGCCTCTTTGTCCTGATGCCCTTCGCCTATTTCTTCCTGGAGTCGGAGGGCTTTGCTGGATCTAAAAAGGTAGGGGGAAAGAAAAAAACAAACCACCACATTTCTGCATGTACAGTAAACGGTGGCAGCAGCGGCGGCAGCGGCGGCAGCAGCGGCAGCAGCGGCAGCAGCAGGTGCCTCGTTGCGTGCCCTCTCGCTGACTCTCGCCGCTGACCCAAAGCTCATTAACCATGAAAGTGGGAATCTGGTCTTTGCCCCGCGCCACATCCTGACAAGGCCTCGCAATAAGGCCGCTTCAACGCGGCCGCTTCGGCCCCACTGATTTAAAGCCTGATTCCTCGTCGCCCCCCCTCCCTCCCAAAAAAAAGCCTCCCCGCTAACCCCCTAAAATAAAACTTCAAAAGGAGAGGCTAATAATCGAGTTGTAAGGCTCGGCGAACTTCCTAGTTTAATTGATTACACCCCACCCTGGTGGGTGGAGGGCGGGGGGTGGCCAGGGGCTCGTGTTCCAAGCATCCATAAAGTGGCAGCAACTCGCACGACAGCACAATAGAAGCTTGCCAAATGGAAGGAAAAAAATGGACTTTTAATACACTTCCATCCCGTTTGAAAGGCCCCTGCGTTATGTCATAAAAGGACATAAAAATGGCTACGTACTGGAGCCGCCGGGCAAGGCTAGCCGCCAGGCCGGCCGCCAGGCCAGCCGCCAGGCTGCCGCGTTTGTTTAGACGCAATTTGGTCAGTGTGGGAAACGGGAAGGGAGGGAGGACCTCTTTGCCTTTTCGTCCTGCTTTCTCGCTCCCGCATCGTCCGTGTAATATATATCGAGGCCCCAAAAGTCAAAGTCATGCTTTTTTTTTTTTTTTAGTCAAATCAAAAATTAAACAAGGAGGAAGAATACAATTCACAGGTGCGATTAAAGGGATTTGCCAGTGCAGGAACCTTTTCCTCGACCACTATTGGAAGCATAAATAATGGCAAGAAGAAAAGCGGCCTTCGTGCAGCAGCAGCAGCAGCAGCAGCTCCCTTTTGAGTGCGGAAATGAAGCCAGCGATGAACTTGGCAGCTAATGTCGCAGGCCGGGTCCGCCTTTTCATGTGGCCTTTGACGACGCACTAAAAGACGCGGCAGCGAGAAAAAGATGGAAATGCGGAAGTTTTCTTTCCTTTTTTGTACCGATTTAACTGTTCAGCTCGTTGTCGGGTGGCGGTGTCAGCCCGGTGATTCATAGTGTAACAAATTGTCCAAATTGAGGATGAATCGGAGCGGCTTAAGGGTCCTGACTTGTGATGTTATGATCCGAGCTTTATTTGCTGCTGTAAAATGTCTCCCCCTTTTACGGCCGGTACTCAAATCCTCGCAGAGGAGCTGCATCGCTCACAGGTCAATCTTGGGTTCAGCGGGGTTTTTTTTTTTTTTTTTGTTGAAATAGCACATTATCATCCAGCCACTGAGAATTCCATGTTTGTCATTTTTCAGGAAGAAAATGCTTTCGAGATTTATGGCCGCAATCAATTCTGACTCGCAATTTGATCTTTCGACTGAATTTCGGTCACCTCGCGACCGCCGGAAGAGGGCACGGCACGACGGGCGTGTTCCGACAAAGTGTATTTATCTCCCGAAATTAACCAAAGGCTTTCATTTGCAGACGTGACGAGTGGAATCTCTCGGAGCTATGTTTACTAGAAACAAGCTGCTAGGCCCGCACAAGCACGCACGCACGCTCATCGTTTAGCTTTGAAGCGCTAACCTGGGCTGTTTGTCATTTGTGATCCAAAATGAAGTGGAGTGGAGTGGTAGCCATCATTAAAAGATTATTCAGTTGTTCTTGAACTAGCATCCCGCTCGACTTTCAAGGTTCCACTGATGATTTTTGAAAGCGCGAGAAAGTGGCGCGTTACAAATAAGACCTGGCCGCCGTGTGGAAATGTGTTTGATCCTGAAATGAGTTGCAATCAGTCTGACCCCTTGACTGACCCAGCAGAGGGCCAACAGGTTTCATCTGGCCGTTAAAGAAACTCCTCATCAATCTCATCCTAAGCTGATGATGAGGAGGAGTGTGTTTATTGTGGGGGGGGGGCAGGAGAACGTTTCAGCGAGCGAGCAAAGACCATCAGCCCGAGCCCGTGTGCGCGCGGTGTTACTAAGATACTCGTGCTCTTTGTTGCGCCTCCACAATGGGGACTGGGATATTTATTTCAAATCTCCTGCACATGCAGACATTTTTCCCAGGCCTTCTTTGGGCCGGGAACAGAAAGCGCTGTTTGCATACCTTCCTTTGAGGTCACAATGTCTCCCTAAAGCTGTCCGTTGCAATGTGGGTTGCCATGGGAACATATTAGCTCCAGCCGGGAATTTAAAAAAGAACAAGCAAGTTGCTCAAGTTCCACCCCCCCCCCCCCCCTCCACCTCGATTGACGTCGTTTTCTAAACTGTGTAGTAGCTTCTTTTTTTTTTTTTTTCTAATTAAGATGTCATCAAGGCAGACAATATACAAGGGGTCGTCCGTTTACGACCTGCCGTATTTCGTCATTTAGAAGTGCGAGCTTTGATTGATGAATGGATGGCAAAGATGGCGTGGCGTGGATGGAAATGTTGTGCTTGCGGTCATTTTGTGGCCACCGTAAACACCATTTGTTTGAACGATACGACGTGAGGCTGATTATTTTCCATGCGCCTCGCGTCGTAACAGAGGAGAAGCCTTAGAAGGCGCCGCCATTGCTGTTGCTCCGGTTGGCCGGCCGGCCGGCCTACCGGCCAACCGGAGCTCTGTCCTCTCCTTTCCTCTCCTCTGCTTTGCGTCTCCCCACACGGCAGCGGTCATTGCGGCCCTTCAACCACGCGCTCGCTAATAAGGTCCCCGGGCATCTGGCGGGGGCCTTTTCTCCCTCTCTTAGTTAGCACAAGCGCCAACTCTGCATTCTCCATGACTCCCTGGCGAGGAAAGCCAGCCGCCCGCCCGCCCGCCTGCCCGCCCGCCTCCTATAGCCACACACATTCACGTCACAGATATGACAGTGCACAGTGCACGTCGTGTTGTGTTGTGTTTCTCGAAAGTGGCTCCAGTTCAAGCACGAGCCAAGCGGCTTCGGGGCGTGCTGAATATTTCAGAGCGCCTATATTTAGCCCAGAGCTACACAATTAGAATGTTGAGAATAGAAACTGTCTTTTATTTCTTTATTTGATGCCTTCCGCCAGTTGACAGTTCTTTTGATGGGACCTGCCTATTTATAAAGCACCGTTTAAAATGAAAGCTCACTCGCCTTCCCGGCTGAAAGCTCTGCGACAAGAATAAACCAGAGCAGAGATGATAGCGAGGGAGGTGACGAGCGTTGCCTTTGCCCTAAATGATCTGAACGCCTGCCTATAAATGACTGAGAGCCAGCCCATCTATCTCAAGGGAATGAATACACCTTCAGGATAGCAACTCTTAAGGTGGAGCGCTCGGTGCTCCTTAAGAGCGGACCTGAAAGCATTGGCGTTGGCATTGGCATTGGCATTGGCGTTGCCGTTGGCGTTGGCATTGGCATTGGCAGGGAGATGCACTTTCTGCAACACCTTCATTTCATTTGCAAAGTGTTAGCTGCCGATGAGCGCTTTCAAAGGGAGACCCCCTTTGCGTACCTGTTGGTTGGCCAATGCTGAGCAGCCGCCACAGCGCCATCCCTCTTAGCCGCTAACAAATTGCTCATGTGCGGCCAATTTTGCTCCCTCCCCCCTTGTTACCCACCGAGCTGACATCTATCTTGCGGCGCTAGACAGCGTGGCTCTGTGTGAACAGGTAGACTTTATGAACCACTCAGCGGTTTGTGACCCGGAAAAGGCAAATTAGCCCAAAATCCCGCCGTCTGTGCCGCCCAGGATACAACGGTGCTAGAGGAGCTCCTAATCGGGCCCAGATGGGAGGGAGGGAGGGAGGGATGGTTGGGAGGGAGGCCTGCTCTGGATCGCAGACAGTAGCTGACCTGGCACCCCTCCCTAGCCTTTCTTTTTTCATTTCAACCTCTGCCAGTGCCCCGTTTCCAGAGCGCCGCAATACGTGTGGCGTTTTACGCAATCACGGGCCGCCTTTATGTCGCGCGTGTGGCGTGACGAGAGGAAACGGGACGTCAAGGTCAGGCCCGTTTCCAAACAAATGCTTTAAGAGCTGTGGCGAGACGTTTGCTCTGTTTGTGCACTTTAGGGTATTAGGGCGCGCATTTTGGAGACCTTTGTGATGCTCTTCTTGCTGGCTCTGCTCATCTTGGGCATGGTGTGGGTGGCGTCGGCGCTGATCGACAACGACGCGGCCAGTATGGAGTCGCTCTATGGTACGAGCGAGCGCTCGCCACAAATTCAATGGCTTGTCAAGCACCAGAACGTTTGTCTCTCTGTCTCTCTGTCTCTCCCCGTAGACCTGTGGGAATTCTACTTACCCTACCTGTACTCGTGTATTTCACTGATGGGAGGGCTGCTTTTACTCAGTAAGCCCTTTCAAATGCTCCTCACTTGATCTTTTGGAACCGTCTAATTGGTTTTGCTTGCTAGTGTGCACTCCGGTGGGATTGTCCAGGATGTTCGCCGTCATGGGCCAGTTACTTGTCAAGCCGACGGTAGGTCGCGGCGTATTGCACATTTTGCTCGTCTCTCTCCGGCCGGGCTCCTTACAAATCCAGCCGCGGACTACAAATACGTCAGCAAGCGGCGCTCATCTCTCCCGTCCCACTTGGGGCCTAATTACTAGAAGCCATTTCCATCTCCTCTCCTTCACTCTTCAGATCCTGGAGGACCTGGATGAGCAGATTTACTGCATCCATTTGCAAGAGGAAGCCCTTCAGAGGAGATTAAACGGTACGTCTGTCCGAGACGTGTTGGCACATTAAACGGGAGGGAGGGAGGGAGGGAGGGAGGGCCTATTGGCTGTGATGGAGCACACTGCACTGGAATCAATTAGCGGGGAAGGTGCGGTGACACACACACACACACACGTGTGCTGGTGTCCCGCTCAGATTGAGGGCAAATCAGCCTCTGGTGGCAAAGGCCCTCTTCTTCGTTGTCATTCTCAGACCAAGAAAAAATGTTTGAATTGACTTTTCACTGAAATCTATAACGAAGACGGGGCGGAGGTCCTGCCGCGCCCTCCCTCCCTCCCTCCCTCCCTCCCTCCCTCCCTCCCTCCCTCCCTCCCTCCCTCCCTCCCTCCCGCGTCGACTTTGCTACAAAGCGAAAGTGGAGGAAGTTTGGGAAGGTGTGCCCGGTCACCTGCATTTCCTTTTCTTATGTTTGCAAATTCCTTGAAAAGAGGCAGGAAGTTTTGGCCCCCTTCCAAAAGCGACTTTAATATCAAGTCAAGCGCGAAAACCAAGAGTACAAGCAAGAGTCTTTTCACACCAGCCAGGGAGGTACGGGAGATGGACGGGCGCGATAGCGGCTCTTTTCAAACGGGATGACGGCCGCCACCTGAGCGTTGTGCGCGGCCGCCCGCGCTTTGAAGCAAACCACAGAATAATTGCAATCTCCGTCTTATCGGGAGCCGTTTGATCTATTCAAAAGAGCCTCTCCCTCCGTCCGTCCGTCTGTCCGTCCGTCCGTCCGCCACTCCATTTTTGCTCGGTTTCTGGTGGAAAACGCAGTTCGGGGAAAGTTCACGTGACACACTGCGCAGGTTTCGCCGCCTCCGTTTTGTGTTGACAGATACGCACCGTCGAGCCGCATCAGGCCAAGCGTTTGTTTAGTGACGATACACGTCCGAGCCGTGCCAAGCGTGTGGGCGGGCGGAACAACTACGGTGCCACTTGAGAGCAAATCAATCTTATTTTGGCTCACGCATGTTTGAAATTCAACATAACGGAGATTTGCTTGGGAGAATATTGAAAAGAAATGCCGTGTCCTTGAAAGCGTGACGTACAGACAACAGCGCTCGCTGGCTCGCTCGCTCGGTCCAGATGCTCTGCGACACGACGACCTTGCCTCGGCGTGCTCGTTTGCATACAGCCTCCCCCCCGCCCTCCGTCATTCTCCCGAAGGTTAGCGAGGTTAGGTGGCATGACTCGGGCCGCCGGAAGCCTGGCTCAGCATTCGCGCCTGGCTGTAAGTCAGTCTGCTAGTCGAAGGCAGGATATATTTAACTCGAATGACGTCACTACTGCGGTTGACACGCTGCCAAGGCTCCATTACTGCTTGGCGACGAGACCGTAGCGCCCTTTGTTTGCGTCGTTTGTCGGCTATTAAGGACTTCCCACGAAGCACTGATCTGCCGCGCCGAGCGAGCCGCAAATAATACACGGGAAGATTCCGTGACAATGACTTTGCTGGCTTTTGAAAGCACGTGACAAATGGATCCCGTTCACTGTCAATGATGTGCTCAAATGTGATTTTTGTGTCGGCGGTTAGGGTCGTCCACGTGCGCGTACACCCGACCGGGCTTCACTCATCAACTCACGAAAGAACTGGACAGCATCAGAAACATGAAGAATAAACTGGGTACGTACGTATTTTTGCCACACGGCTGAGTTTGAATTGAATCGAGTGGGACTTTTTTCTTGTTTTTGGGAACATACGTATTGCTGACCGGCACTCCCTTTCTCTCCGTCTGCTTTTAATTCCCTCATTTGGACGTGGACCAGAGCTGCCTGATCATTTTGCATCCATTTTAGGATATTATAAATGAGGCTTTTGGGGAGCAGGCTGACAGCAGCAGCGAGGGGGGGGGGGGGGGGGGGGGGCACTTAGGGATATTGGCAAACTTGATACTGTAGCCAGCCTTTTAGTGATGTCATTCATTTAGAAAGATGGCGCTTATAAAGTGCAGCTGGCAAACTTGCGCACTTTGAGAATAAAGAGCGACGAGGTCGCAAATTGAGCGGGCTCGTCACGTGACCCGTGACGGTCAGCCGCTGCGTAAAGGTGTCGGCCCGCAAAATATACGTCCTCCCTTCACTCCGTATCATCTCAGGTGAGATTTACGAGTGACGACAAAGTGATGATGAGCGCCACCCGCTCATTAAAGCGGTAGAGGCTGGCTGGCTAGAGGCTGGCTAGAGGCTGGCTAGAGGCTGGCTAGAGGCTGGCTAGAGGCTGGCTGGCCGGCCGGCTGGCTGGCTAGAGGCTGGCTGGCTGGCTGGCTGGCTGGCCGGCCGGCTTTGATAAGAGTGGACCACACACCTCTGACAATATGCCAAGCTTGAGGTTTGGTCCGTCAATGAATTAATGATCCAGCCAGCGGTGAGGAGCTGGGTGGGATCCAGTCAAGATAGTTACAAAAGTTTTGAGGATGTGTTGATTTAATCCCTTTTTGAAACTTGACATTTTCTCCAGAGAGAAGAAAGCAAGCATCTGGTTGGGAGAAAAACTTGCTATATCCTATTGTCATGCTGATCCTTCTGGCAGGAACGGTGAGCGCGTGCGCCCACCGACAGTTAAGCCCGGTGCCCGTGGTGCCCGTGGTGCCCATGGCGCCCATGATCGTCTAAAGCCTTTTCATTTGTGTGTGTCCGCAGACAATCTCAGTTCTTCTGGTGGCGCTGAACATCCTCTACCTTCTGGTGGACGAGACGGCCATGCCCAAGGGTTCCACGGTACTTTGCGTCTCCGCTATTTTCAACGAGCGAGACGAGGGCTCGGGCGTTTGGCCAAAGTGACACCTTTTAAGCCTCCCTCACACGCACAAAATGGGGAAGCGGTCCTATCTGACCCGCCACCTTCATCAATCAAATTCCGGATATGCTCAGGTGCGCGCTCGGAAGAAAAGCCTCAGGCAGATGTTAATCGGGGCCCCGACTTCTTTTGGGTTTTGTTTTGGAAGCTCATTGAGAGGCACGTCGCAGCACTTGCAAAAAGAAAAAGGCAGCGCACGCGGCGGCACGTCTCAAGTCCGCCACGGCTGAAAGAGCCGCGCTAGCTCGGGAGGGAGATTTTCATCGTCGCCTAACATGCCGTGTGTGTGTTAAACTGCCCTTATCTGCTCTTATCTACACTGACAGAAGTGTGTGCGTGCGCGCGCGCGCGAGCGGTCACATTCTTGTCTTGGCTGGGGCAACATCGTGCGTCGGATTTCTCCATCTATTCACTTTACGGACAGGCAGAAACATCTTGAAGAACATCTGGAAGCCGCTTGTAAAGTATTAATTGCCTTTTGATTGACACGGAATCCAAATGGAACATTTTTCCTCCGAAGGATGCAAGCCATCAGTGAAGAGGCGTGTCCTTAAACTTTTGCCCGTTTTATCTGCGGATCTAAATGATGCAAAGAGGCCGAGAGAGTGCGTTGTCAAAGAGATCCGGACTGTGGGAAAGTCAAATGTGGCTGATTGTTATGTAGCACAATGGAATTGCCCTGTCAATGTTTGCCTTCCCGACAACCCATGCTGAGCGGGCGACACGGCCAAACGCCATGACGCTAGCCATGATGAAGCAGCGGGAGGGCGGGCGGGCGGGCGAGCGAGCGAGCGAGCGAGCGAGCAGGTGGACGCAGGGCGAGAGGAGGAAGCGGAGGAAAGTCTGTCAGAGGACACCTTGTTTTACAGCCTGATGAACAAGCACTAAGAGCGGCTAATAAAATTCTTACTGCAGGCTAGTCCAACACTTGACACTGTATTTCCTTAAGTGGACTATTAGCTGCGGGCTCAACTCCTCCTTTCCCCTCCCCTCCCCTCCCTCGCATGGTTGCTGACGTCATAGCGACATGGCCAGCCCGAGCTCCACAATGCGACAACGAGCGAGCGCTCGTTCCTCAAGTGGGCTACTTGGCCAGCCAGCGGAGGCGCTGTTGATACCATCTAGCAATTTAGCGTTTGACTTCACTGTCACATTTCAAAGCATTCTAGATAGCATCAGTGAAATCAAATGTCACTCAGTCACAAATTGTGCCGTCATAAATTTGAGAAGCTCTGACGGGGCAGATAACGCAAATCTTCTCTCCTGTGAATGATGGCGCGGAGGAGCATTTGGAACGGCTCCCGCTCTCGTAAATCACACAGCAAGCAAGCGGATGGATAACGTCGAGCGCTACTGATGCCTTTTTGCGCAAAGTAACAGATGACATTAGTAGCCCGAACCTTGGCGTTGTCTGCAAACAATGCGTTGACGTGACGAGCGCCAAAGGTACGCACCGCCCTAAGCCACCTGCCCCCATTGACCCCCTCCCCCCGTCATCAGCCCAAAAGACAGCTTGAAAGAAAGTTTGCTGTCCTCGGCATACGCGCGCACACACACAAGCTTCCCTCCCTCCCTCCTGCCCTCCATTAATAAATGACATCACATGGTGTCTGCTAATTCCCCGTGTAACAGCACTGCACCACGGATGGCTCTGCAGTGAGCTCACAAGGGATGACAGTTGCATAAAAAGGCATGAAACAACCTGCCAGACCCAAGCCCTCCCCCTCCCCTCCCCTCCCCTCCCCTCCCCTCCCCTCCCCTCCACCAAACAAATCAAGATAATGACACTCAAGGTGGCTAGAAAGCTATAAAACATAATTAGAAAGAATAATCAAAAAGTTGGACCTGTGAAGCCTAAGTCAGAAGTGAATTTGCCCTGCCTGCCATGAGCTGGACTTTTATGCAAGCTGTCATTTGGCACCTTTTATTGACGCCGTCACAAAGCTCATAATTCTATCCGGCGGGCGGGCGGACGGACGGACGGACGGACGGATATTCCCGAGCCGTAGGTATGCTCAAAGATGTCATTCTATTTTTCATCCGTGTGAATTGCTTGTCCAGTGTTCCTCCCAAAGAGCAAATGCAAACGAAAAAGCAAATATTTAGCAAGTGACTGACTGGAGCAATGCAGGCTATGGATGTCTCCTTTTTTTTTTTTTTTTTGAAAAGCCTCGGTGGCGGTGGCGGCGCTGGATTATTGGTTGTGTTGTTTTTATGTTTTTGGCACGCTCGCCGACCCAACGCTCAGTTGAAGCAAAAGATTTTTTTTTGTTTTTGTTCAAACACCTGTTGACGTATTGTACGACAGGCCCGCCATTTGAAAAGGAACCTCTTTCATCTTGTTCCATTCATGATTTTGATTGGCTCGCCGCTCAAGTGGGGGGGGGGGGGGGGGGGGATCTTTGCGGTGGGTGCAACTTTACTTTGCACAATCTTCCGGTTCGGCACATTCTCATTTCTGTTGACGTTTTCAGTCGGCCGTATCTGATTTCACCGCATTTATCTTCATGTGCATGTCAATTGCACCTAAATTGCGCGCATGTTTTTGATTGCTGATGCGTGACTACAATGACTGATCCAGTTCTTGCGCTTTCCTTCCTTCCTTCCTTCCTTCCTTCCTTCCTTCCTTCCTTCCTTCCTTCCTTCCTTCCTTCCTTCCTTCCTTCCTTCCTTCCTTCCTTCGCTCCTTCCTTCCTTCCTTCCTTCCTTCCTTCCTTCCTTCCTTCCTTCCTTTCCTTCCTTTCCTTCCTTCCTTCCTCCCTTTCCAGGAGCGAGGAGGCATCGGGAACACCTCTCTGTCCACTTTTGGTGCAGCCCAGGCCGTGTTGGAGATCATCCTGTTGCCTCCCCCCCGCTAGCTGCCCCCCCCCCCCCCCCCCCCCCCCCTCCCTCAGGACACCTTCCGGAAGACATGCTGTGCGCCGCTCGCTTCATCACCTTTTACAAAAACCTGCTTGGTTTTGGGCATTTTGTCCTTGTTGTTGCCGTTTCTCCTTGACTGTCGGCAGTTATTTGATGGCTTCCTCTGTGGTTGGCTTCTACAGCCTGCGCCTGTTTGAGGGCCTGACGCCCAGGAAGGATGATACAACCATGACAACGGTAAAAAGCAGGCTCGGTCGGGGTCAGGGTGAAGTGGGGGCAAGGGTGCTGAGAATGTTCCAAAGGTCCGTTTCATCTGCTCCCAAATGTTTTCCTCCGGGCCTCTCAATGGCTTTAGCCGATGGCTCCAATATTTGTTTGTGGGCTGCGCAAACACTGTCAAAGTGCAAGCTCTTTTCTTGTACATCAGAGGGTTGGAATTGTCTTTTTGTTTTTTGTTTTTTTTCCACCTCCAAGAGGATGTGGGTTCTTTTGGGCCACAGTGCCACCTATTCACTTGGTAATGAGTTTGGGAGTGGTGAGGCTTGTTAACTAGCCGCAAGGCTCCGGTGAAAGGACAGAGAACCTGGTAATGAGCAACTTCACAGGCACCAACTGTACAATACGCCAAGCCTATTTAAGCATCAAGTGCTGCGAGCGAGCGAGCGAGCGAGCGAGCATGTGTGTGGCCACGTCAATTAGTGCCCGCCCGCCCGCCTCGCTTTGTTTGCTACCAATGAGCACATCAATCCATGAGTCAAAGTGACATCAATGAGTTGTCAATTGATTTGGACACGCTTAGTTATGACTAATGCATCTGTCCTGTTTGGTAGATTATCGGATGCTGCGTGTCCATCCTGGTGCTGAGTTCAGCTCTGCCGGTGATGTCCAGGACATTAGGTGAGTTACACTTTTCTTTCAGTCACACTTCAATTCTCCTAATGCTTCCCAAAGTGACCTTGCAAATGAAAGGAGTGCTGGAGCGAGCGAACGAACGAACGAACGAACGAACGAACGAAAGAAAGAAAGAAAGAAAGAAAGAAAGAAAGAAAGAAAGAAAGAAAGAAAGAAAGAAAGAAAGAAAGAAATATTTACAGAGGCGGGACTTTTCACGTTACAAAGGTACCAATAAACATGCTGAGTGCAAAGCACAGCTGTTCAAATAATGTGAGTGAGTGAGTGAGTGAGTGAGTGAGTGAGCGAGTGAGTGAGCGAGCGAGCGAGCGAGCGAGCGAGCGAGCGCATGCGGTGACTCACTTGGAAGCGTTACAAAATATCAACAGGTTGTGCTTTGTCAGAAGAAGTCCATTGCCCGAGATTGAGTCAAATTTTAGAATATAAAAAAGAAAGAAAGAAAAGATTGGTGGGGTGGGGTGGGGCCTGACTGTGGTCTTTTATCCCACCGTTAGATTTGCACAGCAAGTTGAAATGAATTGGCGGTCAGGCCAAAAGAATCAGAAAGTCAACGGCGCTAAGCTCTATGTGCTGGGGTCCCCCATCATCAGGCAGGCAATTTTGTTAAAGGTCCTTGATGCCTCCCAAGTGCTTACTGTGGCTGTAAATAGATCTTTGCAGACACCCAATCGATCGGCCAATCCATTTGACCAGAGAGGCTATGAAGATGTCACACGACTCCCTCCCTCCCTCCCTCAGTCAGTCTCATTTCTGCATTCAGATGACGGAGAGGAAACGTTATTGGAGCGCTTCTGCTCAAGAAAGATAGTTGTGCGAGCGTGCCTCGTAAGTGAGTCCAAGGTCACGGCCAATGAAGACCAGCCTAGTGTAACGACCCACTTTCCTCATCAAGGTGTCCACTTTTGCCAGGATGCCAAGTTTGAACGAGACCGACCGCACCTTCATTCGTCCTAAGCAGCTCTTTGTGGGCCGATGAGTCCTCCTGCATAACTGCAGTGCTTAGTCACCTCTAACTCGCCCATTTCCAAAGCAGCGCAGAGGCTGTTAATCACGTGCGCCGCCGCCGACGACCGGGCTTTTCTGTCGCCAGGCATCACCAGGTTCGATCTGCTGGGAGATTTCGGGAGGTTCAACTGGTTGGGGAACTTCTACATCGTCCTGTCGTACAACATGCTGTTTGCCGTGGTGACCACGCTGTGTCTGGTGAGGAAGTTCACCTCGGCCGTGCGGGAGGAACTCCTCAAGGCCTTAGGTAAGAAGTTACACTGGACAGTGGCCGCCGCCGCCGCCGCCACTCCACGCAATGTCTCTCATCCCTTATCTCTTATCCCTGGCCAGGTCTGGATAAATTGCAACTGTCGCACAGCCCCACGGACCCGGAATCGGGGAAGCTTTCGGCCAACGGCCATCAGAAGACTCTGTGAAAGGATTGACGGGGGAAAGGGAAGGGAAGGGAAGGGAAGGGAAAGGGCTCGGCGGCTCAACTCCATGAACCCGAGCGCCATCAAATGAAAGCGGAGGGCCGTTTGTGACATTCCGTCCTCTAACTACTTTATGGGAGTTGGGACACAGCCCAGAAGAGGCTGAGGAGTGAGATGGAGAAAGGTCTCTTTGGCCAGGTTTCCACCAAGTGGTCAAGTTTAGATCAGGTGCTGCACTGTCTGGGCCAATCAAGCGGCCCCCCAAAAATGAGCTGGCTGGCTCCAATATTTTGTAAACCTGAACAACAAAACCAGGAGGCGGATCGATTCAAAATGGTATCAAATGGAAAATTGCGCCAGATGATGTCATTGGATAGAACTTTTTAGGTGCTCTACATTTTGGACTATTTTGCCCCCCCCAAGTCCCCTCTCTAAAAAGGGCACTGTCTGTTTCTGTATTGACTTGTATATAGTATGTTGAATGGTTCTTTTTGCATTATTTGGAAGTAAAGGTAGTGGGCGCGCACCAAGCAATGTGGACATATTGCCTCCAAGCAAGCAAGCAAGCAATCAAATGCACAAAAACGGCGTGCAGCTTGGAGTGGCGTCAATGGGTCACCCTCGGTCCGCGGAAGCACCGGAAATGCCTTAAACGAGGAGCCCGCCGTCTCTTCGGGCTTAGCGTTAAAGGTGGCGTCTTTTCTTTTTCTTTCTTTTGAGTCGCTCTTCCACATTTCCACTGTGATCCTAGCCAGGTTAGACTGAAGCCAGCGACGTACGACGCGCCCTCCCTCCCTCCCTCCCTCCCTCCCTCCCTCCCTCCCTCCCTCCCTCCCTCCCTCTTCTGTTCGCCGTCAATGTTGTCATAGAAACGGTCGCCAGCCGGCAGGCCTGTAAAAGCCGCTGACCCATTACGGTGTCATATACTAAGGATGTGTTGTCATGACGACTCGTGATGTCAAAAAAGGAAGTTGTGTGTGAGTGTGTGTGTGTGTGTGCGTGTGCACGTGGGAACGTGTGTATGTGCGTGCGTGCGTGCATACTGTAATGCAATTTGTTTGAGGCAGGGACTACTTTGTTAAATATGCAGCTCAAATTGGATGTGAAATGCAAAAGAGGACCAAAGATCTGCTTTTTGAAATACTTTTGCTGGTCAAGTAGAGTCGTGCCATTTGAAAACTACAAATGATCAGATGCAAAGGGGACGAGGAGGGTTACGTGTTTTGTGAATGTATTTTTTTTTTTAAAAGAGTTTCTCAGTCAGCTATGTGTGTTTATTTGTTGTGTTTGCAAATAAAAGTTGAAGCATATGGCCGTTGTGATGCACTCGGACTCCGATACGTCAATAGCGCAATAGCGAGGCTAATTGAACGATACGACATCCTTTCCTTTCTTTCCACCCTGTCTGTAACCGGGCCGAGGTGTCGCTACCTGCTTCAGATGAGCTTCTTGCGGTAGGTGGACCTGCAGAGTGGACACGCGGGACTGCGGTCCGCCACAAAGGCCTCCAAGGCATCCAGGCAGACTTGGTGGAAGAGGTGCGAGCAGGAAAGGAGCACCGAGCGCCGCCGATGGAGCCGGAAGGCAGACGACCCCGGCGCCGCTCCCGGGTGGCACAGCGCCGTCAGGCAGATGGGGCAGTCGCCGGCCCCTCGCTGGCTCACCTGAAAACAGGCAGGCGGGCGGGCGGGCGGTCAGGCACAAGCACACGCGTTGGCTCAATGAACCATCATCTCTGTGTTGTGTCTGGAAATATGGTTTTTGTGGGTTTTCTTTTCTTTCTTTCTTTCTTTCTTTCTTTCTTTCTTTCTTTCTTTCTTTCTTTCTTTCTTTCTTTCTTTCTTTCTTTCTTTCTTTCTTTCTTTCTTTCTCCCCTCACCTGACGCTGTATGCGCTCCCAGTCGTCGGCGGCGGCGTCCTCGTCCTCCTCCCGAGGCTCGGCGACGCGCTTTTCTCTCTCCGGCTGCCGGAACACTCGGCGGCTCGATGACAGCGAGCGGTCGATATCGCTGAGAAAAGCTTCGGCGTCGGTGCGACAGCGTCGCACCAAGCCGTCGCTCAGCTCCTGCAGCTGATGACAAGAAAGCATTAGATCGGCACGACCGGCGTATCGTCATACGCCGTGCGGCGCCGTGTGTTCCAGCCGAGACTAATTACGTGGAATTGCGTATTGCCATGAAGGACGACTAATGGGAAGACACTGGAGGGAGACATGGAAACACACGGTCACGTCGTCTATTGGAATACACGCAAATTGATCATCATTCAATGTGCTGCAAAAGTGTCAGTCACCAAGACAACCCAGCAAACTGCTCTGTGATGAATTCCACTGACCTTCCACAAGAACATTTTAGGGGCAAAGGTCATGCAAGACATACGTAGAAGCCTTGCTGCGTTGACTCGGGATTGGAAAAAGTCAGATTTGTATTCTCAAGACGTTTATTGGCCATTTCCTTTGATTGTCTCCGTTCGACTGGCTTGCTGGATCGCCAGGGAAAGGCTCGCTCGCGCAGGTCCCGGCCCGGCCCGGCCCGGCCCGGCACCGACACGCCTGTTTGCATTACAGTCAGCTAAGCAAACGAGATCCCGGCCCCGCCGCCCCGCCCCCACCAATCACCCACCCAATGACTTGTCAGTGGCGTGTTCTTGAAGATCATCCCTAACGTGACAAAAGATACGAGAATCGCATGTCCACTCACACCACGGCTGAATCACATCGGTGACTGACGGGCGACGAGGAGTCGCTGGGCGGGGCCTAATGTGTCACGGCCCACTTAATTGACTCAGTAAATGCCGGAGTTTAACAAGAGGGCCACGCCAGGGACAGTCCTCGTCCACTTGTCACTCGCGCTTCGTCTGCCACTTCCATGTGCCCTGTTGGTTACGTGTGGAGTCGTACCAAACCTTGTCTGGAAAGTAGGCCTGACTTTTTTTTTTTTTTTTTTTTTTACAAAAACGTGATTTGCTTAACCGCGTCAATCGAGAAGTACGCGCCTCCGAGGCCCCGGTGGAGTTCACTAGGTGGCAATGTTCCCTTGTTGCTACGAGGCACCTTGAAGGCCACGCCGTCATTCAACACGGGTCAGAATGTGACCCGCACGCGGCTCCCTGGGCCAAGTATCCAAACACTACAGTCGACACACACACAAGGCATTAATCGATGAAGGAACGGCAGACCCAAACAAGCGCGGGAGGGAGGGAGGCATTGTGCTTTTGTCTGGAATGTTCACACTGTTTGACACAACACACAAAAACTCTCTCCGTATTAGCGAACAAACATGGAGGAGTTCACAAAGCATCAAAGGGGCTCCAGAAGGTGAACGCAGGTGAAGGTGTGCGTGCGTGCGTGCGTGCGTGCGTGCGTGCGTGCGTGCGAGCACTTGGGGTCAGAGAGTCTGTCTGTGATGCAACATTTGTCCATGGTGAAATTCAGTTCCTTATTTAGAATTCATCTATGTGTCCCATAAGAAAAGCGATTGTGACCATGTCATCCAAATCTCACCTTAGCCTCGAAGAATTTGCGCCGGAGACGCTTGTCTTTCGGGCAGACGGTTCTCCGAATGTTCTCGTAGCGCTTGCGGGCCACGTAGCCTCGCCAGAAGGCTTGAATTCTGAACATAGAGTCACATCACCAACTATTCACACAAGTTGACAGGTACGCGATCTCACCAGATGAGATGAATCACCTGGTGGCGCAGCGGTTTCGGAAGAGGCGCGCGGCCTCGTGGATGACTCGCGTTTGGTACGCTTCCCGGCGGCACATGGGGCAGCGCTTGCGGCCGGAGAAGCTCTCGAAGGCCCGCAGGCAGCTTTTGTGGAAGACGTGCGAGCACGACAGCAACACCTAACCAGACCGAGTGAGCGAGCGAGCGAGCGAGCGAGCGACCAACAGTGGCTCTAAAAAGTCTCCAAATGGACAAGCAACAAAGACAACTACCTGAGGCAGAAGGCAGAAGGCCTCTCTGCATATGGCGCAAGGCTGCTCGGATTCCCGGCGCTGGAGCCACCTGGCCTTCACCGCAGTCCACTCATCTTCGCTCAGCCTCTCCGGGGGCAAGGCCACCAAGCCCATCCTCTGAGCTGGCCAGCCAACACAAAAATGACACATTGGCTCCAATTGTAGAGTTTAGGTTGTTTTTTTTTTTTTTTATTTATTTTTTTTATCCCTAGCAAGCCACCTACGTACCTAATGTTGGAGGCGGCGGCGCGGGATCCAGCACATACTCTCGCTCTTCCCCGAGGCACCGAGGAACATCCTTTCGGATCCCTCTCTCTTTTGCGTGATGAAGTGCGTGCGCTTTGCTCCTGAATGTCAGCAGCGGGTCCATAAGTGAAAAGTTGGCTTCCAGAAGGTTCCTGGTGATGTGATCCTGAAGGGCCACCGAGGTGATCACCAACCTGCTGCTTACTTTGGAATCCTGTCAAATGGAGAAACATTTGCAAGCTCACATTCAGACCTCCCACCCTCCCTCCATCCAGCCAGCCATTTGATATACTGCTTATCCTCAATAGCAAACGTTTCAGTAAGAAATAAGAAAGTCACACCGAAAGTGATTCCTGATTCGAGAAGTTGATCGCTCAATGGTTTCAGCAGTATTCCAAACTTTATATTGATCACAGGAAAATGATACTTGCATCATGTCTGATATTACTGAAATTCGACGCACGTTGCATCGTATTCATGAAATGCAGCCAAGGGGAAGAAACAAAAACCCACTGGCGGTACAGAGTATCCGACATATTTGTTTAAAGCTAAAGTTTTAGTAGCGATACACAAACACGCGAGGCTTTTTCCACCACTTGTTCAAACTCTTCATTTGTTTTCCCTACAAAATCAATTCGAGGTAAAAGCCAAACCAACCTTCCTCATTGCCATCCTATCAGCGCAGAGTTTGGAGCGGTTGCTAGGTAGCCATCCCTTTGTCACGCTTTCACCGCTTCTGATTAGCTGAGCCGAAGAGAAAGCGCTTTCAAAATAAAAGAATCCAAAGTCAACCAATAAGACGGTCAAACTGGGAGTTATATGGAGCGTATATCCATATTCTCATCATCAATATGTATTGGAGAACGTTTCTTTGTAAGTGAGCATCATATCAAGGAGCGAGCTATTCTCCCCTCGTGTATGTATTTTTGATTTGTGGAAATAAATGCCGTAGTTTGGTACTCGGTGCCATGTCTCGATAATGATTATTTGATTGTCAGGCAGGTGTCAGTGCATAGTTGGAACCTGACCAAAGGGGGCTTGGCTCGTCAATGTGACTCACCCGGCCAGCTGTCGTCAGAACAAAGCTAAGCTGCTCATACCTGTGCAGTGAGCTCAGGGATCCCTCCCAGGTCACCTTCACATTGGAGAAAGAAAAATAAATAAATAAATAAATAAATAAATAAATAAATAAATAAAAAAAAATCTAAACTCATACACGCAAACAGCGTCCACGGCGGCGGCGGCAGCAGCGGCGGCAGCAGCAGCAGCAACAGCTACGGCCCCACCCCCGACCAAAAAGCTCTTGATGAAAAGTTTGTTCAATATCGAGTGAGAGCGGCGTGCCACCCTTTTTTGAAACACTTTGCACCCTTGACTGACGCTGCGCTGCGCTGCGCTGCTGATGTGCTCAGGCGCAAGGCGCAAGACGGCTAACGGTGAGGCCTGTCAATCCGTCCTAAGAAAACAAAAGCCGAGACGCCACGCACGCACGCACGCACGCACGCACGCACGCACGCACGCACGCACGCACGCACGCACGCACGCACGCACGCACGCGGGTGTAGGAAAGCGGCGAGCTTCTCAAGAGGCTGCCGCATTCTTGAGATTAGGGCAAGAAAAACGGAGACCACTGGCGCTAATGCCGCAGACAAAGGCGCGGAACAATTTATTAGCAAAGAATTCCAGCCCAGGGCTCAATCAAAGGCCTCGACGTCCAACCCTGCCAGACTTGGGGCTTTGCCTTGTTGTTTTAAGTAAATAATCACGCTTAAAAGATATGACGAAGATGGGGCTCAAGACCCCTCCTGCATTCTTCCAACTGTCATCAGAATGGATTTCAGTGTGTGCTTTTATTTTCAACAGCCAGCGTGTTTGTCTTTAGCGTTTTTAAAGGGCTTTTTATTTAACTTTCTTCACCCCCCGCATCTCTTAACCTGATCTTTGGTATTTCTCAAGACGGCTCACCTTGACGTGTAAAGAGCTGATGACGTAAAAAAAACAAAAACAACATCTTAGACAAATATAAAGCATTAGAATAGCACAACATGGATGCTAGTCATTAGCCCATGCTAGCTCACTTTAAGGCAAAGTTATGTCGGTTTTAAAGTTTGTAGTTTGAACGAATTGCTCTTTTTCCACAATCATCATTCTGATTGTTGTCAGGCGAGTCCTCGCGCTGAGATATAGATGCGAGAGGGCGGCCTGTAACGGCTAATGAACAATTATGTCAGCCAGCCGGAGAGATGAGCAGGCGGCCAATCGGTAAATCCAATTATTTTATGACTTGACCTATAATGCCTCCCCTAACATGACTTTAATGGCTCACGTGGAGTCCTGACTCCAGTCTGCGTCTATAAAAGAAGCGCGCGGCGCGGCGCGGCGCGGCACGGCGCTGTCATTAGCGCACCTCGCCGGCTTCTCGGCCAGACGGAGCTTCCGCCAGCCCGATCGCCCACCCGCCCGATGACGAGACGAGACGAGACGCGTCCTTTTGTAAATGAAATACAAATCAGCCGGCAGGCTTTTGGCTTGGACTTCATTTACTAAGTGCTACATTACCTCATAGGTTGGACCTAACAATGGATTTGCTATAAATCGGCGCTGGCTGGGTTGAAATGACAGAGGGGCTCACATATCACAAAATGTGCCAGCGCTTATTAGCACTTGAGAACTTATTGATCCGGCGTGATTAATATCAGCGGGGGAGGGCAGACGCAATTAGGTCCGCTTTGTGCTGACTGCCGCTGGACCCGAGCGACTGAGCGAGCGAGCGAGCGACGCTGTGTGAGGGTCACCGGTGCCAGGAGTGAACCACCATTGTCACCGGTGCCAGGAGTGAACCACCATTGCGCGTCAGCAAAAAGTAGCAAATCACCTCACAGCGCTCCCTCCACCTGCCACTTGGAAACATCGCAACCGGAAAGAAGCTGTCGGCAACTAGAAAGATAGTCAAGTACAGGCGTCCCAAAAGTGGCCACGGATTTTGGATGAAGGGAACGGCGTCGGGAAAGCACGGATTTGTCACGTCAACGCATTGCGGGCCGCCGCGATGAACGCGCTAATTTGTCGGCCGGCCGACCGGCGCCCTTCCTCCCTACGTGGCGGCCATCTTTCTCCGTAATGGACAATAATTGAGCCGAATCCATCAGGATTGCTGGAAATAGGCCCGCGTAATGGCCGTAAATTGTCGGTTGCCCACCCGCAGAGCGACTTCCTGCCTGCGTGGCTGGCTGGCTGGCGATTCCTTCCGACAGCCATTCCTTCCGACTTCACGCTGCTTCCGCAACAATACGCCGAACATCAATCCAATCATACCTTTTAAGCTCTTACCGAGGGGAGTGTCATTCAACAGCATGTACTACGTATGGAGGTTCGGAAAGAAATGACCGACATGTTTCATTTGAAAAACAACCTTGCTGTGATATAGTTTCAAAATTCAGATCAGGATAAAAAAATAGATGTCAGGCATGTCACGGATCGATTGGATGTAGCAGGGGGACCAAGTGCAGCTTGGACCAGCTTGCTTTATTGGAGGAAACAACTAAGACTCGGCAGACTGACATAACTCTCTAACAAAACCAACAACAGGACTGACCGACAAACACGTGAAACAAAAACACACGAAGAAGAAAGCGACGACGACAACAACGCACACAATGATCCGAGGGGGTGTGAGGGGCAGACAGGACTTGTATACACGACAGGTAACAAGAGGCAGGTGACTGTGATTATATTGATTGTGAGGCAACACGGGAGGGGAGGGGAGGGGAGGGGAGGGGAGGGGAGGGGAGGCGAGGGGAGGGGAGGGGAGGGGAGCGGAGGGGAGGGGAGGCGAGGGGCGGCGAGGGCTGGCGAGGGCCGGCGAGGGGCGGCGAGGGGCGGCGAGGGGTGGCGAGGGGCGGCGAGGGGCGGCGAGGGCCAGCGAGGGCCGGCGAGGGCTGGCGAGGGGTGAGCACGCAGACACAAACCAAGACAAAGTAACACGGCTGGGGACGAGACGTGACAAGGCATTTTTTCAAATTTTGCAAAAATAAATCAATTGTACGCTCCAACCACAATATAGCCCTCGCGTCATAATAATTACAGAACATCCACAGCATATACGTAATCCCCCCACCACCATCTATTTATGTCCCCCCCGGTAATGAGACGTTGCTGCAAATGTGGCTTTTTTTTGTCCCGCGGCGCAAAATCATTTTGTTAAGTGTAAGCTTGAACTTAGTGATGTTTAATTGTCAAGCACTTAATTGCCTCCCGCCCACCCGCATCAAGGTGACGACAGACGAGTGGAACTCGTATAGCTTCATTTGATGAAAACAACATCCCCCCCCCCCCCCCCCCCGATACTATTTTCATAACATGAGAACTATTCTCAGCAGAAGAAGGCATCATTTTTTTCTTGCGTGTATTTTGACACGAGAAGCTGACAGAAAAAAAAACAGTGAGCGGCCTCAGCTGTGAAAGGCAACATGTCACACAAGCAGCAAACTATTTACCCGCCAACCTTTGAACTGTCATTTGTGTGATGAGGAAAAAAAAGAAAAGCAAAACAAGATGGCGTGTCAGCAGACACCTCAAAGGTCGCGTGAGGTGGGAACATTTTCACGAAATCTCTCCCCTGACCACGCAGGCGTGATTACGGGCGCCTTGGCTGTACTGCTCAAGTGCGCAAGCACGCACGCACGCACGCATGCACGCCTTCAAAAGGAGATAATACCCCCCCCCAAAAAAAGCAAATGCAGACACATCGAGCCTCGCCTCGGCGTGGCCTTCAAAGCTTAATTATACCTGTTGACGTGCTGAGAGACACTTCACACAACCTAGTGATTAATAAAGAAACGGCGGCCCCCTGACAAGTCGCTGCTCATCGCCCACCGCTCGGCGCTTGGCTGAATCAAAGTGTATCAAACGCAAATCAAGTTGCACACCACGGGAGCAGCTCCAGCTGTCCAGCTTGGATGAGAGCATCTCGCCGAGCTTTCATCTTGTAGCGGGCAGGCCCCAGATCACTCGGCAGCGTCGCCCTCCCTCCCTCCCTCCCTCGCCACCGCCGCCGCCACCGCCGTTTAGTAAACAGGCACGGCCCAGCGATGAGGTTACCAAATACTGCAGCTCGCTCGCTCGACGAAGGAAGGGACATATTAGAAAAGGCAGTGTTGTCGAGGAGAAGCGCCGGCCGAGCAGATTCATTTCTGCATCCAAGCCATTTTTCCACATGACCATGTTTGTTGAGTCACACTTTTGGTATTTCCTAAGCCCGCTCCTCACTTTTAAGCCGCTTTAGCCAAACAAATGTGCTTGAGACTTAATCATTCCACTCAAACAAGTTGCTATTGTTTGACGCGGGTTTTTTTTTTTTTTAGCGACGGTGGCACCGGCAACTCCGAAGGAAGGCCCCGTTTAAAAAGGTGACGGCGCCGATTGATATTTTCATCAAAGTTTCACGCCTTCGTGGCTTAGCTCATGACGAGATGCAACAATGGTCGTTTTGACATAAAGCTGTCAGCGCTCAATCAAGTTGCGTTGGGGGCTCTGGTGGCGCAACGCGAGATTTATGACAACGTGGGCTCCTTCCCATTTGTTCTCATCATTTGTGTCTTCTTTGTTCATAAGTCAGGAAAACAAATGTGTACTCATTTTAATATGTAAAGTGACAAAGGTTTTCTTTTCGAAGCCTCATCTTCTAATCTCTGCTTTTAATGTGGTCTTTCATTAAGATGAACTTAAACACATAGCCAGGGCTGTAATTTCTTTTTACGTGTTAAGGCAAAAAGAAAAGAGAGAGGGAAAAAAAATCCCCTCCAGTATTATGATATCAAATGGCTGAACTTCAGTGGGAGCTGCAGCCGCGGCCGGCAGCCATCTTGTCTCTCACGGTGTTATTAAACGGCGTAATCATAGACGAACGGACAGACGGCGTGGATGAGAACAACTGGCGTTCTTTGAAACGGTTGAGCCTAAGTGCGCGGCTATCTGGGAGTTGTCTATTTTTAGCGCAATCCGTGTCACATCTATTTGCGTGATGATGCTTTGATGTTGGATGAAAATAGCAAAAAGACAAATCGTCTTTCGTGACATGAAATCTTGCGGGAAGACCGAAGCGCTTTCTACGTAAACAGAGGTGGCTGTATGTGTGTGTGTGTGTGTGTGTGTGTGTGTGTGTGTGTGTGTGTGTGCCACAGATGGGCCTGGACAAACTGCCCCCCTTGACCTTTCAACTCCACTGTCCGGCTTTCCCGCTCCCCTCTGTAAGGCAAACATGCTGAGGAAATTCCAAGGAGATTACGGTGACCACTGGGGGAATGCGAGAAACAAACGCTAGGTGGCAAACTAGCTCGTTAGCGCGCTTGCTTTGCTAACACTCGTTCATTAAAAGTGGCAAAATATTTGTTTGTATTGGTTGCAACTTGCATTTGGGAAAGTGACGCGAGGTGGCGAACTAGCTCATTAGCACACGTACGGACATTGAAAAGTTGCACTTGTAACCCAGATGCTAGGTGGCTAGCTACGCGTTCTGCCGAGCAGCTAACAGGTAGTCGGATTAAAATGTGACAAGAGAATCCCGGATTGAAATTTCCAATTTTCTTGTTTGGATTGAATTGTGCACGGGACGGCAGCTCAGCGAAATAAGAGGAAACTAGTCATTTGCAAAATCATCCCGCAGCTATACAGGCAGCGAAGGGGGCGGGGGCCTTCCGCAGTTATCGGGAGTTCCGCTTCTTGTAGCGCAATTTGAATTTGCGACCCATTTAGCAGATGATTGCTGGTTTTTGCTTTGTTTGTTTGCTTGCTTGCTTGCTTGCTTAATGAATCATTTTTGAAGGCACGCCTCACAATGCTGATTAACAGAACATTTCCCTTTTGTGGGCGTCGCACAAAGGTCGACCCATTCAGTCATTCCTTTTTTTCCCCCGTGTTGCAATTTACTCACTGAATTAGAGAAAAGTGTCTCAGGGCCCAATTATCATGCGGCAAGGAGGTGGTGAGGTGTGCGTTGGGGGGGGGTCTGTGAGATACTTGAGCCTTTTGAGCGGCCCTGCCTTGTTTCTCCTTGAGAGACTCGTGTTTTGGCACACAAAAGGAGGATCTTCAGAGATATGCCAAGAGTCTGGAGAGCGTGTTTGCCGGACCCGTGAAGAGAGCCCTTTAACGGCCCGGTGGGACAATGGCGCATGGGCACCGGCCGCGCTCTACTTTGTCCGCGCCAAGCATTTCACACGCACCCGGGGCAACACGGAGCGCAAACATTAGGGTTGGGGGGAATGGGGGGGGGAGAGGTACGGTTTGAAAAGGCCTCTTTTTCATCTTTGTCGCCCAATCGGCGACCACGGCGTCTTATGTTTGCAAGCCCTCGCCTCATTTATTCTGACTTAGAGCATCCGCTTTTGTGGCTTTGCTAATCTTTTTTTTTTCTTTGTCAAATTATCTTCAATTCAAAAGGGAAAGGGGAGATCCCGGACGTCGTTAGAAGAGTTATATATTTTGAATCATGAAAATATATATTGGGGGGGGGGGGATTAGGGTTTTTAGTCTTTTATATATTTATTCATATATAGTATATCTATATATACATATATTTTAATATTAAAAAATAAATGAAATTTTGTTTTCATTCATTTTTGAAAAGAATGAAAATAATAATAAAATATTTGTTCCTAATAACAAAAGGTCTTTTTTGCTATATTTGGGGAATAATATGCATTTTTAAGCACTGAATGATCTTTTCTGTTCAGCTTATCATTGAAGAAAAAAAGTGTTTTTGGTTGCATTTGAACGTGGTGACACATATTCCGTCGTAACAGTGAGCGTGATGGCGCGCGACAACACGCATCGATCACGCACGCACGCACGCACTCGACCGCCATAACTACTTTGTTATGGTGCTGCTGCTGCTGCTGCTGCTGCTCCTGCTGCTAAGTGTTAAATATTAACCCCGCGCGCGGGCTGCAAACATTCTTCGGAGCTGGCGCTCCAGTCCACCTGCGGAACGCCACGCCAACTTCCTGAAGCTCGACATTGTGGGAAGGAACTCCATTAGCGACACTTTTCCTAAATTTGCCTTGGCGATACCACAACAGGAAGTAGAAACCTACCCAAATAAAAGCACCAAACACACAGTGCCGTGATGAAGACATGGGACACTAAATGCGTGTGTGTGTAATCCTAAAGAGAAGATGCAGATTAATGCCACCAAGATGTGTTCCGCTGCTGCTGCTGAGGAGAGCACAAATGGGTGGAGGGCGGGAGGGAGGGAGACGTCCGATCCACCCCGAGGAGAGGGGCTCGCTATTCATTCATACGCTTCTTAATGTTAGCGTTGCTTGAGAGCTAGCTCAGTGTCACAAAAGTGGAATATTGCAACAACAAACATTTAAAAACGCTTTTCATGTAAATATGCTTTTTTTGCGTGTGTGGAAATAATAGATCGATCGATCGATCACCTGTTCACCAAAATGATGTGATATTTTTTCCCCCCAATACTAAAGCTGCAAGCTTTTCCTCTTTAAACAAATGGACTTATTTTGGATTGCGTCGTTTTCATGCTCTTGTTTCCGTTCTCACCAATCGAGAGCAACAGGAAAAAAAAGACAAAAAAAGCGAAAGTAATTGGGATCTCTTTTGTATGAAAATCCTCTCTGATTTCATTTACTGGCACTAATCCTCTCCGAGTGAGTGGCCCTTGTTGGAAGCGTCCACAAAGAATCCCGAGTGTCAGTGGGAGCGTCAAATATTGCCCAAAAGTTGAGATGTTGTGGAATGTGTTTGGGGATGATGGCCAGACGCTCCAGACTGTTTTGATTTCCCACTTGAGGGAGAAGGTGAAGAGTAATCCCCCGAGGATTCCCTCCTCTCCAGCTCTTTAGCCGCCGTAAGCCACCATTCAACAGGCCCGACCCGACATGGGCTCCATACAAGCGGACCGAGCGTATTAGCCCACGATCGGCCGGGAAGGGGGGCTTAATCTGGCTAAAGGGGGTCCCGGACGTGGCGCATTGAAGGACAGAATTCTTCATTAGTCAATTACCTCCCGGACAATGACGTGAATCCTCGCTAAGCTTCCTATCGACGTTTTTTGGAGCCGACAAATGGCAATGGCTTCTCATGCTGCTATTTTCATATGCTAATCATGCTAATGTTTTCATAGAGAGGCTAACATGTGTCTCCTTGCAGATAGTTTTTCTTCTTTTCGTTGGCTAGCTCTGTATCCAAACGTGAGCGTACAAAAATATCAGCGAGTGACAAACAATAAAAACAATATACTACGTATATACTTTGTCGATTGTAAAAAGATATTGTTCATTTCTCACGCTGTTTTTCATATCCTAATAATGATCCTATTTTCAGAGGATGGCTAACACGCGTTCTCGTCTAGCATTTGTTTCAGCTAGTGCCTTTCTGGGTCATTTTTGACCCATTGATAGGAGTACGCATAGTTGGCATTTTCAGCCAACACCAGTGAATAGAGAGAGAGAGCGAGAGAGAGAGAGAGAGAGAGAGAGAGAGAGAGAGAGAGAGAGAGAGAGAGAAAGAGATTGCATTTTTCTCAACGCAATTTTGCTGGGCTAGTAACGGCTTGGTCGGACATTTTCCCAATATTTGCTCCATTCCAAAGCGCCACGGCGAAGCGTCTGAAGCAGCGCGTGTCGGATAGGTGGCCTGACAATTATCTGGCTGGCTGGCTGGCTGGCTGGCTGGAGAGGCCTGGCATCGAGTCGGCCGGCGAGAGATCAGAGGAGGGAGGCTCCTCTCCCGAGATCCCAGGTATTAGCGCCACGTCTGAATTAACAGGATGCGCATAGTTTGGCCGACATGTCACGTCTTAGCCGCGCTTGGCTGCGAATTCTTCCGTGAAGCCCCCTTTTCTGCTTCTTTCGCAAGCTCCCAATGAGGCCTTAAGCCCTTCGCCGCAAGATGAATGCTGAGTGCTAAATTAATTTCAGGCATTTTCTTTTGTGCGCTGACAAAAAAAAAAAGAAAAAGGAACAAGCAGGTTGCTCGGCGGCTTCCGCGGCCGTTGACAGACGCGTGTTTGCCCAGGTGTCAGGCCTCCCCGCTCTGCAGACAGCGCGGGGTTTGTCCGCATGGCAAAAAAAAAGGGCCTTAATTGTACACAGCGCCTTCATTCAGGGCGGCTGGGAAAAGAATTCCAAAAAAAGTCATCGGACGGGGGACTAAATAGCGGCGCCCCTTGTTGAGATGTTGAAACTTGCCCCCCTGCATTCAAGTGATGCAGCAGCGGCAGCGGCAGCGGCAGCAGCAGCAGCAATAAAAGGAAAAGCGTGCATTCAGTGGAAGACCAAAGGAAGATGTGCACTCAGCGGCCTTTTCATTAGGCACACCTGCTGCTGCACTATTTAACAGGATCCGCAATGGCTTCTAAAAGGCTTTTCTAAACTGTTAATCAATTGCCTTTTCCGTTTTGTGGCATGATTCTTCTCCGACTCGCTATGTGGCAACTTTGCTTAAATACGTAAGTTTGCACATTTGTATGGCATGATGAATTATGATTTCATTGGATCATTAAGCCTTCACAAAGTGCTCGCTCGCTCGCTCGCTCGCTCGCTCACAATGAGTCCATAACTGTGCTCGTTAGACTTTTTGTGGCCTGATCAGTCAAAAATGCCCCCCAAAGCACTGTTTGTCTCACTGACTGTTTGCTCTGTGTGCACGTACGTATTAGGCTGCTTGTTATGTCTGCATTTGGAGCACTGGGCTGAGTGATGGCTGCGCAGCTGCCGTCCCTGAACTCCCTCTGGCCTTTTTTTCAGCCAACAAATGGAAGCCTTTTGGGCCAAGATGGCGCCGATGGGCACCCACCAAGCAAGCACCACTGCTTTCGAGCCTCGTCTGTCTGCTTTTATTGTCGGTGGAACGAAAGCGTGCTGCTATTAGCGTGTTCGCCCAAATGCTAATGTTAGTCACTCGCAGGTAGGGAGGGAGCGTCGCGGCTTGGGAACAAAACATCTCGGAGGAGGTCGTGTGCTCACACGCTAACGCGTCTGCAAGTTTATATTTGCCTCTTTCCAGTTGATATAAGGGATCCCCAAGTAAGACGGCGGGAGAAATCCAGCGACTTGAAAGAGTTCCGGGACAAAAAAGGGCGGAGGTGTTTTGGGATCGGTTTTTCCACCGGCTGGGAAAGGAATCGGAATCCTAATTTGCCGGCCGCCTTTTTCGCCTTTCTTTTTTGAAATACTCGCGCACGGGTTTGTTTTTCTAAGCCGCCAACACAACAAAGTGCGGCGGGGCCATCAGCACCTTAAGCGAGTAAAAGCATTTGGCTTTTATGAGCTAAAGCCGCCTCCTATTTGCTTTGCCACAATAGGGAAAAAGGACTTTTTAAAACAAGTGTGTGTGTGTGTGTGCAGGATGACATGAAAGAGCCGCGCAAATGAATTGAATGTTGTTGTTTTTTCCACTGAAGAAGGAGGAGGAGAGGAGAGGAGAGGAGAGGAGAGGAGAGGAGAGGAGAGGAGAGGAGAGGAGAGGAGAGGAGAGGAGAGGAGAGGAGAGGAAAGGAAAGGAAAGGAAAGGAAAGGAAAGGAAAGGAAAGGAAAGGAAAGGAAAGGAAAGGAAAGGAAAGGAAAGGAAAGGAAAGGAAAGGAAAGGAAAGGAAAGGAAAGGAAAGGAAAGGAGGGCCGATGGGATCTGAAGGCCTCGTTTTCCCACAAGCCTCGGCGCAGGTGATTCATCACGGCGCTCTGTCAAAGGAGCTTTCCACAACATGACACGAACAATGACGCTGTGATTGCGAGCGCGGCCGGCGGAGCCCTCGATTGAAAGATATCAGCCATACGCTCGCATCCACACACGACAGAGGAGGAGGAGGAGGAGGACGACGAAATCTGAATGGGGCAAAAAGTAGTTCACGAGAGAGCGAGAGAGAGAGAGAGAGAGCGAGAGAGAGAGAGGGAGGGAGAGCGGTGGAATTATCTACAAACATAAACGCATCGTTTGATAGTCAGCACTCGAGAAGCCGATATCTTTGGAAAAGACTATTAGATTATCAACGACATCCAAATATGAAACAAGAATGGTATTTATAGCATGTACAGAATATCATTTGGTGTGTATCGTTATAACGAAGGGAAATACAGGGGCCTCGGGATGGAGCCCTGAGGACCGCTTGTACGAAAGATTCTCTACAAATACAATTCAGCTCATTCTAAAAAGGGCAAATGAGAACTTTTTTTTTTCTTTCTTTCTTTCTTTCTTTCTTTCTTTCTTTCTTTCTTTCTTTCTTTCTTTCTTTCTTTCTTTCTTTCTTTCTTTCTTTCTTTCTTTCTTTCTTTCTTTCTTTCTTTCTCCGTTCCCAAGCGTTACCTCAGCTCATTACCTCAAATGCTATTTACACTGAGGGACGGGAACTAGCATTACCCCGCCGTCAATATCGGCACTTTAGGCTCGTAAAACGCTGGCCTGTCATTGAGGGAATCTCTAATTGCCAGTGACAACAACTAATATTACGGGGCCGGACCGACTCTCACTACTTGCAAAAAGCACCTCCTCGCCAATCTATCTATCTACCTTGGCGGATAAAATTGAATAAAACAAGTCAATATTCATCACGGCATCACGGGGAGGCAGTTAACCTGTAATTACACCGAACCAAATATATAATTATCAAAGATGTTCGACGTGTGTCATAAGGGGGGGGGGGGGGGGGGGCGTGTGAGGACACGTCGGCTGTTATGAAAACACAGGCTCTCCTTGTGACGGCAACATTGGCAACCTCCCGTGATTTCCCAGCCCGCTGCCCAAGAAAAAGCACAACATTCATTATTGAGCGAGTTCCACAGGAAGCCAGATGTGTGATATGGAGGATGGAGACCAAGACGCTCTGTAATTGCTTCTTTCCTGCATGCAGCCCGATGCATCCAAATAAATAAATAAAGAAATAAATGAGAGACTATCCCGAGATGCACATTTAGAGTGTGAAGCAAAATGATGAAAAAAAATCTAAATTAGCACCACATTCAAAAGTTGTGAAAGGCTGCGGAATTGCAACAATGGAGGCTGAGATGCTCAATTATACCAAATGCGTGCGTGCGTGCGTGCGTGCGTGCGTGCGTGCGTGCGTGCGTGCGTGTGCGTGCGAGTGCGTGTGCGTGTGTGTATGTGTGTGTGGTGCGCATGTGTAATGATGTAATATCAAAAGTGTTTTGATCTCAAGATGAGCATTACATCATTGCGAGCGAGGTGGAGATGAGTGAACCAGCAAAGCGAGAGTCACATGACTCCAAAGGATGGTCCGGGGGCCCCTATTGAGTCATTTTGAATGACAGGTAACAATGTTCACGTCATTCAAAATGTGACTTATCCAGTTTTGTGATGGACGACAGGCTTCGTCACAAATGTTCAGAAATAGCAAAGCCAATGATACAAAAGGAAGCAAAAAAGCCAAGACAAATAGCACTGCTCAAAATGACTACAAACAAATGAAATGTCGCAAATATGATATTTTGCGTATTGCGATTTTCTAGCAGATATTTGTACCTTGGCCACTAGGGGGCAGTAATACACATAGAGAAATACAACTTGGTGAAACAGGTGGTGCATGGAGGATAAAGAATATATTCCTGCAAATGTTGTTGAATTATTGTCATCGCGCGACATCTAATGAAAGTTTGGAATGCCCCGAGCTAACCAAAACGCATCCTGTCTTCAAAAGACTGGCGCTTCGAAAATGATCATCTGTGTGAAAACTTCACAGCGGCCCTTCAAAGGAAAAAAAACACCCAAAAGAAAAGTGTGGCTGACGGTGTGCAGGAGGCCTCCTGTAATTGGGCCACTCCCTCCCGGCCTCCCTCCCTCCCTCCCTCCCTCCCTCATGGAAGACTACATCAAAAGATTACAGATTACAATTTCAAATCAAACATAAGCAGTGATGATCACAAGATGCGCAAGCTCCGGAAAGACAAATGAACATCACAGGAAAGCGCGGTCAAGGCACTCGCTCGGGAGAGCGCTTCGACGTGTGGACGAGCTGCCACCCTGCCACGCTGCCACTTAAAGGGCACGCTCATAATTCACCCGCCGTGACCATCTGACGTTAGCGAGAAGAAAGCGCACGTGAGCCAGGCGGCCGGACGGTGCGGACGCCGTGTTTAGCGGCGGCAATCCCCCGACCGACAATCACGCAGGCAGGCAGGCAGGCAGGCAGGCAGGCAGGCAGGCAGGCAGGCAGGCAGGCAGGCAGGCAGGCAGGCAGGCAGGCAGGCAGGCAGGCAGGCAGACAGGCAGACAGGCAGGCAGGCAGGCGCCTTGCAATTAAACTGACTTTCTTCTTAGGAAAACAGCCATCCTCAATCATAATAATGAGAAGAAGCCTTCATTTGATAAAAGCACCTCTCGCCGTGTCTGCAGGCTAGCTTGCACGCGGAGGGAAAAAAATCATTAGCCACACACAGCTGGCGAAAATAATGCTCATTTTTCAAATGAATATCTAAACCTGACTGACTGCCTGACTAACTGACTCCAATTGATCGATCTGGGTGTGACTCGAGTTGCGGAAAGGCGCAAGAGGGCCGTGACTCATCAGAAGCCTTGCTCAGCGTTCCGTCATGACTTGGCAAATAATTGCCAGCTGGGAGGAGGTGCTGGTGGCGACGTTAACGGCGAGGTTTCGACCTTGTCTGCAGACTACAATAGGAAAGTCACAGCCCCAGTGTGTGTGTGTGTGTGCGTGCGTGCGTGCGTGCGCGCGCGTGTGTGTGTGTGCTGCGTCACACGACAGACCTTCTAAATCACTCGCCACAAATGTTTTAATCTCACAAATTGCTTTCTTTGCTTTTCTGCCCACGAGCGTCTTCCCTCGCTCTCTCTCTCTCTTGCTCTCTCTCTCTCTCTCTCTCTCGCTCACACTCGGAACAGGAGGTGATGTCACCGTCTCATCCTCTTAGCAAGGCACCAGCACGCCGTATATTGTACAGGATGGACGGATGGATGGAAGCGGCACCTAATGGTTCCCAAATCGAATCACGGCGCTCTCTCCCGAGCGAGTCCGACAGCTTCCGACCCAATTCCAGCCGCAGAAACTTGAAAACGCGACATTGAGCTTTTCGATGTCGGTCCAGATTGCAAAACGGTTTGACGGCGAGGCCCGAAAAGAGTCGTCGGCTTTCGCTTCGCCACATGTTTGGTTGGCGGCGTAATTGTCTATGATGAGCAGAGCCGCAACAAAGATTTGCTCACACCTTCCAGATGTACGTATTTTTTGAAAAGCGGGATTCGTTCGGCACATACGTATGCTGCCATTCGTCATGTTCAGACTGTCGGCTTGGAGCTCTACACCCGCCGCACGGATCAGCGCCTCTGTAAGGCTCGCCCGGAGCAGCCTCTTGTTCCCCGGCTTTGACATTCCAGGTACACGGAGGAGAGAGAGAGAGAGAGAGAGAGAGACAGAGACAGAGAGAGAGAGAGAGAGAGAGAAAAAAAAAAGCCGGGCCTCCTTCCTGTCGCTCGCCTTGTGTGGTGCCGAGTGACACGCGTCCGCTCGTCTCTCAGGCGCGTAATCAATGGGCTAATTGGTGTCGGAGGGTCGGCCGCTGTTGAAGCGTCCCCTCCTCTTTCGTTGGCTCGTTCATCTCTGTCACGCTCGCTGGCGGCATGCTGCATTAGCTGCACACGCGTGCACACAAGCAGCAGCGGCCTTTGTTCATCTCTTTCCTCCCCGTGCCATGAATCATACACAAGTGTGAGGCTCAAAGTTAGTTTCCGTCGGGAACCGCCGCTGAAGCTCAGTAAGAGCAAAGTTCGCCTCATCGTCGGTGGCCACACGACAAATAGTTTGCTACGTGCCTTGATGAGATTTGCTTCTGTTGTCTTACAGAGCGTGCCTGAGCTCAATCTTTTCTGGAGAAAAAAAAAACATACGCTCATATACTACACATATATTGGGGTTGCACAATCGATCCCAAAACAACACATTAGCATGTCGCAAATCAATGCGCCATTCTTGTGCTATCCATATCGAGGTACGGAATGTAAAGTTAGCGCCCCAAAAGTGTTTCGAAACGTGAGCCTGCCAAACACGTCCTCGAGCCATGCCGTTCTGCTTTTGACACTACAAATAACAGGGCAATGAGTCGGGAAAAAAAGCTGCAGGAAGAGAAAAAAAGAAAAAAAAAAAACCACCACGCAAAAGAACAAATGACGTGATTCCTATTCTGCATGCTGCTCAAGTGCGAGGCCCTTTCCACGCGGGGTGCCAATCAAGCCGTGATTAGACGTGGCTGATGGCGGCAGGCGGACCTCTCAGCTCTCACTCGTACTCACCTCTTTTTTTGATTGCAGAAAAAAGAAAAGGAAAAAAAGGCTACTTCACTTTGACTCTTGCACACGGGAGGAGCAGAAGGTTCAATTGGGCCCCCAGTGCCCCCTATAGGCCCCCCAAATCATCTGCGTGTGAGCGACATACTGTACCACACATCCCTGTCTTTTAAGAGACTTTGATGGTTTTCTGCTTCCATCGTACCCCTGGACAGAAACGCCAGCGGAAGCTAAGCCCGGGAAGATGTATGTGCTCTGCCGAGAGTCAGGAGCTCCGGGCAGGCAAGTCGTCGAGTCACGACCTCGTTCGCCTGGGCATTTGGTATGTTAAAAAAGACCAATATGAGTCAGGGCAAAATCTTTTCCGACAAAGAGCGCGGTACAAAGAAAAAACAAGTGCTTGCAAAAGTGTACACCCCCTCTTTCCAAACGAAATTGAAACTCGGAACCTTTGTGAAATGTCCTTGTACAGTTCATCTGATTTATGTTCATCTATGTTCATCTGAAGAATGTGGCATTTCAACAGGGGTGTGTAGACTTTGCATAGCCGTGCAGTCTAAAATGTCGGAATATTATCATTGCGGTAATTGCCTCTCCTTCTCCGGAACGCTAATGCTCTTAACATAGTTGAGTGCGCTACGCTGAGCCGCAATTAGCATTCACGCTGCAATAAAGACAAAAAGCCTCACGAACCCCGTGCACCCTTTGACACTAAGAAATACCGCGCTCTCTCATTTTCAACGGAATGGCCGTGAAAATCATCACAACATATCGCAACAAGCCTCAGATCGATCGGCATGTGTAACGATGTCCCCTAGCGGCCGTGGGCAACGTAGCCAGCCGACCAATCTTTTGCCTTGCTCCTTTTTTCATGTGCACAAATAGAATAGCACATATATTAAGATCCACGTCAAGCTTACCAATATGGCGCTGCTGCTGCTGAAGAGCAATGGAAAGAAAATATGAAATATTCATTTGACGGGTTTGAATGTGTTGCTAGCAAGCGTCATGAAAACAAATGGAGAAATAATCGTGAAACAAAGAGAATAGGAACAACAAACTGTTACACTTTTACAGATCAATTAAACACCGGCAATAAAATGATAGCGTTTGGTCCGATAAAAACATAAGAGGAAGAAGAAGAAGAAGAAGAAGAAGAAATTGCCGCCGCCCGCCCGCGCACGCAACACTTCAATGACGAGCGACGGACGACGGCCTTGCTTGATGCCTTTTTACGGGCAGAGCGCCCAGCCGGGGTCAGAGTACGAGCAGATAAGAGGGAAAACACAAGCAGAAAGTCCAACTCTGGCAAAAAGTCAAGACGATATGATTCAACATAGCCATCGGGCATCACAACACGCACGCACGCACGCACGCACGCGCGCACACGCCCGACTCAAGAGCCAGCGTTTTCACTGTCACTGGCCGCATTCCTCCCCGACGACTTTTCTCCAAAAGCACCAAAGTCGGAACATTCAACAGGTTTTTGTGTGCTCAGCCTGCAGTCTAGCAAGTGGGTGAGCTTTTATACACCCCCGTGTCACTTTTCAGGGAGCTGCGCAAGCGGGAGGATTTTTGCACCGAATGCTGAATGGGGGATTTTGGGGAAATAACCCTTTGACCTTTTCAGCAGCTCCCAGGGCAGGCAAAGAAATAAAAAAGAAGCGGATGCCAGCGTGCGCCGTGCATGCCGAACCAGCAGGGCGGCGCTATAGGCTGTAATCCTGAACCAGGCAAAGTCTGGCAATGTCGCAATGACGTGGGTAGTAAAAATGACGTTTTGATCACGTTACGACGTCAAACACCTGCACGTGCTCGACCGCCTGCCTGTGATCCTCTGGCTTCTGATGTCCTCTGCCTGCCTTTTCTAAACTTCCCTGCCCTGCCCTGCCCTGCCCTGCAGTCGGGAAATCCTTGGAGCTTTTTTTTTTTCTCCCCTTTTCTTTCTTTAGCTTGGAGGCAGGAAAGATAAAGGGTGTGCGTGAGGAGTTTCCCACCTGCAGCAGACGTTCACCTGGTCCGAAACAGGGCAGGCGTTTCTTATCGGCCCGCTCGCTCGCTCGCTCGCTCGCTGCCAGCGACGGGACGTACCCGAGACCCGAGCCCCGAGACCCGAGCCTATTTCCAACGTAACGATCACAACTCGTGGCTACGTCGTCAATCACATCAAGCAAGTGTCACTGCTCAGCATTCGAGCGACTTTGAAGACGAGATGAGGCGGCCCTCCCTCGTCCTCCTTCCTATTTGCTGTATCTGACCTCTGGCGGATGACGCCAACAAATATGGCGACTTGCCCCGACATGCCCCGTCCGTCCCAGCTAGCGCGCCTCGCGTAGCCGCAATTTCTTGTTTGAATTGTACGAACTTCTCAAAAGGTTGTGTGTTGTTTTGGAGGAAAGCCGCTTTGGGATTAGTGCCGCTTTACAGAGCGCAACGCTGAAGCAAAAACACTCGCAGGACGGCGTGTTACAACTAATTTCGAGTCAACATCCTTTTGACGCGCCGCCGCCGCCGCCGCCGCCGCTATTGGAAGCCACGAAAAGCAATGTTTTGTTAGGGTGCCCTGGAAGCTTGCAAAGATTGCTCCTGCTTTGTCGCTAAAACATTGTTTGCTAAGCCTCATAATAGTGCGGGTGAGCGGCTAATGTGGCTAGCATTTGCCTTTTCATACGTGTTGGCTTTTTTTATTTGGAAAAAATCAACATCGATTCCAGATCATAAATATGTGGTTGGATTTTGTCCCGCGTGAGCTTGCTACCTAGCACCATTTGACTTAGTCCTTATTTTCAATAGAACATCCCAGTCATATTTGCCCTCTACTGTAAAAATGATTTCAAGAAATGTCTATCGATCAAACACTCGGTGTATTCCTGAAGGATTTGGACGATTCATATGGAGCCCAACAGACTACCTAACAAAACGCTGGCTAGCTTGTGAGCCAAGAAACATTTTCAATTGCGTACATTTTGGTGAAGATTCTACTCTTGAATGTTTTTTGTCTCAAGTGAGAGGAGAGTTTTTTGTCAAATGTAACAGGTGTCAGTCATGGGCTGACTCACCTACAGAGTGCGCGCTTACACACACACACGCAGAGACACACGCACACACGCACACACACTCTATAGCCCAACCCCCTGGCCCTCTTTCACCTCAGTTCAAAGTGGCTGTGGCTGTCTAGCCTTGGCGTTTAATGTTTAAGTATTGGGAGCGGCCCCGAGGAGAGCAAATAAAAAGCCTTTACACATGCCGGATAGCTGTGATTCCAACATTTACTGTATTGTGACATTCCCATTGTGAGCGGCGCAGGCACGCACGCAGGCACGCACGCAGGCACGCACGCAGGCACGCACGCAGGCACGCACGCACGCACGCACGCACGCACGCACGCACGCACGCACGCACGCACGCACGCACGCACGCACGCACACGGCCGCCGCCGCCGCCGTCCTTTTCGGCTTCAACTCTCCAGGGGCAAAAGAATGTTCGGGCAAGGTGAAAAGCAAAAGTGGCAACTCAAACTCCGCGGCAGATGTTCAAAAGAAATAGGTCGTGTCATTTGATTTTTCCATTCAAAATGAGTCCAAAAGGAAATAGGCATGGCTTTGCTAAATGCTCATTTAGAAAGAGTACAGCTACTATTTCTACTTGGTTACTTGTCACAACACAAAGAGGAAAGAAAGCCTATTTGCCGCCAAGACAAACAACCCGGAAAGCCTGATACTACTTACATGTTTGTGCGCCATTATTCCCGCACTCCTAATCCGTCTAACAATGTTACAAAACATTCCGACACGAGGAGGCTTTAAGGTGCTAATTGGGAGCAGGAGGAGGTGAAGACGACTCAAGTCATGTCAACAGCGCCACCTTCAAACCTTCAAAGTCCCAAACAAATGATTCCTCAAAATGTCAGCAAGCTCAGCGGGCGGCCTGGCGGCCTGGCGGCCTGGCGGCCCGGCGGCCCGGCGGCCCGGCGGGCAATCACAAGCCAACACTGCTAGCCGACACTGCTAGCCAATGCTAATGAGTACACATTTCAAGGCAGCTCTCCTTACCTTTGCGCTTCTGCATTTCCCCGCCCCGCGCTTGCTTGAAAGTGCCTTTGGATCTTCACCCGACCGAGCTGATCGCAAAACTGCGTGTGGGCCATGACAGTGGATACGTAAATTACTAGTGCAGAGTTTCTCCAGTTTCCATGACATGCCCTCTTAAAAGTTGGTTGACTCCATACTATGCTTGTCAAAAAGTTGAAAAGAGAAAAGGAGCAAAAGTGGATTGGCCGTCACACGCGACCTTCCCACCAAAGGTGTCATCGTCCGACCTCAATCCTTCAACAAGTGTTTGTGGGGAAGCAGCCTACCAAATAAAGTGGGGGTTGCACCCCAGCCCAGTAGGTGGCAACGATGAGCGCTGGATTTACACCAATGATCCAAATCCAGGAGATAAACCTGTGAAATGTGAGCTAGCACTTTTTGCTTCAAAGGTCTACTTTTTGGATGTAGTCACACGTTACAATAAATAAGGTTCGACTCCAGGCGGCCAGCACTAACTTTCATATGAAGGGGAAGTAGCATTGGGTGGAATCTGGCCACAAAGACAGACCTCCGCCGCCAAGGCAGAAGGAAAACTCCAAAGGATTCATCACATCATGAACATTTGGAAACATCTTTTCATTCCACTAAATTGTCCCCCAGGGCAGCATGACTGCATGGGACGGAGGGGAATAATAAATCCAACAATTCAGCCACCGCTTGCCAAGCGTGCGCCATCTTTTGGCGGCGGCCGACAACGTGGGCGAGTGGCAGGTTGGTCGGCGAGCCAACGTGGAGGTCGGCCAGGGTGAGCTTTAATGAGACGCAAAGCGCGACCGAAGACTGCCGCCATCCAAATCACGCACACGCTCCCTGTTGTTATATACGTACGCTTCCTGTTCTATACCAGTCCATGATTTTACACACCAACTGTGTGTTGTTGTTGTCGTCGTTGTTGTTGTTGTTGTTGTTGTTGTTGTTGTTGTTGTTGTTGTTGTTTTTTGACACCACCATATTTTCATTTGCTTCACATTTGTGGTGGCCAAATGTTGGAAGCAGGGATTGATTTGCAAAAAAGACACAACAAGTTGCCCATATGGAATGGTCAGAATGTTAAATAGACCAAGTCAATCCAAAATGTACGCAAATGTGTGTGTGAAACACTCACCATTGCAGCAGGCCGCAGGAGAGCAACAGAAGCAAGCAAAGAACTGACGAGACAACGTGGTCCACCTGCCAAATATGATTAACATGTTTGTGCTCTGCAAAAAATATGTTGTTGTTGTTGTTGTTGTTGTTGTTTTTATCTTCACGCAATGGAATGAGTGGCTTTCATGAGTTCTAACAATGACAGGGAGAATCACGAGCTAGTATGCATAGCCAAGCAGGTAAGTCATTGGATGGGGTTTTACAGTAAAAAAAACCCTCTTTTTTATCATTATGGATTTTCTTTTCATCTGCTTTGAAATATGTAATTGGATGATGATGATGATGATGACAACTACTGGTGTAGACCACAAGTAGAATTCAGAGCAAATTCATCAAGTAATGGGGATTGAGAGTCTTGGTTGCTTTCTTTGGGTGGCTTTGACGCGCGTACGTGCGCAACGAGGGTGCGCGCAGCTTTGGCGTTGTCCCGTTCTGCCACTTTTGCAACATTTGGAACATTTCGGGCTTTCCAAAAAGAGCCGTGCGTGAAGGTTCACGGGGGTAGAGCGGCAAAATGGCGCTTTTTTATAATTGCTGTTTTCCCATGGAGGAGCCCCTCCCTCCCTCCCTCCCTCTCTCTCTCCCTCCCTCCCAGCGACGCAACACGCAGGTGGAAGGAAGGAATCTTTGCTTTTTGTGAGTGGGTTGGTGTGGGCTAACATGCAGAGGGCGAGCCAATCAAGTCCCTCCCTCCCTTGCTATAGATCGCTGCTATAATACAAAGCAGTAAAAAGCGGGTCGCCTCACACAAGCGGCTGCAGCTCGACTTGAACATCCGACGGGTTTGGTTTTTTTTTTCCTCCTTATGATTTCATTTGGTTTCAGCTAGCTCCTTTAGAAGAGCAAAGAAGAAGAAGAGGGCAAAAAAAAAGCCTCCTTGGATGTTCTTCCCCTTCCCGTGCCATTCATTTCCGCACCTGCTGCCGTAGAAGAGAACCGGAGGGGGGCGAGCGACAAGGGCACCGAGAGAGCCGGCAAAGGCGCACCGAGTGGCGGCCGGCCACCTCCTGAAGGACACACACGCACACACACACACACACTCACACACACACCCACCCTCTCCCTCCTCCTCCCTTCCCCCCCCCCCTCCCACCCCCCCACCCTGTTCATCAACATGCTGCTGTGGATCAGAATAGTCCTGGTCGCCGTCGTCTGCTCGTCCTTGGCCGTGTCACCCGGTATGGGATGCGGACCGGGCCGGGGCTACGGCCGCAGGAGGCACCCCAAGAAGCTGACACCTCTCGCCTACAAGCAGTTCATCCCCAACGTGGCCGAGAAGACCCTGGGGGCGAGCGGCCGCTACGAGGGCAAAATCACACGCAACTCGGAGCGATTCAAAGAGCTCACGCCCAACTACAACACGGACATCATCTTCAAGGATGAGGAGAACACCGGCGCCGACCGGCTCATGACTCAGGTAAGGTGGGTGCACGCACGCGCGCCCCCGTCCGCGCGCACGCTGCAGCGCTGTCCGGCGCGGCGCGGGGCGGCGCGGCGCCACCGAGCCGCCTTTTTTCCCCACTCCGTGAACGCACCATCCCCTGTCAGTCCGATTGCGCACCTCCAAAGTGAAGTCTTTTTAGCCCCCTGGTGAACTCTACGCATTATCCACGGCTCTGCGCAGCCGAAACCGACCCCGCACTTTTTATTTATTTATATCATATCTCATTTTATTCCCCATATTAAATATATATATATATATATAGAGAGAGAGAGAGAGATAGACAGAGAGAGAGAGAGAGAGAGAGAGAGAGAGAGAGAGAGAGAGAGAGAGAGAGAGAGAGAGAGAGAGAGAGAGAGAGAGAGAGATGAAAAAAAAAGTATCAACGCGGCAGCGCGCATGCGGACAGTCAGGGACGCTCGGCCTTCATGCTTGGTGACAGTGGACTTAAAATATTCATGCGCAAGCCTTGTTCCTCGTATCTATATTTGTATCCTCCTCCAGCTGCTCCCTATTAAAATAAAAGCAAGGTGGGCATAATTTGGAGTCAAATTGGCTTGAATTGCGCGGGGATTTGGACTAAAGGTGGCTTTTTTTTTTTTTTTTTTTGCGTCATTCGAACGGGTCCGGGTCACCATGCATCAAGACGCAAATTGATAGAAAAAGACATTTTTGGGGGACGTGTTTTTTCCTGCTGGTGAATTATTTACAAGGTCGATTTGGCTCGTCGTGGTCCTGATGGGGATGCTGGTGGTCCTGATGAGGGCCACACGCGAGCTAAGGAGTCGGGATGAAATATTCACCGTGCGTGCGTGCGTGCGTGCGTGCGTGCGCTCGCTCGGTCTCTCGCTCTCGTCTAACTCCCGCGATCGTAGCCCCCCATCATCGCATCTCCTCTCGACGCAGGAGCCGTGCACGCACGCACGCACGCACGCACGCACGCATCCAGGGGACGGACGCCAAATTGCGGCCCACAATCTGAGTGTCTGTGATCATTGATGAGAAGAGCACAACTCCACGCTGGGCGTATTTCACGGTTGCGATATCTGTTGCTTTTGCGTGTTCTCGCGCTTTTTGCAGTGGAAAGCCCCGAAAGCCGCGAGTGCGCCTCTCCCGCTAAATAGTTCCAGTCAAGAGCAAAAAGGAGCTACTTTGTTTGTCCGCGGCATAAGCGCGGTCACATGGGGATTATTAAGGCTGCAGTGGCGGTGTTGCGCGGCTTTACGCACGGAGCCGCCGCTCGCAGTGGGACGTTTGCGCATGCACGGGAATTTACGCATGAACGTAGGAGAGCTTACATGGAAGAATAAATGCATTTCGTGTTCGCGGACGGACGCGAGCCGAACGGTCAGCGTAAGCTTCCTGAACAGAGCGCACTAAATGAAGTCATTAGTCGCTTCCTTTCAGCCTACAAGTGTTGGTTGTACGGATGGAGTTTGCGGTCTTGTTTTATGATCAAGTCGAGCTTCATTGACAGGAGCTAATTAAGCGTGACATCATCTCCCCCGGGTTGTCAAAACGGCTGTTTGCGCTGACAGGTAGCTGAGAAGCGTTTCCTTCGACCGAATCATTTGTCAAGCAGATTAAGAGCTTGGCTGTTGGACAACTTTAACCCCCTCCTTTCCAAAGCACAAAGTCCGGCTTTCGGGGTTGTTACGGTGGCTGAGCAGAATTTGGCTTGATTTGCGGCACACGACCTGATGAATTCATAAATAGGGGCCCTTTACGGCTGGCTCACTTCGAATGTGTCTTTTCCCCCCTTCTGCGTTTACATATCTGCAGCGCATTCTACAAGTGTGATAAAGGTGATAGATGCGTGCGGACTGGTGGAGAAAAAGGGACCTTGTGGACATTTCACAAGTCTGTCTGTCTGTCTGTCTGTCTGTCTGTCTGTCTGTCTGTCTGTCAGTCAGCAGGCCACTTAAGGAGGCGCGTCACCCCCGCGACTTTGCCGGACCAGAAGAATAAAAGTGGTCCCTGAAAAGCCTCTTTGTGATGCTTTTATTTGACGTATCGCTCGACTATGCAAAAAACAAAAAGGAGAAGCATCCTCGCTTTTATTTATCGGTTATACATTTAGTCCAAACTATCACTTGCTGCCCTTATAAAACGATCCGTGCTGCGTTCACTGGCACATAAACATGGGAATAGAGAAGAAAAAAAGGCTCGCACCTTCTCATGCAGACCAATATGTTATAGAGCAGTGAAGCGAATGTGGGCTCTTATCAATATTTCATCGTGGGCTTCCCCCCCTTTATCCGAGATGTGCCCTCTGACGCCGCTGCTCCGTGCCGAGAAATGAAAATGCAAGCTCACATTTAAACGTCACACCAGCAGTTCCATCCATGCAGACAGAGAAGGAAAGGAACATCTATCTTTTGGATAGCATTCCCGAGTTTCTAACTGTACAACCTTCATTTTCCAGTCCAAATTGTTACAGGCATGTTGCTAATCTCAAGACAAGGCTACCAACAGCCCCTTTTCTGTCAGGACATTCCCGAGCTGTAAACCCCAAAGAGGCTAGCTAGCTAGCTACGCTACACTACGCTACGCTACGCTACGGTATGACAGACTAGGGTACAGCAGGCGGGTGCCTACTTGGGCTCCTCCAGATGCTGACATTTGATCCAATACGATACGTACGCAGAAGGTTCAGGTTAAGAAAGGCAACTCAGCCATCCTTTGTCTCGTCCTCAGCGGTGCAAAGACAAGCTGAACTCGCTGGCCATCTCAGTGATGAACCAGTGGCCCGGCGTCAAGCTGCGGGTCACCGAGGGCTGGGACGAGGACGGCCACCATTTCGAGGAGTCCCTCCACTACGAGGGCCGGGCGGTGGACATCACAACGTCGGACCGAGACAAGAGCAAGTACGGCACGCTGTCCAGGCTGGCGGTGGAGGCCGGCTTCGACTGGGTCTACTACGAATCCAAAGCCCACATTCACTGCTCGGTCAAAGCAGGTACGTCGCACGCCTTTGAAATCAGACCAAACCGTAATATCGTTGTTATTATTAGGAGCACGGAGTTTCACACTGCGCCGCTTGCGGTGAAAATGGCTTTTTTTTTCATTGTCTTAAGTCTTCAACTGATCTGCCTGATGGATCCCCTATTAATCATTCCGAGCACACTCTAGATCATAGTGTGGGCGGGGCCCCAACGTGTCATTTGGGGGTCAGGCCACTTGCCATCCGACAATGTCCAATCGCTTGGGCCAAATCTGGTTTGCGGCTTGTCACCTTATTTCATGTCTGGCAATCTCCAAAGGAGATTAAAAGGCCCCCAAATTCTGAGCACAACTCCAGACCCCCCACTTTCCCTCCTCCTAGAAACTGGTATGTGAAGAGCTCCCACCAAGGCCAAAATTATTGTCATCAAGACGAGTCACAAAGCAGCCGCGCGGGCAGGGGGACATGGGCGCGAGCATTTAAGGAGTCCGGGGGCCCTCATTTAAATTCAAATCTACAAGTGGGGAGCCTCGCAGGGTAAATAGTCAGTGGTGAGTCGCCTGTTTGTGTGAATTGTCACATAGAGGTCCCTGCACCTGAGCAAATATAGAAGGGGAGGGGGCTGGGGGGAAAAAGCTGATTTTGAATGACAATGGCTGCTCTTTATTGGGTTTTTTTTTTTAATTAAGAATAGATGAGCCTGGGCTTTTGGGGGCTCAGACTGTGTGGAGCGGGCCAATACGCATCCTGCACGGAGGGAATGCTCTTTTTTTTTTTTTTTTTTTTTTTTTAAAAACTTTCTCCAGGAACTTGTGCACAAACCTTGCGTGTCCGCTTCAAGGGACAAAATGTTCAAATTGAAGTTGAATTGAGCAGAGCTGATTTTCAGGAGGTCCAAGAGAACCGCTTAACGGGAATCCAAACGAGGTCTATGGCGTCTCAAGATTTACTGTTGAGGCTATTTTCTTGCTAACCAAAACAGCAGTAGCGAGTCTGCAAAGCGTAGCGCGCTATGCTGTCAATGAGCTCTTCCACACCGGGCTACATTCTGCTTTCACTTGATCAATAAATCATGTGGAGTGCTCCCTCCGTCCATCTGCAGTTGAGTAAATGCAGCAAATACGGTCAAAGTCATGTCCAACGAACGAACGAACGAACGAACGGTGTGCACGTTGACAGAAAACTCCGTGGCGGCCAAGTCCGGAGGCTGCTTCCCGGCTACCTCCACGGTGAGCCTCCAGGACGGCACCACCAAGCCGGTCAAGGACCTCCAGAGCGGGGACAAGGTCCTGGCGGCGGACGCCAGCGGCAAGCTCCTCTTCACGGACTTCCTCACGTTCATCGACCGAGACTCGAGCACGCGGCGACTCTTCCACGTGGTGGAGACCGACGCCGGCCACCGGATCACGCTGACCGCCGCGCATCTCCTCTTCGTGGTCGACAACTCCACACGCGGAGCTTCGGCGGTGTTCGCCAGCCAGGTGCGGCCGGGCCAGGAGGTGCTGGTGCCGGACGGCGCGCGGCTCCGACCGGCGACCGTGGCGCGAATTTCCACCAAGGTACACGTCGGCTCTTACGCGCCGCTGACCGCGCAGGGCACGCTGGTGGTGGACCGGGTGCTCGCTTCCTGCTACGCCGTGGTGAACAGCCACGAACTGGCGCACTGGGCCCTGGCGCCGCTCCGGCTCACCCATTGGCTGTCATCGGTGCTCTCCTGCGCGCAGGCCCCGAACACTACGCACGAGGACGGCGTGCACTGGTACTCCAAAGTGCTCTATCACTTGGGAACGTGGCTCTTGGAGTCCCGCGCCTTGCATCCCCTCGGCGGCGGCGGCGGCGGCGGCGGCGGCGGCGTGTCCAGCTGAAAGCAGACTTTTCCACACATTAAAAACATAAATACAAGTCAAAATAAACGTAGGACTCTTCAGTAGATGAAATAATGATTAAAAGAGAAGGAAAAAAAAAAAAAACTGCGACAAAGGCCCCATGCAGTTGGAGTTGATGATGGGATATTTATTATTATTGTTTCTGTGACTTTTCTATATGATGACGACGACGACGCGCCCCCCCTTTCAAAGAACGAACGGAGCCTTAAAAAGAAAGAGAGAGCGAGAGAGAGAGAGAGAGAAAAGTTTGAATAATTTATTCTCACATGAACTGATGGCTGCGGTGAAAAGTGCATAATCTATTTTTGTAAGTGTCCAATGCAAAACCAACAAACAAGAAAAGAAAAAAAAGAGAGTCAATAATAACAAAGAGAAAGAAGATGAAGCTAACTCTTGACAGGTTGTAATGTTCATATATATATATATATATATATATATATATATATATATATATATATATATATATATATATATATATATGTGTGTGTGTGTGTGTGTGTGTGTATGTGTGGGTGTGTGGATGTGTGTGTGTGTGTGTGCGCGCCACTGACTGTTATATTTTCGGGGAAGAACAAACTTGCTGGGGTTCCATAAATTATATTTTTATACACAGAATTGTAAATTAGATTTTGACAGATCGCTACCGAATTTGAAATAGTGTAAAGATATGAGAATATATTTTAATTTAAATACAGTAGTATTGGGGAAGTATTGGAAGACTTAAAAAAAAAAAAAAAACTTTTTGGGGGGGTTGTCAGAGAGGGACAGATATTCTGCCTCATGTCTGCATTCTTTATTTTGTGTTGCAACCATTTTTGTTTTTATTCTTATGTTCATTTTCCTTGTTGAAAAAAAAAACATTAAATGCAGATTCTGACAATTCGGTAACAGTTACAAGTCGTACTGTTTCATTGAATAAATTCATAAGTAACTCATGTACATGTACTAAAATGTAGTTTTATTTTTTTCCACCATATTTTCAATAGGGATCATAGGGAAATAGTTTTCTACCGATGGTGTATGTGTGTGTGTGTGTGTGTGTGTATATATATATATATATATATATATACACACACACACAGCGCATACAACTTTGATGACAGGGCAATGTGTTGAGAACAAATATCTAGAGTTTATTATTTATATGTTTATTACAAAGCGATGATAAAGAAAACGTGTGCAAACTTGGGAGTTGTTATATGTCTCTGTTTGAATGGACGTCGGAACGGTGGGCTTATTCGTTAAAAGCAAACGGTTAAAAAAATAGAAGAGTGCGAGAAAGGGCAAATCAATCAATCAATCAATCAATCAATCAATGAAAGAAGCCAACAACAACGTGTGGCTTCCAAAAATGGACATATTGCACTTGGAGAAACCTTTCGCGTGCCTGTGAAATGTGGAGCGCTCTCGTCAAATGTGACGAGTTTTGCCCTCTGCAAATAACCTCCATCCCTCCCTCCCTCCCTCCCAGCACACACACAAAGCGTGTTTGTTCGATCCGTTGGAACGCTTTACGGGCTCTTTGAAACCGACGTGACGACCTCAAACGTCACCAGCTCGGCTGCAAAGTAGATTAAAGAGCGTAGATTAAAACGCCATACGGCGGGTTGAAGAGCGTACGGTGTTAAAAGTTTGCCAAAAGCGACACCATGTGGAAACTAATGGTAGTGCAACGTGAAAAAAAAATTATAAAAGGATAACAAAAAACACGTGACCCTGTGTACATTTGCGCTCGAAATTTCAAAAGTAATATCTTGGCTCGAGTTTGTAACATTCAGACGACTCTTTTGGTTGACATTATAACTCAGCTTTACTAGTAACGTAAGGAGCATTCCTAAAATGATTAAAGACAAGCCTTCAACCAAGAAGTGTTGCAACACAAGCAGGAATTCCACATCCTGCTCTAGGTTGGCCCACATTGTGTGTACTTGTTGGTATTGTGAGGTGGAATTTTCTTTGGGTGGGGGCGAGGTGGTCCGTCTCAAGCGCCGAGTGTGACCCCGGCCGGCCGGGGTCCCTGCATGCGGATACAAAAGCGTACGCGCACGAGAGGCGGCATTCCTGGGCGCAGGTAAACACAGCCTCCCTCCCTCCCTCCCTCCCGTCTAATCCCTCCAGGGGCCCTGGAGTCTGCCTCGCAGCTCAACGAGAAATTGAGAGCCACAGACTGTCACAAATGTTGACTTTTGCAAGCGCAGAGTGTCTGCAAGTGACACAAAAGAGCTCCTTTGCGCTTTGTCCTCCCTCCCTCCCTCCCATATACTGAGCTAGGGGTCGGTCGGATGAGACAGAGATGTTTTTGGAGGAAAGACATTGTGCAGAAAACTACAACGATTCACGTTTCTTCTTGTGTCTTTTATCTCGTGTTGCAGCAGCCTAACCCTTACAATTGATAATAGAGCAAATCAATGATAAAGTGCATGCTTGAAATTCCTTAGATACAGCGGTGGCGGCGAGGCGACACAACCAGTCAACTTGATGACAAGTCATTTTGAATAGATTTAGGAATGAAGCATCTCTGGTTAAAATGGACTGTTGAGCAAGAAAAATGTTGATGTTGCCATTTATTGTGTGAGAAAAGACAAAAAAGTACAAAAACCAATGCGTCCATTGAGCACACAGTACACGTACGCGTGATTAATAAACCTCATGATTGCAACTGTTCATGTGTCAAAGCCTTTTAATTCACTTTGTGATCTCAAACTGAACATCTGCACGTCTCCTTTTAAAAATAGACATCTTGGGTTACATCCAAATAAAAAAAATTCAAAAATGGGTACATTGGATTTGATGTTTTGCATGTCACAACATCACAGTTTGAACATACACAGCAAGCCGCTTTGGCAACGGGATGCTTCAGAGTTGCTTTTGCACAAAGTGAGGTAGGTGTGTGTTATGGTTCACAAAAAAGACGAAGAAGAAGAAAAAAAGTACGTGCGTGCGTGCGTCAAGCGCTCGCTCAGTTGCTTGCTCCAAATGCAGTGTGGCGATCCGGGGCGGGCCCGCCACCCTGCTCAATACAAGTCTTTCATGAACAAGGACAACGTCGAGCGAGGAAAAGCGAGCGAGCGAGCGAGCGAACGAGGGAGGGAGGGAGGGAGGGAAGGAAGAAAGAAGCCAAGGAAGGAGTGAAAGATTAAAAGTGCACTGTCGATTCACACCAGGTGCTGGCTGGCTGGCTGGCTGGCTGGCTGGCTGGCTGCCTGGCGAAGCTTTGCTGTCTGTCAACTGAGTGACTAAAGTGCAAGTGGCTGAGGGAAAAGGTCACATTATTGGAGGACGAGGAAACGGCGACACCTGTGGCCACAGGCCGTAAATTCAAGTGAGGAAGGGTTAGGGGAAAAAAATGCAAGATGAAAAACACATCTTATGCTTCTATTTGATTGCCAGTAATGAAGCTGCCTTCAACATCACTTTGGATTTTTGCTTGTCAACATTTCATGCATGCCATCACATCAAAAAGAGATCATGAGAAAAGATGCAGAATGATGTGGCTATTATTTGGAAAACTATCCCGTTTTGTATATTACTCCAAGATGCCACTAAGTTTAGCCTGGGTTGTTAGGAGTGAGAGAGTGGCTGCTGTAGGCCCAGGAAATGCAGCATGTCAAATCCTTTGTAAGCAATGTCAAATGGAATTTTCCATCATGCGTATTTGATTTGCATTGGCATTTTTCAAACCAAATCAAAGCTATTTATTTTGAATGTTGCGTTTAATATTGTTTTAGCATTTGTGGTACACTTAGTTTTAAGAATGAAGACAATTCCAACCATTTTTAGCGGGGCGGGCGTCAATGACTCATCGTAAATTTAGGAAATTTGTCTCGTTTTAACAAACACTACGTCCGATAGTTTAGTGCATCTTAAAGCAGCTTTTAATATGACTACAAATGTAGAAAAAAGTTCAAATGTGTTACTAGCAGAATTGACCCAGAGTTTCAATCATTGCTAAAACATTTAAATGAGGCATTTCATGACTACCGTAACTCCTCATATAGTGGCTGGGGGGGTATTGACGTCACTAATTCATCCAAGAGACTCAACATGTTTCAAAAAGTGTTGCTCTTCTGATGAGCAACAGATTAAAAAATGCAAATAGCTTTCAGTTACTCCCCACATGTCAAAAAAGGGAGAACTTTGCGGGGGTGGGGGGGCACTATTTGAGGAAATACGGTATCTCAAAGACCAGCAGCCTGCGGATCTGTGTGGGACAGCCACCTAAAGAAATAAAATATGGATTAATAGTTCAGCGACATTTCCGATCATCAAATGGCCCTGCGAAAACAAAAAGTTAAAGCACATTGAATAAGTGTTAAAGGTGCGTGCAACTTTTGAATCATTCCGTTTCAAAAACCTTACGAGGTTACGAGCATTTCTCTGCTCACGTGGAACATCTTCCAAAAAAATAAAACATTTAAAAAGTGCATTGTGTGTATATAAAAACAAAAAAAAAACAAATACAATACCTCAATAAACAAGGTGCAAATAGATTCAATGTGAATCTGAGCTTCTGACTTATTCTTAAGTATTACGACTGGCATGGTCAGTACTTGATCATAAAAAAGAAAAATCCACTGGATTTAGCACAAACACTCAACAGAAGAACAAAAGGGGGCTGGGGGGGGAAGAACCTTTGGAATGTCACTTCAACCCAAAACAAACGCAATAGAAAGGATAAAAAAACTAAGGCTTCAGTTCATGATAACAAATGTACAACAGACACAAGTCAAGTTTTGCATGCACAATCCACAAATCAATTGTGCTCATCGTACCCTTGGCTACGCTACACTTGGGTTAAGGCTCTTTGGTGTGTGTGCGTGTGTGTGTGTGTGTGTGTGTGTGTGTGTGTGTGCGGTTTTTGTAACTGAGGGGAAATACCACTAAATTGTTCAAGCCAATTGAGTCTTCATAGCTCAAAGTACGTCGGTTCACACAGGCACGGGCAAAGTGCCTTGACTATCTTTAAAAGGACATACACATCGAGCTAGCAAGCTATCAGTTGGAGTAGCAAGAGGGACGGACGGGCCAGCACGTTGCCACACCCAATCCAGATCGGCCAAGATTTACGGTTAGCTCGTAAGGAACTCAAGCCTTCCCACAGCACAGGACAATCATTTGGAGAGGACGGGCAGGAGGCTGACAAAGGAGAGAAAAGGCCCAAATCTGGCCCAATTGTTGCGACGTGGGCATCCTTCGGTAGCGATATTTGTTTCATTCACGGACGGACGGGTAAGCCCGTTTGTTTCCTGCGTGAAACGTACAAATGAACTGCCCTGCCCTGCCTGCCTCCCGACGTGTTAGCTAGCACATTTCTGAGCTGAGCACTCTTGCTAGTATTTCAATTTGCAACATTCAGTGGCACTTCCCTTCCAATTTGTGAGGTAGTATTTGGCAAACAGTCCCAGAGTTAGGCACGGGAGGGAACACAAATATATAACAAGCAGGTACCTGCTCAAAGGCAGGACAAACATGGACGTCACACAGGCTAAAGTTGAAGCGGCTTCACATACCCGCTCGCTCACGGTTATATTGGCCATCTTTTTTATTTTTTAACCCTCAAGCAATCCTTTTTTTGCTTTTCCCCACTCACCAACACAAATGCGCTTATCATTTGACGTTCAGACACAAACTCAGAGTAAGAGCTATTTACGACGCCTGGACATTTGACCTAAAAATGCCTTCAACCGTCAACGCACCGCTCCGCCCAGTATGTCATTCGTATTTCTACACGGGTAATGGCTGCCCCCTCAAAGTGAGTGACACTTTTGGAAAGTCTACAAAACGAAACAAAACTGAGGTTGAATGGTACCTAAGTACGCATTTGCGAGACGCCTGAAAATCATTAGGAACCTTAGAAGGTCGGTTAAAAACTGCTGATAGCAGGTGACGTGGCTGTTCTGAGCCTTAAATGAAGGAAAACGTTAAAAAGTGCCTTCATCGGTTCGTCCATTTAACTTTCAACTGACGAGTGGAGCAAAGACAGGGCTTGGTTCAACACATTTGGACAAAAAACAGCAACCAATTAAAAAGTACCAATTCATGACGCTTAATTTCTGTGGAACTAAAATTGACATCGCAAGAGGTGCTCGCTCGCTCAATCGCTCGCTCACTCTCTTTGTGTGGAAAGTCAGTTAAAACGGAATCAAAGTGAACAGCGCCGCATGTTGGCCGCAATTTCAAGGGCCACGAGGACAGACACTGAGCCAGCCATTCGCTTCCCATAAGTGATGCCATGCCATGCAACGCGATGCGATGCAACGCGATGCAATGCTGCCACCTAGAGCGGAGACCACGCTACTGCAACCTCAGCCGGGACAACCAAATAAGCAGCGAGCTGAGCTCTCTTCCTAAATGTAAACTTCATGTCATAACCTAATGGTCACGTTCGGGTAGGGGGGGGCAACCATTATCCAGTCTTAGTGTCCACGTGTACCATACAACACAAACTTTTATCTTGGGCGTCATTCCTCTACTATATGAAAATGGCTAATCAAGCATGCGGTGTAGTGTTGGATTGTTCCAAGTTCCAAGGACGACACCTGCGTGCAAACGCGACGGCTAGCCGACTGACCGCCAAAACGGCAGCGTATCGTACGACGAGGGGGTTCGGGGGGGGGGGGGGGGGGGGGGGGGGGGGCACACGGGGTGGGGCGTGGGCGCGTAGAACGTTGACGTTCCTTGACTTTGCGGCGGCGGCAGCGGCGCGCTTCCCTCATCCGTCAATCAGCTGCACGTCAATGTGGGACAAATCAATCATGTGCCTGTGTGGCGAGCGTAACAATGGTGTTTAGGGGCTTTCGACAAAATAAATTGCACGGCAACGTACGAGCTGAACCTCCACAGTCAAACACGGAGTCACGCAAGAATGACTCAAGTGGCAAAGTTAGTCAATTCCAAATAAAAGTCACGAGCACAGGCACAATTTGATGACTCCGTTATTATCAATGTCAAAAAGGTACAATACATTCAAGGCAAGGTTCCCTGATCATTTGGCCAAACTCTGACTGCGGAGGTTCCTCTCGACTAATATGAAAGGAAGAAAGCAAATTACCTATGGAAGCTCATTTGAAAACTTGCGGCGTGTTGGGGACTTGAAAAGACGGCAATTGCTTTCCTTTGCTGAGGTATCATTCGGAACATCTGCCATAGATAGAGAAGGTGACACGCAGTTAGGGGCGGGGATGAAGATTCACTTCGCCCACGCAAGAGGGCAAAAAGAGGGCAAAAAGAGGGCAAAAAGGGGGCAAAAAGGGGGCAAAAAGCCCTCCCTCCCCGTGAAGGGAGGGAAATTCCTTGCTGGATGTATGTAGAGCTACTAAATGAGCAACAGGGGGCACTGTGAGACCGCGCAGGAAAACGTCATTACTGAACAATTGAAGGTTGGATTGGTTGTTAGAGAAGCAGAAAGAATGAGCGTTTAGAGCATAAAAGGACCTCTTCTATTTTCATAGCGACACAACAAACGCAGTATCCACATCATCTCCAAACACTTACCTCGATCGGACCGATGGATCTTAAAAGGCTCTGCAGCTGCACGTCGGTGGTGGACGACGACAGGCCCTCGATGGTGACGGTGCGCCGTAGACTCTCGCCGACCCTCTGGCCTTGTCGGGCACCCGCGGGACCTCCTCGACCCGCGGGGGCGCCCCCTCTTCCCCGGCCCGACACCACCACCTGCGACAGACGCGCACACGGAGTTGAAAACGCTTTCCTCTCAGCCATGCTGACGTTTCAATCTTTCATCCAACGGCGTGGTGAAGAGCAACGGTGAAAGGAGGTAGATAGTCTTTCTTGGGCGGGCGGGCGGGCTGGCGCGCACGCCTCAGTCATGGCTGACTTTCCTGTGATTGACTTATCATTTTTCTACAGAGATCATCAATGTCAGCGCACGCCTCGGCACACGTCTTCGTACGACGACGAGCCCGTGAGTGAAAGGTATACCGCATCAGATGCGTGCTGGTGGCTGCCTCAGCCTGTCAGCATCAGCGAGCGTGTCGGCAGCCTGGCTGGCGCTGACAGCCTGCCTGCCTGGCTGGCGCGCAGAGAGGCCGGGGGACCCGAGGCGGCCCCCACCCGTGAAACACGGCTTTCCGCTTGTCACGACCAGCGGCCGCAGCATTTAGTCGACGCTTTGCTTCCAACGATCAGTTTGATTCAAAAAGCAACGTGAACAATATACAGACCCTGTTCTGCTGCGGGTAGCCCATGCTCCCTCGGCCCAAATGTCGCATCCCTCCCGCGCCGCGCACTTGTTGTCCCGCCATGGTGACTTTCCTTTGGATGCTCTGCCTGAAAGGGTTGTCTGGCCAGGGGCCCGGCGGTGGCGGCGGCTGCTGCTGCTGCTGTATCGGGAAAGCCGTGGCCTCCAGGCCTTTCCCAGGCTGCAAGGCAATGCATGACAGACAAGCTTATTTTGGATTATTTTCTCCAAGTTGACTTGCACTATTTGATCACGCTTCACACACAAGCCAAGGGTCTTGGCGGCATTTTGTGGCAACAAAAAGGTGGGAACTTTTTAGCTGAAAAGCAATGAATATAAAGATGACTTTACGCGCCGTGTCGCCGCTCCTGTGTAACTATCGACTCGGCAAGGTGATTGTCTCATTAGCAAATAAAGTCGCAGCTTTGACGCGCGGGGAGGAATTGAAGGTCGTCTCTCGCGCGGGACTCTACGGCGAGACGTGACAGATCAATACGCGGAAAGAAAAGAGGCCGTATCTGCGACCCGCCCCGACTGGAGTAAATGGATTAGAGCCCCCGATAGAAATCCCAGCTCGCGATGGTGCCCATCAAATCCTAAACTGCATTACACTGGAACGACAGCAGCTGGATGCGCAGCCCATCCCCCACTTCACATCCTCGCCTCGCCTCGCCTCGCCTCGCCTCCTCCTTTGTGTCTTGCCATGCCATGCTTTGTATTATCCCTGATGAAAATATACTTTGCCTCTTATCACTTTGCCTAAGCCATCCAAATCCTCAAAAGTGGCAACTTGCTTAGCACAGGTATTATGCTTCACATCCGACGACCCCCCACCCCCACCCCCGCTGTCTCTTGCTTTTTCGAGCAGCAAAGATTAATTACAAGGGTCTTGGATTGGCGTTCCTTTGTCGCTTCGCACCTGAGGGACGGCTCCACGAGGGGGGCGGCTGACGGAGGGATGACGGCAAGGAGGAAAAGGCGGCAGATAACATTGTCAAGCTCTCGTTGATGACAGCGGAACAATGAGGAAGGGAGAGAATCTTTTTGCCGTTTCCATCTCTCGTTATCCCCCCCCCCCCTTCCAAAGATGCGGCGCGTCTGATAACCGCGACGCGGGTTTCCATTAAGGCGCTGACACGCGGTTATCTTCATCTGCAGCCAGCGTGATCCTCCGGGATGGGGAGGAGGATTCGGAGAGCTTATGAGTGTTAAACATGCCGGCCTTTTGTGAGTTTTCAATAAAGATTGCTGGCTAATTAAAGGCACGGCACTCAAGCGAGCGGAAAATGGCGCTAATGCTGCTTGGCTTTCTTGGGGTTACTGTCACTCTCCAAGAACACCAAACCGCCCCCAATTTCTACACGTTGCCCTTATAAGAGGACGTCAACCTTTAAGAGCCGTGACGAGGTGTCCCGCAAGTTTGCAGATAAATGTCACACGAGTCTCTCTTTGACGCGTCGCCGTAGCGGGTGTTCGTTAAGGCGCAGTGCCCTAAATATGGTCCTCACCTTTTGAGTAAAAAGAAAACCCCACCTAGCCTTGTCCCCCGTCAATTGCGGGGCTTTTCTGTATCTGGACATAAGTGTGTGGGTGAGTGCGTGTGTTAAATTGGGACAAAGTAAATGGAAAAGCTTTGCTCACCGCGCCGGAAAGTTTGACCACTCGGACTTTTTGCGGCAAGTGCTGGCCTTCGCCGTCAGCGAGCTTGGCGCGCTGCATCACCGTTCTTTTCGCCCCAGGTTTAAGTCCTTGAGCCTGGGGCTGGCCAGGCCCCAGCGCGGGAATGTTTTTTAAGCTGATCTGAGCAAACTGGTCGGGAGCGCCGGCTTTGTTGACATTCAGCGGCCCGCTCGTCCTTCTCTGCTGCTGCTGCTGCTGCTGCAGAGGGCTTTGCGGCTGGGGCTGCCTCCACTGCTGCTCCGGACCTGGCCGGAGAGTCTGTGGCTGCTGGCTATTTGCCGTTCCCATCTGTAAGCGTGACTTGACATTGGGGCGAGGCGCCGCGCCGTTGGGATTACCGAGCGACTGATTGAAGGGCTGCTGGGGTCGCTGCGGCGGCGGTCTCTGCTGTTGCAGCGGAGGAGGCTGACGTTGTTCCGGCGGCTGCGGCGGCTGTGGCTGCTGCTGCGGCGGCGGCGGCAGCTGCTGCTGCTGCGACACCGGTAAAAGCAGGACCTGCGGGGCAGGCGCTGCCGGCTGTTTTTCTTGGCTCTGTGTTGGCGCCGGCGTGCTGATCCTGTCCAGTAGCTCTTTTTTCCTGACGCCAGCCTGCATCTGCCGCCTCAGCTCCTTCCTCCTCAGGATCTCCTCTCGGAGGCGCTTCTGCTCCTCGATCTTCAGACGGTACTGCCGGGTCTCTTCGTCCTCGTCCTGCGTCGCGAGGGGAGGAACGCCGCGTGGCGGCAAACGTTACCATGGTGTATCGGCGAGGTCGTGACATTGAAACGTAATCAGAGTTAAGCGATCGTATCGATCGCTTCCCCAGGCTGCTGTCATTAGCGACCATGTGATTAGCTTTGGAATGAACGGGAGTCGCTAATATGCTTGACTGATGCCGGGAGTGGAAAGAAAGCCAATGGAGCTCATGACTTACACAATCATTTAGTAGTTTGGCCAGGAAGACTGAGGAAATGCTCAAATCAAATTCCGTGGGGAAAGACATCGAACTCAAGTCCTAAAGCTTTTTGGGTGAAAAATCTGACCTGCGCTTCGGCGCTGCTGGGGCTTTCCTTGCAAATGACCGTCCTGCCGGGGGCCCCGGGCTGCGGGCTGGCCTTGTCAGCAACCTGGCCCCTTCCTCTGCCGCCTCCAGGCAGCAGCGCGTGAGCACGCTGCACGGGACGCACCCCCTGCGTTGCCTTGGCGACGGGCCTGACATTGGCGCCGAGGGAGGCCATGTTTGCGTTGCCAGGTGCTACGGGGAGCTCCCGTAGGTTGCTGTTGCGCTGAGGGTGGATTTGCTTGGAAGCAGGTGCGTTCTGCAGAAAGGAGAAAACAAAAATCGACAACAAACATTTTGTTGCTACTACGCATCAGGGGGTCAGCAAACAGCGACGCACAAAAAAAAGTCTCACCATCCTTTGCCTGTTGGCCATGTTGCGCTGTTGTACGTTTTGCAGGCGGGGGCTGGCCTGTCTCGGACCGCTGTGCGACAGCTGCTGCTGGAAGAGATTCTGTCCGTGGTGCAGCAAGCGGGGAGGCTCGTTGAGGTTGAGCCGTTGCTGCTGCTGCTGCTGCTGCTGCTGATGCTGCTGCTGCTGCTGCTGATGATGGTGGTGGTGGTGGTGGTGGTGGAGGAGCTCCTGCCGGTGGTGCTGTTGGTGGATGGGCTGGTGGGAGGGTAGCGAGTCCTGCATTGGAGGCTGAGGGGGCCCGGGTATCAAGCCCTGAAACAAATCATTTCAACAAGGTTGATTGATTGATTACAAATCCATCGATCTATTGTTTGCCTTACCACTACCATGCGGCGACGTGAGCGTTAATGGTGAGCGCTTCAATCACTAGAGGGCGCTCTTGTCTCAGTCTCAACAGACTGCAAATGTGCCATTAATACCGGAGCCTTTAAAGACCTTTTCGCTTCACTTGCACTGAATATCATTGCTGGTGTTGTTATGGTGTAAATACTGCTCCGTCCGGTACAGCAATCAGTTCAATAATCAAATGCAAAGATGACTATCATAAACTTTTGTTGTCGTCGTCGTTGTTGTTGATGATGATAATAAGAAAAGCGGATCTCGATAGAGCAAAAAACAACAATCGGATGTCAGTCGCTCTCACTCGTACCTGCATGCCAAATTGGGCTTGCGGCGGAGGGAAGAGGCCTCCCTGCTGACTGAAGGGCTGACGAGGGTTGAGGAAGGGCCTGGACTGGTTGGGAGGGGGACCTTGTTGATTCAAGCCGACCAGCCCCTGGTGGCCTTGGGGAGGGGGGAGGCCGGGCCTCGGCGGCTCTCTGGAGAACAGTCCGAGCGGGCCCCGCTGGCCGAAGGCCGGCGCTCCGAAACTCATGTGACCCTGAGCGGGCATTTGCTGCTGATGCAGGCTGGCGTTCAGGAGCGGGTTGGGATCAAACATGAGCTGCCCTGGAAAGCTTGTCGGATCCGCGCGTTCCGGGCCTGCGTGACAAGCAGAAGCAAGAAAACAACACAGATGTCAGAATTTGTAACCTAGGTAAATCCCTCTGCAGGTGTGTCAACGTGCTATCAAGGTGAAAGGCTAAAATAGCACACAAGTACTGACTGGAAATATAAAAGAATGTACATACGTAGGTGTTGACTGGCCTTTTCCCACAGCTCATTGAAATGAATGCAAAGCATATGGAGCAACATGCATTTAACATGAGCGCTGCGCTGCACTGCGCTGCGCTGCGCACCCCCACTGATGTGGAATAAGATGAAAGCACGGTGACCTTTGTGCCAGCTTGGCTGGCACCAGACTCACCTCCCATAAAGAGGGGTTCCCTGTCCGGGGGGCCTTGACGCGGCTGGTTCCTGAAGGGCTCCATGTGATGATGAGGCGGCCGCTGGGGCTGACCAAAATCATTCGCCATGTGCTGATGATGGAAGTCTCCCGGTGCCTTGCAAAACAACGCCTTGAGGATCAGGCAAACTGTATCGGCGGCTGCGATGATCCGAATGGTCCGGCCGGAACGGTTTTAAACCTGGTTTTAACGCCAAGGCGATCCTAAACAATGTTTTCTGGGAACGACGCAACTTATTTGTTCTGCTTTACGACTCTGCCTGCCATTCTCCATAAGGGTCCATCTTCCCCCCTCATTACATAGCAGCCTAATTGAGGAAAATGATTCCATGACTCTCCTCCCGTGTCAATGAGTAAATAACTGCACCCGGGGCCATCATTTGCGAGGACTTTTGGGTAGCCGGCCGCTCCTTGTAATTGAACATGCGTGCCAATCAGTCTAAGCCACATTAATGCGACTTGGGCCTTGATGAAGTCGAGGCTAACAGGGCGGGGGAGGATTTCAAAGTGCCCTCATCATTGTTTCAAGCACTTAAGCTTTCGGTCTGTCCATTGCATACGTTTCCATCTCGTATCTATCTTGGTCGGAGAAGCTGATAACAAGCGTCTAATCCCTCCCTCATTGGAATTCAATTAGCTCTCATCACCGCCTGCATTGTTCTTCCAAACCTTCATCTCTGTTGAAAAATGAACCTGCTATTCAACACGTGCCACTTCCACAAATGGGATGCCCGCCGCCTCCCAGCTCATTGTCAATTACTTAAGATGCTATCGAGGCGGCTTAAGCCATCTTCGTCGAGCGAGCCAGTCCCCAAAAGTTGCTTAACACAAAGTTAATCAAAGAGGCTTAAGGACAGGAGGGAGGGGAGAGTGTTTGAAAAGGTCAAGACAGGCACCATTTCACAATGACGACTGGAAGAGCGCGGCTCATCCGCTCGCTTCTAATCCTCCATAAAGTGGCTTGGGGGGCTGGGCTGGCCTGGGCCGGGCTGTTCAATACGCCGCCGATGCTGAGCCCTCGCCAGCCCAGGGATAACTGAGACTAATCGTAATGAGAGGTCAAAAAATGAATGCAAACGGTGAGCGTCAACTCCGTTGAAGGAACGGCGTGGCGTTTTTTGTGTTATTGTTCTGCGACCGACCCACCGACCGTGCGGGCTGTCAATTCACCGTATTCAGCTGCATGAAATTCACGCCTGTAGTGATCTTTATCACTTATGTACTGCGTATGGAGATGTTGGGGTGTCGGCGAGGAAGCAAATGTCTAATTTGAGCCCCATAATTAAGCAGCAGGAATTTCAAAAGCACTCATGAAAATTCCGTTCAATAACTCTGGAGGCCAAAGCCCCCGCCCGGCTGCCGTGGGATGATAATGTATGATAATCACGAGCCAGCGCACGTCCACTGCTAAAAGGGCCGTTCCCGACCGGCGTGTGCATTTCAAACGGTGTCCGTGGCAACCGCAGCCTCAATTTCATCGGCGCATGGAAAATGGACGCCGCCGCCGCGCGCGCGCGCGCTCTTTATCAAAAGGCCTTTTTCAGTCCGGCCGGCACCACTGGCAAAAGAAATAAACAGCTGCTGTGCTATCAATGGCGCACAAATGAACATCAAAACAGACTTATGGATGGATTGGGCGAAGTGTATAAAAAGGAGCAAAGACGCCAATCCAATCAGCGACTATAGCGGGCGAGCTGCTCCCTCCCCGGAGCGTAATGACTTTAAAGTTATCCCTGGCTCAGATCCTTTGAGAGTGAAATCAAGCCAGGAAGACTCGAGGTAGCCCACGTGAAATTGCGCTTAGGAACAAATACGTGGCGAGAGGCCCACCCAGCCCCGTGAAAATACCACCATGTTTCATTAAGTCAAATAGCACTTGGAGAAAAGGGAATTTGAACCTCCATTATGTGTGGAGACGGCCGCTCTGAGCCCCAGCCCCAGCCCCAGCCCGAGCGAGCGTGACGAGCCGCCGCTAACCGAGTCCCGCCGGCCGCTCCCACCTCCGGCCGGCTCCTATCGCGCTTTTCCAGTTATGTCGCCGCCATCGCCGCCACGCCTATCGGTGTTTACAAATTGGCTCCGAGAGCACTGCTCGGACTGATGATACTTTTGCACGGAGAAGCTGGCTAGTGTGGAGCGGTGGCGGCCGGCGGCAAAGTGCAGCTGCTACTTACAGGAAACCTTTGAGGGCCCACCGCAGGCCGAGGCTGGCTCGGAGCAGGAGGCATCAAGGGCGCTGCGATGAAAAGGAGGGCCGTCGGCAGAGAGGTGGAAGACAAGGACCACATCATTACAAGGAACTTTACAACTATTTCTTCAATCAAGTAACACCGAGGTTGTGTTGGGAAGGCGAGGAAAGGAGCAAATCAATCAATCAATCAATCAATCAATCAATCAATCAATCAATCAATCAATCAATCAATCAAATAAGCCTAACATGCTTTGGTTGGAGCAAAACTTTGCCGGACAGACAGGCCAGATAAACCCATCGCGGGGAATGAAATATCACCAGACCCCAAAAAAAAAAAAACGATCCTATTAATGGTAGCAAGGGCTATTCACTTGTCACTCGCCTTGCCGACAAAATGACATTCTAATCCAGACAGCTTGTGCGGACAGCGGGAAACCGGCAGCCAGATTTCAAATTGCGTGGGGGAGAAAAGAAAAAAAAAAGGTGATCCGGTGGGGTCCATTTACAATGCAAAACGTGGCGGCAGAGAGCCCGAGGCAGCCTAATTCCTAAGGAGGAATTGCTTGGCTTCCGCTCAAGCGGCAGAAATGTAGTCATGTATCATCTTTACAGCACGCCCTGACGCCTGCATAAACATGATTTCTCCACTTTGGGGAACCAACCTGGCCCAGTGGACGGTGCCGAGCCTCTGAAATGGGGGTTGATGTGGATGTTTTTGGGGTGCGTTGGCTGCTGCTGCTGATGATGGTGGTGGTGGTGGTGGTGCTGCTGCGGCTGCTGCTGCTGGTTGTGTTGATGGCCAAAAGTGGCCGGCGGGGAGCCCAAAAGTCGCGGCGGCGCCTCCATCTGGGGCTGCAGCGGTGAGCGGTGCGTGGTGATGAGGGGCTGCAGGGGCTGCTGCCCGTGCGAGCGCTCTTGGAAGGGGTGGGGTCCCCGCGGCCGGGACAGCGGGTGGTGCGGCTGCTGCTGCGGCTGTTGGTGGGGAAGATGGAGGAGAGGCATTCGAGAGGACTGCTGATGTTTAGGAAGGGATGGAGGAGGAAAGAACCAGACCGTAAGCTGTGTCATTACTAAACAGTCAATTAGTAGCAAAGCATTCAGGTCGAATTTGGGATACAAATGCTAGTTTGGACTTTTACCCGCATGTTGCCGCCCCTTGGGTGGAAGTTGTGCTCATTCATTCGTACTCTGTGTCCACCTCTCACGGTGTGCATTCCGAATCCAGCATAGCCGCCGCCGCCGCCCCTTCCTCCTCGACCCCCGTAGCGATTTTGCCGTTTATACCGTTCTTGCTGCTCCAGCTCTATGAGATCCCTTTTGGCCTTCTCCGACAGTTCTGCAAAATAAAAGCACTCAATTGAAGCTTTCGTGGCAATTTTCAAAAGGCCTTTTTGCTACCTAGCGTTTCGGGGATATTCCTCCGCTTAGTGCCGGCATCGGCCAAGCGCACGACAACGGCGTCCTTCCTCTCCGACTTGAAGCGGATACGACCGGAGTCTCCGTCGTCTTCCTCGTCGTCGTCGGAATCCTCCTTTGGCGCTTCTTCGGCCATGGCTTCGCTTCCGACCTGGGGGCAAAACATTTGGCAATGGAAGGGAAACAAGCAGAAAGGTGCTTCTGCTCCACGAATGCGACCATATCCCGCACTGTACCTCTTGCCTTTCAAAGACCTGGGAGCCTTCCGCCTCTGCCTGCTGTTCATCCCCCAAATTCTCCTCCTCGGGGGCCACTTCCTGCTCCACTCCTTCTTCATCCTCATAGGTTTGATATTCATTGTCCTGTCGGCCGGCCGGCGGCCAAAAAGGTTGAAAAAGGGACTGTTGTGAATTGGTGCAAACGAAAAAGGTTTCAAAAGTCTACATCGTAAAAAAAAAAAAAAAAAGATGAACTAATTGCATTGAGGCAAATACAAATGGTGTAGAGGGGAAGCCCAAGCGCCCCCCCCCCCTTCTGCTAGCAAATTAGCATAACAGTGGGAGCATGGCTTCATTACTATTCCTGACAGCATTTGAAATTCAATGAGATGTAAATGATGGACATGATAGTATAGAGAAACGTGGGCAAAACTCCATCACAGTCTGCAGACGACAATCGCAGACTAACTCAAGATGCCATCATTTGCCGCTAATTCCCGATAACCAAGGAGATTGATTGATTCCAATATGAAATAAATGTGATAAGATTCCAAGGGGGAAACTGACTTCATTGGTCAGATTTTTTTTAAATAAAATACATTTTGCCCATATTAGAGCCAGCTATTCCAACCACATACGAGTGAGGGGGAACACCGATGTAATGATCTGAACGTGGCGTCGCTGTGTAAAAGCAAGCGCTCGCTGCGTAAACGAGTCCAACGTGTTGCCACGCAAACGGTAGCAGATGACAAGCACTTTAAAATGTGTGTTTCACCCCCACGTGGCAAAGGCGCCACAATGAGCGAGCGCCATTCAAGTGGCGTACGGCTTGCTTGCTTGCTTGCAATTAAAACAAAACTCAGAATCAGCTTTATTGGCCAAGTTTGCGCATGCCAAACAAGGAATTTGACTCCGGTTGGCAACATAAGGTCAAAGCAACAAACAGTGTAGGGCCAGCCACAAAATCAGTTGGATGGGACGGACGCACGCGCGCCCATGCCCATGTGAAGGCCAGGCGTCCCCATCGTTTTGTCCATATCTATCAGGTGCCCAACAGCACGGGGCACGTTGGCCGACCGATGGACGCCTATCTTTGATCCTCTTAGCGTTGAGGCCAGCAAATAAAGAGAAGCTCACCATCAATCACCAGGGACGTGTATAGGACTGTCCTCAGGACGGTCAATAATCTTTTCACCTGCACGACGCCGTTATCAGATGCGGCGGATAAAAGCCTCCATCAAACGGCCGTCCGGCCGGCCGGCCATCCCAACCTGCACGCATTAACCTCGGCGAGTGGCAGCACAAAGCGTCTCCTTAATCGCCCGGAGATAGCGAGCCCAAGGTCACAATGGCGCTCGGCGGAGCGTCGCCTCCCGCCAAACAAGCCGTCAGCGGAAACGTTGTCAGCGTGATGGAGAAATTATGCGATAGCAGAGGGGGGTAAAAAAAAAAATAAATAAATAAATAAAGACCTACATCTCCTTCTCCCTGAACAGATTTCCAATTCTCACAGTCACCAAAAGGGAAGCGATATCTTTCGGACACAATAGAACACAAAAATGGTCAACTAGAAGTGAATTAAAGAGGCCGGCGGCGGGACATCCTAATATACAAACATAAGACCCCAAGGAGGATGCAGACCATAGAAAATAGATGGATGGTGAAGGTCATGGGTCAAATCTCTGACTAATTGATATGGATGCAGTCTCTCAACTCACTTGAAATTCTCCATCAATGGGCTCATTGATTTGGATGTCGAGCACTTCGTCTGCGGCGTAATCTACTTGGTCTTCGGCCACCATGTCCCGGGCGTAGTCGTCGGAGTATTCCTCGCGTTCCCGCGGGTAGCCCGGCTCCGCGCTCGTGTCATCGTAGTCGGCGGCGCCCAGGTTGACGGCGTCATTCGAGTAGGTGACTCCGTACGGGGCGTTGACGCTCACTTCCTGACCACTGGACACACGTCACTTCACGTCATACGGAAGCAAAAGGAGGGATTGCTGAGCTGCCTTACCTCATGTGTTCTTCCTCATCGCTCTGTAGAAGAGCATCATTCAGCTCTTCGTCCTCATCTTCAGAAAGATTCTGGAGGGGAGAGGGAAAAGTCAAAGTATGGAAAGAAAATGTGACTATGTCCGATTTTTGGGGGGACGACTTACCTTCTTACCCGACGGTGAGAATTCTTCTAACAAATCCTCCTCCAAATCGCTTTGGGGGAGAAAAGACAAGCATTTGGACACATCTCAGAAAACACAGGTGGGTTTTTTTTTAAACTGGGAGCACGACTTACCTCTCTAAATCATCATCTTCGCCCCTCCTCCTTCGTGAACGCTCCGTTCCAGGCTTGTCATATTCATCAAAGGTATCATCTATGAGAGAAAAGAAGAATGCAATATCCCTCCCTTCAGGAAATCATGATTTCACGACCGTGACAATCCAAAGGAAACCAACCACTTATTATCTATCCACAGGCTTCCAATTTGACCGGCTTAGTTACTAACAGAAACCACTGCTATTCGATAACACTGTACATCAGGGGTCACCAACACGGTGCCCGCGGGCACCGGGTAGCCCGTGAGGTCCGCATGAGTCGCCCGCAGGACTGTTCTAAAATTAGCTCAAATAGCGGCACTTGTCAGTGAGCTGCATCTATCTATTTTACAGTCAAACCTCGGTTTCTGAACGTCCCGGTTCTCGAACAAATCGGAATTTGAACAAAAAATTCGAGATTTTTATGCTTCGGTTGTTGAACAAAATTCGGAGGTCGAACCTCACGAGATGAGCCGGGAGGACCCGAGAAAACCCGACCGCGCGGCCCGGATGCCGACTGAATCTGTAGTAATTGTATTTTCGTTACTTTGAGGATTGTATTAATCCCTAATCATGCCTCCAAAGAAAGCAAGTGGGAGCAGAAAAGCCGTCCTAAAACACAAAGACGCTCTTAAAGCAATGCGACACTGAGCGCCCGGCGCGCTGCAGTTGCGCGATCGGACCAAATAAAGCTCCCCGAGCACTGAAGTCCACTTAAATTTTAGAAAGTACATCAGGACTTTAAAAATATTTTCTAAATTTCAGCGACGGCTCTGTCACAATAATGCGACCAGCGCTGTGCAGTTGCGCGGTCGGCGACGTGCTACGGTTGCGCGTTCGGCGGTGCGCTGCAGTTGCGCGATCGGAGAAAAATGCGCAAATGAAAAAAATGTTTAAAAAAAAAAAAAGGGGGGGTTTTTTTAGTCTTGGAACGGACTAAAATTTTCTCTATTATTTGTAATGGGAAAAATGGATTCGGAATTCGACCGATTTGCTTCTCGAACCGCCTTCTGGAACGGATTGTGGTCGAAAACCGAGGTTTGACTTTATTTTTGCTATTCTTGTTAAAATCACATACATGAGAACTGGAAATGACAATAATAACAAAGTGAAAGCTAAATTGAGTAAATTGGCTATTTCAGAAGTGTGTGTCAAACTGGTAGCCTTTTGCCTTAATCAGTACCCAGGAAGTAGCTCTCGGTTTAAGAAAGGTTGGTGACCCCTGCTGTACATTAATTGCAGACAGATAACAAAAGGGTGGCGAAGAACTACTTTCGTCTAAATAAAGATCCTCAACTGCAACAGTATTTGAACACCGGGATGCCGAAGCACAACAGTCAATAGGTCAATAAAACACTGCAAAAGTCACAGCGATTTTCCTTGTCATGTACTGTACTACCTTTCTATTTGGATCAAGCTTTAGAAGCATGTTACGGCATTTTGAAACGAGCACAAAAACAGCGAACAGTAGTGACATGGCGTTCAGAAAACAATAACATGCGTCAGTGCAAATGAAATACCGTTTAGTTGTGAGCCGGAGCGAGATCATTACATGCTGCAGTGAGGTAAGAAAACAACGACGTCGGTGGATTTGTTGCCATATAGTCAGTCCTGTTATTGCGCTTTGGTTGATCGCTATAGCGTTCGCGGGATGCATTGAGCGACGCAACTAAACCAAACTACGAATTCGGATGAGTTACACGAAGCCAAATCTCAGCCAGCCACCGAATAAGCTAAGCAAAATCCAAACAAATACAACCCATCCAAACGTCCGACTTAAATTTGATTGGGAAAACCTCAATTTCGGTGTATGTACAAAACCAGCTAGCCAACACGGCTCACGTTAGCCGCTCGGCTAAGTTAGTTAGCCTAGCACCCGTAAGGAAGGCAAGAGCCGCTTACCCTCGTCATTGGCCGACATGGTGCGCGAGCGCTTTCCGTTTGAGGAGTGCGACTAGACTGGGGCTGGGGCTGGGGCTGGGGCTGGGGCTGGAGCTGGAGCTGGGGCTGGGGGGAACATTTGGTAGTAGTTACAAGGTCGGAAAGGCGAAATGCGCGATTGGAGCAAGTAGTGCTTTCGAAGCAACGAAGGAAAGAACAAGCGCGCGGCTGCTCAGTACCCCCCGCCGCGCTATGTCGCTAGCTAACTAACTAGCCGAGCACAAACATGGCAGCGCTCTGCGCTTCCGTTCTCATTGCGGGTGAGGGAAAAAAACAGTGCCCTCGCTCGGCGAGGTGAGGAAATACAAGACCGAAAACAACTGTTTTCAGAACAAGAGTTGGCTGGCGTCTTCTGCTGGAATTAATCAATAACAACTATAAGAAAAAACCCATTAAAACAACTCTTCGTTTATTTGTTAATCAGAGGCACTTTATATGAATGTATGTAATGTACGTGGCAAGTCAATGATGAACATAGCCATATTATTGTTCAACCACAGTACCAATCGAAGAATAGGCACTGTATATAGAGCATTGATTGGTAGAAGGATGGAGTCCTGCATTTGTTTAATCCTTCAATCCGCAATACAAAGCGGTCATGAATATATAGAACGTTGATGTGGAATATTTGGGGTAATTCAAGTCATAAAATTCACATAGCGCACCTCCGTAGCTACTACACCATCCTTCTTCCCCATCATTCATCATTTCCATCAGACGATTCGTTAGCCCCCCTTGAAATTCCTCCCGGGCTGAAAAAGGTCAACAAAGAAGGTGCGAGACAACCAAAGAGAGGTGAGCAGTGAAGTGAAACCTCATTGTATTGCCTTATTATGGGCTCCCGCTGTGAGGAGGAAGCCATTTTGTGGCACCAACCAGGTCAATATCTGCAAAGATGGCTTATGGAGGGGATCAAGGGAGCAGATGATGCATATTCATGGAATGCAAGAGAAACAGCGTTCAATACAATCAGTTGTTTTGCTTATATGTTTTTTGTCACTGTCCGTGGCAATGGCTACCATATGTCATGTCATTACACATTCACTCCATACAGCTGTTCCTGGAAGCAATACAGTGTATTTATCGCCCTCCCTTCTGGATTCACTTTCCCAGGATTTGTTATTTCTCTCCCAAATAAATGGTGAAAAAGGAGAGCTGTCACACTCTATTATGGCCTGTCCAAATCCAGCGGTTTTCCATAACAATGCAAATAAAAAAAGAAAAGGGGTGCAGAGCCAAAGCGGACAAGATTTGTTATTTTCCCCCGACGGACGGAAAAACATGCCTGACGAAATCCAAACGTCTTTGAAGTGGTTTTATGCGCGAGACAATTGCCTCCTTTCCCATAGGAAAGTGAATCCCTTCAATTCAGGCTCAAAATTGTTGCCTGCACAAAATCGTAAGCAAGTTAAACTCTGCAAAGCAAAAATAGTAAAAATACTCAATGTTTGAAGACACATGGCAGACAGGTGGCAGGCAATAATGCGGCCTAGTGTTGTTTTATCTGTATGACTGGATTATTAACAAAAGTGTCAAGAGTGAAAAAATATGGTAACGATTGTGAAATAAGCCTAACATTTAGTATAAATACTGCTTGAAGAAACCTGACAGACAAATAGCAATACTGTTCCCTCGGTGTAATTAATTCGTTTATGTTCATTTATGTATTTATCTATTTGTTTATGTATGTATGTATGTATGTATGTATGTATGTATGTATGTATGTATGTATGTATGTATTTATTTATTTATTTATTTATTTATTTATTTATTTATTTTGGTGGGAGGGTATATTATGTTTCTTAATGTGTATGTATTATTTCCAAAGAGTATACGGCGCCTTGTACAGCTCATCCTCTTTGCCTGGAGAGAATTTGCATCGTCTGTGACCCACATCTTTGCTTGTTTTATTCAAGTTCATCACCAGCGAGGAGGCTGAGTAGGCGGAGACCTTTTAACATCCACCCCTGCGATTGGGCGACGCGCCGCGGCTCGCGCGGCCACTGCCCCGACTCGCTGTCAATCAAGCATCGTCGCCGCTTCCCGCGCCATTCGACGTGCACGCGCGGAAGGGAACGCGCACGCCGCCGCTCTGAGACTGTCTGGAGTGTGTCTGAAATTGACAAAATAAGACACGGATTTCTACCCCCCCTCCCCCCTCGAGCTTAACCCCTTTTCTAGCTCGACTCCTTTCACCGAGGACACCTGGCCGAATGTGGAATTTTATTTAACTGCCACTGGACTGTGCTTTTGTGAGAAATGGTATTTTTGGTGGCGAAGGAGGAAGAGACGTGAAAGTTTGGTGCGTCAGCAGATTTCGCTGAATGCGCAGGTGAGTTAGCTGACGTACACCACCAACACGGCGCCGCTGGAATGCTACATTTGAGCAAATAGTGTTTTGGACGACGCTTGAATCGAGTTTTAACAAACCCAATTACACGAACACGACGCTTAATGAGCACACGGGCTTTGGCGCTAATTGACTTCCCTCGAACCAGGTGCGAGATCGCACGTTTGCGTCCCAGGCAAGTCCACGTCACGCCACTCAAACTTTTTCTGATCTCCTCGCGTAAAGCAAACGTTTCCCTCATAGCAATTATAACACGCTTTGTGTCACTGAGTGTTCTCGTCCATAGTGTTCAAGAGTTGTCGATGAACGTTTATGTCTTTTGTCTGTTTCTTTATGCTCAGGAGGGTCTGCGTGTTGCGTTCAGGGTTCATGGAAAGAGCAGCGCTGCAGCGACCATGGAGAAAAGGTTGGTTTCTGGTTGTACGCTTGTTTTGGAGTGAGAGAGTATTGTGTATTTCTCTTCAAATACATACTTTAGTCTGCCACGTTGAGTCTCCAAACCTTTCCACATGAATTATTGCAATTAACAAGATGTCCCCAAAGTCTTGATAATTGGACTTGTAATCATTTCACATCGCCACACTTCAAGCACATCATCTCGCACTTTTTTACGTTGACATGCATACATTTTTCATCAAACACATTTTCCTCAAGTCATTGAAGAGTCTATGAACTCCATCAGCATTTATGTGTCCGTCCGTCCATCCGTCCGTCCGTCCGTCCATCCATCCAGCCATCCATCCGTTTTTTAAATCATGTGTCCTCAAATTGGCTTGGTGGCTTTTCCATCGCATCCACACCTAAGTACTACGTAGAATCTTTCTCATGTTTGTAGTTGAAGCTAGCGTGCAAACACCTCAGCGAGCTAGCTAACTAAGCCATGATGCCAGCGTGTTACCCATTGATCAGTATAGTTTGACAATTGTTGTAGCCTTTCACAGCTTTTATGCACAATTTCCATCCGCGGGGCACAAATAAGGTTCAAAGGAATCTATTTAACATTTCCCTGCATGCAGTATTTTGCCCAGAACAGGATCCAAGAGTGTAATGTGTGTGTGTCCCCCCCACTGCTCGTCTGCCGCCTCAGGCCTGTCTAGACATTTGTGCTCCACCACTGCAGTCTTCCCTCCTTTTAGGGGGCCAAGATGGCCGACTCTGTGTTGTAGCTAAAAACGCCATCCGCGTCGCGTCTCGTCGGTAGCCATTTTGTCTCATGCGCTCGGATTTCTGCGTACGCAATTTTCGACCAGATCAATATGTGGCAAAGTGTTTTGACTGGTCACTTCTGCCACCGCCGGCCGCGTTGTTGTGAAAAATGTCAAACTAATTCGACACATTTTCCAACAAAATTAGCGTCAACATTTGTGTGGCACTTTGTAGAGAAACGTTATTCAATTCATTCTGCTAATTTCAGGTAACGTACTAATTTTAAGGGGGCGCAATATATAACACAGGGATACCATTTTACCATCACTACTCAAATTGAAAATAAGCTGTACAAGTCTGGCTAAAAATAATATCTGCTTTGTTCTTTGCAATATGTGGAGGAACAGCAGGTGGCCAACATAGACTGTGGTCATCATGTCGCTGCAGGAGCTTCTTTTTGAATGGCTCTATTTGAATTACAATGACATTTTATTTAGTCATCTAGTATTTTCTTACTATTATTTAGTTACTTTTATGTCTAATCTTTATCAGGTCCAGTACCGTTACAAAAAAGGTTGACAGTTAATTTTCGCAACACGTGTGAAAAGTGAATTGTGATGCTGAAAAGGTGAGAAAGGGCGCGGCTGCTTCAGGTTCGTTGATTTGGCTTTCAATTCCACCCACGGATATTGCTGTTGTTTGTAAAAAGTTGCTTTCATGTTTTTCCATTTGATCTTCAGGAAAAGCCGGCGTATTCGCTGGAACGGGCATCGCTCGGCATCTACCTGGCCCCGGCCGGCCGGCCGGCCTTCCTTCCGTCTGGTAAGAGCTCCGCTGACCCGTCCGTCCGTCCGTTCTTTCAAGAGCATTTTGGCTAAATGTAAAGTGGGGAGAAGCGATTCCAGGAATGATTGCCTGAGGCAGGCAGGCAGGCAGGGAGGTAGTTAGTTGCTGCTCCACTGCAGAGTTTCCCAAACTTTCATCTCGAAAGCCAAAAATATGGGTGCTGGAAAATGTTTTTGTGTTGCCCATTGCTCAAGTAACCTTAAGTAAGCCAATATTCTTCTCGTTGATGTTTTGTGTAACCGTGTAAAACTGGCTGCAAAAATGACATCTGGTGTATTGGGATTTAGTTGGACTTTTTCGAGGGGCCGACGACAGTTTCTTTTTTTTTTTTCCGATTTAAAAGAAAAAAATAATGGGCCGGCCGAAGAATCAGTCTCCTTTGACGCTGTTACTTAAATCTCGGGGTGTACCGAAATGAACGTTTGAAACGACAACAACTAACTTAGCAAGCAGTTAGCAATACAATTGTACTAAATTTGGGCAGTAAATCTTTCGCCTACCACTAGAGGGTGCTCGCGCACCACAGGTAGTATCATTTTTGGATCAATTAAGTGAAATGAGATCATTTCCCATGGTGCAACTGATGACAGCACATTGCTTAAGAATGTTGAGATGGATGGATGGATGGCAGTTTAGTGTCTAGTTTGTTTGGCCTTGCTGGAGGTGTGTCTTTTCCCCAGTTGCATCGGTTCCCGAGAATTTCGACGGTCTTTCGTTTTTTTTTTGTTTTTTTTTGCCAATTGCACTGCAGGCTCACGTTCAAAACGCTGAGTCCTCCCGCTGTCTTTTTAGTCTCCGCCCACGGTGCGGCCACGAGGTGTGATGCCATAATGGCGTCTGGATGAAAGCAGCTGAGTTACAGCACAAGAGCACATTTCTAAGTGTTTTTTTTTTTTTTCCCGGCTGCAGCTGCCATTGTCTGTCGTAAACGGCGGAGCTCTCCGTCACTCTCTTTTTTTTTTTTTTTCTTAAATCGCTATTGCGCATTTGAAGTGAAGGCCCGCTCTGTATTTTACGGTGTTTCCCGCCCGGCAGGCGGCCATTTGTTGCGCTTACTTTTTGTATTGTGCGACTATGCCGTGTTGTTGATGGTGCCGGAAAAAAAAAACAGGCGGCCTCCATTTTAAGTTTGGGGACAAGAAGGGAAAACAAAAGACCCGCAACCCTAAAATAAAGACTCCGAGTGCTGATTGCGTTCATTTTTTAATTTCAAACTAAAACTCCCTGCGTGTGCGTATTTTTAATTCTGAAATTTGCTTCAAAAAATGTGTCAATATTGCATTTGGTATTTTAGCCGTCACTTGGATTTTAGATGTCATTTGGCAAGCTGGTGTTTATTTCTACACATTTGACTAAATATTGAAACCTGACGATTTAGATGTTATTTGGCGAGGTCGTTCGTTATCAGCGGATTGTTAAATTTTGCACATTTGACTGAATATTCCAACCAGATTTTTTTTTTGCATCTCAAAACATGAAATAAATTCCACACGTGAAAGTTTTATTCCAATCATTTCTACACAATTTCTTTGGTGTCGTGCAGAGCCATTTGAATTCTCTTCTGCATATATTACGACAGGGAGAGGCTTGATACTATTTTTTGGTACAATGCATACGTTTGTTATTTTATTTTTACAAGCAATCAATGACATTGTACTTGTTCAGGGTGTGCATAGTGTAACCAAATGTTTCAATTTGTACTACTTTCAATCAATTATGTTTAGATTCTTCTGATAGTCACGTTTTCCATCCCTGCTATCGTGACAAATATTTTTGTACATATTTTCAGGGGCGAATGTGTGTATAAAATTGCAAACGTTTACTTGTTGATTTAATGACTTCATACGAAGCCAATTTTATGTGCCAACCCGTTTACATTTTTTTTTGAATTCAGTATGATTGTAAAGAAAAAAAAAATGGGGAGAATATATGCCACATGTAATATATTGTTATTATGTTGGTCACATTACATATCGCCATATAATTTAGGCGTTATTAGTTTAGTCATCTCAAAGGAAATGGTATTGCATTTTTGTTCCTAAGGAGTCCGAAGTTGACTGAATTGATGGGCGGATAGCAAGCCGCTAGAATAGAATAGATTCGAGCTTTTAATAGACTTAAATTGAAAGAGTGGAAACAGAAATGAAGACAATGATTTTCAGCTCCGACACTACACGCCTGTGCCAAAAATGACCTGTGCTCATGAAATGTTGCCCAAATGTGTCAATGAAAGTGTGTGTACATATGGGAAGCTTGGCTTCACTTCAAGTCACTCTATTTGTTTGCGACGGAGCTGCACGCGGAACACGATACGGCAGACAGCCGCAGTATTACTTCCTGTTCTCATCTTCAAATAACCTCCGAGGCCCCCCACCGCCCCCCAACCCCAAACTCCACTCCTTGCAAATGCCGTGAGCTCATCGAGAACACGGCGACAAAGACGGCTGCGGGCCCGAACGAGTGAGTGAGTGAGTGAGCGTTGTTTGACTCCTCGCTCTCTCGCTCTCTCGCTCTCTCGCTCTCTGGCTCCCTGGCTCCCTGCTCGGTTTTGACACCGCTTACTTTGCACGCCCAAACTTTTGGCCTCAGATGAACTTGGGCAACTTTGGGTGTTAACGTTCCAGCACCTCTGGATTGGAGGAAAGTAGAGCAGCTTCCTTCCTTCCTTCCTTCCTTCCTTCCTTCCTTCCTTCCTTCCTTCCTTCCTTCCTTCCTTCCTTCCTTCCTTCCTTCCTTCCTTCCTTCCTGCCTTCCTGCCTTCCTGCCTTCCTGCCTTCCTGCCTTCCTATTTTCAAAGCTTGCTGAATCGCTCTTTTGAACCCATGTTTAAAAAGCAAAGCGGGAAGAGAAAGTCCGTCAGAGAAATGCACAATTGCAATCATTGCTAATAAAGTTAAATGCAGAGGACAAATTTCACCACACCCAGATGTGTGTGTGTGTGTGTGACGATCATTGGGACTTTAACTTAACTTTTAAAGCCAGGCTCTCTCCTTTCCTTTGGCCCTTTTCCTTTTTCTATTGTATGGGCAAAATCTTGCACGGATATCACGTGCTGTGATTTGTGGTTCACTAAAAGATGTGGCACCTCAAAATGTTGTTAACCTCAATTTAGAGTTCCCGTTGGCTTTTTTTTTTTTTTTTTTTTTGCATGGATGGATTTATTTTTTCCTATTTTCATCATTTTGCATGCATATCTCCTATTTGGGTACCTGGAGTACCTGTTTCCTCTTTGCCATTTGACCTTTGAGTCATGGGCGGGCAGAATTGGAGCCGCTTGACCCCACGACTAATTAGTAAATCATACATCTCTCTGAAGTGATTTCCTGAAAGCGTGCTTGACGGCTAATAAGCACCTGGCCCGAGCAGCGCTTCCTTATTGGCTCTCCCTGGACGTTTGCTATTTATTTGAGCCTCGGTCCAGGCTGGATGAGTTCACACAATAGCGTGGAAAGGTCAGCCCTAATGAAGTCGGGGGGTGCGACCCCTGGTATTCAGTAGCTCGGCGCGGGCCCCGTCCCTGGGCCGCCGCGACCGTGCCGCTTAATCCCCGTTTGATCCTAATTGATAGGCATTAACATGATCCTTCTCCGAGAGCTGTGTTTTGTCTCCTCCTAACGCCAAGTGTGAAAGCGTTTAGCCAAATGTGAAATTGATATTTTGCCACCTTTGTTTGTTTGTGTGTGCTTAACTCTGAAGAGCGCTTTGAGGCTCTAAACGGGACTTAGCACGTGACCCCTGGAAATTCCACCAGCGTACCGTTTTCCCTCGGGTCATTTTCATCTTCATGGCTGGCCCAAGACTGTTTGGCTAACTGCTAGTAGCTAATGAGCCTCTGTCGGAGCGTTTGGGTTGCCTTTCGAGCACAAACGTGTGACCGCGGCGAGGCCTCAAGTCGCCGCAGGTGCCTTCCTTCACTTAAATCACCTTTCGTGCCAGATTGAAGAAAAGCATTCTTGAATTTTGGCCTTTGTGGCAAGCCGCTGCCGTCGTCCGCCCACACGCTGCGGGTGGGAATCTTCAAATAATAATAATAACAACAACAACCAATGTATCAAGTATATGCCGTGGTCCCTTCAAACTTAAATGACATCATTTGTGCCTTGCGTTGAGTCTCCTCAGTCGAGCTGTCTCCCAAATGTGAGTAAGACTCGCTGTGGGGGTGGGTGGACTTGTGGAAATACGCCAGTTTTTAAGGGATCACGCCTGCGTTTGCTGCCAAAAGTAAGGACAATGAGCCATGAGCGATATAAACATTCGGTACAAAATGTCTAAATAGTATCGTATGTTCATTTCATGCTTCACTGCCCGTGAAGCGTCGTCTTCTTGCTGGTGTGCGGCGCCACTTGGCCACCAGGGGCCAGCAAAACAGACGTCCAACAAATATACAAAGACGAGTTTGGCTCCAATAATAGGAGGCATTTGTCACACTCGTTATTTCTGGCCGTTCCTTAGCGCAAGCGCTTCAATATGGATGCTAATTCCGTTAGCCGTCAATGACGTCTGTAAGCGTTGGCTAGTGTCCATTTTGGTTGAATAGGTAGTACGTAGCTACTAGCGACATTGTTAAAGAGAAGTCACGTGGGAGTGAAAGCAGCCGCGGTGCTTTGAGACGCCAGGTGTTGCTCGCTTCTCCCTGGATTCACGCGTCGCTCGCTCGCTCGCTCGCTCGCTCTCGTCTCGGATTAGATTTTTGGAAATAATGAGCAAGGCCCTGATGACATCATCTGAAGACCGAGAACTCATGACAGCAGCCATTGGGACGGAAGCGGGCGGCGCACTGCACTTGAATGCTCCCACCTGAAGAATGAGCCTCTGAGCATTCTGTTGCCCAGTATAGATTTTCAATTCAATTCCAAAGGGATCTAAATATTCATTCTAAAACAACAATGACACTCTGCATGACCTCAACACATTGAGTGGAGCTGTCCAATTTTGCTTTTGTTTCTCCTGGCCCTGCCCTGGAAGCTTCAATGGCTAATGACGCCAGAGCAACCACGCTTGCGCGCCTTGTACTCGCTGGGATGGGTGCAATAAGGCAGGCAGGCAGGCAGGCAGGCAGGCGTCACGTCGGCAGTCTATATGATCTGCTTTTATTTGTACAAGGTGAGCCGGATTGGCGGAACTCGAACTGACGGATGAAAAGCTTCACGTCAAACGCTGCAGCCATGTTTGCGCATCGCTGCCGAGACAGACGCTTGTTGTGAAGACGATAAAAGAGCAGATCAAAATGCTGACTTATTTGCGCCCCTCTAGACTTGTCAAATTCCTCCCCCCCAGCATTTTCATTCGATTTTTCTACCAAGCTGTCTGTCCTCTTTGCCGTTCATGAATCTCTTTCCATTTGATTTGGGTGTAGACTTTCCTTTTAGTAATCATGTGTGTGACAGGGCTCAACAAATTCAAATATGGTGGTCACCAGATCTTTTTAATGGCAACAGAATGGAAAGAAAGTTTTAGCATGTGCTTCGCCTCGTAGCAGGTTTCATTTTCAGAAATCAGCCAAACTGTTGCCACTCCTCTACTCTTATTGGGAGATTCAGTTCGCAATGAATGGCAATGATGCTAACAAGGTCTATGTATTTGACAATATCATTTTCGAAAGGAACCTGTCATTTCATTATTGTCCACATGGACCAAGCCACTTGACTTGTCAACGTGGCACACGCTTGCACATCTCCTGACAATAGCACTCAGCACCAAGGGCCTTTGCCACAAATGAGCCCGTTCATTTGCTCCCAGCTTTTGCCTTGCCAAGATGGCCACGCACGCCTTGCCCAACGGCTTCTTCAAACATAACTGACTAACTTCACTGTTGGAACATTTGAAAGAAAATAAACCGATTTTAGTCACGAAGCAAAACAAATATTTTGGGTGCTAACGTATGTGCGCTGAGGCTCACTCAAAACAATTGCCATTTTCTGATGATTTGTTTCTTGGTCACAGATCTGATCATGAGGTAGGTAGGTAGGTAGGTAGGTAGGTAGGTAGGTAGGTAGGTAGGTAGGTAGGTAGGTGTACGGGCTCCATTGACATGACTATTGCGTTTTGGCCTATATCTGTCAGCGTTCCATGGCTTTATTTGCGCTGGCCGTCTTTGAGGCTTCACTGTATGTTTGCTTATCTGTCCGGCTGGCCATCCATCCCGTGTGTCTATTCAAACAGCGTTCCTTCTATTCAGCTTCTTCTCTCGCTGGCTGGGCTTTTTTTTTTTTCTTTTTTTTTTTTATCTCCTCCCTTCTTCAAGCTTCCTTATTTGGGGACCAGATGGCGAGGGCCGCGGAAGCGCCTCTTTTGTCCGAGCGCCCCTTGTGAAAAGAGTCTGTCCTGCCTAATGTAATCAGTGGCACCGGAAGGGTCCGTTCGGGGTGTGAAAGGAGACAATCGGGGCCTCGGACACGTCTCGATTACACAAACGTAGAGTTCATCTTCCGAGCCAGCCCCCTCTTCTCTTCTTCTCCCAGGAAGATCCCCGCTCTTTGATCAGCGGAGGGTGGAGGCGCCCGAATCCGTGTTTACCCTGCCCGCACTTGGCTAGCTATGGCTGACCCCTCCCTCCCTTCCTTCCGGAAGCAACCGCAGGGAGCCGGTTTGATACCGTGACCTGTCTAGACGCCCTCGCCTGTTGCCTTGGCGTTGCCGAGAGGACGTGGTGAACTCTGACCTCAAATATATTTGGAAAGGAGCCACTGTGCTCTCTCTCTCTCTCTCTCTCTCTCTCTCTCTCTTTTTTTTTTTTAATATACATTTTCAGAGGCCGAGGTGCAAGCGGAGCGGCTCAGCGCTGACCTGCTCAGAAACACGAGTCGCAGGATTGTTTGATATTTCAAGATTCGATTTTCAGACAATCACGTTGCTTAAGAGCTGCTTTTGTTGACTTTTTAAATATCAGTCAATGAAAAGTGGTGATTTAATGTTCTCATGGACAGCCACTTTTGATTGACTAGCATATGTCAGTTGCAAATCTTTGGTTTTAGAAATATTTACTCTGTCTGTCTTGTTCTATTTGGATTCAGCACCAGCAAATAAAATGGAGCATAATATTTCAGCAAATATTTTGAACTCCTTTATGTGCCAGTTTGGAGTTGAGTTCAATGATCAAAATATCCCAGTGTTCCTCATCAAGCATTCTCTTTTCTTTTCTCCAGTGTTGTGCCGCTGCCATCATGGCCGCCGTTGACCCCGCCCTCTCTGGCCCGTCACTCAGCAGCGGTTAAAATGGCAGCGAGGGAGGGAGGGAGGGAGACGCCCGCCCGCCCGCCCGCCACGCTGAGCTTGGGCATGCTCGACTGAGCTGGGACTTTCCTTGTATGCCCGATTATTTTTTTTTTTGCTCTCAATATCCAATAGCTTATTTTTACGGACCTCTCTTGAATTGCGCCACTTGGATCTAAAAAAAAAAAAAAAAAAAATCCCAAAACTAGCAAGCTAATGGACCAGCAGTTGCACCCCAGCCAGGCCACTGCTGTTCTATAAGCCATTTTGATTTGTTGAAAAAGTGAACATTTCTCCAGCCCAGCTCTGTGGGCAAAATGCAGGCAAAAGTGCCGCTTGTCTTTATTGCAATTTTCAGTCCAGCATGAAGCGTCTTTAAAGCCACGTCTTTGGCCGGCTACCATTTTAAAGTCAGGTTTAGCCCGATGCATGATGGGAACCCGTGCCTAGCCCTGAACACACGCTCAGTATCCACACGCCCCATTGTTGCGCTAGCTTGCTTTGTCCGCTCGCTCGCTCGCTCGCTCGCTCATCTTTGATTGCGATTTGAAGCGCTTTCCTTCTCGGTGAACAGGGTTCCCATTTCCAATGGCTGACTAAATGAGTTGATTCACTTTGAGATGACTCTGACACTTTACAACAAGTCAATTGTTTGCTGAGGAAGAAAACATCCAAACAATCTATTTTTAGGCCTACCTACTCATGCTGAGTGACACTTTGCCATTGGCCCTTGCCGTGATGAACGTGTTGTTGTTTTTTTTTTCTTCCCTTTTCACAGTGCAAAGAGCTGGGAGAGGGCTTGGAGAAAGATGTCTACTAAAATGCTATACTGGCATATTAAAGAAAGCAGTGCTTATATTGATTGTCCATCCCTAATCCCACATTCCACACTGCTTTGCCCCCCTAAAAATGCCCTGACCCCAACATGAATCCATATATTCTGGAGGTGACAGTCAGCTTAAAAAGTCAAATCAAGAGGCTGTTTGAAATGGATAAATACAGGCTGTGTTGCAAAATGTGATGAACAAATCCAGAACATGGTGATTGAATGGAAAGCATCCCTCTGCCAGTTAAATTATGGACCCCCCCCCCCCCCCCCCCCCCCCAACTCACTCAAAGACTTTGTGTGAAATGAGAGTTGCCTGGGTGTGACTTTTGCCCAAAGCATCCGTGGCCTATTGTGCGGCCAGTCAAACCTCTGCAGGCAGGCAGGCAGGCAGGCAGGCAGGCAGGCAGACACCAGCGCTTTGCCCTGCCCTGCCCTGCCCTGCCCTGGCCGGCCATACTTGAGAGATCAAGGGTTACCAAGGTGCTTGCCGGAACCCGGCCCTCAATGCCAGCCACAAACTACTCATTTCCTTTGCACGCTAGCTTGTTGGAGTGGGGATTCAGTCGGGGTCACCGACACGGGTTTGTCCCCCCCCCCCTTCCGTCTCGAATGCAAACAACCTTGTCGCCATCTTCTGCTTGTACAGTCGGCATTTTTATGGTTTTGTTTATCCGGCACCAGACGGAGGCGCCTCGCAAGTTCGCTTCTCATTCTTGCCACTGAACGGCGGCGGCATTAACTTGTATTCTAACAAGATTAAAATATATTGGTCCTGGGGATTAGCATAGTTTGGTGTCTTTTCACCTCGCCACAGTGGACTTTGATCTGCGTTGCGAGGCCAAAGTCCTCCTGGCTTGGACCTGGCCGTCCGAGTGCCAAGTGTGAAATTGGCCTGATGTCATCCCCATTCTTCACCTTTTTACGTCTTTCACCACTTTTAATGATGTTTCCGCCACAGCGCACCTCGGAGCAGATTCCACCGCCAAGCATGTGTGTAAATGACACCGTCGGGGTGGGGGGGGGCGATTGGGGAGCAGGGGCTCCCGGCCGGGCCTTTAGTGGATTTTAACAGGTGGATACAATGGAACGTCCAAAGGGGGACTTAGCAAAAATGACCCCATATGGAGGTCAACCAAAATGTTTTGCAAGTGAAGAGTTGTACTGAGGGGAAAGAAAAGGTTATATAGAATGAATTTCCAATCAACTCATCAGAGTGGCTCTTTGTGTGCCTCAATAGATGCTCTTGCTTTACTAGTTAGTAACAGAATTCTCACCATTGATCACGTGTCAATGGTGATTTCCTATGAAATGTCCGCTGTGGGTGCTGCTGTTGTGGTTAGCAACAGCTCCCCACGGTTAACCAGTTGGTGTCTGTAAAAAGCTATCAGTTTTAAACGATATCGATTGATCATTTGGATAGAAAGCAAAGCGTGACGAGCCTTTGTCACAGAGTTACAGTAAACGCCACAATAGATTTTTGAAAACAATTGCACCTTTATTTATCCATCTGTCGTCGTGATTTTAAAGTCGCATTTACATACGTCGAACCGGCCCATCGGGTTTTCCTTCGACGACGTGTCCCGGCCTGAACTTTTTGGGAGCCTCCTGTGCCCTGTGGATACGTATTTTCACGCAGCACGAGAGCATGCACGAATGAAGGAAGTGTGCGTCTTTGTGTTTCTTTGTGTGTGTGTGTGTGTGTGTGTGTGTGTGTGTGTGTGTGTGTGTGTCAGGCAAGAAGCAAAAATAATAAAGGCGGGTGATAGTAAGATGCGTGTGAGCCTGAGAGAAGGGGAAGCGAGTTTGGGTGGGAAGGCTCCGTGTGGAGAATGGGTTAGCGAGGGGTGGGCGGAGAAAGAAAGGGGAGGTATAAACCAGCCACCTGCAGCCATGACAGGCTTTGACCTTCATTTCTCTCTTTCTTTCTTTCTTTCTTTCTTTCTCTCTCTCTCTCTCTCTCTCTCTCTCTCTCTCTCTCTCTCTCTCTCTCTCTCTCTCTCTCTCTCTCTCTCTCTCTCTCTCTCTCTCTCTCTCTCTCTCTCTCTCCTTCCTTCCACTCCCTTTTTCTGGATGGAAGTTTTTCTTTCTTTTCCAGCAGGGTGCGAGGAAGACCGACCGTGGCGAAGACAGGCCAGCGACCGCGCAAACAAAGAGTCGCGGTTCGAGTATGAAAATGCAGATAGGCCATTGTTGTCGTCGTGGAGGGGGGGGGGGACACGGCTGGGGACGGTCCAAGGCTTTCTCTTGCATAACGTTCTACCGCTCGGGCCAATGTTTTTATCCGAATTTCACCCTGCCTGCCGAGTGGGTGTTTGCGTGGCAGGGAGGATTATTGTGCCAATCAAAACGTAAACCTTTTTGTTCCCATCGTTGAACACGAAACATCCCGGCTCGTACAAAACATAACAAATGCTGTTTGGGGTTTTTATTTGTGTTGATAATCTTCAAGGTTTATTTACTCTTTTGCAATTTCCAGGAGGCAGTTAATGACACAATCAATACATGATACTAATTATGTACACTTTTTGTTGAGTTTGAGTTTCCTTACCAAAGGATAGATAGCATCCAACGTAAAATAAAAAATAGCATTGTATTCTACAACTCTGTGCTGTGGTTTCATTTCAACATTGTTTATATAGATATAGATAGATAGCTCTACGCTGATAAGTAAATTCATGACGTCGTATACCAGCAGTGTTTGAAAAAGGCATTCAGCTAGGATAGTCTGCATTTTGTCCTTGTTGAAGGAATACTGCTTATCTGATTCGGCACAGTTATGTTTCACAAAAAAGTCCGTGTGGGGACTTTTTAAGGCAAAGTGTGTTTCGGTTTGGTGGATCGTCATATTTTCTGTTTGTTTTTAATTCACACACACTTTCCCCCCCCCCGCAGATGCACAACAGAAAACACATGGAAAGGCAAACGAAAAGAAATTTGGCGCATGGCAGGGCTGGGGAACCTGCGACCTGTGGCCCGTACGCAGACCGACCGAGAGCAATTCTACAAACGGTGTGATAAAAAGCCCTCCCCCCAAAAATGCTTATAATATATAATAACATTTGCATTCATTTTGCCTGGCCCCTGATTAGCAGAAGCCCCCGCCCCGATACACAAATACAGCCTAATAGCTCGCTCACACTTGTTCTGTCCATTTTTCCCACAAATAAAAATTGCAGCGTTCATGCAAAAGGCCTCGTAGACACATTTTCCATTCACCAAAAAAAAAAAAAAATTATTGCAAGATAAACAAGCAGTGTAAACACCTCTGATACCTACTCTAAAGCAACAATGGTCATTTTTTTTTCCCCTCAATAAAATCTATATAAATACACAAAGTCCTTTTCTTTTTTTTTTTTAATACAGTCACAGACGGATGCCTTCTTTTGCCACGATACGTCCTCAAAGAAGAATGAGCAGGAGGAACACAAGTCGCGTGAGCGAGCGCTTGCGGTTGAATGCTACACGGTCACTATCCAGGCAGCAGTCATTTGATATTGCTATTTAAAATCAGAATCGAAACAACACGCACACATATGTTAGAAAATAATGCCATCTGTCTCTTCATATCTATACATGATTTAAAAACAAGATGTTAGTTAGCATTGATTATAAATTCACAGTAGCCTTGATGCAGCAGGACCAACAACAACAACAACAACAACAAACAAACAAAAAAACATTCTTTGGACTTGTTACTTTTCATAGAAGTGCCGGATGTAAAAATGACAATCATGATATCATATATATGTATACTGTGCACTGGCATTCATAAGTAATTGATGATTAATTAGGAGCTCCTGTTTGGTTGGGGGTTGGGGGGCGGACAGTGACAACTTTATACAGCATCTTCGTGTATCGACGTGATATTGCAGACGCTGGATTTATGCTGGTATAGTCTCTCTTGAACTGGCCCTTGTTGCTGGCTGATATTATTGCATCTTAATATTTCTTTAGTGGGATCATGTGGACTGGCTTCTCTATACTCTGTAGATTTCCAAATTCAACCCTAACCCTACACTGCCCAAAAAAAAATTGAAATTGGGCCATTTGACAGTTTGCAGAATTGTCACTTGAAGTCAAAAAACAAAAGCATTTTTTTGTGGTGCTAATCATCAAGCCGTATTTGAAAGTCGTTCCAAGTGAAATGATTGCTTTAGCCTAAAAACAAATGGTATTTTTTTTCAACAGTGTAGAGGAGGGCGGTCGCTGTTCAGTCGCTGTCGGATTTGTCGTCCTTGGTGACGGTGGCGTGGTTGTAGAGGCCCTGCGCCATCAGGTGCAGGGCTAGCGTGTTCTTACCCCCGTTGGCTTTCTTGATCTTGGCCCGCTTGTTCTGGAACCAGATCTTGATCTGGGACTCGTTCAGGCCCAGCTCCTGGGCCAGGTTCTGGCGCCGCTGCTCGGTCAGGTAGCGGTTGGTCTGGAACTCGGTCTTGAGTCTCTGCAGCTGCTCGGCGGTGAAGGCCGTGCGCGGTCGTTTGTCCTCCTTGCTGGTGCTCTTCTTCTTTGGTTTACGGGATCTCGGACCTGCAACCCAAGCAATCTACCGCTTATGTTGGATTAGAATCCTGCCACGTTATGGCCAAAGCGCTTGGAATGCATGTTCCAAATTTATTTGATTTGCAATCATTCACATGCACATATTTAGCGCTCAATTTGTACTTGATTTCAGATGATTATATTCGACTGATGTTAAGGTGCATGACAAATCCTGCTATGTGGCGCAATGCTTTCTTTCTGATGCTAAATATTATAATAATATACATACATCACATCGCGATGTATGTGTCTCCTGCGCGCGCGCACGCACGCGCGCACACACGTAAACTCTACAACTCGTAGTAGTCGCCACCTCCAGCTACATAATGCATGAGAACAAGTTGTACTACACTCATTTTGATCCACGCACGACACTCGTATACATTTTGCTTTTCAGTGAACTTTGTTCTACGCAACTTGACACAGAAAAAAAAGTGGACGGTCAAATAACGCATGTAAGAGAGAGGGGAAAAAAAAAACCCATCTTGCTGAGTTATTTGCCAGACAAGGAATGCGCAATAATTCGTGTTGAAATTGTTAAAAAAAAAAAAAAAATAGTCGACTCGCGTGCATTATCCCCCGACGCCCTAATATATATTTTTTTCAATCGAATAAAAAATCTGGTTTTGTTGGAAGAAATTGAAAAGGTAAACACGGCTGGGTTGAGGCCCTAACGCATATAGCTCGATGTCGGCGGGCAGCGTTCCGGGGCTGCTCGGGGTTCGCGTGCCCGCCCATGCACCCACCTGAAGAGGGCCTGTCCGAGTAGCGGGTGCAGTACACCCAGGCGGGCCACAGCATGGGCTGCTGGACCGGGGCTGCGTTGGCGCTGGCTTGGGAACTGTCCGAGTCCGAGCTTAGGCACTGGTCTCCGCTCTCCGCGCGGGCTTTCAAGGGCTCCTCGGCGGCTATGGCTGGCTTCTTGGCGCCGGTGTCCGCGTGAGGCGTGGAGGTGCCCTCCGTGGGCACCGTGCTGCCGACCGGCTCGGTCTGAGGCGCTGCGGGACTGCCTAGGCGCTCTGGCGGTGGTGGTGGCGGCGGCGGCGGCGACAAAGTACTCTCCCCGCGCCGGTGCTGGTGCTGCTGCTGTTGCTGTTGCTGCTGCTGCTGCTGCTGCTGGATCGCTCTGGTGTCTTTTTTGCGTCCGAAGTCCGGCCTCAGGATGTTGTCGATGAAGAAGTTGGTGACCCGGTGCGGGTTCTGCGCGATGCCCTGCACCTGCAGCAGCGGCAGGATGGCTCTGTTCGATTCCGCCGACTCGTGGCGATCCGCCTCGTCTCTGCTGCCACGCTCGTTCTCTTCCATCTCGTCTTTTTTTTTCTTTTTTTTTATTTTTTATATGCGCTCTTTACGTTAACCCCTTTGTCGCTCTCCCTCGGCCGGCGCGCAAGTTCGGGGGTTGGGGCCCGATTTAATCTTTTAAAAAACAAAACAAAGAAAAATGAAAAATTAACAATGGCTAGAGAGCGGCATGCACACCCTCGCGGTAGCGTCCAGGGAAAAAAGCATACTTTTTGGACATACTAGCCCCCCGCGCTGGCGCTGCTGCCCTTATAAGTGCGTCCGAGACATTTGCGCACATTAACGGAGACGTCCGCGCGCGGCGAACAGCCTCGACTAAACTAAATAAAGAGGCTCGAGGAAAAAAAAGTGATGCGCTTAATACTCACTCTGGAGTTTGCTTCTTATTTTCCATACGAGAAGCCCCCTTGAGTGACGTTTCCCCTCCTGTCCTCCCAGACACGTGCCTCCGACCAATGGCAGGCCAGGAGCCAGGCCACGTGACGTGGGCTCTCGAGCTCAGCGCGCACGCCTCCCTCCCTCCCTCCCTCCCTCCCTTCTTGCCTTTTCACACCCACTTCGAGGCTCTCTTTTCGCTAAACGTAGATTATTCATTCAATCATATTGTAAGCGCTTAAATATATGAAGAAATACTTTTTTTTAAATGTACGATTCAATTACAGGTGTATTACACATAATTGGATCACATCAACTGAGGATAGAAAAATGTCAGTAAGGTGCCAAAAAAGTCATGCGAGCGACAGTGAAGTTCCTTCTCATAAATGTAACAACCCATTGTTAAAGATTAAATGGCAGTCAAATATCATTCTTTTGCCAACGATTCTTACACCACTAGTAGATATACTATCCAATAATTGTACCCAATTTAGGATGTTGAAATAGGAAAAGGTTTTCCTCAAAACACAGGAAGGGACAAACGAACAAAAAAGCCCGTCTTAATATCAGACTTTTATTCTGCATTTGAATGCACTGAAATAGAAACTTTTAGGCAGGTTTTCTTTTTAAAATGGCATGGTTCTCTAGCGGGCGGGCGGGGCCTTTATCTGGCCCACCAGCCATAGCTTTCATATCTCGTATGAACCGAAATAGTCCAGGACAGAAAACAGAAATATCCCAAATAAATTCAAATTGGACTAAGACACTGCAGATGATGCATTTTTTACTTGAAGCATATCAGGAACCTATTAAAGGACACCTGAATTTTGAAAGCTTTGCAAAACAATACACGTGAATTAAATACATGGGCTGTTGCACTAAATAAATAGTGGCGAGACAGCAAGGCAAATATATTGCAAAAATGAAGTGAAATAAAGCCAAATTGTGTACAATTTTCACCAGCACGATGGATGGATGAAAAAAACGGTTCGATATTTTTTGATAGATATAGTCGACGCAGTTGTATATTGTGCAATATTCTTTCTCAGTATAATATACATGTGTGTGTGTCTCTCTCTCTCTCTCTCTCTCTCTCTCTCTCCTTTAAGTGTTCCCACGCTGGCCTGTGGTCCATATCCCCTTTAAAAAGAAAACCACTGATGCACACCGACCTTCGGCGAGGGGGGGCCCCGCCAAAGACAAAACTTTTGGGCCTAACTTTTGCTGAGCAACTTTCTGTGCCGAGTCCTCGTCCTCCTCCTCTCCTCTCCTCTCCGCTCGGGACAGACGACACATGCTCGCCCGGGGCGGGGGCCACACTGGACCCGTCGAGGCGAGGAGAGAGCGCACTTCGGGGGAAGGAGCGCTCCATCAAGGGAGGGTGGTGAGTGTGTATCACTGGATTGTACTTTTTTTTTATTATTATTAATCTTCAAGGACCTGTGGATGTTTACCAAACAAATTGTTGCATTTTCGGGCCTGGACTTTGCCCAGATAATGTGAAATAGTGCCATGCGAGCACGCCATTTCAATTCTGATTGCACACCACACACACACGCACGCACACACATTCCACGCACACATGCGCGCACACACACACACACAGACGCACACACACACACGCACACACTGTTGTCATGCTGTGAGTGGAAGGAAGCCGCTAAATGAGCAGGACACAATAGAGGGACGAGACGCCGGCGGGCCGGCCGACCAGCCGGCCGCCCGGCCGGGCTTGCTTCCACTGAAAAGAAAATCACACACATGCACAAGACCTGCAAATGTTGTGCTAGTCCACTTTTGAACCTCGCCATTTTTCATCAGTGCACATATTGCTACAGTCACACCTGCACCTTCATTTCTAGCCAGGTGGAAAAACAAAAACAACAGCAGGATTATTCCAAATTCAATAGCTCAACTTGGTGTCAACAAAAAGACTCCAAAGTATACTTGAAACGTCTATTTGTCAAGGTAGAAATTTGTCATCAAATGTGAAGAGTCAAAAGTAGACTTTTGAATCACAAAAGGAATATAATGGCAAAGCAAAAAAATCAGACATTGAAATGGCTTGTTTTCCATTCTGCATGGCTTTTAGTCATTTTTCAATGTCCGATGTTTATTTACGTACAAATGATCTCACTCAGGTGATTTCATGAGAAAATAGCCTTTGTTGGGATAAAACCTCTGGCTCAACACTTTGCATTGCTTTCTAATGTTGATCATTATGGTAGTACTTGGACATCTAAGGTGTGTTTATTTATTTTATTTTTTTTAACCTGATAAAGACACGCGGTCTTTAATGAAGCATTATGAGTGCAAGACTGCCACTTTTCACGCTTGGTTGAATTATTATTATTATTATTATTATTATTATTATTATTATTACTATTATTACTATTATTAGCTTTAGTTAAATCTGCAGCATTTGTAAGTGATTGTTAAAAATACAGAGTGACATTCTGGTGTGTGTGTGTTTGTGTTCGTTTGTGTGTGTGTGTGTGTGCGCGCGTGCGTGTGTGTCAGTGTGTTAGCGCTTCCAATTGTGCGTTCCAATATTTTTTGGGTGCAGCCAATTGGCATGCAGCCCCACTCGCTGCTATACTATACACATCTTGTGCGCATGTGCGGTGTCCTTCAGCTCCCATAACCCACTTTCAGAAGTGTGTGTGTGTGTGTGTGTGTGTGTGTGTGTGTGTGTGTGTGTGTGTGTGTGTGTGTGTGTGTGTGTGTGTGTGTGTGTGCGCGCGTGCGGGTGTGTGTGTGTGTGCGTGCGTGCGTGTGTGTGCGGGTGTGTGTGTGCGCGCGCGCGTGTGTTGTAGTAATGGTACACGACAAATGATGCACACAAGGAAGATTTGTGAATGGACGTCATGTGTGCCAGATCACAGGGCGAATCCTTCCCCCACCCCGTGCTGAAGAAATGGGGGGGGGGGGGGTATGTAAGATATCCCCATTTCAGTCCCACACCCCCTTACACACACACACACACACGCACACAAATCCTGCTGCTTCCGGTGCCTTTGACACAGTGTGAAAGACAGCCCCCCCCCATCACCCCTCTCTCTATGGTTGACCCTCGTGTATGATTTGTTTTTGTGTGCCTGTTCGAACCCGGAAGTTTTGTGACATCAGGGGTCAGAGCCATCATCATTAGGAAGAAGAAAAAAATATGAAAGAAAAATATAAAAATAAAAGATGACACACTTGTTTCGTTGAGTACAAACATCGATTTAATATGACAAAAGTATCTCAAACGAATAAAAAGTCACGCCATTTTTTTGGGGAAGCGACAATGAATGATATTGTTTTGTGCCGTCATTAGTGACGCTGTGCTGCTGTTGCTGTGCGAGGCTCCTTTTTTTTTTTTTTTTTTTTTTATTATTTGGATGGATGGTGGAGGGAGGCGGGCAGGCGGGCAGGCGGGCGTTTGTGCTCATGCACTTAAGTGACAATCCCGATTTCGCCCGCCACCACGGCGGCACAGCGATCGCAGGGATTTAAAAGTTATCAGAAGACGGAAAGGGCCGGAAGGAATTGCCTTTTCTTTCCCTCCCTCTCCGCTTACCGTATTGCAAACTCGCTCGCGCATATTTAGACATCAGACAGTCGTGACGTCACTACGTTCGGTAAAAATCTTTTTTTTTCCCAGCTTTATAGTGTATCGAAGGCAAAATGGTCACGATAAGGCAGGGGAACCACGTGAGCGTTTCCAGCCAATAAGCAAAGAGCATGAACAGAGAACCGCAGTCTCGAAGCGTTGGAAAAGGAAACTTAGATTCAAAATGTGATGCTATTTAAAATAAGATTTAAAAAAAAAAAAAAGTGTTCACGTTTTGAAGCACTATAGAAAAGTTGGGAAAAAAAATCCAAAATGCTTATTTAAAGTGTTTAAGTAATGTACTTAAATGATAAAAAGTTATTTTTCTTATTTGAATCAACATATTAATGTACCGGAAGAAAAATATATAATAAAGAAACAGTTTTCGACTGTCCTGCAACATTTTGAAATTGTAAACTATAATGTTGGAAAAACGTAAATATACTAAATGGAAGTTAAATGTCACTCGATAAATATGTATTATAACATGTTTAATGTGTCGCTGTGTACACCCATCATTTTTGGCAAATGCCACCGTTAAATCTATCAATGGAAAAAAATTCATATCTAAACAAATAGTAACGACGTATGAAATCATTTGTGGTTAGCGTCTTGAATTCGTCATACTAGGCAAAGTTGAAATAAACTTGAATGATTGTGAACAATAAATCTCAATTTATGCTAAACTTTTGAACAATATTCTAATGGGAAAAATACGTATCATTCGTATCCTGTAATTTAACATTGTGGCTTCATTCATTTGAAAAAACACATTGAATTTATACATTGATACATTTTTTGATACATCGAAAAACACGTTGAATTTATTAACAGTGGAAAAATGACTTGATAGTGAAACATGTAACAATTGCTATTGTATTTAAGTTGATTCTTATTGTAACAAATAGAAATCGAGGACTTTGAGTCAAAACCCCAAAATAGTTCCTTTTTTAATTTCTCGAGGAGTCAAAAACAAAAAATAGTGACTTTTTTCATTTCTATGTCAAAGTCTACCTGCAGCGCTGCACTGTGGCCCGTGAGGCGTGCGTGCTTGTGTGTCGGTGGTGGTGGGTGCCGAGCTTTGGAGCTTTCGAGCTTGGCATGGTCCACATACCTCGTGCACCTGTCTGTGTCCCCCCCCCCCCCCCCCCCCCCCCCCCCCCCCTGCGCCCCGTTTTCGGCGGGCGGGGCAGGTGGAAAAGCACTTGTTCCACGTAAACTTTGCACCAGCCAGGCCAGGTGTGCATCATGGAATTTGGAGTAGAAAAACAGTGACAAAAGTCAACTAAAATAAAATTCTACACTCGTGTTTATTTTTAGCTGGTGTTGCCAGGCAGATTTTTGTTTCCGGCTGGGGGATTTCATTAAAGTGTACCTACTAGTGTCAGTTAAATTGCCTACCTTTAGTTATTAATAGAACTCTATCGTTTCCTTTCTTGGACTGCACCTTTTCAAGTGGCTAAAAGTATGCCAAAACCCAGCGATTTTCAGCAAATTATTCAACAACAAAATGATGATGTTCTCGTTTTGAAAAGGGTTGGTGTGAATATTTAAGTGTTTGCAGTAACCAATAAAATACTGATGATGAAGTCGCAATAAAATGATATGAACTTGATACGGAAATTCATCCATCGTCAATGGCATTCTAGTCTAAAAATACCGGGTTTTTTTTTTAACCATTGCGAAAACCAAATAGTTAGGTGTTGGCTCCAATGATGTGACCTTGTTTGGCGTATGCGTCTTATGTTATTTACGTGCTCAAAGTCTTCGGTTGGCCGGCCGGCCGGCCGGCCGGCCGGGTGGCGGTGGCACCTCCTCCTCCCCCGCAGGTCGGGGCCACGAAAGCGGTCGGTCGGTCGGTCGGGCGGTCACCCGAGCCGCTCTCTCCCTGTGTGGCATCGCTCGTTGCCGGCTAAAATAGGGTCGCCACCTCCCTCCGTCCCTCCCTGCAAGCGCATGCAGCCCCGGGCGGCCCTCTCACCTTGGCTGCACCTAAGTTGTTTTGACTCAACGGCGGGCGCGGCGCATCTGTTGTCCGTCCGTGCGTGCGTGCGTGCGTGCGTGCGTGCTCACTTTGGCCAGGTTGAATTGAGCGGCATGAAAAACAACCCACATTTGACATTAGTTGTGTAGAGTTTTCGAAAAGACCCTTTGCACACGTTCCTGATGTGACGTTTTTTTGTCAAGCAACATCTGGTTCTTTGAAAACTGCTGTCTAATTGAATAATTACTTATCATACATACCCTTGTTGGAATAAATGTTTAATAATGATCTTGTAACTGTATACTTACTTTAACAATCTCCCTAGATGAAGTAAATTAATAGGCACAAGTCAATAAGAAAGTGAATATGGAGCTATCGTACATCAAATAAGTGACGTGGGTAAGTCAATTAAATGAAGTTTCAAACATTTACTGCAAGCAAGGTAAAAAAATAAAATGTCACACATTGAAATCATTCATTTTTTTTTAACATGCATTAAAAACATGTGGATACTGTATTGTAAAGTCAATGTATTGTGTGTTATTCTTCGTCTCTCCACTAGGGCTGTGATAAATGTCAGGGGCCGAGCTGAGGATCGATGCTGACATCTTGTGGTAATAGCACATCACTACATGTGAATGTTTCTCGGCTCGAGCTAACCCTGATTATTTTCTCCTATCCACTTTCAGCTCCACAAAAGTGAGTGGGGACCCTGACAGGCAGGCAGGCAGGCAGCTGCACTGATCATCCGCCCCATTCCCCCAACCAGGATCCCACGATAAACACAGCAGTCATCATTTCCATACGTATTTTATTTCAGGTAAAGTTTAAAAAAGGCTAATAGAGCACATCACAAACGAGGTGCTTCATCACCTCAAAAACCAAAGTAAAGCTTCTGAAATGCAACTGAATCCACCTTGAGACCGAGCGGATCAATTATGCATCCCGACTTGTGACATATCAGAAATGATAATAAATAAGAATTGGCCTGCGCATGTACTGATTGCACTTCACCTCTCCCCAAGTTAACATACTGACAGTCGTAACACCTGAATATGGATGGATGGATGCTTGTGTCATTTGGTCTACAAGTCATCCATCACCCCCACACAATGCTTGATAGTGACAAAAGCAAAAAATACAATGTGACAGACAATACACGGGCAATCACAGATTGCAAAGCTCCTCTTCGGCCCCTTCCCGAAACGCTTGACACACGGACAGACCAACTCCGTCTGTCCATTCTTTGGATACTGGCTCGTTCCCGGAGTTTTTGCTCTCCCAACTGCCGCACGAGCTCATTTCTGACTTGCATTTTCTTGATACTAATTCATATCTGGGGCTTCAGTGACGCCCCCAGACCTGTTAAGGCATGACTTGCATGGCGCTGGTAATGGTTAAATTCAGATTTTTTTTTTTGCTCTGACTCCTGTTTGGATTATACTGGATAAATTCTGGAGGCTGTTCTTCTAATACTGGCTAATTGCTGGTGTCTGAATGACAATGACACCAGCTGATTATTTCTCCAGCATCAGATATTAAAATCGAAGTTGTTGTTTTTTTCCATTTATGAGAAGATCATCTTGGTTGACAACAGAAATGTGGCAACCTAATTCCATTGCTTAATTTGCTTAATTAGCTTTAAGCACACAAGGAAGATAATCATAGCTTGCAGACGTCATGCTAGTTAGCAACTAGCCCAATTGGCACTCCTGGGGACATTTCCTGTTGCTCCTCATTCCTCCCTCTCGCCACGATGTGGTAGAGTCACTTTAAAGAAGGCAGGCAAAAAGTGAGGGGGGAAAAAAAAAAAGTCTCAATTCACGGCATGCTAAAATAAGAAAAATCTAGAAAGTTTCCCTTTCAAAGACCGTCGTCTTAAAAGTCAAAGTCAAACCAGCGATGAAGTCAAAATAAGAAAAAAGGCAAACACTGTCCTGCTGAGGTGGGCATGGGGTCCGTTGCCTTCAGTCGCTGTGCGGCTTCTCAACACTAGCCTGTGGGGGAGGGGGGACATTCAAATGTGGTCATGAAGAAAGAAACAACCCACACTAAGTGCCTTTGCGTGTTAGTTTCACCTGGTCTTCTATTTAAAACTCTGACAAAAGACTGAAAATGGTTTCTTTGGGTTTTTTTCTCGGCTGCTCTGTAAAACCTTTCATTGCACGTTGACAAATAAGCGAGGGCCAATCTGAGGCGGCATCATCAACTTGAAATGTTTACCACTTAATCGTCAAACGCGCCCGTCGTGCCTGCCACTCCCAGCTCTAGCAACCGTTTTGAAAAATGACTGCAATCAATCATTTGAACGTGCAATGCAGCGCTAAAATGAATGACTCGCTTGATGGAGTCCAAAAGGACTTGTTGAAGACGAGTGACGTTCTCAATTTCAATTGACAAGCAAGCGTATGTCGGTATGACAGTCTCGACAAATCTAGTGGACGTACCATGGCCAGTTGGCGTCCGATGTTTCCCACGGTGACGCCGCCAGAAAAGAAAATACACGGCAGCCAGGAGCGCACGTACAAGAAGTCGGGAGACGTATACCTGCATCACACAATTACAAACTTGCTGAAACGCAGTGACTTCTCAGGACTGTGCAGTTCTGCAGTTTCAACCTGCCTGTCTCGTGTCTTCTTCTTGTCCTCACAAAGGACGGCACAACTGTGAAAACCTTTGTACTGTCTCTTCTCACCAATGATGTTGCTATTTATGTTCACCTGGCCGTGAATGTGTTTTCTTCTCATAAAGTTCAACTCGTGATGTGATGGTGCTCTATTCGGGACTATCTTTCGAATTCCAATGAGATTGTCTCCCTTCCTGCACTATCTACGTATGTATGGCATTCACCTGCGCGTTCTCTTCTGGCAGAATTCCAAGCTCTACTGTGTGTTTTCTCCTCAGAAATGATGATGTCACAGTGCGCCTCCCGGTGCGTTTACGTACTGATAGACGCCGTTGTAGACCAGCAGCTGAGTAAAAACGGTGGCGAGGAAGGCGGTGGTGACGCCTAAGCCAAAGCCACTACGCGAGCGGTCGAAGGTCCACCACAAGCCCAGCGAAAGGGCGGCCAGGGTGAGCGACAGCTGCACACTGTTGTCAATGTCCAGTTTCTGTTTCAAGTGCCAAGTTAGGGACAACGTGATCCTCAAATATTTGGACACTTACTGTCGGACATTCAGGTTGATTGGCAGTTATTGGAAGGATACAACGCTGGCGTGGTTGATGCCCACAAAGACGGCGATGCACCTCATGACGCTCGCCCATTCTCGCTTGAACTTGTGCGGTTCGCCAAGATGGCTGTCCAGGCATGGGTAGAGCAGGCCTACCACCGCTGCCGGCGAGGAGAGAGAAGAAAAGGCAAAAACAAAAGTGTTGGAAAGAAGTGTTATTTTGCTGAGCGTGCACACGTGAAAAGAGGAAATACATTCATGCTTTTTAAAAAGGTTCAAGTTAGTATAGTTTGACAAAAGGGACATCCCCCCCAAAGGGAAGCAATTATCCAAATGACATGTTTAAATAGGGACTTAAAACAGATCCACTAATTGTTGTTGGGTTTTTTTTTTAACGCGTTCACATGCTCTCGTTTTGTCCCATCCCACTTCCCGTCACGTCTCCTTCAAACAAAACAAAGGCTTTCCCTTCAAAGCCCCGCCTCTCCAGTCACCCGTTATGACTCAGACCAATGAAAGCGCGGCTCGCCTCCCCTCGCATCCTACTCTTGGCAGCCAATGGGAGCGCGAGGATATCTGAAGAAGCACAAAGTTGGCTCCATCGAACCGTTTACTTTACGTGTGTAATAAACTTGATAGAAGCCCACCAAAATAAACCACCGCCGCCGCAGGGACAAGTGACATGGTAGCCAACGAATGAATCATTCCCATACGATTGCCCCCACCCCACGTGCACTGTTGAATAATGGCCCACTTACATGTAAAACAACACTTCAAGCTAGCAAGCTAGCCAGCCAGCCAGCCAGCCAGGTGATTGGAATGTGCAATTGTTTTCGGTGGCGCTCACCTGCTCCAGTCCCGCAGCACGGTGGGATCCACCAGGCGGACGAGAACAAGGTGGTCATCACCTCCTCCGGGAAGAGCGTGACGTTGCGTTGAATTTGCAGCAAGTTGAGCACCAGGGCGAGGATTACCCCCACGGCGAAGAGCACCAAACCGCGACGGATCAAGTTGAACGTCCGGTGGCGGTGCAGCGAGCTGTAGGCGCTTCCCAGCACCGACGTGATGATGGACATCATTTCCTCGCCTTTGGACGACAACCAGTTGGTCGGCGGCGGCGGCGACGACGACGTGCGATTGCGTTCCAACTGCGGTGCACGGGAGCAGCTCCAATACTGCTCATCCAGGCCGGACATTTGGCACTAAAAATACGATGAGAAAAGGTCAGAAAAAAGAAAAGTAAACCGAACCAAAATAACCGTGACGTCACCGTCTCTACTTTACCTCGAGCTCTCTTTCTCTCGCTCGCTCCAATCTCCCACTCGCTTGATGGTGTAAGCGGTCACTTGGCTTTTGTTTTTTTCGCCCCACCACTGCAGAGTGGCTTCTTCACATTATTTTCAGCACGCTGGCAGGGAGAGAAGAGCAGAGAAGAGGGAGCTAAACACACGGCGCGGTCGAAATAGCTAAACAGCTTGTCTTTCGTACAGACAACACAACCAGACAGCTGGGTCGGGTGAGACTCGCCGGCCAATCAGAGGGCGCTGTGTCTTATGACGCCACTTCACCCCACCTCCCCATGCGCCACAACAACAGGAGGGAGGGAGGTAGGGAGAGAGAGAGAGAGAGAGAGAGAGAGAGAGAGAGAGAGAGAGAGAGCGGAGCGGGTGAAGCGGAAGTCGTCAGGACACGCCACCAAATGCAATGCAAAAATGTTCCTTCAAAAGTTGCTAAAAATAATAATTTTCCTTGAAAAGTTTGACTATGAAAATGCAGTAGCGCGAACACCACGAGTTCTCTCATATTTTCCCACTTAAAAAAAAAGACGGAAAATAGAGTACAGTTTGTTACACATTGAAATGGTAAAAGCTACAGCCGTACCATGTCGAATTGAATTGTAATCCCACTGAATCATCCGGCCATTATCTGTACCGCTTGTCCCCACGGGGGTCGCGGGCGTGCTGGAGCCTATCCCAGCAGTCATCGGGCAGTAGGCGGGGGACACCCTGAACTGGTCGCCGGCCAATCGTAGGGCCCACAGAGAGAGACAAACACCATTCGCACTCACACCTAGGGGCAACTTGGAGTGCTCAATTGGCCTACCAAGCATGTTTTGGGGATGTGGGAGGAAACCGGAGTGCCCGAGAAAACCCACGCCGGCCCGGGGGGAACATGCAAACTCCACACGGGGAGGGCTGGAGGTGGAATCGAACCCGCACCCTCCTAAATGTGAGGCGGGCGGTCGTGCTAACCAGTGCGCCCCCACTGAATCATACGTACCACTTGAAATTGTACTGTACTCGAATCATATTGCAAAATTTGAGAAATACCCGTAACATTTGTTTTTTTTTTTATTTTTCCAAACAATGAATTAGGCCAAATTTACAGAGAAAAAGTGCACATACCAGTGTAAAGACAGTCCTATCCTTCTGCAGACCAACTATTGCGTGTCGCAATACACACGCGTGCCTTTTATAGTCTAGCGGCCTTTTGTGAACGAGGTCAGTGGTACGATGTGCTGTGCTGTCAAGCTGCCCGTGTTGTCGAACCAAAGTTCACGGGGAGGCGTGGCGTGTTAAGCCGCAGCACGTCAGCTTGATAACATGAAGGTACGCCACACACACACACACACGAGTTCAATGCCCAGGCCGTGTCCTTTTTCAGCAATAACACGGAAAGGTGTTTTTTTTCCAGACGATGGCCATTTCTCGATGATAACAAGACACTCCCCCGCCCCAAACAGTGCCTACGTGCCAGGACAGCACCTCAATAAAACGGTGTTTGTTGTCAGAGGCTCAAAGATAACTCCCACTTCAAAGTTCAAATATAAGCGTGGAAATGTGTCCATTTTTAGCCGAGCACGTATTAGCATTGGATGATATGGGGTCTCAAAGGAGGCTGCCTGCTCAAGTGAGCGAGGGAGGGCGCTCCTTTCACTCTGCCAACCTTTGTAGTTGGACTTGTAAACCGTGTCATCACTCCATTTTCCAGATAAATCTGCCGTTTGATTCTGTGCGGTACGCTCGCTCTCCGAATGGGATGTTTGCGCCGCATAGCCGACGAGGCCGGAGTGTCATTTGGTTGGAGCGCTTTCAATTTGTTCCAGGCCCAACCCAATGACTCTTCTTTGAAACGGGAGCTCAAATATACGAAATGGCACAGTTTTGTGCCGCTTGAATTGTGTGTATGTGGCTCAAATACACGGCCGGCCGTAGCTCCGGAGTCGCTCTTTTAACCAAACAAACGGGTTGATTTTCAGCTCTTATGGCTCAGCTTATAACATGAGAGAAATGCTTGGCCTTACACTGTGCCTTTTCTCAAACACTACTTTTCTTGTTAATCTTCCGTATCGGTCATATTTCCTTTCTTCCCCCCCATTTCAGCTGTCCGTGTGCTCGCTCGGATTATTCGCTGGAGCCTCTGAAGTTCACAAAAGGTGGAAAAAGTGGTGCATCGCCAAAGAAAAGCTTCAAGCCAACCCAAATGTGTTTGTCCGCCTCAGGACCGAAAGGGTAAGTGTTGCCCTCATGAATACGTTTCCCTCGCTCTTCTACTTGGCAATTCAGAGAATGATTGCTTATCAGTGTTGGAGCGTGTACACTATGTGTCAAGTATTTCATTTGACAGTATTGGTCTCAAAAGCAACCAAAACCGTGGGCAAAATATCAAATGGCAATAAGAATATGGAAAGATGGCTGTGTGTGGACCCGATGATCTCATGCTACGTTGCAATTAGCATGAAAATGCTCAATGTTTTGCGCCTTCCAAGGGGTGATCAAGAAGAGAAAGAAAGATAAGGCAGGAAGCCGGCATGCTCGCAATGAGTAGCGTGTCCAACTTGGCGAAGATTAGCAGGGGATTGAGACGTCGCTAACGCAGGGAGGCCTGCTGGCCGGGGAAGCTTTGCTAAATTGATCTGTCAAAGTCATTTTTTTATTTTTTTTTCTCCACCTAAACGCTGCGAGTGAACTGGGAAGGAAAACATCCTAATCCGTCGTGAAGCGTGGTGGATTACTTGTGTAAACGTCTTAGTAAGCTCAGGTGTCAAGATGATCCATCCTTTGGCTACATTGGCACTAAGCTAGCTAGCGCGCTAGCGCGCTAGCGCGCTAGCTAGTTCTTAGTTTTAAAACAACACTATTGTATTGTATCACATTAGACAGACAGACAGACGACGGCAACCAGTAATACCATGTCTCATATTTAGTTGTGGTACTTTTCACACCGTGAGAAGTTTAACACACACGGGTAGCTAAAAGCTGTTTATCTTATCGTTTGCATTGTAAGTTGCGGAACGATTTCGGTGAGCAACATCAAGCTGCTCGTCTCCCAGAGCGTCTGATGCCTGAAGAGTATAGCATTTTTCTTCCATCGCAACCAAGCTACATTTGAATAGAGAGGGCGCTTTTAGGACCGCCAATGCCCAAAGTGGTTCCTGTGCGAGTGAACCGTTGCGTAAGATGCAGCTGATACATGACATCAGGAACCTCTGTGAGTTTGCGCAGCCTGTGTACACAAAAGCGCCGTTCTATTCCAGCGCACGGACGTAAAAGACGGGGGGACGGAACGCCTCCCAAACGGCCAATGGTCATCCTGGCTCATCACCAGCCGACTGCTCAATGTGGTGTCATTTAACCCTAGTTCACCTCCTAGATGGATGCTAAGATTGAAAATGATGGCTTGTTGTGTGCTAAGTTAGCATGCCGCCAAGACTACCAGTGCTACTATTTCTCCGTAATTCTTATGTCATTCTGGCTCTTCTTGTCTTATTGGATTGAAGTTGTGCCTGCTAATATGTTGCTCGATTTACGTTCGATAGCTGCTGAATGTGCTGATAGCGAAGTTCGACTTGAATGATTTCTTGAGATTCCAAGTAACTACGTAAGTGAGTCAGTCAGGCACTTTTCAAGTCAGTCAAGTAACTCACCTCATATTTTCAAGGAGTAAAGAGTAATAAGGTTAGCCTTCAAGGCAACTGTAGCAACACAAGTCATATTCACTAAGCCATCTTAGCGTGCTCGTCGAATGAGCCTTGTCCGGTTGAATGTTTAACAACTTGCTGTTTGTGGCCGCTTTGTGGGAAAGGCTCTTTTTGCCTATCCACTTTGTCTATGGATAGGCTGGCAATGAAAAATAACAAGGAGTCGTTTAAAAAGAAGCCCAAGAGGAAGAAGGGCATTTTATGGGCAGTTTGGTTATCAACTTGAAGCAACTTGCGGTTTGTGACGCCAATGCGGTCAGTGTGCAGCAACGTACGTACAAGCCACCAGCAGAGGGCACACACACATTAATAAATAAAAATAGGTAGTAGACATGCACAAAAATGTTTATGAAAAATCACATGAAATAAATACCGGGCCAGAATAAGAAAAATAATACTGTGTTCTATTAAAACAAACCAACGAAAATAGACTCAACAAAAAACGGATTTAATTATTTCAAACCTTATCATCTATTATTAGAAATACGGACAGTCAGTTTTGTATAAATAGAAGACCATAATCAAAAGAAGATGTCAATCAAAATGCAAAATATAGATGAGTTATACGTATCTAAACAATAGAAATGATTCCAACAGCGTGTGAGATGACACATGGAATCAAAACGAGGACACTTTTGGCGTAAGTGAGTGCTTGTTTGCGCGCCTGCATTTGTTATAAGTGGCCAGTAAAGATTCCATCATGTGCTTGTTGACAAAAACATAGCAGAAAGGTCAGGCAGGGAGGAGGAGGATGCGCGCGCGCCTGGCGAGCCTGCCAACGCCAACTTAAGCCACAGGAGGTCACAGCACCTTCGACATGCGTGCTTTTGTAATCAATATCCATGATCAGATAAGGCACGTATTGCCTGCCACTGCCACTGTTTACGGCAGTAGTCCTGGAACTAACTGCCAGTTACTTCAACAAGAAAACCTGTGGTACATGTTGCCACCTAGTGGCATCTTGGTGAAGTACACCAAAGTGAGTTGAGGAGTTTGACTTTGATTTCCTGATCAGTAAAAATGGGTTATGATGTCTTACTTTTGTACTTGCATTTGGCAGTCTGTGTCCCTCTCTAGTCATCTGCTCGCCGCGCTTTGTCATTTGGCAGGCAGGCAGGCAGGCAGGCAGGCAGGAAGGAGTACAAGCACTCGGTCATCAGCAACAGAGCAATTGTCTCCGAGTTTGCGCTTAGCAGGGGCACCACGAGCCAAAATGCAAATTCATCTATCCGGCGAGGCGGGCGGGCGGGCGGGCAATTAGGACAAAAGTTCTCTTGTGGTCTAATTGCGGATAATGGGAGAGTGAAACCGACCGGGATGATAATTGACACTGATATACATATCAAAAAGCCAGCCAGCCAGCCAGCCAGCCAGCCAGCCAGCCAGCCAGCCAGCCAGCCAGCCAGCCAGCCAGCCAGCCAGCCAGCCAGCCAGCCAGCCAGCCAGCCAGCCAGCCACCCAGCCAGCCAGCCAGCCAGCCAGCCAGCCAGCCAGCCAGCCACGTGAAGTACGGCTGCTGACGTCTGCCGTCTTGATTGGGAAAAGAGCTCTCAGTAACACGAGCGAGCACAAATCCTCCCATGGCAAAGAACAATCAAGCTAGCACAACTGGGCTTCTTACATCTCAAGTTTGACACTTTGCCGCCGTGTATTTTGTTCTGGAAAGACAACCGGGTCAATGAGAAAAATCCTCTTGGAAGCTTTGCTACACATTTGTTTGAAAAAAAGATGCATTTGTTTGAAAAAAGATGCAATGCCATCAAATAGCCTTAAGGACCAGACTGGGAATCAAAGTTTCCTCTCCCTAGTAACTCAATGAGTTCACAAGATGGACGATTTAGTCCACACTCGGGAAGCGGAAACGTCTGGAGAAATGGCGCAGGCGGAACTCATCGCTTTATTAAGAACGCTAATCCATTGGTGTGCGTCGTTTGCGAGGATTTTTTAAAAAAAAAAAAAGAAAGAAAGAAAATGCAAGTAACTGACACCTCAGAATGTGTCTTTATTTGGCGCGCACAGGAAAAGGGAATAAAACAAGAAGAGCAAATCAATGGCTCACTATTTACTCATCTGAAACTAATCCGCGTCATGGATTTGACATTTGTGCTTGCCGGAAAAGTTCAAGTGGGAGGCCGGCCTGGCATTTCTGGATCTTGCTTGGTCACGTTTTCTTTCTTTTTGCTGCTTCCTATCGACACGCAAACATTTTTGAAAATGTTCAGGTAGCAATCCGCACCCCAGCCGTTCACATTTTCATCCGTTTATAAGAGGAATTGACATTGGGAGGGATTTTGGGGAAACTTGTTGGATTTAGCATCTGCATTATTATTATTAGCTTGTGGGGAAACTTCCCAGCATGGCCCGCAACAGGTGCAGAAATATTCTACTTTTGATCTCCACGCTGAGTGCCTTGCTGTGATGATCTCAAGCTCGCCCGCCTTTGATTCATTCTCCGCCGACCTAGCGTCTATTTTAGGCGCCATCCATTCGCCCCGGCTCGTATTCACAAGGACACCTACACGGACGACGGGTGCGTGCTCTTTTATTCAAAGAGATGCATCGCAGTAATTGATCCGGCAGGACAGGCCAAGATCTATGCGGCGATTTGAGTGGCCGAGCCAGCGAGCGGCGAGCGAGCGACGTGGTCGTCTTGCTCCAGGCCAGCTCCCGAACAAAGGCGTCTCTCGTCATTGGCTCTCGCCGGGGCTCTCGTCATTTTCCCAGCCGCCTCGCCACGGTTGAATTAGTCCCCGAAAGACAGAAAAAGAAACATTTGCTGTCTTCTTACCTCTCTGTCTATGAGGCGCCCTCAAAGGTCGAGTCGTTTTGCTTTGTTGTTTTTGGTTTGATTTACCCCATGGGAATGTTGCCATAGAAGAGACGGCGGCCGGCGTTGGAGCTCGGCGGGTGTGCGGCATGCGCAGATGGCCCGGCTTTTGCCTATATGGCAGCATCAGGTGCCGAGACACTGGAGGCGGAGACGGGTCGACCCGTGCTGGCTTTACGCTACGTAGGCTGCCGCGTTGCCGTTTAACCTTACCTTGGATTCATTTGTCTTGTTATAACCGCAGCATCAAATACATGGATTCAAATTGCGGCCGCTTTGATGACAAAACGCCGATATTGGTCGTTGCTCGGAGCAAAACAAACATCAGGAGAACCAAGCTAATGTGCATGAGAGAGCCTCATTAGTGGCAAAAAATGCATCTTTTGTCACAGATGTTTAATAAATGTGCATATTTGCCACCCGTGTGTGTGTGTGTGTGTGTGAGCACACACGAGTATCTGCACATGCAAAAAATTGGATTCCCAGACGAGGTTCTCATCTTGTTTCTGGTTGGCGACTTGTGAAATTGACGGTGAATTTTTCAGCATCCAATCTGCTGTCGCAAACATCCATTGTTTCCTTTTCCATTTTCCTTTTGGTGTTCCCGGCCGGATTAGAAGAAAAAGCCTGAGGCAGAAATGTGTTGCCAATGGCTTAATGAAGAATTTGGAATTGCTGTTAGCTCATTATTGTGCTGAGCAGAACTAGGGCAAAGCTATGCCAGATTGTCATCCAAAAATGTGCAATCCATAAGACGCAGCATACCTGTCAAACATGAACGCACTCAAAATATTTGACTATCATGGCTGATGTGTGAGCAGGCAGCCACGCAGGCAGGCAGGCAGGCAGGCAGGCAGGCAGGCAGGCAGGCAGGCAGGCAGGCAGGCAGGCAGGCAGGCAGGCAGGCAGGCAGGCAGGCAGGCAGGCAGAGAGACAGACAGACACAGACAGACAGACAGACAGACAGACAGACAGACAGACAGACAGACAGACAGACAGACAGCTGGCTCTTTACATTCACCGAACATTACCAACTGCTATGCTTTTAATCGGATTGGCGTTTGCGCCGTTTCTTAAAGCGTTAGCATCTTTAAGCGACTCGTTTGGATGGCAAAATAAAAATGGAATTTCCCCAAAGGGAGTTTTGACTCCTTCTTTTTTCAGCAGCTTTTTGAATGGGATTGTGTTTGCTGTAGCATTGGCCTGGTTGTTCAAAGTTGGATAAAAGCTTGCATCAAATGGCAACGTGTTCATTTCGAGCTAAATATCTTACGTTTGCTTTCTGCTTTTTCCTCGTTTGACGGCTTTGAATCAAACGATTTTTCATATTTGGAATTAGCGCGCTCGGTGGATAAAATTGCCAGCTGAGGCTCCATGTTTGTAACCCTAACCCAAAGTACATCGAATATGAAGATGGAAATTTCTCTCATCATTTTTAACGGCAGAATTTGTACTGTCCAACATGCCCCCCCCCCCCCCCCCCCGCCAAAGGCTTCAACGTAGCCCAGAACATCCATTTATTGATATCAAGTGGCACATCTTTTCATGAATGACTTCATTTGGATTCAGCCCCTAGCTGACGTCGGAACTAAATTATACATACTAGTCTTGTATCCCGTATGACTTGAACTCATTTCACTGAGTCTATTTCATAGGAAATTACACACAAAGTTGACTCATTAGTTACACGTGTTTCTTTTTCATTTTCATGACATCTGTTATGGGGTCGAATCGGAATTGCAAGACAGCATCGATATTTTCCTTTGTGCCGGCGGAATTCATCACCAAGGTTTGGGATTACCCTAGTCGGTCGGTCGGTCGGTCGGTGGGTGGGTGTGCAGATGGGCACGTGCAGCAGAGGCGCTTTGCTGTTGACAAGTTGAGCAGTGCCGGCGTACCTAATGTTCTGTCCAACGTGGCAGAGCACAATAACTTGTTGGAGCAGAAGCCGTTAAAGTAGGGCCGACATGTTTGAACGTAATGGAAAAGGAACATTGGATGACTTTCACCTTGCTCGCAAACCGTCGCTTAACAAACGGGCTGGCTTGCGCGCCACTTGATTTGATTTTCATGCCCCGCGATGACATTATGTACAAAACCATCTCCGGCAAACGCCCGCCCGCACACGATGCTCACTTGAGCTAATGGCGTGTGCCCACTCAGCACTTTCCCGTCGCCACATCACAGATTGATCAATAAGTGGATTAGCCCGGCAGAGGCCTGGATGACATGATTAAATAATGCTCATAGAAATGAATGGATTTCTCCTCTCTTTTTATGTTTCTTGGTCTGTACCACAAAATTGTGTGCGCTAGCTAATGATGCTAACGCTTGAAGTCAAAGTGCTCTGTCCCTCTTTCTCTCTTTCTTTCTTTGACCTGTAAGGAATTAAAGAAAGTGTGATTGCATCCCGTTCAGGGACCTGGCTCTGCCAAGCAAAGCCAACGGCTGGCTCCACCTCTTTTGGAGCCGGAGGAGGGCATCCAAATCAGGCCGCCAGCATGAGACCCGTCTGTCCGTCCAAGCGGGAGGGAGAGCTGATTGTCGTGTGAATGTGACAAATCACTAAATCCCTATCTCTCTCTCTCTCTCTCTATCTATCCATCTATCCATCTATCCATCTATCCATCTATCCATCTATCCATCCATCCATCCATCCATCCATCCATCCATCCATCCATCCATCCATCCATCCATCCATCCATCCATCCATCCATCCATCCATCCATCCATCCATCCATCCATCCATCCATCCATCCATCCATCCATCCATCCATCCATCCATCCATCCATCCATCCATCCATCCATCCATCCATCCATCCATCCATGCAGTATGTACAGAATGTTCTCCATTCGCCCCGCTGCCATGGCAACGAAGCACGAGTAAGCTCATCTTCAATCACCTGCCTGCGCGGCGACGGCGGGTTGACTCCCATCATTGTGTCGGTGATGACAAAGAAGCACGGGAGCGAGGCTGGCTCGGCCGCCCGCCCGCCCGCTGTTGTCCAACTATGAAACGGCCCCCCTAAACGAGGGCCGATTGCGATTAGGGAGCTGGAGCCGGCTGTGGTTTGTCTTTGGAGCCGGCGTTTTTTTCTCTTTTTGCGCTCGACGTGTCATTTGGGTGATTTTGACGTGAAGCCAAATGAAGCGACTTGGCTAGAATGGTGCCTGCCTTTTTGTTTTCGCTTGCTTCACCCGCTTCATGGATTGCTGCGTATGACTTCTTTTCCCCATCTTATCAGTTATTAATAAGCTAATTAAATGCACCTGCATCAAACACGGTAGGTCAGCACAAGAACATCTGCTTCACCGACTTGCCGCGCTTCCCACTCGGAATCTTATCAACTATTCATGACCCGCTGGAGTGTAGCAAAGAGGTCACGAGAGAGACAATAGGCATGCAAATAAACGCTGGGACCCGCGACAGTGATCCACGCAACTTTCAGAAGGGAACATTGTCAATGAAGACTGATTTCTCCCAGAGGCGATGATGATGATAGAGTTCTTCTTCTGCTCTGATTTCAAAAGACATGATTCAAGTGTCCAAATTTGAAAAAGTGCACAAGAATGTCACTTTTAGAATCAAGAGCGCAAATGCTGGAGACAAACAAACCCAAATTCTTGCTCGTGTGCTCGCAAGCTTCTCTAGCTAAGCCAACCAAGCTAGGTAAGGTCATATGGGGCCTTGGCGTTAACTCTGCCGACACAGTGATTAAAATGCTGCATAAAATTCAGCCGCGTAAGCTGGCGGCACCGCCGGCAAGCCTCCGACTCAATCTGATTAGCTGAGCCACATTTCCATCTGGACAAAAATGTGGACACTGGCTAGCTGGCTGGCTGGCTGGCTGGCTGGCTGGCTGGCTGGCTGGCTGGCTGGCTGGCTGGCTGGCTGACTGGCTGGCTGGCTGGCTAGCTGGCTGGCTGGTTGGCTGGCTGGCTGGCCGGGCAAGATAGCATGTGCCGGTGGCGCTTTATTACATCTCCTGGTAACCAAAATGAACTCTTATCTGAAGTTAATGACCTCTCATCGGGAACATCGCTTTCCAAAAGTGCAAAGTCTTCCTGTCCTGGCCACCTTGCCAACCTTGGCTGCTGTCAAAATGCTGAATCGTTGTCCTTCTTTGTCTAGTTGACAGGGTTTGAATTTCTGCCTTTCGGATAGCATCTCCACAGTTTGTAAATGGAGCCAATTTCCAAATGTGCCCAACCAACTGGCTGTATATGGTTGAAACTTGGCAGCAATGGGCCAAAAGGTGCGTGGAGCCCTTCCAGCCAGCGGGCACAATCAGGCCAAATCTCTTGCGTTTACCTTGACTATGAAGACGTTTGCCGTCCAACCACTTGGCCCTTTTAGGCTCAATGGCAGATTAGAACGAGAAGAAAGAGGAGTCATTTGAAACACCGTGCCAAACTTTTTTAATCGGTTGGGGCGCATGGGAAATTCCCGTGACGGCGCAACTGTGTGAGAGAGAAAGACAGTCTTGGGAAGAACAAAGTGAAGCGGATAAACACAGTCTGCGGGAAAATGATCCAATGATCGGAAGAGCCCCGCCCGTCACAACATGAAGTGCACCTGCACCTTGCCGCACTTTGTCTTTGACGAGTGCACGCCTAGCATGCTGAAAGTGACCTCAGGAGGCGGAAGTGTTCAGTCAGCCAGTCAGTCAGCCAGTCAGTCAGCCAGCCAGCCAGCCAGCCAGCCAGTCAGCCAGTCAGCCAGTCAGCCAGCCAGTCAGTCAGCCGGTCAGTCAGTCAGTCAGTCAGTCAGTCAGTCAGTCAGTCAGTCAGGCTACTCCAATTTGAGCCTTTGCCTAGACTAGAGTCTGCCCGCCAGACATTTCCGATAGCGCAGGCGTACCTCCGGCTGTGATTTCACGAAGTTGCCAGCAGCGTCCGGTTTCCTTCATTTGTCAGCTCCCAGCGGCTAATTGCCTCGGAAGCGCCGCCATTTGGTGAACGCCAGCGCCGAGCGCATCTGTCCTCTCTGGGCGCAAGCTTGCCTCCTCCCGCAATCCGTCCGTCGTCGATTGTCTCCCGGCTCTCCTTTGGTTCGACTCCCTCCCGCTTGCGTCCCGGTGTTTACTTCCAAAGCGCTTTCCCTCCTCACGAGGACATTGGCTCAACGTTGCCTGGAGAAGAGATTCCTCAGGGCGTTGTTGTAGTTCTTGTTGAAGGCGGTGTAGATGAGCGGGTTGAAGAAGGAGTTGGAGTAGCCCAGCCAGAGGAAGATGCTCTTCCAGATGGGCGGGATGTCGCAGGAGCACAGCGGCACGATCAGCTCGGTGATGAAGAACGGGATCCAGCACAGCACGAAGACTCCGATCAGGATGCCTACCATGAGCGCCGCCTTCTTCTCCTTTTGCTCGCGCCACGTGTCGCCGTCCGTCTGGAAGGTGACGGTGGCGTGGCGCGCCGTGAACACCATCTGGGGCCGCCTGGCCTCCTCTTTTGCCTGCGGCCAGATCCGCCGCACGGGTCAGATACGGGATTAGACGGAACGAACGACGTGAAGTCGCCAATGACTTTCCTTCTCGAGCGCGCGCGTGCGTGCGTGCGTGCGTGCGTGCGTGCGCGCGCGCGCGAGCTGCTGAGCGGCTCCCCGTTTGGATGCCAGACATTTGCCAGGTGTCTAAAGCCCAGCGCTCTTTGAGGCTCGTGAGGAGCAAAGGGCGGCGCAACCTTCTCCAATCGAGTCGACCGACCGACCGACCGCGATAACCCGGCTCGTTAGCGGCTCGAGATTTGCTCACCTCCGCCATGGGCGTGACGGTGTTGCTCTTGCGCGAGCCGATCCGGAACTTGGCCGCCTTGTAGATCTTCCAGTAGACAAAGAGCACCACGCAGAGCGGCAGGTAGAAGGCGCCGAAGGTGGAGAAGATGGTGTAGGACGGCTCCTGGCTCACCTGGCACTTCATGCCCTCGGCGTACGTCTCGCCCCAGCCGAAGAGCGGCGAGAGCGAGATGATGGAGGACAGCAGCCACGTCAGGGCGATCATCACGTTGGAGATCTTCTTGCGCGTCTTCAGCGTGTACTCCAGGTGGCGCGTGATGGACCAGTAGCGGTCCAGAGCGATGGCCGTCACGTTCCAGATGCTGGCCGTGCAGCACAGCACGTCGAAGGAGATCCATACCTGGCAAAATCCTCAGCATCATCATCGTCATCGTCAGCAGCAGCGTGGTCATCATCATCATCATCATCATCATCATCATCATCATCATGTGCACCTGGCAGAGCACCCGGCCCAGCTTCCACAACCGTCCGTTCAGCTCGTGCACCAGACTCAGCGGCATCACCAGCGCCGCCACCATCACGTCAGAAATGGCCATGGACGCCACCAGGTTGTGCGGCACCCGGTGGAACGTGCGAACCCGCAGGATGGTCACCAGCACCAGCAGGTTCCACACAAAGGTGGCCACGGCCAGCATGGCCAGCAGCGTCAGCGTCAGCACGCTGAACAGCGAGAACGGCCGATACGCTGAGCCGGGCCCGCCGACGTCGGCCATGCCGACGCCGGCCATGCCGACGCCGGCCATGCTGACGTTGGCCATGCCGACGTCGGCCATGCTGACGTTGGCCATGCCGACGACGTCGGCCGCGCCCACGTCGGCCGCGCTGACGTCGGCCGCGCCCACGTCGGCCACGCTGACGTTGGGATAAGTCATGTTTGACCATTCCAAAATGGCCGTCGAGTCATTCTGCATCTGGAAGAAAAGCTGGAGTAAGTCACAGGCAGTGGACGGGATGGCGCTGGGGCCTAAAACTCTAAAGTAGGCTTTGCGGTAGCTCGTCAGTACGGCGCTAATATTCGATGACTTAACGTTGCTGTCTGTCGACGTGGAGCCGCTGAAGCACTCGTGCCAAATCAGCCAAAGGGAGGGTTATAGCAACGTGGTGGGTTGACATCAGCGGGAAGCTCGCCAGGCTTCGGCGCTTTGAACGCCGCACGTTTACTTTGACGACCGAGAGTGACGTGAAACGGCACAGAGCGGCGTCGTTACGAGCGGATGATATGACAAGGTGCCACCCAAGGTGCTACAGTACGTCTGACGACCGCATGGCTGTTTCTCTTTGTTTGAAGTACGCGTGCGTGTTGGCTCAAGAGGCCGTTTAGCCATTTTCTCGCAATGACGAAAAAGCCACTCGAGCGTCTCATCCGCCGGGCTTGTCGGGCAGGCTGCCGGCCGACAAGCTTTCGAGTGCAATCTCAGATGCCTCGCGGCGCTACTCGGGGACTTCTTTCACCATGGGAACCAAAAGCGACATTCATATTTATCTATCGTCCCACCACGTTTGCATGGACGTCGCTATTCGCTTACGAGTCGTCCTTTAGGACTCGTAAGCGTATTGGGGTCATGCTGAAGAGAATTTTTGAAAAGGGCGGAAGAGGCCGTTCAAATGTTGTCAACCGCTGCACGCAAATGAAATGAGTAGAACAGAATAGCCTCGGTGAACCAACCGCGACACGCAAAAACTGGACTGACAAACACGTTTGTTGGAAATGAGCCCCACTCACTGGGTGTTATTCTCATCAGGTTTGGATCGAATTGGCACCAATCGGATCTCATTGTTTTGCTTGTTACCGAATAATTGTTGGCCCCCGCGCTGGATGTCAAATCAGGAGAATAATTCTTGGCAAAAAATTCTAAAGTCTCTCTCGCTGGCTGGCTGGCTGGCTGGCTCTCTGAGGTGAAGCTTCATGTATCTTTCAGCTGGCTCATTGATCTGTTGGCTATCGCTCAGTGGGCCTCGTCCATAAGGTCCGTGGGGTATTAAGAATAGACGGCCGTGTGTGCCGTGCCTTTCCTTTCCTTTCCTTTCCTTTCCTTTCCTTTCCTTTCCTTTCCTTTCCTTTCCTTTCCTTTCCTTTCCTTTCCTTTCCTTGCCTTGCCTTGCCTTGCCTTGCCTTGCCTTGCCTTGCCTTGCCTTGCCTTTCCTTTCCTTTCCTTGGCCACCAGGGGTCACTATGACAAATAATACGGCTGCTGTGACGTAGTGAGTGTTTTTTTTTTTTGCAGAGGATAACGAATATATGCTTGGCGGTATTTGTCGGCAAACGGCCGTAATGCCGCAAGGTGGACGCTTTTGATGGGTATTTTGGCGTTTTGTAAAGCGGAATGCTCTGCAGTTGTTTATTGCTGCAAAGTGCACATGCGTCCGTTTTTATAGCTCTTGTCCCGATGAGCGGCGCACAGCCCGTACTGGCCACGTAAAGACAAACAAGGCAATTTAGTCCTTGGGACAATTTGGACTTTTCAATCAACCTAAAGCCAAGTTCAGAAAGCAATTATGAAGGGAATATTTCCTTTGACTTCTAAAATGCGGTCTTTTGGTTCTTGCAGCGCAGTTTTGTCGTCACCTCGCGCAGGTGCCGACGTGAAGCTTTTCAGTTCTCTTTTTTTCGTCAATCCCTCCCCCAAATGGAAGCAAAACTTGCCACGCGACAACTTTGAAAATAATCCCGGCGGCTTGCTGGCGTCCCCGCCCGCGAGGATTCCTCGGCGTCCCCGCGAGGATTCCTCAACGCTCGCTCCGGTGCCACGAGACACTTGTTACATGTTTGACTCCGTAGCGAGCGGTCGGTCCGAGAGGAGGGGGATGATTTGAAAGCGAGAAAGGTGCACACTCACCCCGTTTAGCGATCCAGCGTCAAGTAATAGTGCGGCAGAAGGTGCTCCTCCGTGCGTGCTTTGCGTGCATCCATCGTCGCCTTGGGGGGGGGGGGGGGGGGGCGACTGATGGCTCGGTGTGTTGCTGTGGCTTGACTACACGCACACACACACACAGAGCGTGAGGGATGAACCCCGTCGGTTGGCATGGAGGGGGTGGGGTGGACGAGGCGCGAGAGGCGGGAGGGAGGGATGGATGGAGCGGGATTCTGAGTCCATTTCATATGATAAACGCTGCGTTCTTCCGAGCCAAGTGAAGAAGGATGCACGGATGGGGGGGGGGGGCGCTGCCTTATCGGAGGCAAGCAAGGATGCAACAGCAGATGCAGATGACGTCTTCATCTTGTTTCTTAGACAACGTTGACGCCTCTTTTGGGCTCCTGTAGATCGCTGTTAGCGCACGTGGCCGCTTGTTGTCACAAAACAATGCTGGGCTGATTTTCCAGCCTTCTTGCTGGGTTGCTGTACATTGGGTTCCTTTTACCCAAGCTCGTTCCGATCTTATTTGACAACATGACTAAATATGCCTGCTGCTTTTTGGAAAAATAATCATAAAGGGAGTAGTTGGTAGTTCTGACTTTTTCATTTTCCCCCCAATGCTGCAGCAGTTTGAAGAGATGCCAAATAAAGCCACTCAACTGTTAACAAGGTTGATCGCTAGATTGCCATTGCCCTGCAGCGTCCCCCCCCCCCCCCCCCCCCCCCCCCCGCAACATCCTTTGACGTGTTCTTGATGTTGTGGAAGTGTGTCTTTTGATTTGGAATACTACTATTTTGGCGGATGATCCAAATCGACCTGCAATAGCTGAACATTTGTAACATAGATAGCAAATGCAAAACTATTTCAAAACAACAGGTCAACCCTTCCGTCATTGGCATGAAACACAAGCCCCAAAATATTGCAATTCATTCATCCAAAACAATTGTAACTCAGGAGTGTACCACAGGGCTCCCTTCTAAGTCATCTCATTCTGTTTCTATCCATCCATTCATTTTCTAAAGCGTGTCTCCTCCTTTGTAAAACCTTTCAACTGAGGGACACGCCAAGCTCAAAATGATGTGGATTTTCTCTTTTGCAACTGCTAGGACTATGTAGGCAAGAGTTAGGCAACTTTATTCAGCGTCTGCGGCAACAACAATAAAAAGCCCAAATGGCGGCAGGCAGTGAAGCACTTCTGGCTCAACAGCCAGTCCTGTACGCCGGGCGCCGCCGCCGCGTTACTTAAGAAGAAGTGAAATACGAGCGCCGCGCCCGCCCGCCCGCCCGAGGCGTCGTGGTCATTTCATCGATTTCACCGCAGTAATTTATAACGGCGACCTTGTCCCGCTCGCTGGCTGGCTGGCGCTCTCTTTCTCTCGACGCCTGGGCCGTAAATAGCCCAGAAGCTCGTACTCCTCCCTCCCGGCGATTGACGACCACACTCCGACCGACATCTTTGCCCTGCCTGAGGCTCTTGGGTGAAAAATGGGAATCCAAACTCTGCTTGTCTGCAATCGGAGCAACAACAAGTGTCTTATTATCATTCATAGTCGTGAGGGTTCTGCTCCGATCGAAGTTGTGATTTAGTGACTTCTTTCTTGAAAAGACTCCAGGGTGTCCAAAAAATGGACCCTTTCCTGCGGAAGCTTGCCCGCATTACAGTAGTAGTCAAACGCCTCACGGTTTAGTCGCTTCCAAATACTTCCTTGACGCCGATGATATGCGCCATCTTGTGGAGCATCATAGAAATAGCAACAAATCACATCAATTGGTGACATTTCCAACAAAGATCCACAGACAGGTTACACGGAAAAAAATGTAAATACACACAGTTGCGTGATTCTTCCTACAGTAACCGAAACACACAGCAGCTTGAATCCCCCGTCGGCTAATGATGTCCGTCTGCACCGCCCGCTCCCAATTACTGCCCGCTCCCAATTACTGCCCGCTCCCAATTACCGCCCGCCCGTTCCCAATTACCGCCCTTAACGAGGCAGCGTGCGTTCAGCCAAAAAAGACGCGCCGAGCGCCGCGCATTTCCGGCGAACGGAACGAGAAGCAGCAGGGGAGCGGGATAAACGCTTCATCCTCGAAAGTGCGCCGACAAAAGGCGAGAAAGCAAATCTAGCTTGCCATTGACTCGCCGTGACAGTAAACTCGGGTGAGCGCCGACCAAACCAGTTTGGAAGAGATGAAGGCAAGACTTGATATCCCCCCCCCCCCAAGTCACCACCAGTATACGTCAAAACAGGTAGCGTCACTTTGATTGTTATGGCCTGCATCAAAGTCGGAAAAGGGGTTTTAAATCAATACAAATGGACAATATACAAGATGCCATTTGCAGCGGACAAAGAAACTCAACAACTCCTGATTGAAATGACCTGTCCAAAAAAAGACCCCGAACAAAGAAACCGAGCAAAACAGCAAAAAGCAACTCCTGATTGAAATGACCCATCTACAAAAAAAAAAAAAAAACCCCGAAGCGTTCCGGATATGATTAGAACGGTCTTTAGCAAGCTTTCAAAGGCAACATCCCCCCCCCCCTAATGGATTTAATAGGACCAATCAGTTGGAACACCACATGTCAAGTGAGAGGACTGAATCCATTAAATAATAATGACAATGAAGAATTGGAATAATTGAAATCACTAGTTAGCTCGTTCAACATAAAAAATCTCATTTGATCATTATAATTTAATTATTCCTCAAATGCACATTAATTTTCTTTCTTGATGAATTCTAATTGAAAAGCTTAATAACCAATGGGAGCGTATATTTAACTGGGAATTGCAGCAATTTCAAAGCACTCGTCCGGTAGGGCCCATGGCCTCCAGGTGCTGTCCTCCAAAAAGTACGGGGGGGAATTAATGAAGCGCTCAAGGACAAACCACGAGCGAGAAAGTTGGGCTGGAGGAGCCGCTCCATCGTGCAACTGGAGAGAGAGCCATCTTTCTTGAATAGCGCTTGCTTGACGCAGGTGAAGGTTAGAGCTGCAAAAATGGATCATTGCCGTAGCGGTGTTGGGGTTGATGGCTAGCGACATAGTACGCTTTGTGTCGAAAAGGACGCCATTGTGTTTTCCAAAAAGCCACGACTTCCATGAATGTGACATGTGACAGAGCAGTGTAGTCTGCTTGGGAAAGTCTCCAGTGACGGACGGACGGACGGACGGACGGGGGAGCTCCGAGGTTAACGCCGCAATCAGAGAGCCGTGGCCGTCGTCAACCATCTTGACTTGAAATTGCGTGCATTTTCCTGCCCCACTTTCTCCTCTGGTTTGGAGGTGAGCAGCCCCTCCCTCCCCTGAAAACAAGCATTCTTTAACCAATGCATGTTTTCTGAATATTTTCTTGAAATATTTTTGTTTCCTACCGTCATGATTTTTGTCGCTTTTGTTTTTCCCAAAGACTTTTTCCTGCTTTTGGAAAGTGCTTTTTTGAAGGGTAAAAAAAATGCCACTGAACCGTGATTTGGCGTCACACTTTTAAAAGTCATATCTTGGATCGTTCATCGTAATGCACGACGGCTGCTTCTCAGGCCGTGCACTCTTTGCTGAAAGTACATTGAGGATGCTGTGCACACATGTCACAAGCTGCTTCATTCCACATTTACGCAGAGAAAATGTTAATATTGTCTTTCCTGGGAGCGCTCACGAGGCTGGAGCCGACGCTATCCGGTGCGACCCGGGTTAGAAGAAAGCCAGCCAGCAGGTGGCCAACAAGAAAGAGAAGAGAGATTACGTATGTTTGCAGATGATTCATACTTCCCCACGGATACAATTGGACACATGTGAGGGGAGGAGATGGGAGGGGAGGGGAGGGGAGGGGGCGAGCAGGCGCCCAAGAATAACCGGAGGTCAAGTGGGGACGCGCAGAAATCCACTCGGAGGCTTGACGAACCACCGCAGAGAGAAAGCCAAAGCTGCTGAAAGAGACGTCGCCTTAAGTGACGTTTGCCCAGCCCCAGCCCCAGGCCAGGCCAGGCCAGGCCAGGCCAGGCCAGGCCAGGCCAGGCCAGGCCAGGCCAGGCCAGGCCAGGCCAGGCCAGCTTGCACCTCGGACTTGAAGCACATCCATCCGTCCGTCCGTCCGTCCGTCCGCCCATCCATCCATCCATACAATCGACTGATTCGGCTCGCCGCAAAAAATCCACTCGAAGCGCAAAGCGTTGTTGTGAACTTAGTTTCTCCGGGGCACGATTCCTAAAGCGCTCCGGGGTGGTCATCCGACATTGGATTTGTCTGTTGTTGTTTTTTTTTTTTTTGCACATCTCAGCATGAGTAAAGTGATTTATTGGCGTCTTGGGACTTCCTGACGGGGTTCCACCGACTGCTTCCAAATGTGGCGCAAAGTCATAAATGATTTACTGAAACATCCCCCTGAATGATTCTGTAATTAAGAGTGCAAGTTATTTTTGGAATTGCCGTGCCATCATCCTGCTCTGGCTGTTTCCAATGCCCGCCCATCTGCAATTTCAGCGCATTGTCAGTTCAAAGTTGTAATTACTCTTCAGACATCTATTTCACTTTTTTGGGCCGTCCGTCGTATGTGGACCGAGAGCGAGCGTTCTTGTTTTAAATACGGAGGAGTTGGGGATTAATTAGCGCGGCTGCTGGATTAATTAACTGGGCACATTTACATGTCTGCTGCCTAATTGTCACAGTGGCAGGCTCATTTGCATCAACTCGTCTCCCTTGTTTTAGTTTTGTTTGCTGGCTGGGCTGGGCTGTGCTGGGCTAGGCTGGGCTGGCCTGGGTTGGCCTGGGTTGGCCTGGATTGGCCTGGGTTGGCCTGGGCTGGCCCGGGCCAGCCTGGGCTGGCCTGGGCCGGCCTGGGCTGGCCTGGGCCGGCCTGGGCTGGCCTGGGCCGGCCCGGGCTGGCCTGGGCTGGCAGCACAAACTCACTCACTCACTCACTCACTCACTCACTCACTCACTCACTCACTCACTCACTCACTCACTCACTCACTCACTCACTCACTCACTCACTCACTCTTTCTGCATTTCTCTGAAAGAGTCCCTACTTCATATTGTCAGGCACCATGCAAAAAACAGATTGCAAATCTATTCTTGACATCATATGAGTGGTCTTGTCAGAGTGCAAAATCCACTCACTGGTACCTAGTCCAAATTCAAATGAATAGTAATGACCGACTCTTTTGCTAATTGCATTTCATCGTGTTCCATTGCAATTGAAGTGAATCGTAATTAGAGTTCATCAGGTCGTATTCTATTATCATTGAATTCGATCCAATGACATGGTAACTTCAATTCATTGTATTGCCTCGCTATTGCCTGCTTACAATGTGGGTAAAAAACAAAACAAAAAAAACAGCTCTTGGGCTGATTCATTTAACCTTCTTCTTTTTTTTTTGCATTAAAGAAATCCCACTCTGGCCCCTTTTTGACCATACGTGAGAGACATTTTGGATAAATGATGTTTGGCAGTGAATGGAAGGCCCCAAAAGTGGGAGGACAAGTTGACACAAGGTAAAATGACTTTTCCAAGCCAATCTTTTCTCCACATAATTATATGAATTAAATTAATTGAGGCTCGCACATTTGCATATCTGGGTTATTTCTCTGTAAAAGTCTATCGGGAGGCAAGAAATGATTACAAGGTGCCAGACAGTCCAACTCCTCCATGTCTGCCTGATTTTTTTTTTTTTTACCCCCCTTCTCAGCGGGAGGGTTTGATCCCAGCACCTTGGGAAAAGAAATAATGGGATTTTATCTAGTTGCTCTATATATATATATATATATATATATATATATATATATATATATATATATATATATATATATATATATATATATATATATATATATATATATATATATATATATATATATATATATGTTTATGTGTGTATATATATATATATATGTATATGTGTATATATATATGTATATAGGCCTTCGACTTCAAATTAAAGGCAACAATCTTTCATTTCCCCAACCACTGACAATATTTTCCGCATTTAGATGTAAATAATCATACAATCAAATAATTATCAAACAAAGTAGTACTATTGAATTGGTCCCCAAATTAAATTCCTTTCATTAAAACAAGTCCCTCTTTACTTTCAGCTCAGATATCAAAAGTCCACACACCCCTCCCTATAAAAAGTTTATACACCCACCCCTGCTGAAATGCCAGGTTTTGTCAAAAGACTGAACTGGCTTTTTCCACCCTTTATGCAACTCAAGGAAAGTTCAACTAGATGAGTCGTTGCAAAAGTGTGCACACCCACTTATATCTGGGATGTTGCTGTGCACAGAATGAAGCAGGCATGTTAAATGGAAGCCAGCGCTCCCCTGCCACCATTTAAACTGCCACCTATTAACCCCAGATCAATATCAGATGCTCTGCTGTTCCTTTTTTTCCCCCCAATGTGCTACGGTACTGAGGATTCTACTGAAGATCCATCCGTCCGTCCGTCACATCAGTATTCCAAAAGTAGCCCGGTGTGCTTTGGCAGCGTGTCGACAATCCGTTCACATCAAAAGGCAACATTAAATGATTCCGATTAGATTTGTAATGAATGATTTTCCACTCTTGTTTCCCCTCTGTGCTGGAAAACGCATCCTTTTTACGAAAACGGTGATAATGACGACTCTGCAGCAGCAGCAGCAGCGGCGGCGGCGGCGGCGGCAGCAGCAGCCGCAGCAGCAGCCGCAGCAGCCGCCGCAGCAGCAGCAGCAGCAGCCGTGTCGATTGCCAATATGAATGAATTTATGATCAGGCTTTCGGACATCAACTCCCGCCTGCCTGCCTGCCTGCCTGTCTGCTAAGACCAGACTAACAATTGACCAAATGTGGGGGGAAAATGCGCTTTGTGTGGCTCGCTGCATTGATATCGCTGATCCTCAAGCTATTAAACGAGACAAACAATTGTGAAGGAGCCAGTCTGTCCTCTGCCCCTGGAGAAGCATTCTGCCTTCAATTGCTTTAGTCATTCCGCTGGAAACAAAGAATACAGAAAGTCATCAGCACAAACAAGCGTGGGCGCTTTCATTCCTTCATTGCCTCATAAGAAACGTTTTCAATCAAGGTTTTTCGCCCCCATTCTGTGATTTCAGCAGATGTCATCATGGTGCGTCTCATTTGCAAACTTGCCTGCACTTATGTATGTTCAAACTTCAGTGCCCTCACACATGCAGCGCTTCTCAAACTTTTTAACGCAGTCAATTCAAATGCATTGCACGTCCCGAGGTTCAAAGGAAATAATCTATGTTGTTCCAAAATGCAACCAATAAACGTGACCCCACTTAGCTTAATGCTAACAAATAACGGAAGACATCATTTATAGCAATCACTGTATTGTCGCACTTGTTTTTTGTTTTTTTAAATAACAACCAATGCACTTGTCAGCTATGAATTAAATTTCCGCAAGAACAGTCCAATACACAATCACGCCGGACGGAGCCAGCACGCAGATGAAAACGACATTTGAACTTTGGAGCTGCTTGAGTAACAGTGGCATCTAGTGGCAAACTACGAGCATTTCAGATTGTCGGCGTATAGTGAAATGATGCTGCCCCCTTTTGATGCCTACCGTGGGGTGCACACTTCAAGGGAATCAAGGGACGCAAATAAGGAGGGGACTTTCCGCTCATCTATTTCTAACATTGCTTTAGGGGATTTTTGGTGTGTGAGTTGTTTTTTTGTGTGTTTTATTTATTTAGTTTTGTTTCAGTACCAGCGTTTTGGGTGAAAAAGACATTTTGTGTGTGTTTGCATGACATTTTTTTTTTTAGATGAGTCTGGGAGTTATTTGGTGCGTCTGTGAGGTGAGGTGAGGTGAGGTGAGGTGAGGTGAGGTGAGGTGAGGTGAGGTGAGGTGAGGTGAGGAGAGGAGAGGAGAGGAGAAGATGATGCTCCGGTCAGTAGACTTTTTGTTTGATAAACAAACTTCCAACTTGATTCATGGACCTTTTTAAAACCCCGAAATCCATTACTTAATTGGACACGGATGATCTGGTTAACTCTGCTGGAGAAATATATTACTGCGGGTGAAAATCGGCGTGCAGTTTACTACAGGAAATTCAATGTATTTTTGCCACTAAAACATCATTCCAGAAAATGACACTTGTTAGCTGTTCTCAGGTCCCCCATATTTTGCATAGTGGCGCTCAAGGTATTGTAAGAGTACATACAATGGCCCATTTTACTGTCATTTCTGCAAAATGGAAGTATAGTAAGCACGAGCATGAGAGAGTTGCAGCGTCACTTAACTTTGAAGAACCAGTCTCTTTCCTTCCATCATCACGGCCATCTTATTAATTACGCACGGCATCATGACGCAGGAGAACGCCACAACAAAACACGCTGTTTATGAAGGTTTTATTTGTGCCTGACTTTCATTGGTACTCGGGGCCGCCGTGCTTAATAAAGCTAATTAAAGAGGCCCAGAGCGAGCATGAAATTGGAATAACAAAGGACGTCTCCTGCCGACTCTGATGGGGTCTCTCAAGTTCTGCTAAAGGTCTGACCCGTTTTATTCCTGCACCAAATTTCGCCGCCTCAGAACGAGTTGACAGTCACACGGTTGTTCCACACAGTGTCCCTGTTGCACCCGAGATCTGTCCGATAAGGGGCCAATTTGTCGTGCTAACGGTCAATGACACGCCCCGCCTGTCCTGCCCTGCCCGTCTTTCATGGGTGTGTTAGGAACAATCAACGTCAGATGATTGCGCCCAAGCCATGCCAGGCCAGGCCAGGCCAGGCCAGGCCAGGCCAGGCCAGGCCAGGCCAGGCCAGGCCAGGCCAGGCCGCCCGAGTCAGCATAGTTAGCGTGCTAACGTTAGCGTTGCATTTGCCCGAGAAAACACAATAACCTTGAAGCCAAAGATAAGCAAAAGAAGACCATGAACGCGTCACGTAACGTGACCAGCCTCAATAATGCAAATATGTCTGCTAGGCTAGCACTGCTATCACTAAACCAATCAAATATCATGCTTCATTCACTGTAGCGCTGGGACAAAGGCTCGTCGTTTTCCTGGCACGCTTTCCTCATCGGCCTTTCCTTCACCTACATACGTAATTAGGGAGCGTGACTATAAAGCTCTTTGTACTCTCTCGGTTTATTTATCGTCGAGGCCGTGTGAGTGACTTTCACGCTGTATTTGTGGCCCGCCGTCGCAGGCGCTCCGGACGTTGGCGGGCGGGCGACCCACGGCCGCTTCTGGATAGATTACAAATGAACATGAAGGATGAGGAAGGTGAGAGATCAGGGTGAACTTTTTCTCTCTTTGGATGTTGTTGTTTGGATTGTCGAGGCCTCTTCTCACCTGTCACTCAAGCCTCAGTTGCAGCCAGCGTGCCAAGGGAGGAGGCGGCGGCGGCGAAGGCGGCGGAGCATCGGACCATGGAATGGCATCTTTGAGAGGTAAGGCCGTCAGTAATCGCCATTGATCCCCTTCTCAATCGCTCCCGTTGAGTAGCTTACGCTTCAAGATTGACATCTGAATGATGTCGTTTGCGCGGGAGGGAGGGAGCGTCGATTCTTTGAAACAAAATCGATTGTGCTGCTGTCGCGAGGTCATTAAAACTGAAAAACGAAATCAAACTAAATGGCCGTGCTGTTAAAAAAAGATAAGACATTTGCTGAGTGTAATTCAGAGAGGGCAAAATGCTAAATGTAACCGTTAGCTTGTCAATGTGTCTTTAGTCATCTTGTTGATCATTCAAGTCAGACGTGAACTCGAGCAGGACAACGGCGACTCTCGCGCTGTTGTTATTCAAGCGGCGGCGGCGGCGACGCTTCAACGACGTGCTTGTAAAGTCGCAGACAGACTTCCATTAGTATGCTAGGGTCTCACTAGATGCCGGGATTAGCATGATAATGAAGTCAATTTTGGATAAAGACAGGCTGCTGGGGAACCCTTGGCAGGTAGGCAGGCAGGCAGGCAGGCAGGCAGGCAGGCAGGCAGGCAGGCAGGCAGGCAGGCAGGCAGGCAGGCAGGCAGGCAGGCAGGCAGGCAGGCAGGCAGGCAGGCAGGCAGGCAGGCAGGCAGGCAGGCAGGCAGGCAGGCAGGCAGGCAGCCAGCCAGGCAGCCAGCCAGGCAGACACTCAGATGGCCTTTCAAGTCGTTTTTCATCAGCCATTACACTACTTACATCACATTGACAGTCATTGACAGTCATCGGTACTCGAAGAGCTAGCTTACAAAAGCAGTCAAAAGCGAGCCCTCCTGCGGCTATTTTTTCCCCCCTAAATATCACCTTCCTGAAACGGACAGCGTGGGTGACACCATTTTGACATTGCCATCATGATCATACGACAGCCTCTTCAAATGAGCCACTTTTTCATTGTAGGAGGATTCCGTGCCGGTAAAGAGAGGCCATCGGCCGTTTGTTCAATTTGCATGTTTGAGTGTGTGTGCCAGCGAGTCTGCTTTATGCCACAAAAGCGATTTTCAAACGGCACGCTCACGATGTACGAAAAAGACACGAGCGCAGCACGTTGACTCCACATTTAGTGGCAACTCCAGCTCATGACAAAGTCGGGCGAAATGAAATGTTTGATTTGACTCATTATTGAGTCATGGGTACGTCGTGGCGAGGAATGACTCCGAGGTTCGGGCCTCCTGTTTTGAAAGTGGAAGTGCGAAACGAGCAAAAGTGCGCATCCATCCGTCCTTCCCTCACGAGGCGCGGCTTTTCCTTCCTTCCTTTCTTGGTTCCTTCCTTGCTTGCTGGCTTGGTTCCTTCCTTCCTTGCTTCCTTTCTTCCTTCCTTGCTTCCTCCCCCCGTTTCCCCGCCGTTTGCGGCTGTCACCGCAAACGTAACGCGAGCCGACTGCTTTTCCGGGCTCGGCGGCTCCTTTAGCCAGTATCAGCGGAGCCCTTATGACACCTGTCACTTCGGCTGCGACTCAGCCAGGTAAACACGCGGCCGGCCAGGAGGCCTTACACAAAAGGAAAATGGAAAAAGAAGATGGTGCGGGCGAGCGACGGTGGGCTGGGAAGAAGAAGAAGAAGAAGAAGAAGAAGAAGAAGAAGAAGAAGAAATGTGTGGCTGGCCGGCTGGCGAGGAGCTGCATGCGCGGTCGAGCAAAAAAATCATTCATGCTGGGGGGCTCGCCCATGCCAAACACCTTCTACCTGTCAGCCTTCTCCACCAATTGTCTTCTTCTAGTTGACCTCATTTTGCACATTTCAAATGCCGCCCATGCACGTTTGCTTGAATTCATGCATCCTACGACTTATTTCATTCTTTTGTCAAGTTTAGGGAGGTGCATGTGAAAAGCAAAAGATGACCCCAGCCGGAGAGCATTCGGCGAGTAGAAAGCGTTAAGCATCGTGCAAGTGTTTTGGGTTGGTTTTTTTTTTTGGGGGGGGGGGGGGGGGCCTGCCTTTCGCACTCAAGCACATGTAAAGTGAAAAGTGTGAAAGGCGCAGAGGAAAAAAACATTCAAAACAAGCTTCTTTTTCTTTGATCAGTTTTGCAATCACCAAAAAATGAAGCAGTCGTTGTCTTCACAGAAAATAGGCCAACACTTGATGCGTACGGTTAAGAGGCGGGTTGTTAATATTGTTATTATGATTTGGTTTTTATCAAGTGTGTCATCTCATCTCAGCCTACAAGATCTCAGCCTGCGAATGCAAATGTTTTGTGTGTGTGTGGCTTACTTTGCCTTCGTTTTCTGTTATGTTATCACAAAATTTTAGAGTGGTTGTCGAGCAAGATTTGAATTAGCATATATATTCTTAATTTGGCTGCTCTCTCCACCTCGGGACCCATCATTAATTGAGTCAGTCAGTATTGATGTGTCTGCGTGCGTGCGTGCGTGCGTGCGTGCGTGGCAGGCAGCTCTCTCTCTATTAAGGCAGGACGATGCATAATTCATACGTCTCGTGCAGAAGCTTCACTCGAAACAGCAAAGTAGGTAATTAGGAACTCGGGAAGTCAGCGGCCGGTCGCGCTGCGCATGCGCGCGCGCGCGCACCCGATGCCAACCAAACATCCGACGCTCTCTTGTAAACAATAGAGCACACCCGCCACTCTTTGAGCCCAATTGGATTGAAACTCTGGCAGCCACTTACTGCCAACACTACCATGTCACCTTTCCTATGTTTTCAACTACCTTCCTTCATCTGAATTATTGAGAGCGAGCTGGCTGTTGCATGCTGAGCCAGAGTCACATTCAAAATACGGAGTGGATCGAGAACCAAAGCGAAGCGTGGACGCACAAGCAAGCGCATAGCCATAGCTTTACTGTCAATGCATCCATCCATTTAGCTTCGTGCTAGCTAAGCATGCAAAACACAAATGGCATCGGCGAGGCGTCGCGATGCTATGACGCTTCAAACAACAGATACCCAAGCACAAACGTGCCATGTCAACAAAACAATACCCAGTGTGGCCATGTATTCTTTGTCCTCTGCGGAGAACCACTCATATGACTGCAGCTCACAGACACACTCCGTCCAAAGCCCAACGATTGATGGTTTTTCCGCAGGATGCGCAACACAAACTGGGGCTTGACTCAAGTGTGGCCTAGCGGTAGAGTGTCTGCCCTGAGACTGGAAGGTCGTGGGTTCCAAAAAAATGGGACCCATTGCCTCTCTGTTTGGCACTCGGCAATTGGGGGGTTAGATCACCAAATGATTCAGTCTATCGCTCGTTTGACGTTCTCTTAGGCTTGCTTGGATCTGAGCCGGACGTCCAAGCCAGGTTTTGCCTCCTCCCCATCTAGTGCGGCTTGTGTCCGCTCCCTCCCTCCCTCCCTCGCTGGCTCCCTCCCTCCCTCCCTCGCTGGCTCCCTCCCTCCCTCCCTCGCTGGCTCCCTCCCTCCCTCCCTCCCTCGCTGGCTCCCTCCCTCCCTCCCTCACACACGCATGCATGGAAACACATCGGCACACACGTGCTCCGTGCTGCCACTGCAGCCGAACACACGGAGCCATGCTGGGCGACACTTGGACGGCGGCGTGTTGGAGCCGGCCACACCAGTGACGTGCCACTACCGCATCCACGCCGCATGCAGTCAGGTCAGCGCGAAGGAATATCGTGCGGGGCTTCCTGCTCGCCAGACGGACGCCGCCGAGCTGCGTTGCCAAGGTAAGAGAAGCAAGCGAGACAAATGCGCCAAATGTTTCCCCGCGCAAAGCCTTTTCAGGGCGAGTGTGCACGTGTGAACGCAGCTTTTTGCGCGTATGTATGCTTTCTTGAAAGTTTGATTTCCACCCTATTAGCCACGAAGTGTGAAGCGATAATGAGGCACCGACTAAATGCGTCCGGCCAATCAAGCCGTGCTCCAGCCTTGCGTCGGGAATTCGATAGATAGAGAGATGGAGAGAGAGAGAGAGAGAGAGAGAGAGAGAGAGAGAGAGAGAGCGGGCAGTCAAGGGAGGGATGGATGCGGGCTGCCTGCCTGGCGGGGGGGTGTTGAGAAGGTCACACCGATACAACATCATATGAATCATACAGTTAATACTTCAATCATATTGCAGTACAAATTTGGGTGTTGATCGCAGAACACCAACAAGTCACAGTTGATGTTTCTTTTTGCCGCTTTTTGGTCCAAAATGTGTGTTTTGGGTCAAAGCAAAGCGATTTGGCACTTAAGAATAGAAACAAAGCTCAGAACCTAATCTGGTGGAAGAAGTCTGTTTCTTTTGGTCGTTCTGGCGCTTGCCTTGTCACAGAGCACAGATTGTGACGTTGAGTCAAGCAAAATGCCCGTTTCATCTCCCACCACCGGGGCCTTGTCAATTGCCTGGCCCATCTCGCGTGATTCCTGTTGTCAAAGGAAAGAAAGACAAAAAACTAGGAGTTTGGTAGCATGTGAAATTCATCAGGCGCAAATGACCAGCGCCCGAAGCCACATCTGTAAAAAGACTCCAGCTGTGACGGAAAATGGATCTCTTTTGTGAGTTGAAAGGCAAAAGGTGCCATTTAATGGCTCCGCCTTGTAGTATGTACGCGGCATTTGCTGTAACAAAATCATTTTCAGTCCACTTAAGTGAAATTGGATCATTTCCCACAGCGTTCCTGATGAGCTCACACGGCGCGGGGGTGGGGGGGTGCAAGGAAGGGCCAAGAGGTCAGTCGCGTAAGCACGAGCAGATTAGCAAAGGCAAGCGCGCGTTTGCGGGAACGCTGAACTGAACATTTGAGCTAATGAGGTGTGGAGCCAAAAGCCTCTTGAATGATTTTCACTCTTGGGCTTCTTGCCTGTTTGTTTTTTTGTTTTTAAATGAGAAAAATAGCAGCCTGCCATCAGTGACGATGGTTAGAATAATTCTTCTTATCCTGTTTTTATTGTCAAAGAAGCTGCACAGCATCAATCGCATTTGAATCGGCTGAAGAGCCGCTATTGACCGACATCTGTGTTTTTGTTTTTTTTGCTTCCCGCTAAAGTCATTGGTCACAACTTGTCCGGCCTCAGATTTGATTATCTCAAGGCCACGAGTCGCAGCGGTGTTGTAATGATGCTGAGGATGACAGACAGCACTGATGAGTCAGCCGGACCAGAGTGCCAGCGAGCCAGCCGAGCTTCCGGGTGGGTCTCTTTGGCTGCATTTGCAGTGGCGAGCGGCCGAGAACAGGACGCGTTTTGTTGAGACCAACGTGGCTCGCATGGGGCGCACTTAGACGGGTCGTACGGGAGCTGTCGGCAGGCTGCTTTAATTGCCCAGCCCCCCCCCCTCCACAAACAAGCCAGCCAGCCAGCGGCATGTTACCCCCAGGAAAGCACTTGCCTTTTCTTTTTCTCTCCTGCTGCAAATTTGTCTTGAGCGAGGAGAACCTCCTCGCTCAAGACAAATTTAATAAGCTTTTCAGCTAAATGTGCTCATCCCTTCCCGTTTGAGATTTTAAGTGGGAGCTCGGTTTCAAGTAGTTAGCAGAAAAACAACAACGATCCAATTCTCAAACAGGCAGGAGCTTAGCGTCCATCTTGATTGCCAGTGGTTTTCCGTATTGCGTTGACGAGCGTGAAGTAGGGGAGGCCGTCCAGAGGTCACCGCGCCGCCGTTTTGGGGGGGTGCGGCAACTTTTAAGCGGCGTGCTATTGCATGTTTACCTTGGCAGCGTCCCGCTCGTGCCTACAGGCTACACCTGCTTTTTGAACAAAATCACTGGCAGTTAGCATTTTTCTAGCTCTTGGAAGCTTTTGTAGCTCCGGATGTGTCTAGGGACAAAAGAAATCCGTCCGCCCGGCCATGGTGGTAGCCATGCTGGCAGCCATGCTGGCAGCCATGTTTGTTTGCCCTCCCTCCAGCTCCTGGAGCATGCTCTGACTGCCAAAGGCCGCTAGCATTGTTGGCTAGCTAAGCCAATCCACCAGGGGAGGGAGGCCACGTGTGTATCAGCTGCTGCATGCTAAGTGCACTTTTGCCACAGCACTTGAAGCTCGTGTGACTGCTCGATGGCTCGGCCTTATTGACAACGGAACGGCGAAAGGAAAGAAGAAAAGAACAAAAGCCATTGCAGAAGTTCCTGGCGCAAGTCAATATTCCTGGTTCCACTCCTTTTTCCCTTTGCATTTGGAGCGAGCAGTTTGCTCTTTGTTCCGCTTCTTTGTCTCCGACACCGTTTGCGTGTTTAAAGCCGCCCGCCGGCTCGCATCTACGTATCTCCACGCAGAGCCGAGCCGAGCCGAGCCGAGCCGAGCCGAGCGCTCGGAAGCCTTGAGATTGGCCTGTCTCCTCTCCTGAGCGTGATGGCCGGAGATGGCTGACATTTGTGGTGAAAGGGCGCTGACGGGATCTAACGCTTTTGACAGCAGCTCATAAAGGTTCCGGAATACACGCAAAGTCATATTGAGTGGCAACAAATTGTATATGACGAGCAGATGCGCTGGATGTCCCCTTGCCGGATGTCCCGTTAACCCCCAGCAATTAGCCAGGCGTCAAATACCTCGCCGGCTCTTGCTGGACGACGAGGCGGCCTTTGATCAATCCGTCGGGCTCGTGACCGGCATCTGCCTGAAGCCGAGGCCTGACGTGAGCTGTGGGCGGATGGGCGGGCGTGCAAGCGGGCGTGCAAGCGGGTGGCACCATCGGCAGTTCCAAAGTGTCGTTTGGCAAAGCCGCTGCGCGATCCACAGTGCTGACTTTTTTGGGAAGCTACAATGTTGAATCTTCCAGCAGCCTTCTACCATTGGCACGGGAGGGCCCGACCGTCACGTGCGCAAGCATCCTAGAAAGTCTCCGCTCGGGTTTATTTAAAGCCAGGAGCTTTATTTAAGAAGCCCTTGGCTGAGTTAAGCCCTTGCCGCCGCCGCCGCTGCCACCACAGCCGCCGCCACCACAGCTGCCGCCGATGCCGCCACCGCCCTCCAATGGAAGGGATGGAGGGGACAAAGGGCCCTTGCTGTAAGCGCTTGGCTGCTAACAATGACAAAAGGCAAATCTTTTGCAATGGCAGCCATTTCATTGATCCCTTCACTTTTTCAACGGGAAATAACGCCGATGCTGACGGCACTCTGTCAAATCCGCCCGCTGGCATCGTCAAGCGCCCAGTGTGGCTCTTCTTGACTCGCTCTCTCTGCGGCAATAAAGATTGTTGGGAACCTTACTCAAACTGGCCTATCACAGCAAAAGCCCAAAGCAGTCACGTATGTATATTGATTGTTTTACATCCATTAATCCTGATTGTATGAGCCCCCCGAGGATTAGATGGGATTATCAAAGATAGCAGATTTCACCGCGGCAATAATAATAATGCTTTTTGATTTGAAAGTAAAGGCCAGCTTTGGGGGGGCTTGCTGGCTGGGATTCGCAATAATGGCAGGGGGTCCGGTCCAGATTGTTATTGGGCAAGCGCGATGGAAGGCGAGGCCCCCAAACTCTGCCTGCCAGATTTCATTTCACGCTCGGCAGAGGTCCGCCTCAGAGACGCTGACATTTACATGTCGCCTTTGCTCCGGGCCCAAGGCGCCGGCCGGCCCGCTGAGGACGGAGCGAACGAGCGGGCAAGCGAGCGAGCGCGCGCACGCGCATCCCCAATGTTCATTCCGTCAGCAAATCCCATCAATTAGATGCTTCGTGACGCCGCCGAGGCGGGGCTGCCGAGCCCGGCCCGGCCCGGCCGGCCCGTCCTGTCCTGTCGAGCCGTGGCTCATCTCTTAACGTAAAGCCCATCAGGCTAGTTAACCCCTTGTGCCCCACCGGCCGCTAATCTGATTAGCTCTCCACCATCAGCAAATCAGTTCACGCTAAGATCTCAAGATCTAATTGGTGGATGTATTGTTTTGTTTGTATTTTGTACGGAAGCATGGGGAGCGGCCCCTCCCCCTCCCGAGCATGCGTTCATTGGCTTGAAAGCTTTCTCACTTGTCTTATTGGTGCAATGGCTCACTTTGCACCTGCACGGAGTGTCTTTCCCACATGGGCTATCCTCTGAGAGTACTGTTTTTTTTTTTTCTTTCCCCACCCCTCCTTTTTGCGTCCCCGGCAAATGGCTTTAATACGCTCGGTCCCCCCGCCGGTGTGAAATTGTCCACTTTTGCGCCTGAGAAGACGTTCTTCACAAAGCTGCAGGCCCGTCTGTGGGGGAGGCGTTTCCATAAACGTTTGGAGGCGTGAGCGGACACCGTGACGGCCGAGGTCAGCCGCCGTGCCGTGGCGCTAAATCTAGCGGTGGCGCGCATGCTAAGCGGCCGGTGTGATGAGGTGCTAACAAAGTTATGGATCCATTAGCGAGCACGCGGGACTGCGAAGCTGGGCGAGGTTACGGCATGACAGATGGCGCCTGCCTGCCTGCCTGCATGCCTGCCTGCCTGCCTGTGTGGCTGCCTGCCTGCCTGCCTGCCTGCAGGACCAAGGACAGCGCCCCATCCTTTGCACTGCTCTTGCGTGTTTGTGTGCAGGTTTGATTCCTTTCCTCATTGATATTGCCTAGCCAAGTTATCTTACTACAGTTGACATAGCGGCTGGCTGGCTGGCTGGCTGGCTGGCTGGCTGGCTGGCTGGCTGGCTGGCTGGCTGGCTGGCTGGCTGGCTGGCTGGCTGGCTGGCTGGCTGGCTGGCTGGCTGGCTGGCCGGTTGGCCAGGCCGGCATATGCTGCCACATCCAATCTGTTCTCAATTCAATTCAGGCTTCTTTCTTTCTCTTCTTCCTTTCCCAACGGCCTTAGGCGTTGCATTGATGGTCACCATCCGACTCGGGAGCTTTGACTACAACATCAAAGCACTACCACGAGATCCGCGCGGATCATTTTCAAATGTCTATCCAATATTCATTTTCATCTGGAATAAGCTTTGAAGCTGACATCTGGGCTTGGGTGGGAGCTCAACTGGTGTCCCGCTCCGATTCCGAGAAGAAAAAGTGGAAAATACTTTGTCTCTTCATTTCGGAAGAGCACCTTCCCGTTGAAATCTAACTTTGAAAGAAATCTTTTTCAAATCCAAGCCGACCCGCGCACCAAATTGATGCCGTGTGTCATTTCAAATGTGACCGGAACATGACGTACTTGAAGGCCTTTATTGCGCAATTGGCACATGGTTGAGAAGATGCCCTTATTTGTTTTCATTCCTCCAAATGCTCACCAGCTCGTGCCAGACTGTGAAAGCATGAAATCCGTGAGGACATCCAAACTGGCGTAGCAGCGACAAAAGAGTGCGCAGGCGGGCGGGCGGGCGGGCGGGCGGGGGGAAAGGGCTTAGTCAGGGTCGGCAGCCGCCAATAGCTTTGGATGGCTATGAACGCCAAATTGCCTCCCTCCCTCAAGGCTTCGTCTGCTGTAATGATCGTTTTTATGGCGGCGGCGGGCGATTGTAGTATCTCGACGACGCCTCCTGTACGCAAGTGTCCGCTGCCGAGCCCCCCAAAAAAAGGGATGCGCGTACTTAGCAAACTAGCGGTGAATATACATTGAAGGGGCGGAATGGACATTTGCATAGGGTTGTAAACGTCGATGGGAATGCAAAGGGGATGGGCATCGTGGCTGCGAATCACGCTGATGAGGCGCCACGCTGCAGGCGCTGACACACTGCCGGACAAACGCACACGACAAAGCGCAACGCTTTGAAGCCAGCCCAGCCTCTAGGGGCGGGCACAACAAGACAGGACTAGTGGAGGCGCGCTCCATCCATTTTCAACATTACTGTATTGGCAAATAGGCTTGGTTGCCTGAAGACTGAATACTTATGGGGTTCCATTTTGGTGCCTCGACTGTTTTCATTGTATTTGCTGAACGCCATGTTAAAAAAGTAGATATATTTCTATTTTGCCATCACTGGTCCTTTCTCCGTCTTGTTTCGTTGACCGATTTCCAAACATACAGGATAAGTTGTCTTAGCATGACAGTAAAGATCATCAAAGTGTGCTAATTATCAGTGACAGTGGGAGTCACGCACGCCACCTGAGCAGCGTAATCCGTGTTGTTATTCTGCAGAGCAGAGCAGAGCAAGCAGCGAGGCTAATTTCTGCCCGTCTCTCCCGGACAGATAGATACGTATGCAGAAGAAGCACACGGCCACGTGTGGCCTGCAGATCGGCAGATGCACGCACCTTCTGTGTGAGCAGGCAGGGCCAAAGCCGCTCGCTTCTTTGTGACTTTCACGCACTCGGGTGCTTTTTACAATATATTTTGAGAGACGCACACGAGCAAGCATCGGAGCAATGCAAACATGTTTGCTTGCGCGAATGGGCGAGTGGGCCGGGCTGCCAAACACACTTGATGATGTCATTCGTATAATCGGATGAAATCTGGGCCAGCGTTGACGTCGCTGGCGGCAGCCGGCGGGATGAGCAGTCACTGTCATCATGATTTGCTGTGTAGGCGGGAGAAGCGGCGTGCGTGCGTGCGTGCGTGCGTGCGCGTACGTACGTACGTACGTACTTGCGTATACTTGCGCCTGTGTTTAGCATGGACGGCAGGCGGCTGGCTACTGTTCATTCTGACGTTTTGACAACGGGGGAATGTGCGCTTGGCTGTGACAAAGTCGAAAATGCAGTGAACATCCACAATTGACAATTATACAACTTACGTACGTATTTCTGTTGGTTTTATGAATAGGGCGCAAATGTCCCGAATGGAGTGACGGACGGCTTGCTTTTGTATCAGATCAAACTATAACGAGACGAGCTGAAATTGCTCAAATCAAAATGGATGCATCCTCATCATCTCCATCCCTTAGCGCAGCACTTCCCATGTTAATTGGTGCCGTTATTTTTGCAGCAGCGTTGTCCGTCTCAACCACATTTTCACAACCTTTGCTCGAGATGCAGATGTTTGTCCGAGCTCCATGTAGCGGATGTTTCGAGCGTTCTAAAAGAACTTTTTGAAACGTGTTCATATGTGAGAGCAGATGGAGGGAGGAGCATGCCTCCGCATCCAAATGATGTTTACATCCCCCCCACTTCTCCCTCCCTCCCTCCCTCCCTCCCTCCCTCCCTCCCTCCCTCGTGACTGTGCGTGTCTTTGCGTCCCAGGAGCTGTCAAAGGCTCGACATAAGAAGCCAGGCGTGCAGGAACGCGCCGCCCTCGGCTAGAGCCACTGTACAAAGTACATTTGTGGTCTAGTGCAAAAAAAAAAAAAAAAGAACCTCAGCACAGCCAGAAAATGGGCGCTCATGTTTTATTAATCTGCTTACTTGGCAGCAGTACGGCGTGAACTTTTAACCTTGCGCAGCGCTCTCGCTCGGCCAGCTCAGATAGGTCGGCACGGCCGGCCGGCTCACCTTGGCAGCGCCTTGTAACGATGGAGTTTGTCCGTTCCGGGCTCAAACTCGCACGGCCATGTTTTGAATCTCCTAGCAAGCCACTCTTAGCTGGCTGGCTGGCTGGCTGGCTGGCTTCTGCTCTTAAAGTCGCTCAGCTTGATCCCTTCTGATTTGTATTTAAATACAGATTATAAAAGCATTTCCCCCCCTAAATCTGAGCTAAATCCCTCAAGATTGATGCTCCTTTTTCTCTCCTCTCCTTCATTGACTTCAATCCGCTTGTTTCTTTGTTCTGCCCTGCCCTGCCCTGCCCTGCCCTGCCTTGCCCTGCCCTGCCCTGCCCTGCCCTGCCCTGCCCTGCCCTGCCCTGCCCTGCCCTGCCCTGCGGGTTGTGGGAGGCAGCTCAGCCAGCTTCAACACTCTCAACTGATCAAATACCTTTGGAACACTAACATTGTGCTTCTTTTGGAAAAAACACTTTTTTTTAAATGTTCATCTCATATTGTAAGACTGTAAACGGGAGACTAAAGTACAATCCGCCATTTTTGTTTCCCACTACCTTGAACCGTTTCATCATCTTGTGCAAATCACCGGCCAAGTAGTTTTAAAAGAGGTTTTAGAAAAGGGAAAGAGAAAAAAAAAAAAAAATTCCAACCAAAGCACATTCCCTCATTTGTCTGCCTTCCGCACCGGGCGCTCAAATCAATGATTTCACAGCGAGAAGTGGGAAAGAAATTGATACGGGTTGCGGCCGCTCGGAGGACCTTCCTTAATTGGCTCGGGATTAGTTTGCATTGATTTGGCCTGATGAGCTTGCGAGTGGGCTTCATCGCCTCGCCTCGCCTCTCCTCGCCTCGCCTCTCCTCTCCTCGCCTCGCCTCGCCTCGCCTCGCCCGCTTCCTTCTTTCCGGCCTGTTTAGCGTACAGCCCTCCCTCATCGGCGCGTTCAGATGAAAGCGCCGACCCGGCCCGCATTAGATTTCTTGTTAAAATGACAGCGCTTGGCTGCACTACAAGACGGCGAGAGGCCTAGCCGGCCGGCCGGCCAGTCGCCCGGCCGGCCGGCTCCTCCGCAAAATTGCCCCCCGGTTATAAAAATGTTCTGATAGATAGCGGCTGTTATTTTGACCGAGCCGGCGAGAGTGATGAGCCGTGGAAAGATGCGGATAGATACAGATATAGTGAGGGCGGCGAGGAACACCGATTAAGCATGAACAGAACAGAGAGACTCGTTGAAGTCATATTATTGCAAAGAGGAGGAGGGAAATAAAGCATTTTACAGCGCTAGTGCTAGCTTAGCATGGCTAACGCTAGCTTAGCATGGCTAACGCTGCTATTTTGCTGAAGCTGGACAGCATTCTCTGCCATTATTTATAATCATGCGGCATTCTGAATAGTGCCACAATGGCGCCTTTTTAGCCAAGCCAGGGTCAAGTTAGCTTAGCTTACGAGCTGCCGGGCGCCACTGACGGCGAGTGCCAGATCATTAAGAAGTGAGCGAACGGGCCACCGGCGTACAACAGTCTTTGGAACTCCTTCATTGCTGTCGGGATCCATTTGGTGAACATGAACACAGCTGCACGTAATGCGCTTCTGCCACCACGTCTGCTGGGCACTTTTGCTTTTGGCAAGGCCTCATGTGCATCCAGGGACAGATCGCTCGCTCACTGGCGAGGGTAAGAGCAAATGTACGGACGTTTTGGGCTTGGATTCCAATTCGTGAATGAAATCAGCCCAAAGTGTCATTGCAAGTGGAACTCATTTCTGCGTCATCGCCAAGGTCGGGATCTCTGAAATTGCGCTCCTGTGTCATTCTCCTGATGCGTCGTGCCAGGCCGGGCCGTTGCCGCTTGCTGACTCATAGCGAGCAGCCCCCATCCATCCGTCCGTCCGTCCGTCCGTCCGTCCGTCCGTCCATCCATCCATCCATCCATCCATCCATCCATCCATCCATCCATCCTCATGTGCCTCGACTTCAAAGTGCGCCCTGACTAAGTCCATATCGCTGAGCAAAACCTCTCTCTCTCTCTCTCTCTCTCTCTCTCTCTCTCTCTCTCTCTCTCTCTCTCTCTCTCTCTCTCTCTCTCTCTCTCTCTCTCTCTCTCTCTCTTTCTCTCTCTCTCTCTCCTTTCCAGAGCAGAGGTCAAACTAGCTCATCTTTTATGTATCGCTTTCAACCATTGATTGTGCCTCAGGAGATTTATGAATACAGAGAGGCCTATTTCGTATCGTCCTGTAGCATATGGAGACACACACACACACACACACACACACACACATTTATCCTGCGCTCATTTTTTTGCCCTGATTTTTTGTTGGTGGAGTTTGTTACGTCTCTCTTTGTTTTGGTTTGGTACAGTTGTTCCCCCAAGCCGCCTGTGGATTGCTTGGATATTGAGAACAGAACAAAAGCGCCGCAGCCAAACACGACTGCTCTTTGCTCGTTCTTCTCACAGCCACATTTTCAGGTGGTCTAATCTCACCACTTTGAAGACGGAGCGTTTCGATTTCCTTTCGTCTGGGATTTTTTTTTTTTTTAATCCTCCAAATGAGAATTCAGCAGCGGGAAAGCTGAAAGAAAACAAGCCAGCACCACCGCTGCCGCCACCACTGCCGCCACCGCCGCCGCCACCACCACCACCACCACCATCACCACCACCACCACCACCATCACCACCACCACCACCACCACCACCACCACCACCACCACCACCACCACCACCACCACCACCACCACCACCACCACCACCACCACCACCACCACCACCACCACCACCACCACCACCACCACCACCACCACCACCACCACCACCACCACCACCACCACCACCACCACCACGCGTGGTTTTGATCGACACTGGCGGCTTCCGCAGTCACCGAATCTGGTCTTTGGTTGGCTTTGCAGGTGGAGAGATGAGCGAGCGCTGAGCAAAGGCGGCACAATTCAACGACAAGATGCCCAAGTTGAGACGTTGACGCAGGTCAGTGTGTGCGGTGAGATTGCTATGCTTTGAAAACGCTCCCAAATCAGGTGTGAAAAGTCACCTTTTCCAATTCTGCATTTTAATTGCTGTTTACTTTTTAAAGGCAATCCACGTAGAACACTAATCCATGCAAATATATTCACTCGGGGACCCATTTAGCGTTAGGGTTGCCTTTCCGCGCCGTACGCACAATTTTGCCCACATCGGTCCCGTGCATTTGGCGCGCTAATTACAAATAAAGTCTAAAAGGTGATATAGTGCAGAGTGTTTCCGCATTGAGAGAAGGCGACGTGACCAAATTGTGCGTTTGTGCGTGCATGCGCTAGGTGTCAAACGGCGGCCGTGACCCCGCGCCGTTCGAACTTGCCTGTTTGCCTCCCTGTGGCATTTGTACTGTCCTCCGACTCCTCGTAGCAGATAATAAAACAGAAGCCGCCTCGCCATTAGCGCCGCTGTTTCCGGAGCGGCGGTGTCGCCCGCGAGACGCACAAACGCCGTCGAGTCAATTAAAATTAACACGTGGACCTGCATAATTTAAGCCAAGCGTTCCGTGGGGGAGGGGGATTATTATTATTATTTTTTTTAATCCTCTTCCCACTCATAGAATGTTCATATTGTTCGTAGCGGGTGTGTGCACGTTGCGTCGACAATGCCGAGAAGCGTTAGCGTCAAAGCCGTGCTAATGCTAGCAGGCAGCCCAAGAGTGGTGTAATGAGCCATTTGTCCTTAAAACCAAATCCCTCGTTTATTCCCATAAAAATTTCGATTGACTTTTTTTCCTTTCTTCACAAATACAGCAGTGCCTTGCCTTGCGTGTATTTTACGATAGAAAGCGTCGCTAGCTAACGATCAATATATCAGCTAACGAATGGCCACTATTTGCGGAAATGCATTTCTGCTTTAGACATTTCAAATGTAATGTGGAAACCTTAACCCAGCTCACTTTTTGGTGGTTGGCCTTCAAGTAGCGGCAAACGCCGGAGGAAATGTCGTGGGCAGAAAATGCCCGTGAGCTGTGACGTAACTCCATTTGCCACAGTGCGGCTAATTAGTTTGCTAGTAACAAAGGAGCTGTCCCGCAAAAGCCGCCAGCCAGCCAGCCAGCCAGCCAGCCGGCCTGCCAGCCTGCCAGCCGTCCGTCCGTCCGTCCGTCCGCGCGGACTTTTATTTATGATGCGTCTGATTCAATTTGAATGGCAAGCAGCCGTTTGGTTGCCGAGTGTTTTGACAAAGATGCCATTAAAGTTGCATTGGACACATGTTGCCTGAAAGCTGTTTTAATGGCAGCAGCCTGCCATTGCGCCACTCTGCGTGTTTACCTTTGTTACCTGTAAACAAATCAATAATGCTTCTCTCCCGCTCTCTTACGTTACGCTAACTAGCCAGCTGACATACGTTCATTTGCACTCTGACATCACGTCAAGGCAAAGTAACAAGTAGCCACTAAACTGTTCTACTTGTAATGTCGCAGTAAATAAAATGGACAGATTCTGGGGTTCATAAAAAGTTGGGTTGGTTGAAGCAAACGACTGCCCGAAAAAGCAGAGTCGAGCAACGTGGCGGCAGTAATGAGACGGTCATTGCTTAAAAGCACTTTGACATCATGTGAACATTCAGCAGGTCCCTTAATGCTTCCAGCGCCTTCTTTAAAAATGTTCCCTGACATTGCTGTTCTTGTCTCCCTCCGTCTGCCTCTGTCTCAATGTTTCTCCATTTGTTTGAAATATTCATCTTGTGAAATATTCATTCATGTTGGTTAAAGTTGATTGAGATGAGAGTTTATGGTCCTTGCTTTTTTTTTTTTTTTTTTTTTTCCTGTCTTGGAGAAACCACCGAATACATTTGAGCCCGTAAACCTAATTACCGCTGATCCGCGTATTATTCGTCAAAGCTCTGTCTCAAAGTTTCCGACCTATGCAAATGTGACGTTTTGGTTTTTTCCTCACCGTCGAGGCCTCGGAAATGCTAATGACCGCCTCTAGCTTTTTGCCCTCTTGGCCGGCGGGAGATGTTGATCCAAGGCGATGATGCTAGCAGCATGGCGATGATGCTAGCAGCATGGCGCTGTCGTGTGTGTGTGTGTGTGTGTAACGCCAGCGTGACCCACCTTTAGCTTTTCAGCTTTAGCGCAGCGGTGTGCGGACAGCTGCGTGGCGGATCACCGCGAGGGCCCTTTTATTTAGGTCACATTCTCCGCTCCAGCAGCCAGCAGAAGGGAGGGAGGGAGCCCTTGTCCACCGCAATGAATACCTTCGGCCGGACATGCTCGGTAGCTAGCGCCGCGCTAGAAGTCTGTGTGTGTGTGTGTGTGTGTGTGTTTGAGAGCAAGGGATGGAACACGACGGGTAGAACATCCCAGCGATAAGGGAGTGCTGCGCACACTTGTGCAGGCAGCTCAGTTTGATTTTGTGAATTGTACAGATTGTAGGCCTATGACCTGTAAATGCCAGCAGGAGCAAAGCACTCCTTTTGTCTAAATGAAGTTCCACTCAGCACCACGACAATGCTACAAAATGGCACCAAACGGTTCCGTTTATTCCTTTGGCTAGTTGACTGGTTTTGCTAATCAACACTTGACTTGTTGGATTGGATTTGGCGCCATCTCGGGGTGAGAGCCAAAATAGCTCAAGTGAGTGTCCCCAACCAGCTAGCCAGCCGCTCGCTATTTGTGAAAACAGGGTCTTTTATTGCCCTTCTCTGTCTCATTTTGCCCTCTTTATGCTTCCTCGCCGTAACACGGTGGCCTTTTGCTTGCGCATTATAAATGGGAGTAATGAATCGGGGCGGGGGAGGGGGGGTCATATCATTGTCTCGTTAGCCCGGCACAGCATCCAGTCAGCTACGGATGTCGTGGCGAGGCCGGCCGGGGTTCGTTTATCGCCGGGTGTGCCTGGCCAGGTCGGGGACCCTGTCAGATGCTCTTTGCTGGCCGAAGTGATTATCTTCTCTGCTTGCGTGCGCTCGGAGAAGGTGGATTGGAGGAGCGGAAAAATAAATGCCTTTTCATGTGTGTGTGTGTGTGTGTGTGTGTGTGTGAGGTGTGAGAGAGAGAGAGAGAGAGAGAGAGAGAGAGAGAGAGAGAGAGAGAGAGAGAGAGAGAGAGAGAGAGAGAGACGCTATTCCGAAAATAAGCGGCGGATTTTTGCTCGGATGAACCCGAGGTGAGGCAATTTTTTTTTCTCATTACATTGTTAATTGTTGGAAAATAAGGAAGCCTCCTCGACCCCGGCGAAACGCGCTGGAGCGGAAACGGGGGGGGGGCAGATCAATCTGCTGCTATATTGAAGTGTGGAAGGACAAAAATAAAAGGTTGACAGGGTATCCCATTTTGATATTTCTAACTCTGCTTTCTGTGTCCTCCTCGATTGTTACCCCAACCCAGCTACCATGACCATGAAAGGCTTGTCCAGCATCCACGCTCACCATCACGGCGGCGGCGGCGGCGGCGGCGCTTCCTACGACTCGGTGACGCTCGCTCACTTGGATCGGCAGCCCCACTTCCTGAACCCGGCCGGCGAGCCTCGCCCGTGCTACACCCAGCGCAGCTCCTTCCAGTCGGAATGCGGCGGCGGCGGATACCCGCCGGAGCTGGCCAGCTGCACCTTCCCTCGTAGACATTACAGCTCCCATCATGAGCTGAAGGAGCAGTGCGGCGGGGCTCTGACGGCGGCGAGCGAGGAGGGCAAAAATAACAACGAGCGGCTCTCCCGTAACCCGCCGGAGCAGTCGGATCAGCGAGCTTCCGTGCGACGGGAAGGCTACCACACGCTGCAGTACAAGCGCACGGCCGTGGTAGAACACCAACGCAGCGACAGCCCCGGTCGAATCCGCCACCTGGTTCACACGGTCCAGAAGCTTTTCACCAAGTCCCATTCCCTGGAGGGGCCTTCGGGATCCGCCCCGAGCGGGAGGCTGAACGGCGGCAAATCCAGCCCCGACGAGCCGTCGTCTTCGTCGGGAACCCTGAAACACAACAAGCGCGGCAAAAACAAAGACCGCTCCAAGTCGGAGCCAAAGATGCGGAGCGCCATTTCCGGCTACTGGAGCTCAGATGACACCCTGGACCGGGAGATGTGCCTCTATCAACCGTCGGGCGTCATGACGGTGGGGCGCCGCTGCCCGGAAAAGTCGCAGTCGCAGTACTTTATGGAGTCGTACAAGACCATCAGCGCCCACTCGCTCAAGACGTCCCGCAGCAACAACGACGTCAAGTGCTCGTCCTGCTCCCGCCCGCCGCTCCCGCTAACGGAGAAGAGCTCGTGGTCTTCCACTCTGACGGTGAGCCGGGCACGGGAGGTCTACCAGAAGGCCTCCGTCAACCTAGATCAAGAGCTAGCCAAAGGCGAGCGGGGACGCGCCTCCTGCCACTTCCTGCAGGTAGGACCGAGCGAGCGAGCGAGCTAGCGACACCCCTCTTGCATGTCTCCATTCGTCTTTTGACCTCATGGTCATCAGGAGGTTTCTCATCAAACTCTTTTTTTTGTCCTCTCGTGCAAGCGCACGTATCTTTTTGCACGGAGCTATTCATGCGCGGGCGGCCGTTTGCGTGTGCTCGTCGGGCCTTGGGCAAAACCAAAAAGGCGCGGTGAAGATGAAAACCTTTCCGGCGGCTCTCTGAGAAAGAGCAAAGCGCGGCCGCTGAGGAGGAAGTCTGAAAAGATTGAGGGAAACCGCGTTTGAAGAGCCCGGTTCAGGGAACAAAAGTCACTCCGGCAACCAGAGAAATTGAGCCGAGATGTTGCGGGCTGCGCTCGGACGGCGGCCGAAGCAAAGTCACGTGTCGATCCGATTACCGAGCGTCGACCTTATTTAGCCGACGGTGGAGTCTTAGCCGAGCGCCGATCTTCGTATGAAGTGGCTCAGCGTCTCATTGACTTGGTGAGACCCGCTCACATTGCCAATGCGGTTATTTTGATTCATTTATTTCCCCCCCCCCCCCCCCCCCATCCTTTGTCCTTGGTTATCTGGCTTACCTTTGTCAGACTGCGCGGAAAGTCAGTGGAGCGGAAGACTGCGCCCGAGGACCATCAATAATTGAAGCGCATTGGGAGGACAGAGCAAAAACTATTAGCAAAATACTTTTGGGTGGTCCTCAGGGTTAGTTGGGGCCTTACAGGTTAGCATTGATGGCAAATGGGATTTTAATGCCATCCTTTGGCTGCGCGCGCACAGGTGCCTCAGGATGACTGGGGCGCTTTCTGCCCGCTGGGCAAGGACCAGCAGATCCCCTGCCGGAGGATGCGAAGCGGCAGCTACGTCAAAGCCATGGCCGAGGAGGAGGAGGACGACGACGGCGGCGACGACTGCGGCCCCGAACCTTCGCCCAAGGCGCAGGCGCGGCGGGCCAGCTACCTGAAGGCCACGCAGCCGTCGCTCACCGAGATGACCACGCTCAAGTAAGCGCCTACTTTGCCTTCCCTTTGGGGCTTTGAACGGACCACAAATTGCCAGCGCGCAGCCGGCTTGATTTGCCATTGCATCGCCGCTTGTCCCGCAGAGCAGCCAGCCCAGCCCAGCCCAGCCCAGCCCCGCCCCGCCCCCCTCCCCTCTAACTGCGAGCGGCTGAGGCCAAGGTGATTGTCCAGCGCTGGCGCTATGCAGGTGGTCGGCCCGTACATAATCAGTGGCGCTGGATCGATTCTTCTTTGACCTGATTTTCCGTCAATCAAATCAGGAGAGAGAATGAAAGCGGGCAAGAAAATGGCCGATTGTCCAACAGAAGGAAAAGCCCCGTCCGTATTCAAAGTAGTACATCCTTCTCATAACACGTTTTTGATCCTTTTGGCTATGGAGAACAACATTTAGGTTGAAGGACCCCAATGTTTCAAAAAGGATTCGTCGAGCTGTTGTGGACTGATGCCTTCTTTTCTGCTCTCTTCCTGCTTCAGGATTTCCACGGAGCACTCGCCCAAGCTGCAGATCAGGAGTCACAGCTATCTGCGGGCAGTGAGCCAGGTTTCTATCAATAGGAGCCTGGACAGCTTGGACCCGGCGGGGCTGCTGGCCTCGCCCAAGTTCCGCTCCCGAAACGAAAGCTACATGAGAGCCATGAGCACCATCAGCCAGGTTAGACGTGCGCGTACGAACGCACGCACGCACACACACTCACGCACACTAACACATGTCCTCCTCCCACGCCATTTGGTTCTCAAATTGGGGTCACTGAACCCCTGGGGGGGGTCCCCAAAATCCTTTGCAATGACTTGTCTTTTCCTTTGAAAACTCCTCAGTGACAAATGGCGCCAATAAAAGGCCACGTCAATTCCTCCATTTGCTATCTTGGCACCACTTTTTGGAATTCGTTTGGTCTTTACGCATGCTACTCATGTTTAATAGATGTTGGATCCTTGGGAAAATCCTCTCTGGACCTACAAGCGAGCTGCTGTCTTTTGCTATATCCAGTAAGGTGGCGCAGGAGGGCGGGAATGCTATCTTCCCCATCGCAAGCTTTCCCGAGGCTTGAATTCACAATCAGGTCATCTTTCCACAAAGTTTGAATAGAAACTAAGCCCCCCCCCCCCCCCCATCTCCCACTTGGACCCTTTGTGCGTGTGTGCGTGTGCACGTATGCGCTGCTCTGCTGGAACTTGGAATGGCCAATTAGACAAGATGCACAGAAGGCCCCTCCCTCTTTTACCTCAGCATCCCTCTCTTTAGAATTTTCCATGGCCAACATACTGAGATGGAAGCAGTCTTGTGGATATGAATAATTCAAACTGCAATCGAATCCAAATTGTGATGAGCATAGGCCTTGATTACACGATGGAGGGCCGATAAAAGATACTGTCGAAAAGTGTACGAAAAGTTATTCTTTGATAACCAAGCGTTCTTTTTGATTTGTGACAAAAAGTACATGCGGTGTTCTGGGCCGCGCCTCCCTCCGAAAGCAAAGCGTCAACACGTATCCGGTCCCCGTGGCAGAGTGACACGGTGAGAGTCTCGGTTGCTAAATGCACGCCAGCTTTCGCGACAATTACGTTGCCGCCTACGGAGCTTCGGGTGACAAAGCCAAGTGCGCCATCCGTCGTGAAGATGCTCGAGTACGGCCAGGGGCTTGGGTTTGTCAACGTGGTCAATAGAACCTTTTCATAATAACCCGAGACTTCCACGGCAATATCCACTTTATTATTGTTTGCGCATGCTGAAGTCACTGACAAGAAATATCGTTGCCTTATTGCTTCTTCTGTCCTCGTGGTTTCCAGGTGAGCGAAGTGGAGGTGAACGGGCAGATCGAAGCGGTGTGCGAGGCGGTGTTCAGCGAGATGGAGTCGCAGGCGGTGGACGCGCTGGATCTGCCCGTGCCCGCCGGCTGCTTCCGCGTGCGCAGCCACAGCTACGTGCGCGCCATCGAGAAGGGCTGCTCGCAGGACGAAGAGGAGGAAGAGGCCCCGGGGCGTGGAGGAGGCGGAGCCAACCGCAAGGCGGGATCGCCCCCGCGCACCGCCGCCACCACCACCACTGTCAGAACCATCCAGAGCAGCACAGGTTGGTCTTCAACTCTCTCCAGGGACGGACGGACGGACGGACGGACGGACGGACGGCCGGGTTAAACATTCACGCGTGGTCAGCTCGAGAAAGATTCTAGGAAGATGATGTAAGAACGGAGACGCCGCCGAGAGCTGTCTCGATACTGTTGTCCATTTGAAGTTGAAAGAGCAGCCATCAAAGTCCGCTTCTTTCTTTCTTTCTTTCTTTCTTTCTTTCTTTCTTTCTTTCTTTCTTTCTTTCTTTCTTTCACTGTGCCCATTGAAAAGGGTCATCGATATTAACTGGAGCTGCCTCCACGTGGCAAAAAACTAGAACGACAAAACATCAAAATATAAGTGGAGTCTGAGGAACGTTTTCCTTTTTGCACAGAAAGCCCCAATTGTCTCTTCAGGAACAATATATGGATGGGAAAATGATTTAGGAGCACGCATGTGTGGCTGCGCGCCGGCGTACTTGATGTGCTTTCCATTCATTGTGCAGTGACTCAAACGTAAAAAATGCAAACGGCTTGCATCGGTCGTCCACCCCAAAAATATAAACGATAACAAAAGAAATGTCCGAAATAAAGAATGAAGTAAATCAAATCATTAGGTATAGAAATACGCCATACATTATAAAATCGTATAATCATTCAGTTGGTAAAATGCATTTGAATATCTATTTTATGTTTCGAAAAGCATACTGAATATAATGCAGTCGGAAATATTTCCTTCTACACACACTCACAAGCTCTTTATAACAACAACAACGAAAATAATTCTCATGCAACTTTTTGTTTAGTTTAGGAAATTCACCTCACCTCATTGCGTCTTCTTGCTTTCGTTGAGTTTTAAACCCTAACTTGGACAACAGCGCCCCTCACAGGGCTTATGTGTAACAGCACAGTAAGTTCAAGTTTTTGCTCATGTCATGTTGTACTTTGGTCGTGAGGCGTTTGGCACTTTTTAGGTTCAGGGATTCCGACATTATACACTGTTTGAAGATCAATACTGCGCTTCAATATAGGAATGAAAAATAATCACAAAATCAAATAGAGATAAAACACAAATAAAACTTGGTTACGTTTTAAGAATTCAATGCAAAGGAATTCTATTAAAACGTTCAATACAATTAAGTTTGCATTTGGCCTGCGATTCTTTTTCAAACCACTGGAGGGAGCATGGGTACCACGATGAAAATAACCCTCACTTCCCCAATTTCCCCCCATTTATTTATTTATTAGCTCGCTTTTAGAAATGATGTCGTTTCTGTTTTCTCAATGCTTTGTCGTCGTCCAAAAAACCGAGAAAGAAAAATGCATCTTTTAGTGTTTATGTGCCTTTGGCATTAGGGTTATGAAGAAGGTGTCCTTTGTCAAACATCAACCCTGAATGTAAATAATTAGAGAAATGCAGATTTAGGCTGGCGTGCATCCTTGTTGTCGAATCTGTGATCCGGGTCCGTGCCTTAAGGGTGGGTGGGTGGGGGGGTGAAGGGGGTTGGGTTGGATACCGCGTCCCGAGTTCTGACACATGAGCCCGCTTCCCCGTCCGTCCGTCCGTCCCACTCTGGACTCAGGACTCGGTTGGTCGCTGCAGACGGTGGCACCGAGAGCGAAGCCACCATGGCCCTTTTCAGCTGTTTCTACGGCATGTGCGATGACTGGGTTCGCTATTGTGAGTAGAAAAATGAAGTAAATAGGACGAGCGAGTCGCTGTGTTTTGCTTGTTTATGTGGCTAGCTACCGGCGTGGAGTACACGAAAACAGGAAGCGGGGTGACGTGGCCTACAAAGTAAAAGGCAGCCACGTGGGCTTGGCCGCTTGCGAGTTTATTTAACAATTGAAGTTAGCTTTTTGACTAAACAGCCTTGCAAACATGGTACACTTTGCTACTGGGTGTCGTGCTTTACAGAGCGCTACCGTAGGAGTTCAACGCTTAATGCTTTTATTCCGAAAACCAACGCACGGATGTGTTGTTTTGCTTTGCGTAAAACCTCACATATGCCGTGCCCCTCCCTGTTTTATTGTGCTCGTTCATCCTCAAACTGGGCAAAATGGCATCTTAAACTATTTAAAATACGAGAAAGCATCGTTAAATCTTACATATCAAATAGTCATAGTATTACACAGCCTATTTTTCCGATCACTGTATCTGATTAGAACAGAGCAAAAAAGTCAAACAATCTTACCTATTAATAGCTGATTTATTTGCTCAACCTACTTGTGCTTCGTACGTGGTTGCTGGGAATTGTTGAGCGGCCTCTCCAGCCTCCCTCCGCCTGCTGCTATTTTGGTGTGCGCCTGAGACAGGTGCCAGGAAGTGTGCTAGCGCGTCACACATCCTGGCTCAGCATCACAAAATTGCCACTGATCTGACTCACTCAAGTGATTCCAAAACATCATAGTCCTCCGGTTGTTTTATGTTCCAATTACTTGGCCCTTAATTTGAAAAGAAAACTGTAGTGGTCCTGTCCAATGTCCAACATGAGACGCTAATGCCACCTAGTGGCAGAAAAATTGACTTAAAAACAAATCCAACTTAACATTGAACATTTTAGCATAGTCAGTGAAACATGGCACAAGTCGTGAAACATGGCACAAGTCGCGCATCTCGAGTCAAGACTTTGCTGTGCTGGCTGCTAAGCGCCAACACGTCACGCTGTGGTGGTGGACAGACACAAGTAGAGCAAATACTTGCAGTCATTCACATCAAACGGCGTCCTGTAGCGCAGTGCAGGAATACGTACGTCTTTGTATCTCCCTCCCTCCCTCCCTCCCTCCCTCACCCACCCCCTCCCTCCCTCCCTCCCTCACCCACCCCCTCCCTTGCAGTCAGTTCCACTCACTTCCTCGTCTGACTTTAATTACAGGCCCGGCCGGATCTCAGCGGCGTCCGTCCGTACATGTGAGCGAGCGGCACCTGTGTGTCAGCCCATCAAAGCCCCCTGGGTGGAATTATTATTCAAAGCGAGAATTAAACAGTTCGCTTCCACTCACACCTGCTCAATGTTGTCATTCCGTTGGCTTTGATGGTGTGAGGGGAGAAAAGGGGCCAGGTGAAGACATGTGGAGAGAGAGAGAGAGAGAGAGAGAGAGAGAGAGAGAAGCACATCGGATCGGCATGCAGCAATGCTAATATGGAGGAGCAGCAGCAAAAAATGTGTGCGCAACCCCTTTTACAAAATGTTAATACTGCACGTTGAAAGAAAAAAGTAGTCCGAATATTTCCCGTACATAAACACAAGTGGTGAAGCAACACGTGGAGACAGACAATATTCCTTCCAATCCTCATTCTTCAGCATTTGGAAAAAAAAGAAAACCCCACAGGGGTGTTCAAACTTGATGCACAATCCAAAAGTTCGTCACGGCTTTCAGTAGGTTTTGCGTCATCGACAAAAACCTCATCAAAATACCGCCATTGGTGTTTGCGTTTGTCGCTGCGGGCATCAAGCCCAAACGGGAAGCTTGTCGAGATAAGCCCTCGTCCTGCGCTGGTGCGCGCGCATGTGTATCTGTGTAATGACGTCGCCCTGCCTGCCACGGCAGTCTGAGAATGCGAGCCAGTGGGAACTTGCAGTGGCCTGCATTCCCACTCGGCACGTCTTTTGCTGCCAGATTCATGACCGCGTCGGGCATATTGTTTATTTATTGTCTTTTTTAGCCAGGCTTCAAATTCAATGTAGTGTTGTGACCTGGCCTGACTTGCAATGATCGTTTCCTCCAGTAGAGGTCAGTATAGCCTCAGCCGTGGCCAACTTGGTATAAAAGCCATGGGACACAGAAACTCGCGCACAAACTATACTTTTCAATTAAAGGACACGAAAATGCAGGACTAAATGATTTCACATGCCGCCGCCACCGCAGCAGCGTGCAACCTAGCGTGCAATTTTAAAGTCAAGTAAAAGCTGAGTAATTCTTCCAACAGTTTCTTTTAATACAATGAAATAAACAGCCCCGAAACATTAATAAGAGGCATCGAGCTCTTTGGCGCCCCTTCTACTTGCCAACTTAAACATTAAACTTAAGGAACTAATCAACATTGTACAGTATTTAAAACAAGTGAACCATTTTGCCCGCTAGCTTCATGCTAACATCATCATGGAAAAGCCCATTAACATGCTAAAAGCAAGCATCAATAGTTACTACAATTTAGCGTTAAGATCAGGGGATGTTGAGAATAATTGTCAACTTTGCCCACGTGAAGCCCTTTGAGGCTTGTCTGTGATGAAGGAATAGAGAAAAAATCTAGACTGTTGGCTTTTCAAGTTTTACGTGGCCTGAATTGGGCCTCGTGCGCCACTTCAATGCCAGCCATTAAGAGAGGGAGGGAGGGAGGGAGGCTGATGTTTGGACGTCTTTTGACACAGGAAGCGCAACGTCACTCATCCTTGTTGCTCCCTCCCTCGCTCTGTCTCGCTGTCAGATTGGAGGGGGGAGGGAGCTGACACAAAAGAACCGTCGCTCTCTGCCCGCATTGCTTTGCAGGGTGCTTTCCTGCCAAAGAAAAAACAAATGTTGGATTGGATCTGTCCCTCCCCCTTGTCTTTCGCTCATGTTTTGGCAAAGGAAAAACAAAGGATTTCCTCTGGACAGCAGCAAAGTTGTCAGGAGCGCTAATAGTATTGACTCGGAGTTAAAAATGTACACGGATTAAGGGAAGTCAAAGTAAACAGCGGCGAGCCCAGTCGGCAAGAAACTGCACGAAGAAACTGCACGTTTCTTATTTTCAAGCACTTGGAACCTGTACACAATACTCGACTTTTTCAGACTTTGTTCTGGTGACAAAGTTGCCTCTCCGCTGGTCTGGAGAGATCTCAAGTCGCAGTGTGGGAGGGCTGGCAAATTAAAGACCTCTCTGTCAAGGTCCCACACTTTGCTTACAGTAGTGTGTGTGTGTGTGTGTGTGTGCGTGCGTGTGCGTGTGTGTGTGTGTGCGTGCGTGTGTGTGTGTGTGTGTGTGTGTGTGTGCGTGCGTGCGTGCGTGTGTGTGGGTGTTAGGGTGAGCCCGGCCCTCTTTTTTTTTTTTTTTTTCCCCCTCTCTCTCTTTTTGAACCCATCATTAAAAATAAGCCACAGTTCACCCCCGTTGCACATTCAGAGACAGCCCCAGCAAGCAAGAATGCGTCTCTCTTTTTTTTTTTTTTCCTTCCTCCTCCCACTTTGCTGCTTCACTAACCAAGCGAGGGGGAAAAGAAGCGAGGGTGTGTGTGTGTGTGGGAGGGAGGGAGTTTTGAAGACCCCCGCCTCCCTGTGCAAGGAGAAAGAGATGAATGGGCAAAGGAATGCGGGAGACAAACGAGCGCTCTCGGCAGGAGAGTGGGAATGTCGGCAGGCGAGGCCATTGTTCCCATCTGGTCCCTCCCCACCCACCGCCCTGTGCAAAAAAGTGGGTGCCAAAAGTCACACCTGAGAGAGGCCGACATACTCTATCCTGTGAGCAGGATGTAAAGTGGCTAGACGCAGGCCCTTCCTCCCCTGCCGACTTTTTCAACTTTTCCGGCCCCCCACCCCCACCGTGGGTGGGTTATTTCCCCCAATCTTGTCCATACACAGAGAGCCAGCCAGCCAGCCAGCCAGCCAGCAAGCCAGCCAGTTAGCCAGCCAGTTATCCAGCCAGCCAGCCAGCCAGGGCTGGCTGCCTTCTGACGTCACAGGCCCAGATGGTTTTTTTCAAGTGCCTCTGGCTGTGGATTAAGAAACCGCTATTGCAGTGTCTCCTTTCTACAACCCCCACCCAGCACCATGTGCAAGTGGTCAAGACAAAGACTACCCGAGAAAAAGATGAAGGGGGGAGGCTGGAACAAGTTGAGGCTGATGTTGCGCTGCATTCCTCAATGAATGTTGTTCATAAAGTCCAAAAAGTCTTCCTTTTGAGGATTTCTTGGGGGGGTAGGAATCCAGTTGAATCACGAGAGCGCTTTTTAGTTGGAAGGGGGGGTGGAGACTTATGAACCTTTGACCACATGCTCTTAAATGGAAATAGCAGGCCGTCCATCCGTCCCTCATGTGACAATTTGCACCTAAAGGTCCAGCGACTCCGCCATTAGGTGACCAATGATCTTTACAACTTCTTTGGAAAAATGGATGAAACTTTTAAGTTAGATAAAGTGGTCGCAAAAGTGTGCACACCCTCCAAATCTTTTTCGAAAAGAACTTTTTTGAGGTTGATGAATCGAAATGTAGTTAGTCAATCGCTCACGCAACGACGACAACCGAGTCAGCGCTGAGTCGCGCATTCAATTTGGCTGACTTTACCCCGCGTCACGGCTGCGGCATTGTCGCCGATGTCGTGTAGCGGCAAAGCATGCGTGGGACGCGTGGGCTGCGTGGGCTTAGCTCACGCTCGGGTTTCTGCACCACAAAACAGCTGGAATGCGCAAGGACATTGAGGAGGCTGCAAAAGTCCCCTCCTGCTCCTTTCACCTCCTGCTTATCTGAGTGTGGAATGAGCAACGCTGCCCCTCCCTCCCTCTCTCTTCCTGCGGGCAGCGGCCCGGCCAACAAAAGCCTCACGTGTCCCTCCGATTGCCTGTCATGGTCGGGAGAAAAAGAAATCACAGAGCCTCGCAGGAAGAAAGGCCTAACACTTATGTACTGTAAATCCACAAGTCGCAACAGCAGTTTTAGGAGCAGCGTGTGTGTTTTTACAAGTGTTTTCCGGCCCAGCCAGCTTAATATAGTGGCATCGAGCGGGCTATTGTGTCTGACGGCATCTGGAGTGTACCAACCCCCTCGGTTGACCTACCACGAGTACCACGTGGCTGAGATTCCCAGGCCGACGTCAGGTGACTCACGGTCGACGTCAGAGAGGACTGAAGAGCTGACAGCAAATTGTTAAGCATACAAGCCAGCGCAGAACAGAATAGCTGAACCGCTATTTTTCTGAGGGAGGGAGGGAGGGAGGGAGGGAGGGAGGGAGGGAGGGAGGGATGGATGGATGGATGGATGGATGGATGGATGGATGGATGGATGGATGGATGGATGGACGGACGGACGGACTGATGCACGGATGCACGGGTGGCATTTCAATGGGGAAAGATGATTTGAGATACGTACAAATCACCTTTTGCGTTGTTGACACTTTGGACTTGGGGAGAAATAGCGATTAAATACATAGATAGACAAAAAGCCAGACTTTTGATGTCGCCACACCGTCTTTTGTTGTGGGTGACACGGACCCCGGCCGTGTAATGTCACACGCCGCCCAGCTCGGGAAAGCCACCCACGCCTTTGAGCAACCTGTCGGTGGACTTTTTCAGGCTTTTTATATGCCCCGAGAAAGAGCAGCGACGTGCGCGTTTCCCTGGCGATGGCTATTGTGCGTGTGTTTTTGAACGCCCTATTATTCCCTCGGTGACGGTTGGCGGGCCGGGCCGCCTGCCGTTGAGGTGTCGCCGGCTGCAGCTGCGTCAAGGTAAACAAACGGCCAACACAAGCTCGGCCCCGCCCCTTCCCGCCCGCCCTTCTGCTGTGACGCCAAGCCCCCTGGCAAAGTTCACGTTGCCGCCCGTCGCCACGGCGACGCTATCACAAAAGCCGTCCAGCTGGCCCGGCCGTGTTTACGTGCGGCAGAAAGGGACGGACAAATGGATGCGTTTGTGCGACACGGGCAAATGGCGGATCCTCAGCCCAAACATGGTGCAGCTGGGCTCTCAACGTCCCCCCACAACACACTTTGTATTTGGAAGGGCTGGAGTTTCCCTCGGTCCCCGCACGAGGGAGCTGCGCCATCTGCTAGCATTTTTTTTCAAGTGGCCCATCACAAAGCCGCACCAGCATGAACACCGACACACTCGGTTGAGCCTCAAAGAAGAGGAAGTGTAAAAAATGCACCGTCTCATTCTTTGATAGGCCGGCACAAGAGGCCAGGGGGAGTTGACACCGATGCGTGGGCGGGCGTTTGAAGCCAGCAAGCAGACTGGTCATTCACTGGTCAAAATGCCTGCAGCCCAAATTGGGAGTCTATAAGTTCCCTTTTGCGGGAGAAGGCCATTTTGATGAAGCTAACATAACACTATCATTTCCGTGGCCTGTGATGAATGAGAGCCGAGTGAAATTCTCTCTCAAATGCCAATCCACGTGCTTTTGCTGATGAACGTAGTATCTGGTTTCCCCGTGCAGGTTGGCGAGCGTATCGGCGGCAGGAAGTCTGTGGTCCCCATTGATGTGGGTTAGGGCCTTCATATGGTGCTGGCTGGCTGGCTGGCTGGCCGGCTGGCTGGCTGGCTGGCTGGCCGGCCGGCTGGCTGGCCGGCCGACCGGCCGACTGGCCGGCTGCTTGGCTGGCTGCTTGGCTGGCTTTCGTGTTGACTTAACCTGTCTGGGCTTTCCAAACAGCTGGCTGGCAGCTTCTCCCGCTTTGTTATCTGAGTGACTTTTGGATGACTTGAAGCCCCGAAAGCGTCTGACATTCTATCCGTTGAACCGGCCGGCGGATGGAGGGGGCAGGACCTGGCCCTGCGCCTCTGCCTCGTGGACGTGTACTCGCTGACCTTTTGCCCAGATGGTGTCTGTCTTATTCCCCCTGGACCGTTGGTGGAGATTGTAGCTGCCTTTGATGAAATGGAGTAAATGCTTGAAGCCAATGTTATTGGTGAGTCTAAAAAGCAAAAGCAGGCTGACAGGAAAATGCAGGAAGTCAGCTGTCTCCCATCTGCTTTGTGGCTCGCGATGCGCGGGTTATTTTCAGAGCGCTGATGTCAGCCCGCCCGCCGCCGCCGCCGTGCCATTCATCCTCCCGTTTGAAGATCCGCTGGCCTCTCGAGCTGAGCTGAGCTGAGCTGCCTTGGATGGGGCGAGGCGGCGGGATGGCGGATGAGGATGATGTCAGCCTCTCGGTTGACCTCTGGAGAGAGCGCGGGCCTCGCTCTAATGGTTTTTTTGGGCATGGCTGTGGTTGAACGGCACGCTGGCAGCATCGCATTGCAGGCCTCCTTTTATTTTGATTGACTCAAAAGTCGGGCTGAACAATTTTCAAAAACCAACACGAGCCAGCCGTAAACAAAATAAACGTGATGTCTTTAGTTTTGTCAAGAGCTTGAAATGAAGTGACAGCATTGTGCCAAAGCGTTGAAAATAGCATGTCCTCGTACAGGTTTGACTCGTGTGAAGGCTCCTTTAAGTGTAACTCCAAGCGCCTCGCTATCACTCCATTGTGACGCGCTGGATTGTACCGTTTTTTGTACAGTCGGGCTCAGCCACGTAGATCAAGAAGCTGACGCGCTAATCCCGTTGGCGCACCGCCGCTTGTGTAAAACGGCCCTCGTCTGCCGAGTGTCCCTTGGTGTCACTGTGCTGGCAAAAATGTGATGGCTTCGTTCTTGTACATGCAGCCATCCCCCTGTTTTTGTCATTGTTGTAGTGTCGTCATGCATCAGCACCTACAAGAAGACCCCCCCGCCGGTGCCCCCGCGGAGCACCCCGTCCAAGCCCTTCATATCCATCACGGCGCAAAGCAGCACCGAGTCGGCCCAGGACGCCTACATGGACGGCGGCGGCGGCGGCGGCAACGGCTCGGGCCCGCGCAAGGGCATCGGCTCGCAGCCGACCCTGTCCAACTCCACCGAGAGCATCGACAGCATGAAGGCCCTGACGGCGGCCATCGAGGCGGCCAACGCTCAGGTGCACGGCCCGGCCAGCCAGCAAGTCACCGCCGGCGTCTCCACCGACACCAAGGCGCAGAAAGAAGCGCTCCGCAAGTGCCTCTCCATCGGGATCCAGGTGGGCTCAAAAAAGAAGCAGCCCATACGCGCTACGCTGGAATTTCAGATGGAGCTCAAGAACGCAGCATTGGGAATCCTCCTTCGTGTCGGACCTTGACCTGAGCGAGAAGGCTCCCGTTTAGCGCTTAGCTGACTGCGCGCAAACGCGTCTCCAGATCGCCACCCCGTCTGTCGTGCTCGCTTGGCGCGCTGATTGACCGCCGCTCCCTTGCCGACAGGTGGAGCCCGAGGAGGAGGAGGAGGGGCCGGCGGAGGAGCGCTCCAAGTTCCAGTCCATAGGAATTCAGGTGGAAGATGAGCGCTGGTGAGTGAGCCACAATGGAGTGAAAGGCCATTGCGTGGAGCGGATTGGACCGGAAACGTTGCCTTTTTTACGGGAAGGGAAGCTAGCAAAACAGAGAAGGCTCTTATTTGTTGTGTCCAATGTGCAGCAGCTGTCTCAGCTCACTGATGGTTGGCGTCAAAGAGAAAAGGCCTCCCCTCCCTTTGGTCTTCCTCAAGCAAGGGGCCCCCAAAGTGACAGCTGGGCCCGGAGGATGTGGTGCAGCTAGTGGGAAGGAAGGTGGAGATACGAGGAGGAGGGTGGGGGCGCCGCTTGACAGCCATCTGTTGCAGCAGTCGGACACTTTTGGGGCTGGGGGACTTCCCCTGTCCCGCATGCAAATTTCCACCTGGGGATTTTGAGCCACGACAAAACAAGTTAAGAGCCTTTGCGTCACCTTGTCTGAAGCGGAAGGAGCCATTGCGCAAACAGCACACGCCGTGGCCTCGGTTAGCCGCCCTTGTCGAATAGGTCCAAAGACAAAATATTGAAGGTTCCGGGGCCTTTTCTACCCGCTTTCAAGTGTTTGGCCTTGCCCGACGTCCGCCCCTCCCGCAGGAAGTTGTTAGCGAGCGGCCGATAGCCTGAGGTCATTATGGTTGAACACCTGCTCGTTCGGAGGAGTTACTCTTTAACGGCGCTGCTGCTGCGTTTGATGTCAGGCAAACTCCACTCCCGTGTGTGCACCTCCTTCCACGCAACAAGAGAGATGAATAAGGAGGAAGTGATGAATGAGAAGCTTTCAGGAGGACGAGACGAGACAAGACGAGGCGGGCCTTGGCGTGCGTTTATCGGGCAGGTCAAGCTGAGGGTCGTCCGAGATGTTTTTGCCAAGATTACAGCCTCTTTCTTCTTACATTAGTAGTTGTGCAAAACAAATTACCCTCCCCCCATTTTGAGATGTTTTTGCTTTGACTTGTAAGCAAGTACAGACCGGAGACAAACAAACGACTTTGGTGACATTGCTCTCTATGTCGGCAGTCCGCGCCGCATGACCCGCTCCAACAGCGTCACCGCCGCCGTCCAGGCCGACCTGGACGACCCTTCGGACGGGGCGCCGCCCCGCCACTGCGCCACCATGCCGCGCCAACACTCCCGCGACGCCTCGGCCGCCGCTTCCACGGTCCGCATCCAAGGCTCGGGCAACCACTACCACGCCTGCGACTCGGGCGAGGACCCGTCCATCCTGCCCCCTCCGGACCCGTGGATGGACGGCGCGACCGAGCCGGAGCCGGCGGCGCTCCGGGCCGTCAGCCGCTCGGTTTGCCCTCGGGATGGCCGCTGGTTCCTCAAACTGCTGCAAGCGGAAACGGAACGGATGCAGGGATGGTGTGGGCAGATGGAGCGGGACCAGACGGACAACCAACTGCCGGAGGACGGTGAGTCGCGCTTCCTTTTGGAAAGTATCATGAAGAAAATATCCATTCTATCTCAATAAATAGGAATAAGACTTCGAGATGATATGACATGTAGATTAGGAATCACCATATGAAATGACAGATCTATTTTACCGTAACTTGCCAGCCACCCTTGTGTGAAGTAGTTGCACATTGAAAGGTGACCTTGGAAAAGTGCATGACATCACTGCCGCATTAGGATGTGGATGGAGCAGCGTTTCCCGTGATGATGTCATCGCCTTGCCGTTGTCATGCTGCTGCTTCACTAATGCCTTCTCCCTGCCACTGCTGCAACATGCCTGCAGTGTGCGCTAGGTCGTGTGAGTAATTGTGCGTGCGTGCGTGCGTGCGTGCGTGCGTGCGTGCGTGCGTGCGTGTGCATCTGCAGTCATGGGCAAGATCCGCAGTGCAGTGGGGAGCGCCCAGCTGCTCATGTCCCAGAAGTTCCAGCAGTTTCGGGAGCTGTGTGAGGAGAATCTGGTATGTCACCTCATCCTCTGCACGCCCCCACCTCCACGATGGCGACACTGACGTCATCCTGCACAATTCACCCCGACTGGGAGGGAGGGAGGGAGGGAGGCTGGCTGGCTGGCTGGCTGGCTGGCTGGCTGGCTGGCTGGCTGGCTGGCTGGCTGGCTGGCTGGCTGGCTGGCTGGCTGGCTGGCTGGCTGGCCGGCCGGCCGGCTGGCTGGCAGGCAGGCGCCGATTGACTATGCATGCAGCCAGCCAAGCTGTCTCGGGGAGGCAGTTGCAGATGGAACGTGGCGGTCGGTCAAAGCGATTTTGCTCACAAAGCAAGCAAATGTCAAATAGAAACGGAGCTGATGAGGTCCTGCAATTAGCAGTGCATCATATTCATGACGATACGTACATCATTGATATTGATCAAAGATTGGTATAGGTACTAACATCATTTATTGATCTTCTTTTTGCTGCTGCTAATTGTTTTGGGTCTGCGTTGCCGTCCTTCAGAATCCTGACGCGCACCCGCGGCCCGTCTCCCAGGACCTGGCGGGCTTCTGGGACATGTTGCAGCTGTCCATCGAGAACATCAGCCTCAAGTTTGACGAGCTGCACCAGCTCAAAGCCAACGACTGGAAGCCTCTGACGCCTCCGGAGATCCAGGTGTGCCCCTTATTTTTAGCTTTGGGAAGGGCTCGTGGCTGCCGCGTGCCGTTGCGGTTGTGGCGTTTACTGGAGTCACAATGAGGAAACGTCAAATAAGGATACAAATGTTTGTATGAGAGCGCCATTAGCGGCTTGCATGAATTTCATTTGAATGTTGCTACACCGCTTTTATGTTTTATTTTGCTTTGTTGACAGTGAGCCGCCATTTTGGAGAGCCTGCCTATCTCCACTCGTGCTTTTTGTTTTGTTTTAACCTCACAAATGGCTGCCTACGTCCACCGTAACAGCAGAAACATTCACTGCATGCTCCCCGCCCCCCCTCAAAAAAAAGGTGATTCTCTCAGCTTTTTTTTTTTTTTTTTTTTTTTGTTGGCTCGGGCTCACGGATGAGGTGGCTGCGCTGAAGTGTGTTTTCCCACCTGTCCAGGTGCGAGGCGTGCCACCTCCCGTGCCAAAGAGGTCCCAGAAGGGCCACGCCCCGCTGGCGAGGGACCGCTCTCTGGAGAGCTCCGAGCGGCAGCGTCTGGAGGCCCGCAAGCGCCTGCTGGCCGCCAAGCGGGCCGCCTCGGTGCGCCAGAGCTCCGCCACGGAGAGCGCCGACAGCATCGAGATTTACATCCCCGAGGCGCAGACGCGATTATGAGACGCTCCGTCCGGCCAGCCGGCCGGCCGCAGTAGCGCGAGATGGCAAGGGTGCTAACAAACTTTACCGCATCACTGTCGCCATGGGAAGAAGTGGATGATTTATTAATCCGTTGATTCACCACGGAGCGCCCGTTCCCTGGTCTTTCCACCTCAGCTTTTATGTAGCGCCCATGTCCCGCAAATCCAAACGCTCACAATCGCTCTCACTCATGATGTGTCCTTTATACGTAGGTTAGGCAGCAGCAGATATGATAAACTTGTTGATAGAATTGTGGCCAAACTCAAGGCCGCAACACTGTGGTGTTCCCTAGCTAGCTAGCTAGCTAGCTAGCTAGCTAGCTAGCTAGCTAGCTTTATTACGGTCCTCGCATAACCAGACCTCCAAGTTGTTCTTGGCAATGATATATTTTTTTTAATATCCCATGTCACCTGTCTGTACACGACCTCTTAAGCTATATAATGAGCTTCTAACCGTTGTAGCGTAACGACAGATGGTGAAATCAAAGCGCACGTCTTTGGCTCGGCGGCTCACCCTTGTACATTTGTGCGATGAAATGAGTCTCTTGCAGTGGTCAAGAGGTTACATTTTGTTTGCGCTGGTGTGCAGCTTATCCGGAAAACGAAATTGTGTTTGTTTGTTTTTGTTTTTTAAAGACACCCCTCGTGCAGTGCGTGCGTGTGCGTGCGTGTGCGTGTTTTGACAAACATCATTCAGTCAAGTTCTTCCGATGTCCTTCCTATGAGAGTCAGCAGCCCCATTCAAAACATTAGGTACACCCGCACAATTTAAAGCGACAAAGACGATCCTGCCTTTGCCTTGTAGTTGAACGCAATATGTCACCTTGAGTCTGACTTTCGTCCAACCGCACTGCTCTGAACTTGTATCGTGGACAGTTGGCGACAGTTGTTGATCCAAGGACAAGTATTTACATAATTGAGCAAACCCCTAAAAGTCAAGTCGTTATGTATAATTCCACTCTGTTCTATTTTTTATTGTATATTATTACAATTATTTGATTGCACCCTAATCTATTGCTTCAAAACACAGGATTATTCTTGTAGTAGCTTTTTTGATGATCCTATTATAACTATGCAAATTTTAGTCCTTGACGGGGAATTCAGTTAAAGTTCACTCAGTTTAATAGTTTGTCTTACTTTAATATAATCACTTAATACCTTTGTCATTGTTTAGGCAGAATATACACCGGATATGATTGTTTGGGTGTACCTAATATTGTGGGTGTAGAAAAGGTCGACACTGAGTCAGGCGCCTTCAGATGAGTTTGATGGGTTATTTTTAATAAACTGCTTGTATCTTTTTTTATAATGTCATTTTACAACATCTTTATTGACAACCGGACATTTTCCTCCTCACTGTGCTAACTCGCGGAGGTTCAGAGAAAAGTTTTTTTGTTGTTGTTGATATTTTCTTTTTGCTCTTCCTTAACTGTGGTCATCATTTTTTTCCAATATTTTCTTTCCTAATATTTCTCTCTCTCTCTCTCTCTCTCTAATTATTTATTGAGTTAGGGGACTGTTTACCGGCGCACTGACATCAAGGCCCTTTTACTGTGGTTTCTTCCTTTCGCTTTTCCCTTTGCGACTGCCTTAATTTGGACAGTCGAGCACAAAGGGCGTCTCAGGGGAAGGTGCCTGTGCGTGTGCGCCCGCGTGACTGCATACGCTGTCTCTGCTGTCAATCAAGTGGAATCTGCCATCACATAGGAGACGTGACTAGTGGGCTTGTTGGAACTCACCTGCTCATGTTTTGTGCCGTTGAACTCGGGGCTTTTGGCTCGCTGACGTTCGGAAAGGGAGTGCGTGTTTTAGAGGCCATTGCTCATTTTTATGTTTTTATATTTTTACGGATTGAATTGTGCGCGTGTGTGCGTTCCGTTCCCACAATGACACTCTGTTGATCGTCTTGATAAGAACACATCAACTCCTGATGTAGCAGGGAGTGTGTGACGTCCTTCAATTGTACTTAAATGAATGTTGTGCAAATGGAATCGGATAACTTAATGAAGCAGACCTTTTTTGTAATTAATGTTGCTACGTGTTTAACGGATGTGACGGCGGCACGCGTGTGCGAGCATTAAAGTGAACCCTGTGGCCATTTGTCTGCCCTCTCCGCGTATGTTTTTCATGGCGCCCGCCGCAATCCAAAACACGACGAGGGCAAAAGGCCGCTCACTGCGTGGCTGGACCTGCAATTACGCTTTGACATGATTCGGGTGCAGGATGGTCTCTTTCAATGACTTTTTGACATTCTCAATTGTCATACGAGCATAAATACGCCGCGGCGAACTGATGAATGAAAGAGGCAAACAGACGACAAATCCTATTGAGAGGCTTTGCCCGTGCAACAGCTGTCGGGGCCAGACTGGAAGTGGCCTCCCTCGCACGACCGTGCCGAGGCGTGACTTAATACACACGATCGTTGTTAATTGATGCAGGATTATGCTCATTAGCTGACGCGCCACAACAAGGCCATGAAGTGTAGAAAAAAAAACAACTAAACTTTATTGAAGTCCCGTGTGACCTTTTGCTCGCCACAAACATTGCACAGAATGGAAAGAAATCACATCAGAGGGCGTCATGTCATCACATTAACTATACACGTGGTCCTATTGTACATGATTATACTTGATTTTGGCCATCGTAAAAAAAAAAAAACAACCACCGTGTAGTGTCGTCGTCCAGTCCACTGGCCTCACCTGCTACATTTTTCATCTGCAATACGTTTGTCCCTTGTGCGGGCAATAAGGGAGTAAAAGAGCTAAATGACAAACTATAGTGTAACATGAACTACAGTAGTGAATACGTTGATGCCGAGAGCAAAACCAAACCAAACCAAACAAAGTGTTAAGACACTGAGAACCGTCAGGACCTGAAATGCGTTTGGATGAGAAGACTTAAGACGGACGGACGGACGGACGGACGGGTAGCATTGGTCCCGTAGTTTTGGTCCCCGGGGTGCAAATAAGATACAAGTGGATACAAATATGAAATGGATAAACATCTTTGAGCCAAGGCACCGTGATACTGTGTTGTTGTTGTTGTTGTTTTTGTCATTCAAAACAAAACAATTTGAATTGGTTTAGAAAAGATAGAAACCATGAGCTCTAGCGGGCGGGCGGGCGGCTGTTCTCAGTCTGTGAACTTGGGGGTCCCCCTTTTAGGAGACTAACTGTTTAGCCTGCAACTCCATCTCGGCGGCCCGCTTCAGGGCCACGTCCACCAGGAGCTGGAAGCCACTGAAGTCCTGCGTGAGGTCCGGCGGGGTCGGGGGAGGGGTGTTGAAGAGCCCGCTGCGGGGGCTCAGGTTTCCCTCCAGGATGGTGCTGGCGGCGGGGAGGCGGGCACCCGCCCCTCTATCCAGACACCTGAGGAGCGCCTGGGCCGCCTGCAGCCGCTCGGCCGCCTTGTCAGAGTTCAGCGGCGACGGGTGCGGCCCGCTCGGGCTGGCGACAGTAGTGTGACAGATGACGGACGGCCGGGTGGGCGCGGCGCCCGTCGAGGGCGACCAACAGGTGGGCGAGGGCGCCGAGTGCGACACCGCCTTCCTCAGGACGCCGGGCTCGAAGCAGGAAGGGTGCAGAACCCGTTTGTCGTAGCCGCCGTCATCGCGGGGCCCTCCGGCGGGGCTGCAGCTACCGCTGCCGCCGCCACCACCGCCACCACCACTGTGTTTGGGCGACTGGGAGCTGTCAGAGAAACTGTCGCCCGCCTTGCCGCACTTCCTGGAGATGGTGAACTGGTTGGGGTCCTTGCCATCTTTCCGCAACATCTCGGGGAGGAGGCGCCGGCGTGCGTTGATGAACCAGTTGCATACCTGGAAAACGGAACAAGCAAGTAGTTGAATTGGACGCACACCCATTTCAAGCGTTTCAACAGCCGATTACGAAAGGTTATTTTGCTGACGAGCGCACTCTTACCGCCGCTCTCCCTCTGTGTTGTGATTCAGGTTCGATTTTGACTCGGGTGCGGCAAAAAAAGCGCGGCAATAAAAGGCTGGTTGTCATAGCAACAATCGGGGGGTCAACCGCCTTGTTTTCTTTGCTTCCGCGGGCAGGCCAGTCGTAACTGGCTGCAGCTATGTAAATGACTCCGCATTGTTCCCAGACAGCTGGGCTGGGAACGGCTGCGGGGAGGGAAATTCCTCAGCGTTCACTTACTCCCTCCTCCTCCTCCTCCTCACCACTCACTGCAGAGTTGCTCCACAAAAGCAGACGACCTCCAATGCAGTAAAGTGTCATGTTTTGACAGGAAATGAGTCAGCCCTTACTCCCCCCTCTCCCACCTCCCTGCTTGGAGTGTAGCCTTTGTCTGTGTGTGTGTGTTGAAGTACCTGCAGCGTGGAAAGCTGCGTCTGCTTGGAGAGGAGAGCCTTCTCCTGCTCCGAGGGGTACGCGTTGTAGCGGTGCTCGTACAACCAGTCCCGGAGGATCTGCACTGACTCCTTGGGCAGGTTGCCGCGGCGCTTCCTTTTCCCGCCGCCGCCGCCGCCGCCGCTGGATGACAAGTCCAGCGGTGCATCCACGCCGTCGTCATCATCCGTTTCGCTTCCGGACAGCATCATCAAACCTTACAGAGGAAAGGAATGAGAGAGCTAGGTTTTCCCCGCTGCCACGTGATTCATCCGCGGAGCCGGGAAATGTGTGAGCGGGCGCCAGGACATCACAAAGGCGCTGCTGGCTCGGCGGCCGTCAAAGCAGCTCGCGCACATCGCACCTCGCTCGCGCGCTTGGCTTGTGTGACTCAGGATGACCGCACCGCGCCAGGCCCCGTCGTTTGACGGAACGTGTGCAAAAGGAGTCGCAAAGGCTCCAAAGTCTCACCAAACACCATCAGATGGCAGAATACGCGGCAGCGCAAATGGCGGGAGGGAGCGTCCCGACCGAGGCTTCAAAGTAGGCCACGCTAGACAAGGAGTCAGACGTCGCTTTAGCTCAGCGAGCAGGTCAGGGGTGCAGACTGCGCCCAAGAAGCCAAACAACTTGTCAACCAACAAACAAATGTGATGACGTTTCAGCGTCTCAAGACTTCCAACTAGTCAACAGAGTAGGTGAGATGGCAACACTTGCAAATACGTACATGAGCCCTCCCTCAGAAGACAACAAACAAAGCTGGCAAGATTTCAGCTCAGCAAACATCTCAAGAATCAGCCACTACAAGAGGCTTTCTCTCTGTGATGGAAAACAGGGACGATACTAATGACATTTTTTTCTAGACCAAACGTTTAGTACACAGGTTCATATTTACAGTGACTCAACGACAAGCCATGTGTAGCCTCGAAACACCACATTGGCAGTAAATACTTTTATGAAAAACACTCGTAGGCCGTAAATACAAAACAAATGAAAGACTAACTCAGCGTGCCGTGTTGTGCCGCAGGTTTACGTAGTATTCCTGTACCGCCAAACAAACTAGTTGATAGTGATGGTCATGACCCTGAAACGTCATGGTGAAAACTTGTATGAAAAACACGTTGTCAGTGTACGATGGACAAATATATTGCTCCTTGAGATTCCTGAACTCTTCTCAGCTTATTGTATAAAAGGTTTGCGGCGCAAGTAAACGCTACCTGGGCTAAAAAAACAAAAGCATCGCTGATCCACTTTATACAGACCACAACTGAATGAGTAAAACCTGAAATAGAAGAATTTATTAACGTGATACGTAAGCTTTAAATCACAACATAAATGGCTTAATAGCATTTATGTTGCGTCAAGCAAGCAGGTGCTTTTCTTTTTCTTTCAAAAAACAAAAAGTGTAATTCTCTGTATTTTACTTTTGACCCCCAAAAATAACTACAATCCATGAGCGTCAACAGGACACTGGGGATTATTGATACGTTGTTTGACAGATGTGGGTCAAACGTCCGCCATCTTAAAAAAGGCATTTCCGGGTTTCTTCTTTTAAATGGCCCCTGATCACGTGAGCTCACCTTCACGCGGAAGTCAACATTTTACGGGAACGAGAGCGAGGTGAAGGGGTCTGCCCGACACACAGCTAACCTCCATAAAGCTTCACCACGCAGACCGCCGTGGGGCCCGAACTCAAGTGGGAAAAGTGTGGAGCAGCCAACAGGATGAGGTAATTACGTAGGCCGGGGAGATGTTGGTGGTGCGAGTGGAGGAGGGGAGGAGGGAGAGAGAGAGTGACACAGAGAGAGAGAGAGAGAGAGAGAGAGAGAGGGGGGGGGAGACCTGTTGCAAATCAGCGTCTCCAGACTAAACAAAAGAATCTGGGACTGCTCGCCTTTCTTTGTACGCTTTGCAGCAAAACTGACAAACCCGTTTCTCCCGCGCTTCGTCCCATAGTAGCCAGAAAACACGTTAAAACACAATTTGACACTTGGCCCGTGTACGTTAGGCAACTGAAAACTTGTGTTCTTTTGTGTGCGCGTGGAGAACACGCGGTGAACAAACTTCAACAATGAGGTCAGCCCCCCCCCCCCCCCCCCCAAACACGACTTCCAGTGGCTCCGTGACACTTTTTAACAAAGAAAAGCCGCAAGCGCTGAGTGTTTAACATCTATTCAAGCGATTTTTCTAACTCATTGTTAACGGAGAAAAATTGGAACAACTTTTCGACCAAACTTCAACGGAAAAGTGGCCCACTCCCGCACCGCTTCCAAACTTCCCAACAAAGAGTGGCTAAACCCACGCGTGGACGACGAGTTCAAGTCGAGGGAGGACGGGTGGAACATTCGGCGTTATTCTCGCCTCGCTCCACTGATCAACTCTGCTGTAAATAAGCGCAGAACAAACGAGTGCAATTCGGCTGTCACGTCTCGCCAGCACATGGCACTCGCTCGCAGCCTGTCACGTCTGCACCGCAGACAATAGACTCGGAGGAGGGAAAAGGCAACAAAATGATCGCAGTTATGGGCAGTAGGCTGTATTTCGTCACCGCGTCTTACCTTTTTTCGTCTTCATCGCGACCCTTAAAAACACGCTTTTGATCCTCGCGTGGAAGAAAAGAAGCAAACGTCCGCGCGCTGGTAATCTGCAGCCTCGCAGCGTGTATCCAAATTGTAGGAAGAAAACTTACGCATCAAAAAGGGGGGAAAATACAAAAAAAATGTATCCTGTTTTTTTTTTTTGGGGGGGGGGCATGGGGGGGGTCGTTTGCTGGTCCGTAGCGAAGGTAAGTAAGCAGGCTGTGTGAAGGAGGAGGTGGTGGTGGTGGTGTTGGTAGGGGGGAGGGGGGGCGAAGGGAGGGGGGGGGGGGGGGTCACCTGAGATGTCTCTCTCTCTCTCTTTCTCCGCAAGGCTTTTTGCTCATTGACTGCGTTGCGTGTGTTTGATGGGGGAACTGGGTGACAGCTATCTTTGACAGCTGCGTGACTCAACCCACGGAGGATGCGCCCTCCCCTCTCCCCACCGCCCGCTGACATCAGTTCTGCGCGCTCCACTGACACACAAAAACAAAAGCAAGAAGGGGGAAAAAAGCATTAGGGATATTTTGTTTACGCTCTCTCTCGCGCTCTCGCTTTCAACCCCCCATGTCATTGAGGGTTTGGTTTGTACTCGAATCCTATTGACAAGTATGCGCGTATGTGTGCGCAGTCGAGGTTGGTGCAATCGTCAACACGTAAAAAACCCCGTGAAAGATCAATGCCTGTATTTGTATGCGCCGCAGAGCCAGCCATGCGACAGCTGCTCCAAAAAGCTGGCGGCAAGCTCTTTTGCAGCAAAACGTCTCCCTCTAGTGGATGATTGTGGAAGTGCAAGGGAGGCAAGTACAATGTATTTACAAATGACCAATCCGTAACTAAGTTACAATTGGGCTATCCGTATTGGACTTGATTGTTTATGTTTCCGATGATGTTTTACTTGCATCTGTTGTCGTCAGTTAGCGATGTATTATTTGATAAATATGCCTGGCCTTATTCTTTTGTGAACAACTATTCACTATAATTAAGACTCGGTGAAACTACTGGGTTACTGGAACACCCAGATACACCCCGATGAAATGCTAACAAATATGCATATGATGCAGTCAGTGCAACATGTAAAGATGTCATCGTTATTCTGGAGTCAAACTTTTGCCTTACCTTTGAACCGTAGTACGTATTCCATTTCTCTTACGGAACGGGAATGAGCTCATCCATGTCTTATTAAAAGAATGTGGTGATTTCTATATTTAGAAGACGTGTCTGTACAACACGAGCTGTCATTCAATCTCGGACTGCGCGGTTAAAGCTGTTACGCGTGTCATGGAAGCAGTTAATGTCCTGGAAAATCGTCTCTAACTATAGAGAGAGAAACGCAAAAAACGGTTTCCTTTCAAATGAGGGCACCACCAATAGTGCCCAACCACTATTTCCACTTTCAATGACTCAATGGATGAAGTAATCGATAACTAAGAGCTTAAGTTCGGAATAACAAGCGGTTTTTATTTGAAGCGTTATTCCACACCCAGAGTGCCGTAACGTATCACCTATTTCACATTGGCCCCATACTTTGGCATTCCTTCACGCTGGAGCGGAAGTCAAGCCCCTGAGGCTTTGTGCAGTCACGCGTTCAAAACAAATAACTCGCCAGAATGGTGTCATTTGGTGCATAAGTGTTACTTCGATGACAAGGCAAGTCTGCAAGGCAAGTCTGGGGTCTGCCAGCTCTACCTTTGGAAATACGCAGAATAATCTGCCAAAGCTTTCGCTAAGAAAAAGTTCACTCCATTCAGTCGTGTCGCTTTTATTTTGAAGGCTCTCCAAAGGGAAACTGCCGGCCGTCACCCGGTCCTACTTGACGGTGTGGTACTAGAGCCAAACTTCCGTGTCAGCTTGTCGGGAGGCACCCCGTGTCGGAGCGACGTATATAGTGCCCCGTCCCGCTCCCTCCCCTCCTGCTATCGGGACCAGTTGGGCGCCGGAGGGAAGAAACCCACACCAAAACTTCCTCGGCAACTCGGCCGCGTCGATGTCTGTGACAAGCGGCGGTATTTTTAGCTGTGGCCGTCATCGCGCTGTGACTGGCTGGCTGCGGGCGGGCTCGCTATAAAGGACGCGTGCGCGCTCGCCCTTCGACATGCAGCTTTACAACAGCGCCTTGACGCACTACCCGAGATCATCCAGCAGACTAACCGTCACTTTATCCCGCCGAAGCGCCAGCACACCTGACGAAGACGCCCCGGATCCGAGCCAGCCAGAGGCGAGCGCAACTTCCGCGAACATGCCTGCCTTTTCTTGCTACGAAGCCTCGTCCCCGAGACCCAGGCCCAGGCCCGTCTACTTTTCATCTACTGCAGAGTTGCTCGTACGCAGAGCGGACGGGGTGGAGAGGACGGTGCCGGTCCAAATCACCAGGGTGCTCAAGCCTCCGTCCCCTGACGACTTTAGCGATGAGCTCAGGAACCGGACGGAAGGGCTCTACCCGGAAGAGAGTCTTCTGTGTGAGGAGGATGGGGCAAGGGGTAACATTTTGCTACCTGAAGAGGAGCCTCCGTCAGATGCGACCTTTGAGCTGAGCGTCCTACAGGAGCACAACCAGGTGGCAAAGGATGACAAGGTGGCCCGCTACCTGGCCGAGGTGGAAACTCAGAATAAGTATCTCCGGGAGAGACGCAAGTTCCGCTACCACATCATCCCGGACGGGAACTGTCTGTACCGGGCCGTGTGCAAAGCCACCTACGGCGAGCAGGCTCGGCACGGTGAGCTGCGGGAGCGCACGGTGCACCACATCGCCGACCGCCTGGACCAGTTCAACCCCATCATCGAGGGCGACGCCGGCGAGTTCCTCATCAACGCGGCTCAGGACGGCGCCTGGGCCGGCTACCCCGAGCTTCTGGCCATGAGCCAAATGCTCAACGTCAACATCCACCTGACCACAGGGGGCAGCGCCGAAAGTCCCACCGTGTCCACCATGGTGCACTTCCTGGGCGAGGAGGACCCGTCCAAGCCGGCCGTCTGGCTGAGCTGGCTGAGCAATGGACACTACGACGTGCTCGTGGACGCCCGCGTGGAGAACCCCGAGTACGAGGACTGGTGCCGACGGTCCCGGATGCAGAGGAGGCGGGACGAGGAGCTGGCCAAGTCCATGGCGGCGTCCTTGTCAAAAATGTACATTGAGGAAAAAGGAGCAGTGTAAACACAAGGACTTTTTTGCTTTGTGCCTTAAGTGATAGATGGAGGGATGGATGGATGGACGAACGGACGGACGGACGGTCGGATACATGCATATAGTTTTTATAAAATGTTTAACCAAGTGCTGTGCACATACTTGACTCTTTCTAGCGGTTGCTAGTGTGGCTGTGTTCTCAATCACTCCTTCGCTGCTGCAACGATCACTAAAAATGCTCATTGTTGTTCTTCAAAGTAGAAGCAAATGTCTTATTTTGGAGAGGAGCAAAAAAAAGTCTGCTTTTCGATAGAAAGTTGAGAATGGAAGAGAAAAAAATCTTTTCACTGTGGCCTTCCTCCTCCTTAGTGCTATGTATTTATTGCTGCGCTTTTTTATGTAACGCTTGGGACCTAAAACGCTGATGACAACCAAGCAAGTGCGCCTTTTTGTGGCAAAGTGCTTTTTTGTATTCCGGTTTGTTGCAATACATTCAATGTTTATATACAGTACTATACGTGTGTGTGTGTGTGTGTGTATGTATGTGTATTTTGTATATATATATATATATATATATATAAAATATATGTTGTATTTTGTAAAAGATTCACTTCCAATGGGGGTCTTGAGCTGCAGAAGTTCAAGAAAGCCTTTTTCTAATGCACGAGTGACTTTCCTCACCGTTCCTCTCGGCAATTGTTGCACAAAAATAAAAGTGTCCTTCCACGTGACGTGACTCACTGCGTGCGTGTCTCCGTGGAATCTTCGCAGGCGGTTTTTGGGTCAGACTGCTTGTCAAGTTTGAGGCTTTTGTTCATGTGTGTATTTTTAACCTCAATGAATAAACACTGCCAACCTGGGGGACTCTGCTAAGACGCCACTGAAAAACTTTTGGATAATGCCACAATTCTGCAATTGGCCTCTTTGGTGCAAGCTTAGCACTTGGCCACTTTTCCCAAAATGCACAGGCGACTGTATTTAAACAAAAGAAAAGAGGGGGGGAAAAAGCAACTTGTGACAACGCGAGAAAACGTTTGGCGACCCTCACTCACTCATTTATTTATTTATTTACAAATTGCTGTTCACTAGGAGTGCTCGTTGTCTGTGACCATGCAATGTGAAAGGATCAACAAATCCACTTTTTCCAGGTTTCCTGAAAGGTGAAATATTTAGAGGGACAAGGATTCGATCTGGTGTCATTTTTGCTGGATTAAAAACAATTCCAAGCCGAGAGAGAAATGAATTATCAATCAAACCAACGCATTGGCAACCTATGACTCCATCAGGTCACTCTACTGTCCTACCACCAGATGGTACTGTTGACCCCAGATAATGGATGCGCAGTGCAGCCGTTCAAACAAAGCGTAAATCAAATTGTTCCCCACTCAAATGTTTAAACGAACACGTTCGAATGATTACATTTAAATATATTGTACCTTAAATTTAAAGGCAACGGAACTGTTCTGAAAGTCATGTACTGAATTAAAAAGAATCATTTCACAATTAAAGTGGGCCGCGTAGACTTATTCAAACTTTTGCGTCAATTGGGAAGTTTTAGTCATTAGATAAGTGAACTATTTGGTTGCGTGAACGTTACACATATTTAAAAAGAAAAAAAAAAGTGACGTGCAATTTGTATTTGCAGCAAGAGCGACGTCCCCCCCCCTTGGAGCGGCGAGGCACTGGTGGCGGCGATCGAGCTAATTGGAACGCAGCCGCCCGACCGCCCCCACCCCCGCCACCCCGACGCAGTTGCGCTGGGCTGCTGAACTTCGCCTGTCTCCCAAAAAGAGAGAGGGACACCAAGAGCAGCACGTAAGCAAGCAAGCAGCCGGCGGTGAAAGACATTGGACATGTAAAAAAGAGAGAGGGGCACCAAGAGCAGCAAACAAGCAAGCAGCCGGCGGTGGAAGACAGTGGACATGTCGCGGCATCGCGTGCAGTTCGCGGACCTCCCCGCCACGAACGAGCACCGAGGAAGCGGCGGCGACGGCAAATGTTACAGTAAGCCACTGTTTTTCTTGTTATCCGCTAATACTTTGTGGATTGTTCGAGATGCACCAATCAAATCAACCCTGTGAAAAAAAGCTCTTATGAGCTTTAGACCCCTCATGGCAATCATGTGAAATCATACTCATTTGGTTGAAGCGCACTCAATGATAGTGATAGCTAGTTGAAGATGCAGCTGTTGGCAGACCAGAGGAAATGTATGTTTGGGATGCTATATTTAGTTTATATAATTATGCCGCGAGTCACTGGGCGCTGCTTGACTTTGAACTTGTTCTGATGTTTCCCGGGAGAAATTACTATGTCAATTTATCTTCACCGGGCACACCTTTTATCAACTACAGGCAGTGTTTTAATAATGGAATAATGGTTGTATTATCCTTGGCCTCGGGGTGATTCAGTGGTTAGTTGGCACATGTTCCTCACAGTTGCGGGGTCCAAATCTCAATTCTTTCAGTTGATCTGAGTGCAATCCTCTCCGCATCCTTAAATCATTCAAGTTTGGAGGCCACCGAGCGGAGAATCTTCCTTGCTCGCCATCCTTTTAAAAGTGAGCACTGGCTGGCGCAAGCATCCCGGCCGGATGCACGGTGCACATGCACGCTCATCGGAAGTGGCAGCTGGCCTTTACGTGCTCCTCCCTCCCTCCTTCCTCAGGTGTCCTCTCACGTTGACGTTCCTCTCAAGACCGCCAGCCATCAAAATGTCTTTCGTGCTTTGGACGAGGCGCACGCGATCTTTGCCCCCGTGCTGCAGCATAGCGGCAACGGGCCAACTGGGCCCAGCCCGTCCGTCTCCACGGTGACGGGTTGAGCCCCGACGCAATGGAAAATTGCGGAGCGTGATGTCATCTCCGGCCGGCGGCAGGGATGTGTTTTTGTGTCGTGCAGCGCTTGGCTTCATGGCTGAGGTGAGGTGACATCATACCGCAATCTCACTTCCAGCCTTTAAAGTAGACATTTGATGTCTAATGGACTTTTGAAATGAGACACAGCGGCTGGTCTTGGTATAGAAAATGGAGGTGCGGACTTTTTGGATTGCTCCTTTCCGACTTCTCGGCTCCCCGGAGTGCCCGCTTAGCCGTCGAGTGGGAAATGAAAGAAGCGAGTCAACATTGATGTATTATTGATAATATTTGGTTAATATCTCAATGCCTTTGTGAGCAAGGCGCCAGAGTGAGGCACCTTTTTTCGGACTTGTCTGGTAAAGGTGGACGGACGATTGGCGTGGAGCGGAAGCGCCGCTTGGGCCGGCCGGAGATTGGCGGGCTAAAGCAGATCTAAAGATCTGCACGTGTGTTGAGCAAAGCGGCTATGATGTCCGATTCCCCGCTTAAGCCCGCTTAAAGCCCCAGACACTCGCCCAGCGATTGGAGGACGGGCGGCGTCAACAACTAGCTTGTCGTCCATTCCGGCCGGGGATGATCAAGTGCAAGCGACGCCATCAATGGTTTGTCTGATCTTCACAGGAAGCAGCCCTCCCTCCGCCGAGCCAAATGAAAAGACTGGAGAGCAAATGAGTATTTTGGTCTTTGAGAGCAACCACCCGCTTGTCATTTTAGCCCTCATCCGTAGATCATGGCTCCAATTGGCTACTCTGGATGGATCATTCCTGGGGGAAACGAAACATTCTCCACTGTATTTATTGCTCCCACTTTTTTCTTCTTCTTCTCCCCTTCACACATGTCTGCCATCTTCTGGGAAAGTTGTTCTTCTCTAGCAATAATGAAAGAAGTGTACCTCCGTTGTAGACGTCAAGAAGCTTGGCAGCAGCAGCCGGATCAAGTGACTCTCTCTTAAGGGCTCTAAAGTGCGCCGTTTCAACACGACGCCGTGGCGTGGCGTGGCCTTTTTCTGCTTGAGAGCAGACTGATTCTCTTGTTTGACGTGTTTTTTTTCTTTTCTATCTCTCTGCAATGACCTTGACTTTACCAGTTGCTCCAACAGCGATCTCAAAGGACCTCTTGAAATCTCCCCACCCCACTCTCTCATCATGCTCCCATTTTGTGCTTCAATCAGCATAATGTACTACACAATACTTTGAATGTGGCTGGCTGGCTTTACGTTGCACTTTTTCCACATAGCAACGATGCTTAATGGCATCGTGGGCGGGCGGGCGGGCGGACGGACGGACGGACGGACGGACGGACGGACGGACGGGGAAGAGTTGCAGACTGTCATTTATTTGTGATGGTCCACTTGAGTCGCTTTGGGCTGACTGGCGTTTAGCCTCGGATGCTCGGCATTGCCATTGCGCTCCGACCTAAAAGGCTCTTCGTGTGTGTGTGCGTGTGTGTCTGCGTGTGTGTGTGCGTGCGCGCGTGTGCGCGCGTGTGCAGCCGGCCGCGGGCATTGCGATGATATGGAGAGGAAGCAGATGCTTTAGTCCCCCTCCAAGCCATGTCAGGGGAACAATGAAGCTCACCTGTTCAGCCAGCAACAAGTGACTTCTCAGCGGCGGCCGATTTCAATTTTTTTCTGGCTCCGGGCCGCCGCAGTCCGGCCGCCGGCGGGATTTGCAGAGGAGTAAACAAACTCTTCTATCACGTTTACGGTCGCCTCAAGACCGAGAGAATCCGAAGCCTGTTAACGCGCGAGTGATGGATGCCGTCTGGCCTCCGAGCCGTAGCCCTGAAATACCTGGCCCGCTTTATAGGCAATTAGAGACGAGCAGGTTGTATTTGTGTCCGGGTAGGGAGGGAACTGAGAACGAGGCCTATCGTCGGCATGTCCTCAAATGCCACATTGGCCAGCGTGGTGCCCACCATGGTTTTTAATGACTTTCCAAATCAATCAAAAGATCTGGGTCGCCGCCACAGCGGTCAGACACAAAAGAATTCCCTCCCTCCCGCATCTGCAGTCCTGGCTTGCTCTCTGTTTTGCTCTCTACTGAGAGCGTGACGGATGTGCTCTGCGTTTGACATGACATACAGAATCCAGACATTTGCTGAGTCAGCAAACATGCGGGTTAGTGAAAGCGACTAAGTACAAATGAGGTTCATTCACCATGAGGAAGCAGGCGCACGTGCGTGGGAAGACGTGCGCTGCTGAGAAAAGGCCGGCCCGCTTTCTCTTCCGCCCTGAGAGAAACCCCTTCAAGCCCAGCAGTGCAGTGGCACATTCATTCGTAGCACTTTTTTGCATTTTCTGCTGATAGCCAGCCGTGTGTGTGCACCGGCGGCCGGCTCAGCAGCAGCAATGTGTACAAATGAGCAAAGAAAATCACGTAATTTTTTTTATTCAGCACCTCCTGGCAAAGTTTGTAGGGGTGATCCACTTTGGAAAGTCTGCAGCATGCTAAGGGCTGGCTGATCCATCACTCCTGACTCTAATGTGAAGACAACGAGGCTTTTCTAACCCCATTCCAACCGTATCACATTTAATTCAACTCTATGCCTATTTGGAGCAGGAAAATGTGTACGCTAAATACACTTGGTTGTAGTAGAACCTGATAAGAGATAAGTTTCAGTTAGCTAGCTAGCTAGCGAGCGAGCGGCTTGGTTGGTTGAGTATGATGCTGTTTTTATGAAATAAAAGGCCGCCGTCGTTTATTTGCATGACTAAATTGTTGTCCCGGGAGGTGTACCCGCAATCCCCCACTTTGTCGATTGCGCCTCGGAGGCAAGCAGCGGTCATGACTTAAGCTCAGCTCTCAAAGTTGAAATGTGGCAAGGAAAGTGGCTTGCTCCTGACGGATGGAGCTCTGCGCTTGGTCTTTGATGTTCCAAATGAGGCTCAGGTTGGGGCCAAAGCGGCCGGCGGCGGTTGAAGGACCTCAGCGGGCAAAAGGCTCGCCTCCCTCGCTTTAAAGCTTTATCATCTCCTCGCTTGTCTTCAATCGGCCTTCTCACCGCCTTCCGCGTCATCCGGCCGCTTCATCAGTGGCTTTGAGTCGGTCGGACTTTGTAGACTTTAAGGAGGGCCCTCCCTCCTCCGGGCCTCAGCACATAGATAAGGTTGGGCCTTGAAAACTCACCCGGCGGGGTCTCGTATGGCTCCGGAAGCAAGGGCCAGCCGGAGAAACGTGTGTACGCAACTCTGTGATGAGGTCAAAGGTCAGAGCAGATGTCAAGCAAGGGGCGGGCCAGACTAACCCCTGACCCAGGTTTTGAAATTGAAGGTGAATAAGTAACACGTGTGTTTGACTTTTCCCCAGACGCATTTGATGTATTCACGGAATGGAACAAAGAGCCCCTGTGGTGGAAAATAGCATCGATGAAAAAAAAACATTCATAGGTCAGCAATGGGGGGAAATTCGGCTTTTATCTCATTTTGGATTTGTCTTAGGATGTTACGGCTCGCTGAGGGCGGAACTGAAGTCTTTTGGGTTTCCCCTGAGCAAGCAAGCGGGCGGCAAAAGCAGAGCCCGCTACAGCTGTTCCCCACGCTGTCATTGGTCGCCATCCACCTCAAGTCGAGCGCTCTTCATTCCTTTCTTTGCCTTAAACCACCGGAGATCATAATGGAGGCAAGTGGAAAAAGGGGTCTTTGGAGCGCACGCGTGTGTCAATCTATCCGAGAAGCGCTTTTAAATCTTGTCCCGCGTCAGATGATTATCTATCTGCTCTGCTCTGCCCTGCGTCGACCCCGACCGAACCCAATCGCTGTTGGCTCAGCACGTTTCGGCTGCTGACTGCCGCGTGTGCGCGTGCGTGCGTGCGTGCGTGCGTGCGTGTGTGTTTTGCTGGACTTCCTGTCCTTCACTGTGACACCGATGCCCCGCGTTTGCTGTCGGCGCACTTGACACGTGATGGGATCGGCGGGGTCGCCCATCAGCCCCCTGCTTGTTCTTTGCATCCCAGCATCCAAGTGTTCCTCTTTCGTTCTCGTGTGGTAATGCGTCTTTTTTTCACTCACGTTGTCATTTGCATGTCAAATGGAGGCAGTGCAGGCAGGAGTGACTAATCAGGCCACACGGGGGCCCCAGAGAGAGAAGCCAGCGACAGCGACACACAACTATGGATTGAAAGGACAATGCAAACATCCAAACATCAATGTTTTTCTTTTCCACATGCTCTTGTTTATCCTCTACTACAATGGTCTTACTTCCTGTTCTGCTTCTGGCTATCAGCTGACTGTTCATCGACAAGACTGGGAGAGTCCCCCCAGCAACTTTATTTTGTTCCAGTTTCTGTTCAGTCAGCAGGAAATGGCCCTCACGTGCCCGTTTCACTTTGGATTCACACCGCGACACGCCGAACACTTGCGACCCTAACCCTCAACTTGGGTTGTCCCTGTGACTGAGCGAACGTTCCGATTGGTATTAAAAAAAAAAAAAGAGTTAGAGTACACTGAAAAGTCGCTGATAGAATATTGATTGCTTGTTCTGCTGAGAAACTGTTGGTGCTCTGAAGAGTTGTTTTGCCTCTGCTGGCGCATCAAATCAAATGACCTCATGAGCCAGCAATTTCCCATAACGTGTTTAGTGTATAGGTTTTTATTTATTTATTTATTTATTCATTTTCCCTGCCGTAGCGCATCGCAGGGAACGATCGCGATTGAAACTTTTGTCGTCTTAGCCGCACCGCACTGCACCGCACCGCACCGCACCGCACCGCAGCGCTGTTGTTGGGCAACTGTTTGAGTGGCTGCTGGTGAGTAATGACTCATGATGTGGCTGAGGGATGGAATGTCTGCTCCGGCCGGGGGCAGGCAAAACATCTACTTGAATCCTCAGCGGGGACCGTGCGCCTCCAGACGAGCACCCCCACCCACACATCCAGATGCTTCCTTGACATTCTCCCAAAGTAAGCTACCTTTTTTTTTTTACCAGCTACAATGTGGCTTGTCGCTGGAGTAGGACACCAAAGATGTACACAGCGCTTTTGCTATGTTGGCTCTGGAAAAGCCACAGACTGTTTCCTCGAGCCATGTCCTACCATCCAACACTTCCACTAACAACTGAGGCACAATTCCTCGACCCTTGTGACTACTTTCCTGTTAGCCTGGGCTTTGCTATCGCATCATCAAAGTATTTTAAAAAATCGAGTGGCGTACAAGCAATTCCAAACTAAATACACCGTAATGTGACAGGCTGGAGTAATGTGTCAACACTAGCCTGTATGATTTGCCATCAAGATCCAATTCACAGGCTTGTGTGGAAGGCTGAAATGACAAGCTTCTTTCTCTAAAGGCGCTGCTATTTCAAGCCTTTGAAGTGGGCTCTGCCTGACTTTTCGGATGCTGTACAGTAAGTGAGAAGTGGCTTCTTCCAGTGCGCACGGCACGGAGCGAGCGCTTTCATCTACTCCTAACGCACACAAAGCGCAAGCTAACCGTTGGAGTAAAACCCATATGCAGTCCTCAGTTTGGAGCTAATCCCCGCTGCTAGCTAGCATGTTGCTAGCGCAGCAAAAGCAATCCCCGCCGGTGACGCACGTGCCCAAATCCGTTGGCGATATCCAATGGCTCGCTAATGGCACGCACGCGGCTCTATCCTCTTGCTTCCCAAAAAAAGTCCCACGAATTTCGAATCCCAGTGTGTCATGGCCAGGGAACCAACGTATGTAGGTCAATCTGCTTTGCCTCATCTAAAGCCATGCAGATACACATATGTGGCCATCATATTAATATAACGCATCCATACAGTTGTTGCGCATTCTGGAAAATTGATCTTTCCGTCGTCGTTTTTCCCCGTTGAGCAAATGAGTCGCTTACACCAAATGTGGCTTTTCTCAAAGTGTTGAGGTTAACTCCTTTTCTGGCGTTTGGTCAGCCAGCACGCAACGCAACGCAAAGCAACGCAAAGCAACGCAACGGCGTCGCCCGTGTAATGCAGCACGAGCAAAGTGTCGAGACGTATCCAGGTGCCTCATGTCACGACCCGTCCGTCCATCCATCCGTCCGTCCGTCTCCAGAGTCCAGCCACCGCTATGAAATCCTCTTTTGGCGTGGAAAGCCACATCATTTGGCAAACGTGGCTTTGCGTGACGCTGGCTCCTTGCAATTTGTCAAACCAGTCAAATGTGTTGTTGTTTTTTTCTCCCCCTCTCGGAGAAGCTGTGATCTTCTCTTCCTTGTGAGCCAACTTGTGCTTGCGCACCCCCCTCCTTTTTCCCCCCTTGTCACAGCTGATGTTTCGGGCGCAGCAAATCGCACAGCCAGCGCACACGCGCGCTCCGCTCTCTCCTTTTTTTAATTCTCGGCTCGCTCGCGGGAGCGCCATTGCCGACTCGGCTCGCCACCTGACATTTGCGAAGGGGCGCAAAGCGTCTCCGGGGACAAGAGACCAAAGAGTAGATGATGGATGGATGGAGGGAGGGAAGCAAGCGGAAGGAGAGAAAGCGGCACGAGACCGGCCGAGCCCGGCCACTGAACCCGAGCCACGCACGCGCCGATGACGCCGAGCGGCACATCTGGAACAGCTTGGGCGGCTGCACCTGAACCGGGACTTTGGCTCCTTTTTCCACATTGACCTCTTGAAAGCGGGATCTGGTCAGAAAAAGAAGAGGAAGCAAAGGTGCAAGGTCGGAGTGAGATGCTGAAGGAGGACGAATCAAGAGTCACTGGCCAGGAACAGTCTGTTCGTTTTGGCAAAGCTGCTCCGCAGGTTGACGCGCACACACACCCGTTGTTTGTCTTGGAGAATGAGCCCAGCAGGCCACGCCAGGAGAGGAGAGCACCTTCCACAGAGCTAATCATCCCCCACCCCCAAATTCCCCTCCCTCCCCACTGCCTGCCTACCTGCCTGCCTGCCTGCCTGCCTGCCTGCCTGCCTGCCTGCGCCAGTCACAACACGCCGGAGAGCCGCGGGGAGTTCCGAGAGGACGCGGGCGCACAGACCGACTCCAGATGATGTCCAAAAGCTCCAGCTCCAAGCTGCCCTCCCCCAGGAAGGAATGCCCCGGCACGGCCGCTCGAGCGCAGAGCGTGGGCGAGAAGCCGAAGAAGGCGGGCACAGGCGGCCTCTTAAGCGGACACAAAGCGCCGAGCCAAAAGGGCCCGCCGGGCGAGGCCGGAGCCGCCGCTGCCGCTGCCGACACCGTAGAGTCCGTCATCCCTGGGAAGAGTGGAAGCAAAGTGTGGAGCCGCCATCACAGCAGTAAGTGGAATCCTCAACTTGTATTGGCTCACTTTGAAGTGGGGCCTTCTCGTCTTTCACTTGTTCTGTTCTTGTTGCTTCAATCCTCCTTTAACTCTGGCCATCTTCTTAGCCTGAAGGAAAGGCACTTGCTGCTAAAGGTTCTTCCAAGGTACTTACTACCTTTTCAAATCACAACAGACAATTGCTTTTTTGTCGCGAGAACTAGCGGCAAATAGCTCCGACCGAACAAAGGACTCTTACCGTTCCCTTTTGACTCTCGCTCGACTCGGCGGGGCGCCGACTTTCACGCTGGCGTCGGGAATGGCAGCGCCTTTCCAAAAGTCTGCTATAGCTTCCTATCAGCGGAGGAAGGGCCATTTTAGTCTTTGGCTCCGAGAGGCCGGCCAAAAGGGGCTGAACTTAGTTGGTGAAGAGAGTTGACACAAGGAGGTCAGGAATGCGAGCAGGGCATGCTGGGGAATCAACAGCCCAAAAAAAAAGCCTGCTTGTGGGGTACAAGAAGGGTGGGGGTTGGGCAGCTTTCTACTGGAAACCAGATGTTTGTGGGAAGACAAATTAGGCGGCTGTCTCTTTGTGAGGCTCTGAGCCAGAACCAAACCCTGGCCACGGGCTCACGGACGAGACGAGGCAAAGACGATAAGCGTGCGGGACAGGTGACATTTCCACCGTGCCTACCGAAGCTTCGGAACTGACCGCCGCTCCACACCGAGCCCAATTTCACACCTGCAAGGAGAATCCAATAGAATAGGACCTTGACCAAAGGATCTGGCTTTTCATTTCATTCACGCTCGCTTGGCTCATATCATTTGGAAACGCGGGCCCTGGCATGCTAGGATTCGCTCACGAGACCCGGCGGCCGGCCGGTTGGCCGGCCCGTTGGCCGGCCAGTTGGCCGGCCCAGCCATCTCTTTGGGTGATGACTCACGAAAAGCTCAGCGAGCGTGTCGCGGCGCGATCCCAGCTCTTGCTTGTGCAAGAAGATGACAAAAGGATTTCCATTCTTTTTGTTGGGACACATGTTGGGAGAGAGTGAAAATGAGAAGATGAATTGCATTCTTTGAATTTGTTGGACAATTCTTTTGACTTGGCCACATCTTCAGCACTACCGGTGAGGAGTGCAACAAAGGAGACCTTTTAAAAAGCTTTGATTCCAAATGCAACCCCTCTGAGTCATTGGAGACGCAACGGACTAATGATGCGTTGCTTGCTTGCTTGGTGGCCCGCAGTCTCACATTTGCAAATGAGCAGACCTGACTCAGGCCTCGAAACAGAACAAGTGTGGATTGTAAATTCTTCCCACTAGGCACTGACAGCAGTGTTTTTTTCTCATCCGTGGGTATAATTTCCAGTGTTGTTGTTTTTTTTTTTTTTCTTTCTTCCCTTCTCCTCCTTGGCTGCAGAGGCGGGAGCCTGTTGAGGTGATTGGCTGCAGCTGGAGAGTGAATTAAAAGAAAAGTGGCCATCTAATGGAAGACCACCATGGTGTTGCAACTCCATTTGTTGAATTATATCTTCTGAGTTGTCAAAAGTTGTGTTTGTTCTTCAAAGGATTTGGCAGCTCTTCAACTGCTTCTTTTTCTTTAGTCTCATTCAAGCTGAAAATGAAGTCCCAGAATTTGTTTGGGGTTCCACCGGGACCATCACCATAACCTTTTATTTTGGCTGTGGACTTGTGAACATTATGAACATTGTGAACCGTGTGGTTTCCAAGAACCGCTTAAGGTTTTTTGGACTGCAGGCCTTTTGTCCTACCCCCCCCTATTTGTCTTTTGCTGTTCAGTTTCACATGCTCGTCACCGCCTCTGTTTGGTCTGATCCAATGTCGGAATCTGCAAGTATTGACTACAGCCTCGTTGGCTGGCTCACTGATAGCAAGTTAGGGGCAAAAAAGCCACCTTAGATGAGGGCCTGCTTGCCGGCCTGCCTGCCTGCCTGCCTGCCTGCCTGCCTGCCTGCCTGCCTGCCTGCCTGCGAAAGTGTCCTTGAACTGCTCTGGGCGCCAAAGCTGGTGTCAGAAAGCCAACAAGTATTTACAAGTCCCGAGGCCGCTAAGAAAACCAAACGGGATGCGTCAAGGCAGGCAGGCAGGCAGGCAGGCAGGCAGGCAGGCAGGCAGGCAGGCAGGCAGGCAGCCAGGCAGCCAGGCAGCCAGGCAGGCAGCCAGGGAGGGAGGGAGGGAGGGAGGGAGGGCTGTGCGTCAGATTTATTCCCGACGCATTGCACTCGGAGCAAAATCCACTTCCTGCCCACCTTTGAATCTCTCGCTCTCTTTCTCAGCTCCTTCACATAATTGCTCCTGGAGGCTCCTTGCTCTTCTAGCACCTGGCAGGCAGCTGGCGCCCCCTGCTGTCAAAGCCATGGGATTTGAACTTGAACCCTTCATCTGACTCATGTGGCGGGCATTACGTCAGTGAGTCGCGTAACGTTTCCACTTTTATCCCTCCGAGCGTGACTTGTTCAATGAGGAATTTCTGACTTAACGCCCAGATGGTTTGGCTTCTCTCATCGCTTTTGTATAAACCGCTCCAATCATTGATTGAATCATTGATTTGGGGATAAGTGCCGCCCTTCCTTTTGCTCTCAGATCAGGGGGATTTTTTGGGAGAAAGGGAATAATGCGCTTTGGCCCGGCGATGAAGTCAGCGGTTAGACATTCGAGCTTGTCAACGAGACGGCTCAGCCCGGCCGCGTCGCTAAGCTGCGGGGGAGAGGATGGGGAGGGAGGGAGGGAGGGAGGGAGGGGTTCTGCTGAGCCGGGGGCTTTAAATTGCTTCAGAAAACTGAGAAACATACGGTGATGTCAAAAGTGGCTTTAGAGCGGAGGGGAGCAGCTCACTTGGGGCTTTGGCCCATCGGAGGCTAAATATACGGAAACGGCAGCTCCTGGGGGGGGGGGGCGGGGTGGAGGGTGGCGGCGGCGGCCAAGGCCTTTTAGGCCCTTTTGATCCCCCCCCGCTCTCGCTTTCCATATCACTTTGCTAGGAACGTGGCCCGCAAGCTAATGCTAACGTGAGCCAGCAAGAGCCTGACTTGTGGCTCTTTCTCACGCCTTTGAAATCTATTTGGGTACGAAACACAAATAGCCGAGGAAGGATTTCCATTTTGCTAACGTCTCACCAGCATCTTTAGGAATAAGCGCATTTTGTGTGGCTAGAAGAGAAGAGTCTGTACAGGAGAGTACAGCCGCCCCTCCCACCTTTCCTCACTCTAACATGTGATGCCCAGACTAAACACCAAGATGAACGTCTGCAGAATCCAAGCTGGCAAGCGAGGTGGCGCGATGGGCCTCGTGGCTCCGCTGATGTGCGCTCGGGAACAATTAAGGACGGCTTTTGGAACAAAAACGTGGCTCGAAAAGATAACGAGTGGCTCTTTTTGGTTTCACCGCTAAGATAATTGCAGTGAATTACAAATGAGGTTTTATTTTCATAGTTGAGCACATCAGAGCTGAACTGGGACCAGGTTCGAGCTGAGCTCTCGGCAGGTCAGGTCAGGTCAGGTCAGGTCAGGTCAGGAGGTGTTGGCGCAATGATGGTGTTGACGAGGCCAAACAAAAGCTCAGTGTGCTCCCGTCAAACTGCCTCCTCCCACTCGTCACCTCCCGGCCCCGCACCCCCAAATCTCACCTCGGAACTGGCCGCCCGACTTACGCTTGGGCGGAGGCAGAAAAGCCGCTAAAAGGCAGGCAGGCAAGCAGGCAGGCAGGCAGGCAAGCAGGCGCCTTGTCTTTGGAATTGGGCAGCTCTCAACTTGAGCCTCGTCGAGGTTTGTAACAGCAAACTGCTGGCTTTGGCGAGAAAGTTCCAGACGCATGGAAAAAAAAAAAAAAAAAAAATCTTCAGCGTGCTCCCCCCCTCCTAATTCAAAAAACCGATTCATCCTCGTCAGACATTCAAGCTGGGAGTCGAGCACCGGTTTTGGTCCGCACTCTCTCTTGCGGGCATACATGTGACAAGCCTTTGCCAAAACAATGGCCGAGCGAAAGGGAGGGAGGGAGGGGGGGTGAGCACTTTTGTATGGCTGACCTGATTGGAGCATAAGCAGCAGCCCAGGAAGTAAGAAAGCGAGCGAGCAAGCGAGAGAGAGAGAGAGAGAGAGAGAGAGAGAGAGAGAGCGAGAGAGAGGGGAGGCAGTGGGAGTTGGGAAAAGGAGCGGAAAAAGTTTTTGGGACTGTTGCGTTTGGACGCTTAATCGTAAAGGTGAGTGCCTCACCTCGCCGCTACCATCAATTGTGTACATCTTGCAATGACTTATTGTCATTTGCATGGCAAAGGCAATTTCCTTTGGGGATCTTTGTCTTTCCCTGCTCGTTTGCTTCCGTATGCCTGCCGCTGAAAGCTTGTTTTGCATTTGGGTTGTTGTGTTTTTGCCCTGATCGGAACTGCAGCCAACCGTTCGTTCAGTGAAGCTGCTTTCTGGCTGTGTCTAATTAAACTAAAGGGGGGTTGTTGGGCGGGGGGCTCCAAACAAGAGATTGTGCGTTAAGTCAACCAAGCGTTTTGTTGCATGCGTCGGCCGCCGCATAGTCATCCCTCCTGAGAAGCTGGCTGGCTGGCTGGCTGGCTGGCTGACTGCCTGCCTGCCTGCCTCCCTCCCTCCCTCCCGCCCTCCCTCCCGCCCTCCCGCCCTCCCGCCCTCCGTGGATCACGAGGAAGCCGACAGTCAACGGCTGACTGCGGCTCAGGCTCGCGTGAGATTTGGATGTCCGAGTTTGCTCAGGGGGCGAGCAAGGTTTTTCCCACGAGGGGAGACTCGCTCGCTCCTTCTCCGACGGCGGCACTGATGTCGTCACGGAAGTTCCAGCAATGTCCTGTATTTTCTACTTATTGCCACAATCTGTGTGTAAAAGGGACTTTGGCCTGAGCGCTTTCCCGCTACTGTCAATTAATCTCATCTGGAAAGCTCCAAATTTCAGCTTTTTTCCATCCTTCAGTGGATTTGCAGATGCAGGACAGTCTCAGTCTCTTGTTATCAGTGAGACGGAACCTCATCATTGGCCGTGGTCGTCTCTCCCGAGTTTCCTGCGTGCTGATGTTATGAAATGGAAGGCGACGGCTGCAAGTGGAATTCGGCCAAGCCGTCAGTCTGTTCTCCCGCCCGCCCGCCCGTCCGTCTTGAAATGCCATTATATGAGCAAACAGCAGCAGCAGATTCTGTCTTGGGTATGGGGCTGGTAGACCAGGTGTTTGTCTGCGCTGTCGTTTCTCATCGTGGCGAGGAGCCAACTCGCGCTCACATCGCATGACTGCTTCTGGAGCTGCTTGAATTAGCTTGTGTAGTAGATACTTGGATTAGCATTGCGCTTTCTTTGGATCTTTATGACCTCACTCACTCACTCACTCGCTCACTCGCCCGCCCGCCACTTGTTTCTCAGACTCCATCTCCTTTGTCGCTTGCCTTTGACGGGAGCGGAGGTCCGAGACAAATGTCCCGGGGCGTGAAAGGACGCTGGCCCGCCTGGCGCTCTTCTGGCGCTATTAACCTGCCAAGCTCTTTTTCCTCTAGTGTAAACAGAAGCCAACCCCTTTTAGAAGCGTAGCGAGTAGTTCTTGCTCGCCTCTTCGCAAACAGATGAAGGTCAAGGAAACAATCTTCAGCAAAGTTACCATTGGAATGAAGCGTCTCTTTTCCGCCGACTCTGGGATGTTTTTGTTCGCGAGAGCTATTTTTGGCCAAGGCTGCCTTGTGTCTGTGCGCGATGTGTTTGGAGAACTCCTTCCTGCTCAGACTGATAACTGGACAGCATTGTGTAAATCCCCAACTTGATGCAAAGTATAGTGTATATACAAACATCATGGCTTCCCGTCTATTTTGACGCACGCGGCCAACCCAGAAACGTATGGTTCAAAGCAAGCCCTGAAGCCTTCGTGCAGTCCAGAGAACGTCGGTGTTTAGCGTCGCCACGTAGCGCCGCAGTAGTTTATTTGGAGTGGGCGCTACGTAAAGACCTGGGTGCCAGAAGATGGCGTCCGTTGGCTGAGCCTCACTTCTTTTGGGGGCTCTCCACTTTGTTTCCACAGTAGGCGTTTGCGGTCTCCAAGTCGCTCTCCAAGTCTAGACGGCACCCCAGAGTACGTCTTGAGCCATTCCCGCCTCACCTCACCTCACCCGCTCGCTCTACAGTTACCGGCGCTAATAAAAGCTAAACGATTCCCCAGCGTGTAAATGTTTAGGTATGCTTTTTGCGGGCGCAAAATGAGATCAGAACCCAGACGGGCCTCTCGTATCTTTTCCCCTCACGAGACGTTTTGGCAAACTGTGGCCGAGATGTATTGGCTCATTAGGATTCTTGGAAGAAAGCCAAGACCGCGGCCCGGCTTCTCCATTCCCCTAAGATGGCGACGGCGCTACCTTAGGCAACGTTCCGTTCCGTAACCTTTCCGTTCATTTTCAGAACGGCAGGAAAAAGGCCTCGCAAACACACCACGGGATCTTGGTGTACTTTATCGCCTTTGTTTTCGAGGTTTTCTTCCTTCCGCAACAGTTTTCTTGGCAGCGGTGCAGCTGCCGCCCCCCGCCCCTTGGGTTATGGGAAAGAAAATGGCACGTAAAGCTCCAAAAATAGATAATTGAATTCCAGCAAAACAAATGGTCCATTCAGCTCTGACTTGTTGAAGAGGAGCTTTCGTGTTATTCGACGCATCCCGTTGAGTGGGTCGCCTCTGACAGCTCGATGGATAGGACTTGCTCTGTGGGGCCGCGGACAGACTTCATTATAGTCACTATCGCACTTTGGCTTTAGCGTATCCATAATGCATGGCTTCCTCGCAATCACGCTTTCCGACGCGCTGTGTCGCTACGCCAAAACCAAAGTCGCCGTTGTTCCCAAATCCCATTTAGGGGGAGCGTAATTGCAGAGTCACGGCAAACTAACCGGTGGCGACCAGATTTGACCTCCGGAAGATTTTTTTTGCTCAACTCTTCTGTCTGTAGGGAGACTCAATCCATGGCTTGTTGCTTTGTTTTTGGGCGGGTTGCTTGTTACAGCTGGCGAGGCTTACCGAGCCACGTGTTTTAGAGGCAAGGTCGTGGCTCGTAAATGGCCGACAATCCGCCGAAAGATACTATAGCGCCGTCTTGAAGCCGAGGGGGACCGTAACGCATCGTTTCCGGTGAGCGCAAGCAAAGCCATTTGTACATAAATCCGCCTGTCGTTAGAATAATCGGATCGTTATTAAGACGGGCCGATGGTTTTCGGACAACGAGGAGGGAAGGACGTGTCGGACGGCGCGCCGACAAAAGACATCAAGATTCCAATAAACAATGGTTTTAATTGGGAGCGGTGAGACCATCTTGGGGCTTAGAGGCGTACCTCGTTAAAAAGAGTGACGGTGGCGTTCCACTTTCCTGCCTTTTCTAAAAACACACACAAATGGTTTCTTTGATAGCTTGGCCAGATATCAAAGGAGCATTTGCTTGCACCGTAACTCCTCCCACGTGGCACAACAATTTTGTTCCAATCGGCTCGGCGAGTGCGGCAAGCGGGTGCAAGTGTGCGAAGTTTCAAATGAGGGTTTGAATTGAGATGTTCTAGCTGTGACGTATTTGCGCAGCGCTGGCTCGTAAAGCTGCGTCATGTCATGTCATGTCCTCCCTTCGGTAAGCTGAATTCGCCGCCGCCGCCGCCGCCGCTTTGATCAGCAAAGAGTCCCGTCGCTAATCCTCTTGAGCTGTGGATGTTTGCCCGGGACGCACAGACTTTCCTTTCCAAATGTGATTAAAAAACAGATGCAAAGGCCCCACCAAAAAAAAAAAAAAGTTGGAACCGGAAGTGACATAACGCTGACGTGTGCAACTTCTGATGCCTTGCCACCCATTTGGAACATCACATCACAACATTAGATGACTTGTGACGGAAGAAGAGGGAGAAAAGAAAGGCACTTGAACGTCAGCCTCATCCCCCCCCTCCATGACATCACTGGTGGAGTTCTGGGAGGGTGGGGCTGTCCCCTGAGGATGATGTCATCCATAACCAATCGGCGCATACCTAGGAGACTTGTTCCCGAGTTGTGGAGCCTCTAACATGTGAATTTTCATTTGAAAACATCCTAACTATTTGTAGCATAGAAGTTCTGATCTTTTGCTAAACACATTTTCCCACACCGAGCTGACTCCCTCCCTCCCTTCCCCCCCAAGATCCAGATATCAAGCTTCAGCCCTCCATCTTGAAGAGTTTAGGAAGACTTCAGGTGAGAGAACTGGGCTCCAATTCCTTCACCCGGCGGCAGCTGTTCCGTGCATTTAACGCCCGCCCCCTCTTAGTTGGCCCAGAGAGCGCCGTTGCCACGGGAGACCGGCGAGGCATTCGAGTCTCCCTCCACACACTCGGAGCCCAAGTTAATGAAGTGCACATTAACACACGCTCAGCTCGGCGCTGCTCAGCTCGGCTTAGTTAATGAACGGCAAAAGACGGACTGGAGCGACTCCCTGATCGCTTCACAGCGCGTGGACTGATCAGTGTTTGCAAGTTGTGAGTGTAAGAAATGAATGTGACCTTTGGCGTTGCGCCTCCGGCCGGCCGGCTGGACTTTGCGACATCTCCGGAGTGGCTTACCTGTGGCCAAACTGACTGAAAGTCACATTTGAGCTGCTGCTTTGTAGCGCAGGTTGCTCATTTTCAAGCTTTTATTTCATACAGACAATTCAGCTGTGTAAAAATAAATCCTCATCATAATAGCGCTGGTTGTTTATTTCCAATGAGCTAAACCATTGAGTAGCATTTTTGGTGGTGTTGTTTTTTTTAGGTCCGAGTCAGCACTTTGTGTATCCAGAGGCTTAGTTGCACGGCAGAGTTTGGCACGAGCACGGGGCTGGCTTCATTCCTGCGTACGGCCGGCCGACAGGTGGAGGCTCGCCAAGCTGGATGTTCAAACTGCATAATTTACTCGTGGAACCTTTGTGATGCTGTCAGAGAGGGGGGGGGGGGGGGGTTAACATGTGGAATGCTAAGGGGAGATTTTGGACTACAGGCTGTAATTTTCGGTTGTGGTTGGATACATTTTACTCTTTAGGACAGCGCTTGTCAAAACTGGGGTAGAAAAACAAAGATCTTTATAGTTTATCATTTAAAACCATGCCTCCCTCGAAAAAACTAGAACTGATACTAAAACGGATACAAACTTAACTAAAAGTACCTCAGCAAAAAAATCAAATCTGCTGGAAAAATTAAAAAGGCCCAAAACAAAAGCAAGAGCAAAATCCCAACGATTCTCTAAGCCCGCTCTGTACCTAAAAGCTGTGAATTTCATTTGATGATGCTAGCTAGGCAGCATCTGCAAAGCAACAGGTTGGAGCCTGTTCTCCGGAGCTTTCCACCTCCATTTAAGGGCATTGCAAGACGCCATGGCCAACAAAAACACTTTGGCAAAGAGCCCCGCCGGGGCTGAAAGTGGCGCCGGAGCGGACGCGCCCTCTCCCATTTGGACATTAGCCGTCGGGTCGGCCGTGCGCTGGGACCAGCGCTCCCAATTACACGGCTCGCCCCCCCCTCCAACCCTCCTATTGATCGTGTTGCTTTCCACGGACCACCGTGAAGGTGCGCCAATGTCGCGGCGTCGGATCGATTCCCAGCCGCTACGGGCCAATGAGCTCATGAGGGTTGGCGGTGAAAGATACATAATATTGCATTGAAGACCAGACGTGACCAAAACGGCAGCGGCTGGGTTCTTCTCCTACCGGGTGGGTTCCTAATTAGGAGCAAGCGCTGTCGGCTTGGGAGAGGATTTGCTTAGGCTCGGTTCTAGCTCAAATGATAGCGCTCAAGAATCAAAGTCCAAGGATTTAACATGACACCTGTTCATTATTGTTGTTGTTGCAAGTGTTCTGGCGGTGTTGACACGCACTCTGTGCTTGCCGTAGATGTTCCGAGGAGTGCGAGGAGGAGCCTGGTCGCACTTTGGCCTGGAATGCAGTTGACTTTCTAAATCCCCCAGCAGTCTATCCTGGGGTGAGGGAGGGAGGGAGGGAGGCAGGGGGGCAGGGCCTATCTCAAGCCCCCCATTTTTGTCCACGTGAGCTGCTCCTGGAATCTCAAAGCAATTTTGGCCAGCGAGCAGCCAGTCAGAGGCTCAACCGGAGATCCGTCCCCTCTTTTGCGCGATGGAGGAAGAAATGCCAGATGAAGATTGTTCCTTTGTGGAAGGTAATGAGTTGTTGTTATTTGAGTTTTCGCATAGCACCCCAGCCGGCCGGCCGGCCGGCCAGCCGGCCAGCCACCGACCGGTGAGCCCGGTACACTTTGACTTTGTTTTTGTCTGCTGAGTGTAATTTAGTGAGCGGTGAGGGGGAACTGTTGGGGTGTTAAAAATAGCTCTCCAAGTACACCAGACGTGCCGTGGCCCCGAATTAGAGCAGGAAGTTGGGCGGGAGGTGCCGTGCAGGGTGTTTGGGACCACGGCCGGCCGCCGCATGCTTATGCACCGTCGTCGCTGTTTTTTGTGTGTTTGCCCATCAAAGCTGGGATTCTTCAAAAGATTTGCAGTTCGAAGCGGGATCATCAAATTTGCATCAGGTTTTCCTCCAATTTGCTTGAGTTCAAAGGCTGCTTGAGCGCAAACGGCATGGCGTCTGCAAAACATTTTCCCGTAAGCGACGGGACCTCTGCAAACGTAAACCTTAACCCATCGGCACGTTAGCTTCATTCTGTCATCTTGAGTTTATTTTCCCCTTTCTATGCTTTGACATTTTGTGTTTACAAGGATCAATCCACATCTGGTATTTTTGGAGAAATGGGCCATGATGATGATGATGATGATGTGTTTCTTGCGCTGTCAAGCGGAGACGCTGTTTATGCGCGCAAACGCTCGGACGACTGCGAGGAGACAACTCGGCGCTCCAAAAGTGGAAAACTCAAGTGGCGCTCTGTGGTGACAATTGTCATAAATAGAAAAAAGAGAAATAGCATTTGTTCCCTGGGTAGCGCCACTTGACAGTTAGATAAGATAAGAAGCCTTTATTGTCATTGTATGGTGAGATGAAGAGACCAATAAAACAAGTCAAACAGAGCATACACCGTATACGGTGCAGAGGACATTTGATGTGAAATTTCTAACCATAACGGTGCAATGCCATAGGCGGATGGACAGATGGACGGACGGACGGACGGACGGACAGGTTGTGTGCAGTAGCAGCAATGGCATTTGGACTTCAGTGCAGTGATGGCCTGCCTGTTCCTAAGTCTGTTTGTTCTGGTCCAGCGGTACAAGGTCTCAAGCAGCTTCTGGCACTAAACTTCTCGTCCAAATCACTTTTCATCTTCCAAACATTTCTCGACTGGCCTACGAGTATATAAAAGATGGAGTCCAAGTATATTGAAGAGCCTTGAAGAATACATAGTATATCCCCTTTCATGTGTCTTGACCTTGTGCGTTTTGTACGTTCAGAGCAGACCAAGAGCAACCTCAGGGTCACCTCCCCGGAAGACGCCGCGCGCAGGCAGGCCTCGCCAAATGGGCTGCCCGCTTCCAGGGCAGCAGACGCCAAAGATCGCGCCGTCCCGCGGAGACACACGTTAGGGGGCGCCCGCGGTAGCCGAGAGATCCTGGCCATGCAGCCGCCCGACATGGACAAGAAGAGGGAGGCCTTCCTGGAGCACCTCAAGCACAAGTACCCCCACCACGCGTCGGCCATCATGGGCCACCAGGAAAGGCTGCGGGAGCAGGTAAGATCGGCTCCGGAATGTGAGTGTGTGTGTGTGTGTGGGGGGGGGCATATTGCTGAAATTGCATCGGCGACTCGTGGAGGCTGCCGATGCTGTGCACCGATACTTAAAGGAAAAAAAATCTGACAAAGTGACTGTGTGTAGGCAAAACAATGAAGGTAATGGTGACTTTGGCATCTGGCCATGACGGACGCTCCAGGCCGTGATGGACGCTCCGGGCCGTGTTTCCCTTGGTGGTGGCTTGCGAAGCACTCGGTGCCCGCGGTGTCATAAAACAATTCCTCTTACTATTTGACAACAAACACTTCTAAAAGATGACACGCATGCAAGTTAAACATAAGCAGGCAGTGCACTGGATGTAAAACAATTGTACAGTTTGAACATTGAATTGAGTGATTATTTCACCTACCACAAGGGGGAGCAAACACTAAATAAATTCCTCTGATTGTGATGTAGCATCCCGTCATCATAAATCTGACATCGTATTTTTTCCAAGCAAGAGAGCAAATCTTAATTGTTGAAGAATACGGTACTAAGGTGCTTTTTTTAGTGCTGCTTTTGTTTTGAGTCACCTAGTGTCTGGCAAATGTGTGAGCGCAGCAAAATGCACTTTGCTGTCGCGAGCTTGTCAAACAGGTAGGTTCAGTCAGCTGCAGCCCGGCTGGATTGGCTAGGCCGGCCGGGCCGGGCCGGGCTGGGTGGAGTCACGGCCGGTCGCCATGGCGACGCCGTGTGATGTCACCACTGGAGGGGGCTCGCTGGTTAGAGCTTGACTTGCAGCAGCCTGCCTGCCTGCCTGCCTGCCTGCAAGAGAAAGAGGTGTCGAGACTGAGCTGAGCCATGGTCGCACAGCAGAGTTTGCGCGTGGATTATGGCTTTCTTTGAAATGAGCACAACAACTTCTTCCACACTCCGACTACAATTATTTGTTTACCAGTGAGGTAGGTTGCGATTCTTTTCCCTTCCTCTGAGTCCAAGTTGCGTTTGTTAGACGTGCGCAGACTCGTTTGGCAACTTGCTCGCTGGGCAGGTGCTTGTTGGCTCCATTGCAAAATGACCCAAGAAAAAAAAAAGAAGTTGTTTGGGGTTATTAATGGGGAAAACTGTGCTTGTGGGTGTTGCAACATAATCTATATAATCATTTGATAAGGGTGTCGTTTTGACGCAAATTGTTTTGCATCGGTTCAAGAAAAGAAACGAGCGTGTTCTCATTTGTTTTGGCAATATTGCAACAGTGTTGCCATTTGAAGTGAAATCCAATGCGCTGCTGTCCTTTCAACAGTCCTACTTGTTGAAGAAATATTTTGGAAGTCATATTTAATAGTTGCATCTGCCATTGCCAAGCTCAGTATTTGTTTTGACTGTTGGGTTGCAATGTTTTTGTGTTGTGCCATAGTAATGCTCTTATGCACAATGATCTCCTAGTGGCAGAAATGCATGTTATCAACTTGTTTTGTATTATAGTTTACAATATTGGAAGTAGAATTATCATATAGTGTCATTATTTTCTCTTCTTGGCCTTTTTGCACATTATTCCGAATTTTGCAAATATTTGGGTGGGCTACAATGAGTCACCTTTCACTGCGTGATTAATCATAAAATCATTTTATTGTGATATGCTAGTTGTGGGTCTCCTTTTTTTGTATTTTATTTCAGATATTGTGCAGTTATATTTTTATAATACTCTCATGTTTATTTTTTCCACTTTATCATTATTTCTTATATTGTTCTGCTACCCCCCCACCAAAAAAAATGCTGCATCTTCAAAAAGAATTGGACAGCAGTAAGTGGTGTCACACTGCACCCTTTTATTCAAGCAAGACTGAATGGAAGTTTTTCCCACGCTGTGCCCCCCACCATACAGGAAGAGCAAACCCCGCTGGCGGCGGACGGTGCGTGCCTCGCGGGTGTAAAAAAACAAAACGGTCTCAGGAGGTTTGAGTTACTCGAGGCGGAGGGATTGAGAAAAGCCCAAGATATTATCTCAGGCCTAACTTCCTGAATTGTCACCTCCAGAGTGTTTGACTGAAATTGACATTTCTGTATCTGTCTGCCTCACAAAAGCCAGTCGTTTCATTTCCGGGGCCGTGAAAGACACGGATCACTGGAGATCAGATAACATCTACGCTGGCACCATTGACCCCTCGCAAACACACGCGCGCACAATTCCTTCCTTCCTTCCTTCCTTCCTTCCTTCCTTCCTTCCTTCCTTCCTTCCTTCCTTCCTTCCTTCCTTCCTTCCTTCCTTCCTTCCTTCCTCCTTCCCTCCCTCCCTCCCTCCCTCCCTCCCTCCCTCCCTCCCTCCCTCCCTCCCTCCCTTCCGCCTCTGTGCGTGATGAGCCGTGAATTCCGAGGTGAACAGTTTTGTTCGACACAGTCGAGCGGCCTTTTGAGACCGTTGGCGGACCGGTCTTGCATCCCTGGGATGTGATCATCCTTTGGCCCGTGAGAGCGGCTCACCAAAGACTTGACCTGTGCGGCGTGGCAGGTCAGGGAAAGGTGAGCTGCGTTCAAGTGCAGCGGGAACTCTGCATGCTTCTGTCCTCCTATGAAACTGCCACCGTTTCACATTTCCTTGTTACTTTGCCTGATCAAATATCGATGCGTCGGGTATGAACGTCACTTAGGTAGGACCGCTTTTTGTGTCTCCTGTGAAAGCTCTCGAGTTCATTTGTTGTCGGTTGCCTCCAAACTGCCCGAGACAAGAGGTCAGCTCATCTCCGTTTGTATTGCAAAGCTTAAGTCGGGCTATCGAGTGCAAAAAAGCGCCCGCTGGAAGGAGCTCAGACCCGATTAGCTGCTCTGATTAAGACACTTGTATTGTTGTGTTAAAAACAACAAAAAGCGCCGTCTGGCTTTCGTGGCTATCGGCGGCGATCAGATGCAGGCCAATCATCTGGCCTTCTGTCGGGAGGGGCTTAACCCCAGAGACGCACCGGATTAGACGAGACGAGGGGGCATCGGCGCCACTGCGCGCGCCGCTTGCCCCCGAAACCCCAGCGGGGGGGGGGGGGGGGGTTCACGGTGCACGCCGCCAACTTGCTCGCTCGTTCCGAGTCATTAAGACGGACGGCCTCTGCTACGAATTTTGCCGATGATTGGAAACAGAAGCTCTGCTAGCAACCGCGGTGACAATCCTTCCAGGATGACAATCAAAGATTGTTTCCTGCCTGCAGGAGTCCTTATTCTAGCGTCTTGAGATGTTCTCACCCGAGTAGACCTTTTCACATCAACAAACCCACGTGAAATTTGATCTTCAGCCGGTATGACTGGATGGAAGCGCTCCTCCTCTTTGTGTTCCACCATCGGTGCTGTGTGTTATTCTGGCCGATTAAAGGGCAAGTCCGGGCAGATTGGAGCAGTGTTACCCCGTCAGCAAATAGTTTGGAGGTGGCAAGAGAGGCAGTTTGGACCGAAGCCTGTGTGTGCGACTGTGTGTGTGTGTGTGTTTAGTCCATCACCTGCTGAGTGTCTTGCATAGACTGCCGTCTTATCTCCGTGGGATACGAGTAGTATCTTTTTATCTTCCGACACGGGAGATCCGAACGCGGGCACGAGTGTTGAGAGGCTTTTTGAAAATGCATAAGAAGGGTTAGGGCAGCGCAGCGCAGCGCAGCGGGTTGAGGTAGACCAGAAAGGAAACGAGTCAGGAACAGTTGTACAGAGAAAGTGCTACAAGGTCTAAAACAACACCCAGAGGAAGAACTGCTTTCCTCTAGACCAGGGGCTTTCCATTTGCACATGTTGGTTGGAGTGCCACACGTTTCCAATATGGTAAATGCTGCATAGTTTCATGTTTCTTTCTTTCCTCTATTCTTGATGTAAATGTTGTCATGCTAAAGCAATAGCAAATGTTAGCATGTTAACATTTTCCCCATTTGACACAGTGTGTGAGATGCAACTGGAGTTACTGTCTTGCTCTGTTATGGAGCCAAAAAGTCATCCGTTTGGACTTTTATCGACTTTTATGAGCATATTTGAATAGAAAACCCAAAATGAAAATAGCAGAGCCCTTGAGTGCTGTGCTGTTGTGTGTAAATGTTATTAGCATTTGAACAATTTGACATGGTGTGTGAGAGATGTAAGTCACCCGACTTTGCCCTGTCAAGTGCCGAGAGTGTTAACAAGTCATCCATTTGTACTTTTTGATGAACTTTTTATTTGAATAGAAAAGCAGAAAATGAACCTTGCAGAGCCACGGAGTGATCTCTGTTCCCGGCCGGCGGCAGCCGTGTCTGATGCTTACGCAAAGTTGACTCTTGAACGCCACTCGTTGGGCGGAGCGCGCGCTTGATGTCTGCCCGTGCTAACCGCGACTAATTTGGATACGCTTGCGAGCGTGAACTCGATCGGACCGCTCAGACGTCAGAAATGTCAGCGAGGTGGACGGGCACGTCATTCATCGTCTTCGCTGTTACTGCTCAGATGTGGAATGGCTAGGACAAAAATAAAAACAAAAGGAGCCTCCAAAAGTCCCGTTTGATTCCCGCCCGCTTAAATGAGCGAGTTGGCGCAAGTCCGAAAATCCATCGGCGGAGTTTAGAAGAGGAATGCATCAGAGGAGGGAATGGATGACCAGGGCCGTAATGGCCGTCATTAAGGAAGACAAAAAGAGGTTCTACTGCTCTGCTCCATGCAAATCTTTTTTTAGATTGTGATGTGCTGAAAGTAAGCGATTTGGCGCTGCTTTGGAAAAACACACCTCCTTTATGGAGTTCTTTGCAAAAGACAACTAAGTGCGCCTGAAGGGAAAGCAGATAAAAGGAAGCCAAAATGTGTGTTTTGCAATGCGTCCCGTCCCGTCCCGTCCCGTCCCGTCCCGTCCCGTGTGTGTTTTGGAGCGAGGAGGCTAACAAAGAGGGACACGCATGAGCGAGTAGGAGCCATTGTTCCAGAAAATGTGACCCCAGCCCAGGACATCCTGGAAACATTTCCGCCGCCTTATTTGTATGCTAGTCAAATCTCACAGGTCAGCGCAACGGCTTGCTTTTGAGCACATATCGCCACGCGCATGGAAAAAAAAAAGAAGAAAAAAAAAGCTTTCAAGCCAACGACCCGTCAGCCTTCGGCCGCTCGGCCGAGATGGCGCGATTAAAGAAAATTGCCGAGAGTAGCCCGCTGCGAGGTTATTCTAGTGTAATGTACCTGGCGACAGACAGCCCACGCAAAGGCTACCGCCACCAGATGCCCTTTTTTCCCAGCAAGAGGCAAGGCCTGGCTGTGAATTTGGGAAGAGACACTAGCAGCAATGCACACCCAAAAGAAAAGGTTCCATGACGCCCGGCTGTTGTAGAAAATTCCAAGGCGTTGCTATGGACGCACATGAATCTTTCAAAGCGCGTCGCACGTGTGGTTTCGGCCGAGTGAGCTGTGGACTGCGGGTCGCCTCTTCCTGTTAGCATGTTTTTAATCCCATATGTGAAGGAGTCATCGATATTGTCGGCAAAGCCAATCAAATGGATGATTCAAAGTGACCAAATTGTTAGACGTGAGGCGAAGCACTTTTGGCCAGGCCCCCCACCCCCCCATCAAGTTGTTGTTGTCGCCACGGCGCCCTCCGTTTGCTCCGATGAGCGCCTCGTTTTCCAATCTCGGGCCGCCCTCCCGCCGGCATTTGAATTTGCTCCTTTTCCTTCCCGTCAGTCTCTGCAGGCCATGCTCTCCTCCCTGCGCTCGGAGCTGGACATTCAGAGCTACTTGATGACCATCCGCTCGCCCGCTCACACAGTTAGTCGGCTCGACCGGGGTCTCTGCATTTTGCCGTGTGGCGCGCGCGCGTCTTGTAACGATACGCTACTTTATCACAAACATTTCAAATGCAAACATGTGTGACAAAGTAGCAGCATGTTTAATGGGAGCAATAGAAGGTCAGTGCATAAAGAGCCTACTGTTCCACGACCCCCCCGCCCCAGCACCGCCACTTCGTCCTCGCGGCGCAGATCGTCTTACCGACGGCACAAAAGCTGGGCGAGCTCCTCGGTCCTGTCCCACACACGGCCGTATGGAAGCTTCGCTTAACCAAGGCCCGATCCGATTACAAACGACGGTCACGTCTCGTAACTCCGTAAGGACTGGCTGCGACTTTTGTTTTGTCTGTGTGAGAAACTTTGCCACTTAATGCATCGTTTGTCCGACGTTATCGCATGTTGACGAAGGCAGAGCCGACAGAGTCGGTCGGACTTAACAGTTCTAGCACGGCTTGACAAACTTGCACTGCATGAGTTAGATCGATTGTTTTTTTTTGCAATAGTAACTTTTGTTCCAGATTCTTACTGCATTTTTTTGGGGGTCTTCCAGAGCAGAAGCCCCAAGCACTGCCCCAGCCCGCAGCCCGGTGTGGACGCCGACCACCTCTCCCTCACCTCCTTGGACTCGCTGGAGGCCATGTCCGAGGCGGACGCGCCGATGGGCTTCACCCGGGGCAGCCGGGTCCGCGCCAGCCTGCCCGTGGTGCGATCCACCAACCAGACCAAAGATCGATCGCTCGGTACGTTGGCGATATGTGTATGCTTTCACCAAAATCATTCTTCTTTTTTTTTTTTTTTTTTGCGTGTGAGTAGTTTTATTACCTCTGATAGTTGGCAAAGAGATGCTCTACGTCATTTGGGAGAGGGGGCAGGGGGGTTGTTATGGCGTGACAAGAGGGAGGGGCGGAGTGAAGCGGGGCTTTACTGCCTTGTCCCTCCCATGATGACACACACACACACACAAAACGCTCATCAGAAAATGTCTGCGCGACTTCTCGTCTGAGAGAGAATATGTGAGTATGGAGCTTTTGTGTTTTTAACTTGGATGGGAGGGATGTAAAGTCGCAAGGCCGTTTGCGATCGCAAGCAGGCTCTGTTCGTTCACCTTTGTCCTATTCCGTCAAACATCTGGATGCAGAGTGCCGACAGAGCGGCTCTCGGGGGGGGAGCCTTTAGCCGCCAGGAATGGGAATCTCACCGGCATCTGGTAGCTTTTACCAGCTCGCACTAAGTAAAAGCGCGCTTTGTTTGCTGTCCTCCTTCCTCCTGTCGCGCCAAACCTTTCCTTCTGGAAATTTGTCAGTGCGGTCAGTTCAGCTACTTTCTTTTGGCGTGGAATCTTCACCAGACATTTTGTTTCTGTCCGCTATTGTTTGCACAAGTGGGCGTGTCCAGACAGTCGCACTGCAGCTGCTTTTTCCAAAATCCTCCCACGTCTGACTTTGATTCTGGCCTGTCGGCCGGCCGGCCGGCCGGCCGGCCTGCCGGCTACCGGCCGCCCACCCCCCGCCCCCTCAGGCGTGCTCTACTTGCAGTACGGCGACGAAACTAAGCAGATCCGCATGCCCAACGAGATCACCGGCATCGACACGGTCCGAGCCTTGTTCGTCGGCGCCTTCCCGCAGATGCTCACCATGAAGATGTTGGAGTCGCCCAGCGTGGCCGTCTACGTCAAGGACGACATGAGGAACGTCTACTACGAGCTCAGCGACGTCAGGTGATACGTGTGCCGGAAATGAAACCGGATTTGAAGTCATTGGCTGATTGAGGCGTCGTCGCCGTTTGATTGTGCCAAATATAGCCTTAACAAACAAACCATTTGTCGGGCTCCGGCAATAACCGTGAGAATGCTTTGAAAAGAATTCATCCGATTTTTCATTGACATTTCAAAACAAACAAGCTATTCTGCTATTTCTTTGCTCAGAGCGCACCAGCACAGGCCCACTCGCCGTAAGCGGCCATTTTGTTATCTCTAAACGATAAGCGCTTCCACCTTTGAGGCCGCTTGTACTTTGGGCCCGACACGTTTATCAGGTGCTGTAAAATGACTTTTGCGCTTGCTGAAGGTTGGCACAAGTGTCCCTCCCGCCCCTCATAGTGAGATAGGGAGCGGAGCCGAGGTGTCGGGCTGCATTTGAAAGCACCATGGAGCGCAGCGGCGGCGGCCGATGGTCAATCCCCGTTTCGGGCTACGTGCCGCTGGCCGGGCTGGTCAAGAGGAGGAGCGGCCCGTTGCCACCGCGTCGGCCCTATTCCGACGGCGACGCCTGGGCCGCCTTCTTACCCTTGTGCGGCTCATCCCCCTACAGGAACATCACGGACCACTCCTGCCTGAAGGTGTACCACAAGGACCCGGCGCAGGCCTTCAGCCACGGGCCCCGGCCGACCAATGGCGACGCCAGGGTGAGCGGGCGCCCGCCCGGCCCATTTTCTTCCCTGGAACTGATTTTCAGATCCTTTCATACATATATCTTGATACAATACGCTGCTCGTTTCTTCTTTGTTGTTTTGAGGGGCTGGGACGCACGATTGCCATTTCAATTCATTTCAGTCAGAAAATGTGATCAATCTCATGGTGTCTGTACTCCTTTCCTCTTGTCCTGCAAGTTTAAATTGTGAAAGAAAATTGCATAGTATACTTTACAACAGGCAGTAATGGTTACGTAAAAGCCAGGCAGGCAGGCAGGCAGGCAGGCAGGTAGGGCAGCTTGTAAACAACACTTTCTTATCGTCATTCACTGGAAGATGGGTGTCGCGATAGCTCTGTCACTCTTTCACCCGTGTGCGCTTGAACCAGATACAAAAGTTACGTGTGGATGAGACGTGCGTGTGTGTCAATGCATTGCATCATGATACGAACCGGCATATAGTAGCCCGTACATCTAAGAGGACACTGGAAAGTTGAAGAGAAGCCCTAATTGAAAGCAAATGTTTGTGTCATTTGCCAAGCGCTGCTGATTCAACAAGCTCCCTTTCTGTGATCTCCAAGCTTTGAGAGATTTATGCGTATTGTGCAGCGAGGTAGCCAAACGCGGCTCGGAAATTCAATATTTTTTGCACCATTATTTGTTGTGTTCTATGTGTTGTCCGCTCTCCCTCCCTGCATGCGAGTTTTCCTGACAATTTCAAAAGCACTTAAGTTGAAGTACAAACAAATGGAAAAAAACAAGGCTGGTAAAAGCTGCAACTTAAAAGGCGTCGGCCGCTGTGCTCGTCACACCTCTCCCTTTTGTCAATCTCGTGAGAAATGGAGGCCTCAAAAAAACAAAACAGAAAAGATACCTGGAGCCCAAGTGAACTTTGCATGTGGCTTTGGCTTCCTATGAGTCAGGCTTTTAGTCTGTGTGAACAATAGCTTGTTTGTTTGTCAGGAAGATTGTTGACTTTGCACTGCGACACAATTTTATATATATATATATATATATTTATTTATTTATTTTGTTTTTCACTCCACATAACTTCCCTCAAATTTCACAGGAAGACTTGCCAGATTTTTTTTTCAGGTCCATCTGCTCAATATTGGGAGCTTTGCCAGCGTGTCTGGAAAATGTGCTGACAACAGCGCTTTTGCCGTAAAAAGCAACAGTGTCAAAAATGAGCTGGGTGAATGTTTTTGTTTCAAGGGCAGTTTCCAGAAACTCCGGATTTATACGGGACACAAGCCAGAGCGGCACTCGGCAAGCGTAAGGAGCAGAATTTGGATGGGCGCCGACTGGCGGAATTTTGTGAATCGCGTGTTGACAAAAGTGGGAGGGAAAACGACTCCAACTAGTTTCAATTTTCTTGCAGACTCGTTTTGCCTTGTTGTGACATTCCACCAAAGTTCCACATTTTTGTTGTTCAGATGCACAGCGACATGGTGAATCCTCTGAGGCAGATTCCCACGGCGGCGCAGCACCCGTTACAGGCGGCCGTGCCGCCCTCTCCGCACTCTCCCTCCCGGATCCCGTTCAGCCCGCGGCAGGGCTCTTTGCCCGGCAACGGCACGGTGCCCAGGGAGCGCCTGTCCAACCCCCCGGCCCGCTCCAGCTCGCCCTGCCCCAGCGCCATCCTGGAGAGGCGGGACGTCAAGCCCGACAGCGACGTGAGCGGCAAGGCTCACGGCCTGACCAGGGGGAACGAAGGCTCGTACGCCGACCCGTACCTTCTGCAGGAGGGACGCACGGCCCACGGAGCGCACCCCAACCCGGGGCCCGACGGTCCCGACCACGGCTTCCACCGGGCGTCCATCCGTTCCACCGGCTCCTACAGCGGGCCCAGCCCCACGGACTCGGTGGACCACCCTTCCCTGTACAGGCAGAAGTCGAGAAACAGCCAACTTCCCACGCTGGGCTCCAAGACGCCGCCGCCGTCCCCTCACCGGATGGCCGACGTGCGGCTCGTTGACATCCACGTTCCCGTGGAGAGGAGCTCGTCGCTGCGCCAGTCCTTCCGCAAAGAGGATGTGGCGGGGAGCAAAGCCAGGAATAACGTGGCGCCGTCAGACCCGCAGGGCCACCCGCCGCCGAGTGACATTCAGACACGGTAAAGCAAAAGAGTGCGCCGGCCGCAGCATGGGCTAACTAACTCTGCATCCCAGTTTTCAAGCTAACGTCATGTCATGTCATGTCATGTCACGTCACGACTTCTCCCTCACCCGCCCGAGATGTGCGAGTTGCCGCCCGGCTAATGCGCAGGATCGTCACTTTGCTTTGTGGAAAAAACAGAAGCGGGAGACTCGGATCCATTCAATTGACTGGCTCGTTGTAGTTCTTGGCTTAGACTCTTACTTGGCTTTGACCCTGTATTCCTGAGACTTGACATAGTTTGCTTTGTCAAGACGGCCCGGCGTCTTTCCGTAAGGAAAAGTGATTTCAAAACCAAGCCTACTGAGTTGGGGGGGGTTAGGGTTAAGTGGGGGGCATCCATCCCTCCCTCCCTCCCTCCTTCCCTCCCTCCCTCCCTCCATTCCTTCCTCCCTTCCTTCCACCCTCCCGCATCTCAGGCGCTGAAAGTAGAATTTTCTGCTGTCTTCTGCAGAGAGCGAATGAAGGCAATGGAGCAACAGATTGCCAGCTTGACTGGTCTTGTTCAGCATGCACTTTTAAAGGGGCCAGACAAGGAGCCTCTCAGGTAAGTAGAAGACGCATCAGGACGGGGATCAGGGCATTAAAAAAAGGCAACCACCAGAATAAATAGCTCAAAATGAAATTGGACAATCCTTTTGCTGTAACGCTTTCCAAGCAGACCTTTGCCTGCCAGGCAGACAGACGCGCGCGTCATTTTAACCCGGCTTTGGCCGACTCTTCCCGTCCGTCATCCTTGGTCTTGCCGTGTCCTGACTAACCCCCCATGCCTTAGAAATGCCTGCAAATGTTTTGCTTTCAAAATTGCTGACAGATGTCTTTTTGTGGTCACAGTGAAAGACCCTCAAAGACGTCGTCTCCGGCCCACAGCGCGCACAGCTCCGGTGAGTATCCAAAACGTTTTCTTTGGACTTTTTCTAGGGTGTGTGTGTGTGTGTGCGTGTGCCTTTTAAACTGCTTGCCAACACCGATTATGTGATGATGTGACTCGACAATCGAGCTCAAGTCAGGGCCTGTATAATCTGCAAGTGGTCTCGTCGCCTACGAGCCAACGCTGCGGTCACCCTCGCTCATTCGAGTGGCGGCTGAACTTTGGTTGACACTGGGTGGGCTCGTGCGCACGCCAACCTGCACTTCAAGTTGGGGCGGCTGTCAGTCAGTCAGTCAGCAGATAAGCGGGCGTCATTTGTGGTGGAGACGAGTTTATTCCCCAGAGACGGAGCCAGATTTTACCAACCCACTTCCTGAATGATTGTGTTGCCTCTGGGCAGAGAGATAACATTGTTTTATGTTGCTCATTAGTGTTGCTTTGGAAAAAAAAAAAAAAAAAGAATGCCTTATTATTGCAGCACGTTTGGGTGCTGGAGTCATTTTGAGCGCAGAACACAGGTCGCAGTGCTGGTTGAAATTGCATCGCAGGGCAAAATTTGGATTTGCTCTGTCAATTTTCACGTACAATAATATAGACCAACTTTTTTCATTGGTAGCGCAATTCTGAAAGGTATCCCGGTGAAGTTTCAGAAGCACACTATAACTTGCCTGAAGTGTCCTAAGTTATGTTTGTTTATTATTTGTTATTTTGTGATTTTTCACGCTTCAGGTGGCTCACCCGTTTTGGCACCCAAGTGCAACGCTTCCACCTCGGCGGCGTCGGCAGCGGCAGCAACGCAAGACCAGCAGAGCCAGATTCCTCTCAAAGCCAACCTGCTGCAGTTCAGGAAGAATGTGTCAGACCTCAGGATGCAGCTGCATCAGATGAGGCAGCTGCAGGTAAACAACTGTATGTGAAAACGAAAAAAACAACAACATCCCCAACGTTTTTCAATATTTCCCATTCAGCTGCAAAACCAGGAGATCATGCGAGTGCAGCTGAAGCGGACCGAGCAGGAGCTCGGCGCTAAACTGGCGGAGGCCGTGCGACGCCTGGAGGACCCGGTCCAAAAGCAGAGGGTTCTGGTGGAAGAGGACCGGCAGAAGTACTTGGGCCTGGAGGAGCGTGTACTAACGCAACTGGGGTAAGGAGGCCGCTCCGAGCGCGCACGCACGCGCACACCCGTGTTGTCGGGGAAACATCTCCGAGGCTTGATTTATGTCGAGCCCCCATTTTCAAGACGCAGGTTAGGACAGGCAAGCTATGCCGAGCTCTTATTTCCACTTGCGCTATCTTGCCTGGGACAGCTGAAGCCTTTTGACGAGCACAATTTGGCCATCGGCGTGTAAACATTTGCGGGTGAGGTCTGACGCTAAAACAGGTCGAAGCAGTCTGGAAAGTGCAACGCTAATTGTCTGAGTTTGTTTTTTTTTTTTTTTTCGGGCCCTCTTTGAACACCGTGTGTCATTTCCAATGTTTTTGGTCTCTAGGGATCTGGAGCAATATGTGGGCACGCTGCAGAAGGACTCGTCGGGCCCTCACCGAGCGGCGGCGGCGGCGACCCTCAAGGACGTGGAGGATGGCGCGGTGAGGCTGAGGAAAGTCGGAGAGTCTCTCGCAGGGCTTAAAGGTGACTCTTGCCTTGCTCTTTTACAGTGCACCTACAAATGACACCACTCAATGCGAAATGGCACGATTTGCACGCCGCAATGTTGTGTACGTCGACAACAATGTCTTTCTTTTTCTGCCTTGGACCAGGAGAGTTTCCAGCCCTGCAAACCAGGATGCGCGCCGTTCTCCGCGTGGAGGTGGAAGCCGTCAAGTTTCTCAAGGAGGAGCCTCACAAACTGGACAGCATGCTGAAAAGGGTCAGGAGCCTGACTGACACGCTGAGCGGTCTGAGAAGGTGAGGGGGGGGGGGCAAAAGTGACAAGTGGAAAACAAAGCCACTGAGCTGGCAGGGTGACTTGCCGGCCGGCCGTAGGCACAAAGCGTGACTTGTCTCCATCACCTCTACTCAAACATGAGCTGGATTCAGTGGGTGGACACAGGAGCGCCACCTTTCCTTTTTTGTACGGAGTAGAATTAGAAGTGATTTCGGTCGCACTCACGCACGCACGCACGCACGCACGCACGCAGGCACGCACAGGTGTCTATTCTTTATCCTCTGCCAAGAACGGCTGCAACTTCCCGAGGAGCTGTGTATAAGTCGTTCAGTAGGTTCCTCTCATGGTTGCAGATCTGCAAGTGAGAACAATCAGAGAGTAGGCCATCCTTCTTCTAACATCTTGCTGGACAACATCCCATCTCCAGTGGAGAAGTCGGTCGTCACAGCCGCCCTGCCGGAGTCCCAGAGCTCCAGCGCAAAGCCCTCCTCACCGCCGCTGATCCATCATGTCCAGAGCCCTCCGGTTCCCGTGCGGCAGTCGGCCAGCTTGTCTGTGGCTCAGCCCAGCTCGCCTCTCACGCCCGCGGACCCGCCCAGCCCGGCCCACCCCAAGAGGGCGCACGGGAGCCCGGTGAACCACGGCAACGGGACCGCCAGACAGGATCTGGTCATTGAAGAGTTGCAGCATAGTAAGGACAAATGCAAGAACAGGGCAATGTCTATCGAGGTACGTGCAGCTATTGTTTTTCAAATGAATTTATATATTGATAACTATCAGATGAATAAATAGCAGGCAACAACTGAAAGGCTTTTTCCAATTCGATTTTAAAACCGTCCAAAGTAATCATCTCATAAAAAAAGGAATATGGGCTTGATTGTTTAGTTTTTTTCCTCATCTTTTTGTATTTCAAAAATAATGGTGTATTAATGGCTTTCAAAATTCCAAACCTTATGACTAATGTTCAGCCTTGGTGCTCTACTTTTCAGCCTTTTCTGTTTTTTCTTTCCGTAGGCAGCAGAGAAAGAGTGGGAGGAGAGGAGGCAGAACATGGGGCAGTATGATGAGAAAGAGTTTGAAAAGCTCCTGCAGGAGGCTGAGGCCAACATGATCAAGGGCCTTCCCAGTCCTGATGTGGAAAGTAACCCAATACTGCCCCCTGCTGTCTGCAGAGAGCAAACAAAGAGCCCTTTGGAGTCCCCAACAGGTGTCTGTCTGCAATAATCACCGCATTTGATGTTCAGTGACTAATAAACATTTTTCTGCTTCATCTTAGAGTCGCAACCTGAGCCTCGGTCAGACAAACCGGCCCAGAGGGTTCTTCCCAAGCCGGCCATGGAGAAAGCCGCCGCCAAAGCGCCACCGGAAAGACCCTCCAAGAGCGCCGCAAAACCCGCGTCCCCGGATTCTTTGAACAAGCCGGGATCTGAAAAGGCCGCCAAGTCCCCACCGCCGCCGCCCCCTCCCAGGAAGACCTTTCCCACCTCTGGCATGACCACCACACGTTCTGGAGAGGTGGTCTACACCAACAAGAGGGACTCTCGGGTGAGTCTTGTAGATTCAAAGCACACAAAAAGCACAAATGGTACAATTGAATTTTTTTTGGGTTTGTTTCTTCCAGGAGGGTGAAGAGGAGGGATTCCTTCCCGCCGCTCAAATCAAGCCCAACAAAAGCGCCCCGCCGGAACCCAAGAAGGCTGCCACCCCACCTCCTGTTGTTGCAAGGGAGGAGGAGGATGATAGTGACAGGATCATGGCAGAACTTCAGGTGGGTCACACACACACACACACACACACACACACACACACACACACACACACACACACACACACACACACACACACACACACACACACACACACACACACTTTCTTGTGTGATTTGACTTGGGTGGCTGATTTTTGGGTGGCTGATTTCCACACTGTCGGTGTCGGGGTTGCCTTCCTTCCCAATGCGGTGAGTGCTGGTCCTCGCAACAAATCCAGTTTTCCCTCAAATCCCTTGTCCCTGCAACTTTCCTGCACCAGGTTTTCCAGAAGTGCACTATTCAGGAAGTAGGCCCGCCAAACACGGTGGAGCCAGCTACTCACATGGAAGCTCAAATCAGAGAGCTAAGAGCCGAAAAGAAGGTAACCCCCCCCTTTTGTGCACGCTGCCTGCACCTCTAACACTCGCTTGGGCTTCGCCAACACTTTTAACCTCCAAGCCTCCCTCTGCTGCCTCCTCATCATGCTTCCCTCTTTGGATTCTGCCGCTTGAAAGGATTAAGTCTGCACGACAGGAAGACTCTGGACGCCAACACAGATAATGTCTTCCGACCTTGCTTTCACCAAATCGACCCCAAAACCAAAAAAAAAAAACAGTGCCCTTTGATCATCATCATCATCATCATCATCCCCAATTGGACAAAAACCTCGTAGTGCAGACTCTGTCCGTGCGGCCTGGCGCGCATGCTTCTCTCACGTCCGCCGCTTGGCCTTTTTTTCCCGTCACTGCTTAACTTTCCTCGGCCTCACGACTTCAACCTTTCAATCATAATCGTCGGTACGGGGAGGATACGTACAGTCGGTTCCAAAATCAAGCGTAGAGCCCAGCTTACGACACGGTGATATCATTTCCTGAACTGCAGAGCTCAGAGCCAAAACGGGACGAAAAAGATCCAGACACGGACGAAAATGGAAACACGACTGTGCGGCGGCAAAGCCAAGGGGTACGTACCGCGTCACCTTTGGCTGACTTCCAAATGCTGCCGGGCCCTTCCTTTTTAACAACGGCAAACTTTGCAGGTCATATACTACGTGACCGGAAAGATTCCCAAAGAGCATCCACCCCATCCTGGAACGGAGGAAAGCCACGCACACCGGGAGCCCGCCCAGTCTCCAACACAGGTGTCAAATGTCACTCTTAATGACAATTCCCCAGGCCAGCAGGAGCAGCGGCCGTCAAAATCACCGGCGCTCAAGTCCCCGCCGCCAATTTCGCCCAAGCCCGTGGGACTGTCTGCGTTCCGACTGCCCGGGAAGGCCCTTAAGCGCTCGGAGTCCTCCGAGACCAGTGCGGAAATTGAGAAGGCAGAGAAAAAGAGTCAGAGCGTCCTGGAGTCCGTTCCTTCGACTAAGCATGTCAAAACAGAGGCCGGCGGTGCCAAAGAGGGCTCTAGCAGTTCCACTCCGCCGCCGCCGCTGCTGCCGCAGAGGAGGTCCTCATCAAGTGAGGAGCACCATCCAGCCAAAGCTACCTTTGACGAAGAAGCCACTCTTAGTCCTGATTTGCCAGGGGAGGAGGCACCTCCTCCGCCGGACAACATTGCCTTTATGATCACCAACACCAAGGTTCAGGCCCTTTCGTGCGGGGAGTACAAGGAGCTGGTCAATGCCAAGAAAGGAAGCGTCCAGACCGTGACTGTCGGCGGAGGGAACAACGCGGGGGATCCCCGCACGGCGCTGGACAACGGCTTCAACAAGAAGCCCGTCATCATTATTTTCGACCAACCCATGGACATGGACATCCGGGCCGCTTACAAGCGCCTCTCCACCATCTTTGAGTGCGAGGAGGAGCTGGACCGGATGCTAGCGGCGGAGCGCATCGACGAGGAGAGCGAGGAATCGGACACGGACAGGAGCGGCGGGCCGCAGGGGATAGCCGGAGCGCTCGACGGCGAAAAGGTCGCGTCTCCTCGAGCCGCGGGAGATCGCACCAGCCTGTCGTCGTCGTCGTCGTCGTCATTGATTTCGGAATCCGCGGACGCCGCAGCGTCCAACGGAGAAGCCAAGCAGGACGGCAAGAAGAAGTTCAAGTTCAAATTCCCCAAGAAGCAGCTGGCGGCTCTCACGCAGGCCATCCGCGCGGGCACCAAGTCGGGAAAGAAGACGCTGCAGGTGGTCGTGTACGAGGACGAGGAGGAATCGGACGGAACGGTCAAGCGGCACAAAGAGGCCAAGAGATTTGAGATCTCGCGCCCAAAGCCCTCAGCGGAGGCACCGAGCCCCGCTCCGCTAAAGAGGCAGAACTCGGAGCCGCTGTGCAGGACCGACCAGATCCGCAAGAACACGTACAAGACGCTGGACAGCTTAGAACAGACCATCAAGCAGCTGGAGAGCACCATTAACGAGATAGGGCCCGTCTCCGCCGAGGAGAAGAAGGGAGAGAACGGGAAAGTGTCCGAAGGCCTGAGGAGGTCGGCCTCGCTCCCGACCTCCAAGGCCTCGGCGCTTAAGCTAGCCAGCAAAGGTTCTTTCCAGAAGAAGAGCAAACCTCTGCTCCTCCCGCGCCCTGTCGTCATCCCCACCACCGGCAGCGGCGGCAGCGGCACCATGGGTTCCCCCGGTGCGCCCGGCACCATCCAACAGGTCTCTCTCTAGCTCTTGCCGCTCCACAAAGGCTTCGGGTCCTTCTCTTTCCGACCTCCCCCCCACCCCCATTCACTTCGAGCTTCCCCGCTGAAATGACAAAAGCGTTAATCCACTCGGCAGGAAATGTTGGAAAAGTCCACCTTGGCTTTGTGTTGGGTTCCTGCCTCCCACCTAACTCCCTTACTTCATTGTTGAAAGGTTTTCAGCACTCAATAATCAAAGACACCTCAATCTCAATGGTTGCATGAGTGTGAGGTTCAACAGGGCTGCATGATCTGTCACCGGTGGTGGTGGTGGTGGTTGTTGTTGCTGTATTTTTTTCTTTCTTTCTCCAACTCTCGGTGCCTTAAAGTCTGACTCTTCTTACGTGTTTTGTTGTTCCTCCCTCTCTCCCTCCCTCTTCTTTTGTTTTATTTATTGTTGTTTTTTTTTTTTTTTTTTTGTTCCGTTTGGGTCCCCCTGCAGAACACCAGCTCCCCCACTAGTCGGATGCCCGTCCCTTTGTCGGCCAAGTCCAGGCAGTCGCCGGCTACTACTGACAAAGCAGCAAAACAGCAAAAACTGCAGGACGCTCAAAGGCAGTTCCGACAGGTAGTTTTACTCTAGGGCCACACCACGACCAAAGTGTTTTGATTGCGGACCCCCCTCCCCCCGCTTTGACGGGAAGGCATGATTGACTCTTGACTGTTACCCCATAACATCTTCTGCATGTCCACACTGCTCATGGTGTTCACTGTGTTGGTGACTTGAAAAAAAACAAAGAAAAGCGGAACGCGCCTGCATAATGCTCATCGCATCTCCAGTTCCCACCACAGCTGAGTTCCTAAACAGTGTCGCCGAACCCTGCCATCCACCCCCCCCCCCCCTTCCAGGATGCTTCCATTTCACACTTGCCCCCAACCCTTCTTCTCACCGTACACCCCAAACAACTGCTTTGACAACTTCTTAACCTCACTCCGACTGATTTCCTCTCCTATCCAATTTTGAAACTCAACTCACCACGTCCTGCCTGCTCACGCACAAACACAGCCCTTAACTGGGTTATCTCCCCCCCCCCCCCAAACCTTCCGTACATCTAACCTAACACTCTGACTAACAAAAGAAGCTGAAGAGATGCCCCTTCCAGTCTAACCTGCGCTGCATCCTGTTTCCTGGTAACGTCTCTCTGTTTCAAGTCTCCATGCGGATCAAGTGATGCGTACCGGACAAGGAGTTGAATCAAAGGCAACTGGACTACTTAATTGCGGTTGGAGCACGCCAGTCCAAAAATGTTCCGTTGAGTGGCTGGCTGGGGGATGAGATACGATTCTGGAAGGACAAAATGGCGGTGCTAGCAATACTGAGCTAGCATTAGCAGTAAACGAACCACGTTTAGGCAGCGCGAGTGTGACTATGTTAACACTAAATTCATGGGTTTCCGATGCACTTCAAAATGCCAACTATCCTTCTCCAAGTCCCTTGTTGTCCAGTTGCCTTGGTTTCAAACCTCCTAAAAAGATGACGGTGTGCCATTATCAAGAGCGACTGCTGTCTTTGCTCATGCAATCCGAGTAGACCGATTGTGTTCATTGTCTGCGTAGCATTACGTATTAGTCTTCACTGTTGTGTTCCAGTTTGTATCGACTTTTCATGTGTATAGTTGAACCTTTTTTTCTTTTGACAATCAGTTTGTGTTTTGGCATCTCTTTCCACAGGCTAACGGAAGTACTAAAAGAGTGGGAGGGGATCATAAAAGCACTTCCCCCACTGTCTCTAAAATCCCCGCTTTTTATCCTAGCGCTACTAAAGATGCCGCTAACCCGTCCTCCTCTTCATCTTCCTCCAAGTCCTCCCTCCCAGCCCCTCACAACGCTCGCTCGGCTTCCCTGCCCTCTTCGCACATCCCCTCACTGTCCAACGGCTCCCTGAAGCCCCCCTCGCAGCACGCGGCTAAAGCTCTCTCCTTCTCCTCCTCGCAGACCCCCAACGGTCGAGTGCACTCTTCCCCCTCCTCCTTCTCCTCTTCTTCATCCTCCTCCACCTCCCCCTCCCCTCTGTCACCTTTGGGCCCGGGCGGGAAGAGCATCCGCACCATACACACCCCCAGCTTCACCAGCTACAGGGCCCACAACGGCAGCGGTGGCAAATCCTGCATCCCGACAGCCTCGGCGGCTAAGGACTAGCCACGCTTTAGCCTCCCCGCGGCCCCCATCTTTTTTTTGTCTTTTTTTTTTTACACAGAGACCAGGCGAAAAGGCCGCATCATCATTTTTAGTGGGTGGCCGTGGACTAACCCACCTCTTAAGACAATCACATCATGTAATTGTGATGCAAATTTGAAAAACACCACCACCAAATTCCCCATAGTTGAAGTTACATCAGCAAGCACCCCTCCCTGCTGCTGAAGGCCCTGGGAAATGTGATTGGACAAATAAAATGTAGCCAAAAGAAATGTTCCAAAATGAAGAAAGTAGATTGTAGGGAATATTGTAAATCCAATAGTCCATTGACCATATATTGGAATTCATAGGTTTGAAAAAGGTCCGTTTTCAACCAGCAGCGATTGCCTTCCTGGCAAACTACTGCCTTAAAAAAAATGTCCAATCTTGCTTTCAGCGCTACAGAGCAGTAGAAACGAGTGACCCCGCTGTCCTGTCTCTCGTCGCTTTCTTCTAGTCTGCCTTGCTTCATCCTCATTTGTACGTATAGAAAGGTAAAAAATATACGGGCGCTTTGAAAGAGGCAACGGCATTCAAATCAGATGTAGTGTATTACACAGACGGTGTACAGATTGTTTTATTTTTCGTACCAGAACTTTGGGTAAGCGTAGTATATTTAATCTGTTGATGTTTATTCACCCTTGTAAATGCCTTGTATACAGATCGAGTATTTTCTCGTAAACGTTAACGCGTCTCAACTGACAACACTTTGTGGGGGGATCGATAAAGTAGCAACACGTGGACAAAAAAAAAAAAAAATTGTGCCTATTTGCCAAAGTTGTCCAGATTTTGGAGGGAATTTAGGGGGGCGTGCATTCGTGCACCGCCACGGAAACTACTCGAAACAAATCAAAGCGGGGGCTGTAAACAGTAAATGCCTATCAGTGTAAGGAAGTAGTAAGTAGTTTTGTTCGCACACCAAAGTTTTTATGCTTGACTTCATCAGACACTATCGGAGAGTGATGTGAAAAAAATGTTTGCACAGAGAGACCTTGTAAATATATTTTGTTTTTGTAAAGCTTTAAGTCATATCTCCATGTTGGGTAGCCACAGACATTGAAGCCTGTTTATAAAGCAGGCGTGGGCAACCTGTCATAAAACGCCTCACAAACGTTTAACACGCAAATGCTTGTCATCTCTATAACCTTGTAAAGGTTGTTTCATCTTATGTTTTCATCATTTAAATAAGGAAAAAGGTTCCCCACTCTTGCTGGATTGTGAGCTTCCATAGTTGTTTTTTCCTAAATAAAAGGTTTAAAAAAAAGTCCCGTCTGTGTCTGTCTGTCTCTGTCCGTCTGTCTGTCTGTCTCTCTGTCTGTGTTTGTCTGTCTCTGTCCGTCTGTCTGTGCGTGTGTGCGTCTGTGCATGCATGCGTGTTATTTTTATGCCAAGGAAAGGTTGTCCAGGAGTGAAAGATGCCGACATGACTTGTCTTCCCTGAAACTTCTGCATCAAGGCCTCACAAGTGAGAAAATGACCAGAAAGTCAATTTTGCATCTTAATACTTGAAATAAAGTTACATTGTAGGTAAAAGATAAGCACATTCTAATCAAAAGTGGGAATTTACCCAGTGGATTTTTTTTTTAAACGCGCCTTCAACACGGTTTGTCCCTGGCGCGTCCCCGTATGCGACTTTTACACGGTTTGTCCCTTACGGGTCCCCTTATGCACTGCCTGTTACCAAGGTAGCCCAGAAGAAGCCCAAGTGAATCTGATTGCAGAACGCAAATTTTATCTAACATTTTCTCTAACATTTTCACCGTGACAACCTTGCGGACACTATAGTGTAGTTAACCCCCCACCCCCCCCCCGTTATCCTAAAATATATTTTTCACTCGTGACATTACTGTTTTCTTCGAGAGCCATCTTCGTGATGCTAACGCTAACGAAACCAGCAACAGGTTGTACACGGTCGGTGCTAATTAGCATGTAGCATAGTGGGTATGTGGAGTGTTTTAAGACAAGTTTAGTTTAATGACACTTTTACGGCAACAATTTGCAACATATTCCCCCAAAAGGCTAACGGGGGCCCCTTTGCTAACATGGGAACGGCCTCCTCCCTGGTCAGCCCCGGGGAGGTGATCGAGGATGGCTACGGCGGCGAGGGCGGCGAAGCGTGCGAGATTCCCGTAGAGGTGAAGCCAAAAGCCCGACTCTTGCGCAGCTCCTTCCGCCGGGGACCTCGGGCGATTGGGGCCAGCTTCAAGTCGACTGGCTCCGTGGACCTCGAGTACGCCGCCGATTACGAGCGGCTGCGGAAAGAGTACGAGATCTTCCGCGTAAGCAAGAACAACGAGATCACGTCCATGCAGAAGAAGGAGTCCAAGCTGGACGAGGAGAATAAGAGGCTGAGAGCTGAGTTGCAGGTACTGCAAGACTGCTGAAAGAAAGTAGAAGCGCTGTGCTTAACTCTTAAAAAAGAAAACAAATAATAATCATAATTTGCAAGTACTTACCAAGTCCTTATAATATTCAGAGGAAATCTGCCGTTTTGCTCTAAGCGTCTTCCATGTGACCCCAGGCTTTGCAGAAGACCTACCAAAAGATCCTGAGAGAGAAGGAGAGCGCCCTGGAGGCCAAATACCAAGCCATGGAGAGGGCTTCCACTTTTGAGCACGACCGGGATAAAGTGAAAAGACAATTTAAGGTATGTCTCAGTGATTCAAATATCCTCTGTCACGTTAATCTTGTTGGATTTGCTCACCAGATTTTTAGAGAGACGAAGGAAAAGGAAATCCAGGATCTCCTTCGCGCTAAGAGGGACTTGGAGTCCAAAATGCAACAACTGCAAGCCCAGGGCATCCAGGTGTACTCTCCCGACGATTCCGATTCGGACGACAACCAAACGACTGTGACTGGTAAGGGACCCACGTTGAATTCGAAAAAGTAAAGCTGCCAGCAAGTTGCGCTATCTGTAGCCAATGACGTTTCACGTCTCGAGCTGCGGGAACCCAGTCCGAGTACTGGACCGGGGGTGTGCTGGGAAGCGAGCCTTCTATGGGCAGCATGATGCAGCTGCAGCAGACCTTCCGGGGACCCGAGTTGGCCCATAGCCTCATCGACGTCGAGGGCCCCTTCGCAAACGTGAGCCGAGGTAAGGGAGCGAGTGGGATGTCACCAGTAGCACGTGTTCAAGCGGTAGCGTGCTAGCAGTCGGTGTGCTGACGCCACAGCGACTTCAGTGGAAAGAGCGCAAAAGCAGATTGCTAACGAGAACTTGTCAAATGCTAGACGACTGGGATGCTGCGGTGGCCAGTCTGCTGCAGGTGTCGCCTCACGTGCCTCAAGCCTTGTGGAGCAACACGGTACGCTGCTACTTCATTTGCACACCGGAGACCAGAGCTGAGATGGACATTTTTACCAAGGTGCGACGAGTGTTCTGATGATGTGCCAAAAGATAACCTGTATGGATGGTGTTGGTTGCATTCAAATGATCTGTAAAATGAAAACCTTGCACAAATGACTCGAATGCAGAAGCACTCTCTGGTGCTGAGGAGGCTGTGTGAAGGTCTAGGACATTTCTACCTTAACGTCTGCTTCCACGAAGACGCCGCCGCCTCGTTTGCGTCGGCACGCAAACGGGAGATTGAGAGGAGCTCCGTGTGCGTGCTGCTTCTCAAATCCACCGTCAACAGGTCACGCGCCGAACCGCCCGCCTGCCCGCCCTCCCTCCCTCCCTCCCTCCCTCCCTCCCTCCCGCTCGCCCTCCCTCCCGCTCTCCCTCCCTCCCTCCCTCCCTCCCTCCCTCCCTCCCTCCCTCCCTCCCTCCCTCCCTCCCTCCCGCTCGGGCTGAAGCTTCCCTCTGCTGTTGTGACGTCACAGCTCCGTGGTGGAGGATTGCGAGGAGGCTTTTGTGAAGAATCCAGATGGCCATCCATTAGTGCTCTACCTCAGGACGGAAGGAGATGGGAACCTGTCCGGGCCCACCAGGAAGCTTCTGGAAAGGGTCAACGTTGCGGACAAGGCTGCAAAAATTAAGGTCCCGTTTGCTGACGCATTGTCAGTATTGGCACATGCAGACCTTGATACTTGTGTTGAACATGCGAGCAGGTCTTGGATCACAGCGGTTCTGCTGAAGATGGAGCCAGCCTCATTTCAGCTCAGCTGGAGAAAGTCATCAAGCAGGTACTTGGCCACCCATGCCTGCCTTGGTACGCACGTCTCCTTTTCAAGTCGCGCTGATTATTCCGGTGCAGGAGTTGCTCGGTTTGGAAGGAGCCGACGGCGACCCGAAGGACTCCGGGATGGAGGAGGGCCGCGAGGAAGACGCAGGCGACGTCCTGTGGGACCTTCATGACGAGCAGGAGCAGTTGGAGTCCTACCAGCAGGCGTGCGGCAGCACCGGCTCCCAGCTGGGCTTCCACAAGGTGAGCTTCCCTCCCACCCTCTTCGCCAAGTTCTTCCTCCTGGTCAACTTCAAATCCCCACGAGGTTATTCTTCTCAGTACGTGGAGCGGCTCGACGACATGATCGCCGCCCCTCCTCCGACTCCGCCTCTGCTGGTGTCGGGCGGTCCGGGCTCGGGGAAGTCCCTTCTCCTCGCCAAATGGCAAGTGTAATTCTCCTTTTTGTTTGCGGCTGTCATGTTTGGCGGCGAGAAAAGCAGCGTGACTATTTGCGGTCCTCCTCGCTAGGATGGAGCTGCAGCAGAAGCAGTCCCCCAACACCTTGTTCCTCTCCCATTTCGTCGGGCAACCTTTTTCCTCCAGCTCCGAGCCCGTGCTCATCATCAAGCGCCTGACCGTGAAAGTGAGAGATGGCTTCCCTTCTGTTGAATTGTCTCAAGTCAAACCCCGTGACGTCATTGGTCCTCCGAATGCAGCTGCTGCAACATTTCTGGTCCATTTCGGGCTTGTCCATGGAGCCCAGCAAGATCCTGGAGGAGTTCCCACGCTGGCTGGAGAGGCTCTCGGCGCGCCACCAGGGCAATATCATCATCATCATAGACTCCATCGACCAAATACAGGTGAGGGAGGGCAGCGATTGCAGTTCACCACGACGACGACGACGACATTGGCGTCATCTTTCCACAGCACGCGGAAAGACACATGAAGTGGCTGATCGACCCGCTGCCCGTCAACGTCAGAGTGGTTGTGTCCGTCAACGTGGAGACGTGTCCTCAAGCGTGGCGGTGGGTCCCACGCGGCAGACATCCATTCAGTATTTGCACAAATCATCGCAAGCAGCGTCTCAGCGCATTTGTGATTCCCCCACCCCCCACCCCCAGGTTGTGGCCCACGCTCCACTTGGACCCGCTGAGTCCCAGGGAAGTCAGTAGTGTGGTGAACGCCGAGCGCCTCAGCGTGGACCTCCAACTCGGCAAGGATCAGGTAGGAAGGAGCAAGTCATCGTCTGAGTGCTGTGGGAGTGACTTGACCGTTTGTTCTCAAGGAGAAGAAGCTGGAAAAGCACTGCCGCTCAGCCTCCACCTGCAACGCTCTATACGTCACGCTGCTCGCCAGGATGAGCGCCAGGTTCCTTTGATGTCTTCTCTTTTTTGTGCGTGTGTCGTTAGGATTTGAAAAATTGACGTCACCTATTTGTTTGTTGTGTGTAGCGGATGGTGGTTGGAGAAGAGCCTGGAGCGGTGCCTGCAGTGTCAGGACACCTTGTCGCTGTACCGCCTGGCGCTCAAAACCACGCTGGACTCCCTCGGCTCGGACAGAGAGCGACACGTCGCCAGAGAGGTGCCCGAACGACTAGGTCGGAAAGTGGCAAACGGGCACTCGTCGGGAACGTGACACACCTCTTGTGGTTTTTGTCTGGCGCGTAGATACTCTGCCTGGTGTATTGCAGCCACAATGGCGTGAGCGAGTCGGAGGTTCTCGACCTTTTCCCGGAGTTGCAATTTCCGGCGCTGGCGTCGCTGCTCTTTGGTCTGAGTCGACTCTGCGTGCTCACCCTCCGCTGCGGCCTCATCAAGTTCCGCCATCTGCAGGTACCTTTTTATTAGGAACCCAGGAGGAAATTGAAAGGATGTGATGCAGTATTCGGAATGATTTTTGCCTAGTGGGAAAAATCTTGACCTTTGTCTCCTCACCAGGCATGGGAAGCAGTGCGATTGGAGTTTCTGAGCGGAGGCCGCGGCTGCGCTTCCTACCGAGAAAAGCTGATCCACTACTTCAGCCGGCAGCTCAGGTGCGGCCGGACGTCCGTCCGTCTTTCTTTTTTTCCGTTCTCTCTGTTGATGCGGGATGTCTTGTGGGTGCTAGTCACGACGGCGTGACGTGGCGCGTCGCCGACGAGCTGCCCTGGTTGCTTCAGCAGCAGGAGGACCGCAGCAAACTGCAGCTGAGCCTTCTCAACCTCTTTGTCTCCCAGAACCTTTACAAGAGGTCGTAAATCCCAGGCCGAGGCGGCGCTCGGCCAAACTTTCTGCTAATTGAGTTTGGATTTCCAGGGGTCATTTCTCCGAGTTGCTGGCCTACTGGCAGTACGTGGGCAAGGACAAAAGCTCCATGGCCACCGAGTACTTTGACTCGCTCAAGCGTTACGAGAAGAACTGCGAGAGCGAAGACGGCGTAACCAAGCTGGCCGACTTGTATGAGACGTTGGGACGTTTCCTCAAAGACCTGGGCCTGCCCAGTCAGGTGAGCTGACGGGTTTTGGCTTCGTGGCTTGTGAGAAGCGTAAAAGCCAGCTGGTTCTCCGCCAGGCGGTGGGTCCTCTCCAGCGGTCGCTGGAGATCCGAGAGACGGCGCTGGACCCCGACCATCCCAGCGTGGCACGCTCCCTGCACCAGTTGGCCGCCGTGTACGTCCAGTGGAAGAAGTACGGCAACGCCGAGCAGCTGTACAAGCAGGCGCTGGAGATCAGCGAGAACGCCTACGGGGCCGAGCACGGCAGCGTGGCCCGAGAGCTGGAGTCCCTCGCCGCCCTCTACCAGAAACAAAACAAGTACAAAAGTGCTGCCGTCGTTGCCCCCGTCATTGCCGCAGCCGGGCCATCTACTTTTTATCACTGTCGTGGTCAGGTACGATCAGGCGGAGAAACTCAGGAAGAGGTCCATGAAGATAAGGCAGAAAACGGCTCGCCAGAAAGGCCACATGGTGACTATAGAAATAATAACGGGCCTCTCCACATACATATACTATACCATACCACACCACACCACACCACACCACACCATACTATACTATTGTGTCACAAGACTCGCGTGTTCTCCGCACTGCAGTACGGCTTCAGTCTGTTGCGTCGCCGGGCCCTCCAGCTGGAAGAGCTCACCCTTGGGACCGACTCGGCCGACTGCGCCCGGACCCTCAATGAGCTAGGAGTGCTTTACTACCTCCAGAACAACCTGGAGTCAGTCTCAGCCGCCGACGTTTAGCGCACGTGGATCCTCCCGGAAGCGCTTCCCATCCTCTTTGTGTCTTCCGACCACCAGCGCGGCCAAGGTGTTCCTGACGCGCTCGCTGGAGATGCGCCAGCGTGTCCTGGGCCCGGAGCACCCCGACTGCGCGCAGTCCCTCAACAATTTGGCGGCGCTGCACACGGAGAGGCGGGACTACGAGGCGGCCGAGGACATGTACGAGAGGGCGCTGGACATCCGCAAGAGGGCCCTCTCGCCGGACCACCCTTCGCTCGCCTACACGCTCAAACACCTGGCCATGCTCTACAAGCGCCGGGTGAGGCGGAAACATTCCTTCGGCGCTTGTTTCTTCCAGCTGAGATAAGATGCCTTACTTCAAATGCCAGGAAGGGATGAAGACGTCGTGGCTGGCACAGAAAATCAAAGAATCAAATCAAACATTCTGTCTACGCAGGGGAAGCTGGAGAAGGCGGTGCCCCTCTACGAGCTCTCGCTGGACATCCGGGAAAAGAGTTTTGGGCCCAAACATCCTAGCGTGGCGACGGCACTGGTCAACCTGGCCGTCATCTACTGTCAGCTGGTAAACGCCCCTTTTTTCCCCTCAATACATACATACACATATGGTCACGAGAGGCTGCGTTTGGGTTGGTTTGTCAGAAGAAGCACGACGAAGCCTTGCCCCTCTACGAACGAGCGCTCAAAGTGTATGAAGACAGCCTGGGACGCTCGCATCCTCGTGTCGGCGAGACGCTCAAGAACCTGGCAGTGCTGAGGTACGTAACCTGGAAAAACACTTCTCCGCCAAGCGCTTTTTTCTTCTTTGCGCGACGCTCTCCATTTTGCAGCTACGAAGAGGGCGACTTTGAGACGGCGGCCGAGCTGTACAAGCGAGCCATGGAGATCAAAGAGACGGAGCCGCCGCCATCGTCGTCGGCGTGCGGTAACGCGCCGCCGTCGCGCCACTCGTCCACTGCCGACACCTTCGGCCTGAGGGGACCGGCCCCCCTCCCTCAAGGCCCCAGGTGAGTACGCGCAGGTACACTATGGCTCGGGAAAATGAAAACCTCTACGTACAAATTTCATTCATTCCGGGACCTACTTCTTATGAAATATTCCCATAGGAATATGCTGTCTGTCATTTGTCCCACAAAACAACGATAACTCCTTAATAAATACTGCAGATAATTGCACATAGCAATAAAACAAAAGCACTATATTGGAGAGATGAGATCAATTGCAAAGAAATAAGTTCTAATGACATGATTTACAAGTGAAGTGTTAACAAGTGCGAAAGGCTCTTATTTGTGTAAGATGTGACTTTGCCAAATAATGTGTTCTACACAGGTTTTCTTGAAATCTGTTCTTCCAGTGTAACGTTTCTATTGCAAAGTTGCCAATGACCGAACCGAACAAATGTTATGTTTCTACCGGTCTAGAGAAGCTCTTTAACCCAAGTATGTTTAATGCTAAAATATGACTGCTTTACCAAAAAAAGTCCAATTTCACAGCGATGTCAAATTCGAGTTACTCACTTGCGTTCCTGAAAAAGCAGCAGTTGTAGTGACGTGTCTTTTTTATATGTATGTGTTGTAATATCGTGTTTGCTTCGTTACCATTCAATATTGCACATGTATTCCTGCTAATAAATACTTTATTGAGATGTTAATGTTAGCCAAGCATTGCAAGCTTAGTTCATGCATTCAGCTTTTTCTGTTTTTATTGATGGTCAGTCGTGGGCTGTCATCCAATGTAGTATGCCATGATCATTTCTTTCAATTTGCCCGCCGTGCAGCTTACAACTTTCTCATCTGCGCCATCAGGTCCTCCAGACTCTGTTCCGTCTCTTCCACCATCTCCCCGTCGCCCTTGTTCTGTTTCCAATGAAAAAGAAAAGCCTAAATTGACAACATCCCAGCCCCAACAGTCATCAATCGTTTGTTAGTTGTGAACTGACCGCCGCCGGGACGGTGTAGGCGACGGTGATGCCTTCGGGGAGGTCGGCGACGGCCGCCGTCTCCTCCTCGTTGGCCTCCTCTGACACCAGTTCGATGCCCCATTCGTTGTCCTCGTGCAGCACCACCTCCTCTTCTTCCTGGACTACCTCAGTCTTGGGTCGCTCCGCTTCCCGTTTCTGGCAGCACACATTGGGACGCCACGTTAGCGATGGTGGATATTAAATTGGAATCCAGCGCAGAGTTCAACTTGACCTCGTACACCTCCTGCTGTCTTCGGCAGTGGCGGTCGTTGCACTGCGGGTTGGGCTTCATAGCCATGCTAGGAAAGAAATCCTGCATGGCGTTGTAGCCCAGGTAATAAGTGACGCGACCGAACTTCAACAAATACCTGCAACGTCGACAAAGTCACGTTTAACCGACAAAATCCATCTCCAAATGAAGGAAATCGACTGTAATTTGCTTCTAAAATAACATTTGGAACTAATTACTCGAAATACTTTATTCTCATAATTTTCCACAACAGGAGCTTTTTGTAGCGGAAAAACAAAACAAAGAAACAAACAACTCATTTTTGATGGAGCTGTGTGTAAAATTTACTTGAGGACATTTTGCACCAGGATGCCAGCGACGACGCCCATGGTCGTGGGCAAGCTGGCGGCGCACACGCCCTCCCTCTTGAGTGTCTTCTCGTCGATGTTGGCAGCCACCACCAGAGGCGGCGCGCACTGTGCAAAGACACGCGAAACACTGACTTGGTAGAAACAATTGCAGTGATGCAGATGTAAGCCTCCGGAAAAAGCGCGTGTATTGGATTTGGGTGTATTTACAGCGAAGCACGCCGTCTCTCCCGGGTTGATGAGCTGTATGTGTCCCGACACGGCGTTCTCGCTGACTCCAGACTCCATCCAGGTCTGTCCGAGCTCATTACAAGCCTTGGCGAAAAAGAGTGCAACGATCACACGCAGAAACTAACAAAAGCTTAAGAACAAAAGTCATTCCTCACTGTATTGATGGCCATGCGGGCCTCGAAGTTGTCCACGCAGCTCAGGACTAAATCCACAGGCTTGCTGTCGTCCAGGCCTCCGTGACTGAGAAGACAGAGGAGAAGTGAGGAAGGACAATTTGGCTGAGGGCGGAAGAGAGAACGTGAGCAAAAGCCACCTGAGACGCTCCATGAAGTGGTTGAAATTGTCCAAGGTGGTGATGTTGTAGTTGTGCGTCTCAAACCGCACGTCCGGATTGATGTTTCTGGTCAACAGGTCAGTAAGAAAAAAGCAATTACTATTATTACTACTACTTTGTCCAATAGGCCAATAACGAGTGTTACCTTAGCGTGTGTTCCGCGGCCTCCACTTTGCTGAGGCCGGCCTGGTGCGGCTGGAAGAAGAGTCGGTTCATGTTGGCGAGCTCCACCTTGTCGTAATCGAACAGCAGCAGCTGTGGAAACAGTATTAGGTAGGTAAAATACATACTTTAAAAATGAGTCAAATTCTCATGTTGCAAAGAAGTCAATTTCACATACCTCACTTACGGCTATTTTTCAACGGTGCGGGTGTATCTAATATCCTGACCAACTTATATTAGGAAAAGAGTTTTGTATCATTACCTTACCGATGCCACACCGAGTGAGCATTTCGGCTGTCACGCTGCCCACTCCCCCGACCCCAACCACGGCTACCGTGAACGTCCGGATGCGCTGTCACACACAAGGAAGAAAAATATGGCAACAAACCATGAACAATTTAAGCAAACTGGCTAGGTGAGCTTACCTCGTAGTTATCAACGATGCCCATTCTCTTCAGCGCCATTAGGCGACTGCAAGAACAGTAAAAAACGAGTCACTCGTCTCCCGATGGGCGCGGCACCCTTCGAAATACATTTCAATTATTATCGCGAAACGTTACCTGTAAGGGTTGGAATCGACAACCTCTGCGCTCATCTTTTCGATTTTGGGTCTGTGTAACTGCTTGGCGGCGCACTGCTTTTGCTGACACTTAATCAGTTCGTTCTCCAATTCCCTCACGCGTAGCTTGAGTTCCTCCAGCGTCGCCATGAGCTCACGCTAAAACTAACAATGAAAACAATAAGTGTAAAAACGTAAAGCCCAGACAGCAACAACTGACACGGGAAAAAAGTACACGTCTTCACAAGTCCAATCAGCTGTCAGGATATGTGTTACAGCAAATACAGTTCGTGTGGAAATGTGGGTGTGTAGGACGTTCCAGATAACTTGCCCCGACATATCAAGTAAATTTGTTTTTTTACTCTTTTGCGTTCAAATATTACTGTGCGCACCGCCAATTCTTTGATTGATTGATTGATTGATTGATTTATTGATTGATTGTGGTTGTGTTTTGATCCAATGTGCGTCGCCAATTGATTGATTGTGGTTGTGTTTTGATCCAATGTGCGTCGCCATAAACGACTCGGCCATCGAGCTAGATGGCGAGCGAGCAACAGCTGGAAAATAATTAGTCAACTCTTTTCAGCATGGACGAATTGACGACTCCCGTGCGACCGCAGCATAAATTCAACGAGCATAGACTCAAAAAGTATCTGTGCGCCAAGTTGTTCGTGTCAAATGACGACACGCTCGTTGTCAGGCAGTACAGGTGAGTTAGTGTTTGGGTCACAGGTTGACAACTATGTTGGGCTAACATGCTAAGGTCTTTCCAGTGCGGGGCAGTCGAATCCCACTTTCCTGATTCAAACACCTTCCAAAAGTTACGTTCTAAGGAAGAAGCCACCCGGTGTGTTGCTACCTGGCGCACACAAGGTATAAGTCAACTCAAAAAAGCACGACATAAAGTACCGTACTTGGTCACCAATTCTTTTGTATGTAGTACTAATACTTGTCCAGCAGGGGGAGCTATTTAATTCGAAACCGCTGTACCATTTTATTTAAAACTATTTCTATTACGAGCCATCACAACATCATCGCTGACTTAATGCAACATACACACATACATACATACATACATACATACATACATACATACATACATACATACATACATACATACATACATACATACATACATACATACGTACGTACATACGTACGTACATACGTACATAAAAGTTCAATATTTTTGTCACTCATTTCAGAGCATTAAACCAATGTCATTCATTACACAGAGTGAACATTTTTAGCGTTTTTTTTCCTTGCAAGTTGATGGTTGTAGTTCACATAAAAGGAAAAGCAAAAATGACTGTCTCAGGAAAGGAATTACTATATTACATGAGCTCGGTTCTCAAGACAGAGAGCGTTTAAACAGAAAGAGACAGTATAAAGATAAATATATATTTGTTTACAGGTGGACAGGGAATATCGTGTCCAGAAGGCATTGCATTCCGCTGGTTTCCCTGTGCCTCAGCCCCTTCTCCACTGCACCGACATGGACGTCATGGGAACAGAGTTCTACCTGATGGAGCACGTTGTGGTGAGTTTGCAAAGGTATGCTTGAAATATAAAGTGTGACGGCAATGATAACCGAGCAGGGCCGCGTGTTTCGGGATCTTCGTCTGCCCGGAGTGATCCCGGCGGAGAGGGCGGCTCTGTACGTGGCAGCAGTGGAAGTTTTGGCCAAACTGCATTCATTGGACCTGACGTCCCTGAAGCTAGACGGCTACGGGAAAGGAGCAGGATACTGTAGGAGACAGGTTTGCAAATTCATCTTTTCTTTCTTGAGGCCCAAGCAATTCAAAAATGTTCAATATGTCCCCTTGAATGACATTAGCAGCGTGTTTCTTCTTCAAGGTGTCCACATGGACCAAGCAGTACACGGCCTCGTCTCACCGAGACATCCCTGCCGTGAACGAGCTCTCCTCGTGGTTGATGAGCAACCTGCCCGTTGACGATCAGGAGGTCACGCTGGTCCACGGTGATTTCCGAGTGGACAACTTGGTATTCCATCCGAGCGAGGTACCGTCCGTCCGCCTTCTCATTCGCTCACGTGACCGTTGGGAGTGACGTGCGTCGTGGCTCCTTTAGGCTCGAGTGCTGGCGGTGCTGGACTGGGAGTTGTCCACCAGCGGGCAGCCTCTGGCAGACTTGGCCTACTTCCTCATGCCTCACTACTGGCCCTTCGGCCTCAACATACTGAGCTCTATGGGTAGCTTGAAAGGAATAGAAGGTGTGATCTCGGCTAACGCTCGACGTTGAAATCAGCTAACAAGGCCGGCCTGCGCCCATGACACGTTTCTTTCTGTGTGTTGAGCAGGTATCCCCTCAGTGGACGACCTGATTTCCATTTATAAATGCTGCCGGGGGGTCCCGTCACCTTTGCCCTGCCTAAATTTCTACTTGGCGCTGTCCTTCTTCAAAATGGCAGGAATCGCTCAGGTAAGGCTTGAATGGGAAGTTTCTGCGTGTGCATTAAAAAAAAGTGAGTCGGCATTCTTGTTTTGCCTCAGGAGCAATCGTTGTTTGCAAATGCTCAAAAACATTTGAACTAGGTTTAAAAAGCATCCAAACCTTTTTAGGAGTTTCACGAAGTTTCACAATCTGACCCTCAAATGAACTCATTACAATCCTTCTGTCATCATATGAAGGCCACTGTGATTGACTTTGTTTTTCTCTCTGTCCAGGGTGTTTATGCCCGCCACCTGCTGGGCAATGCCAGCGCTCCCAATGCCGCCGAGTTAGGCCAGTGCGTCGAGCCCTTGGCTGTGCTCGCCCTGCAGCTGGCGCAGAGGTTGGTTATTTCTGTTAACGTGTTTCCCTTCACACCATGTTGTGTCTAGTCCATTTGACATGAGTTCCACCGGCTGTTTGGAGCCTTTGCCAGTAAACGTTGGAATCTCGCCTTTGCCAGTAAACGATGGAATCTTGCCTTTGCCAGTAAACATTGGATTCTCGCCTTTGGAAACCGGCATCCAGCTGCCGACTGACTTTTGTCTCACCCTCTTCGCAGGCCTCCGGAGGCCGCGCAGGAAGCCCGGCTGTTTCTGCAGACGGCCAAAGGCCAGGCAGTGCTCCAGCAGGTGAAGGACTTTATGAGGCAGCACGTGCTTCCCGCACAGAAGGTCAGCGCCGACACAAAGCCTCCCTTTGTCCACTCGCCGTTTTCCCACGAAAACTTTGGACCTAGTTAGTGGAGCGAAAGAACAAAACCTCTATTGATTTCACATGTCATACAAATTGCCCAGTCGTCACCTTTGGCCCAGCACATCGCCGCTGTCTCTCTGTTGTGCTTGTCGAAAGGAAAGCAAATAGAAGATTTTCACGACAGCTTTGTTTTTTGCAGGAAGTAGCGGAGTACTACATCAAGTATGCTCACTCGCCCCTGAGGTGGAACACCCCCCAAATAATCGAAGCTCTAAAGGTAGGTTTTAGAGGGGAACCTCACTTCGGAGCAATCTTCAGATCACTACATTGGAAGTGGGTGTGGCCAGGTGAAAGCTCGAGAGGCAGGGTTATGGAATCTCTTCCTGCCGGCGGCCAGCGGCCTCTCTCAGCTGGACTACGCCCACATCGCCGAGGAGACCGGACGCTGCCTCTTTGCTCCGGAAGTATTTAACTGCCAGGCGCCGGGTAAACAACAACCCCTTCACGGCCCATCTGCTCACTGACAAGTTGTCGTTCTTATTCGAGGTTCGGGCTTGCCTGAAAAGACGCAGGAAGTAAGTCTGTCATTTGAGGCTCAATTCCAGGGCTCAGGCAAACGCAAACATGGTGCATCCGTCCGTTTTCAACAGGAGGAGCCGTCTACCTATACAAAGCTGGCAGTCCCTTGCGTGTTGCATATTCCCAGTCACGCTTTCCCTCTCCTGTCAACAGACACAGGCAACATGGAGGTGCTGCACATGTTTGGCAGCGAGGAACACAAGAAGACGTGGCTGGAACCTCTGCTCAGAGGAGAGATTCGCTCCTGCTTCTGCATGACAGGTACACTCCACGCGCGCCAGAGTGGCGCCTTTCTTGATTTAGGAGGATAAAGCGTAAAGTGCTCTTTTTGGCGAAGCTTTTTGCTTTGCGGCAGTGAGTCATTTCTCCCAGTGTGCGCTTGCTTGCTGTGCTGCGTGGAAACAGCTGCAGGCCAGAGGTAATGACAGTGGGCGTCGGCCCGCCCCCGGGGCTTTTCCCATTGCCCCTGGCGTTTGCCGCACATGTTGCCAAATTGTAAGAGGGAAGGAACATGACGTAAGAACAATGTGTACAAGACTTGACGTTTGGAAGGACCTCGTAAAACTGAGTCACTACAACACAATGAAAGTGAGGAAAAAGAATGCAAGTGTACCAACTTTTCAAATGCCATCCAACACACAATTTCACCCTGTGAGACTCAAAAGGCACTTGTGCTTCTTCAGAGCCCGAGGTGGCGTCCAGCGATGCCACCAACATTGCCTGCAGTCTCCACCGTGAGGAGGACCAGTTTGTCATCAACGGGAAGAAGTGGTGGAGCAGCGGTGAGTCCACCCTTCGTTTCTTTTCTTTTCTTTTCTTTTCTTTTCTTTTCTTTTCTTTTCTTTTCTTTTCTTTTCTTTTCTTTTCTTTTCTTCAGAAGATGAGTCATTGAACGTGACAGCGCCGCACGTGACGTGGCTTTGTGACGGCCGTGCGTGCTTTGCCTCAGCTTGGCGGCGCAAACATACTTTGTTTATTGGAAATGTTTGAATCGGAGTAATCGTTTTCTCGCTTGCTCTGTGAAATTGTTCGAGGCCCTTGAGAGACTTGATGACGACTAATGATATATACTTCAAACCCTAACTCCGCCCTTGGTCTACAGGGAGTCATAACGTCTCTGTTATTCAATCTGACCCCCAAAACCCAAAAGTAAACATTGTTGACAATGACCGAGCGTCGTCTCGAGGGAGTTTCCCCCAAATGGGTCCTCCCTCACGTACTTTCAAGAATGACGTCCCCTGTTATGACCCGGCAGCTTTGTTTCCATTGTCTTGGCGTAAACAGCACGCAGGACACGGCATGATTCCTTCCAAATGCTTGCGGTCTCCCCTTGTTGTTTAGCCAGTGTGGTGGAAAGAGGATGACTAACAGGTACTGAGCATGGAAAAAATGATCAAATGGCGTTAGGCTTGAGCAGACTCTGGCTTACTTTTATTTTTTTATGTAGACAGCTTTAAAAATATTTCTTTCTCAAACCTAAAGCATTGAAATTGCACGGTAGAGCAATGTCCTTTTAATTCAGTCAAGATAATGTACAAATGAGATCAAATACAAAGGTTAGCGCGTGTGCCCACAAACGCTTTACGGCAAATGTTCCACATTAGATAGACTGCATCCATCTCATAACATTTCACTATGGAAATATTCTGCCTCTTACAGGTCAGTGCCTCAACAGCTAGCTTTGTGTGTGCTGTGCAGTGATTGTGTGTGTGTGTGTGTGTGTGTGTGCTGTGCTGTGTAGTGATTGTGTGTGTGTGTGTGTGTGTGTGTGGGGGGGGGGGGGTTCTGACATAATCAGAATTCATGTGTACAATGACTGCCCTCCTATTTGCGGTTCGCTATTCACCTTTTTCATGAATTTGTGCGCTCTTTCTGTCGTGCCCTACAGATGGCGCCAAAGCCCTGGCTGAAAAGGAAGTAGTATTGCGTAACTAATACATCTCGAGTGAGTAGCGGAATGCTGGGGAGAAGGTCAGCCTGGGATGTTAGTGATGGTTGCATGTAGCACGTGCGCATCTGGTGTGGTTTTCAAAGCCCATCTGTAGTGATGGTTAACTGTACGGGCTTTACCACTTCAGCTATGGCTACCTGGTCTTATGTATTACTTGAACACGTTGCTCCAGCTATCTGGGACCATAATAGTATTTTTCCTTTTCGGGACTAAAGCGCTACAACTGTTGCTAATTAGCAACTAGCCGTCGTCGTACCTTTACACGCTGAATGTGCTGGTGTCCGGTTCCTCTGAACCAGACTGTGACCGGATTTGGTTGCGCACATTGAGCGAGATTTCCACCGCCGGCTCGCCCTCTTCTCGTCCGGCGCGTCTCCCGAAACGCCGTCCGAGATGCTTTGCGGTTTTGAGGACGCGGCCCTTGAAGGAGGACCCGATGAAAGCATAAAGGAGCGGGTTGACGCAGGCGTGGGTCAACGCCAGGCTCTCAGTCACCTGCAAGGCACGGTCCAGGCCCTTGCTGACCTCGCAGTTGGTCACCAGCATGTAGATGATGTCCAGCGCTCTGCAAAGCTTCACCACGTTGTAGGGAAGCTGCGTTAGCAAGAAGACGGCCACCACCGCCAAGAGAACGCGTAAGGCCCGCCACTTTTTGTCCCGCTGCACCCCGGGCGCTCGGGCCAGGGCCCGGCCCACCCGGCAGTAGCACACCGCCATCACCAGGAACGGCAGCGCAAAGCGAAAGCTCACTTCCAGCAGCTCCAGGCTAGCCTTGGCAGGGCGTCCCATGCTTGCCGGGTACACGGCGGTGCAGTACATCCTGTAATGGGAATGCTTGACGGTTGAGAAGAGCAGTTCCGGGAGCCCCAGAAAGATAGCCACCCCCCACAGCGCCAAGCACGCCAGGATCCACTGCCTCCGCAGCCGGACGCCCCTGCCGGACCTGCCGGCCGCGGCGTGAGCCACCGCCCGGTAGCGGTCAACGCCGATGCACGCCAGAAGCAGCATGCCGCAGCTGAAGTTGGCGCTGTAGAGGAAGGAGGTGAGCTTGCAGGCGGCCGGCCCCAACCTCCAGCCGTGAACGGCGTCAGCCGCCCAGAAGGGCAAAGTGACGAGCAGGAGCAGGTCCGACCCGGCCAGGTTCAGGATGCACACGTCGGTGAAAGTGCGCAGGCGTGAGCGGGAAGCGTACACCGCCACCACCAGGGCGTTGCCCGCCAGGCCCACCACCAGAGCCAGCGAGTAGATGACCGGGAGGAAGACGCCGGCAAAGGAGCGCACCGCCTCCTTGTCGCAGACCGAGTGGTCGTAGCTGTAGTCGTAGCTGTCGTTGTGGCCGAGGTCCTCGTCGTCATGGTAATAGTAATCCTCCATCTTTGTCTGTATGGGGGTGGGGGGGGGATGAAGAATTGAACGTGGAAAGCGGAATGTCTCCTGCGTGGCTTCCCTAACGCTTTAATCCTCACAACCCCTCAATGAGCTTGTGCACTTTTAACTCATCCTTTCTCCTCACAGTGACGAGCAGCGTTTAACCGTCGGAAATTCATCAGAACGCGAACGTTGTCGAAACATAGAAAGTAACCGCGAAGCACCACCGGTGATTTAGCGCCTTCGAGTCCAGGTTTATTACGCAATAGATGAAACGGACGGAACGTTACGAAACGTAACACAAGTATTTTCCTAGCTGCGTTATTCAAGGTTGGGATAAGCGATGCCGCTCATTGTTTTTGCCAATATGGCTTGGAAACGAGAGCTTAAGATGACTGATCGAAGAGGATTTTGTTCAAGGAATGCATAAGAAAATATTGTAATTGCAGCGGAATCTAACAAGAGCCGAACATCAACCACAAGTCGTTTTAGGCTTTCATGCAATTTCGAAATGGTTCCTTTATCTTTCTTATGTAATTAACATCTCTTTAATACATTCATTTTTTTATGTGAACAAATCTTGTCCTTTACGTGTTATCACCATCTGATTGTAAAAATGGACCTTGACTTATTGTTAAACTCTGACGGGGTAAACAACAATTCCATTTTGATAGCATACCAGGAAAGTATAGAATACATTGCAAAAGAAGCCAAATAAACATTTATACACTTGACATATGATGGGCATACCAACTTCAGCCAAAAAAAACCAAAACAAGTCTTACCTTCTTTTTTTTTTTATGCTCTCTCTGACGCCCAGTAATCAGACGTCCAACATTCACGCACACTGCAAAGCCTGTTGTGTGTCTGTGGAGGCAAATTGTCGGGGCGCAAAAAAAAAACCCTACGCACACTACCCCTCCCTCCTCTGTCGCAGGGCGTCCCACTGTTAGCGATTTGTGTGTGTGTGTGTGTCTGTGTGTGTGTGTGTAGAACAGTAACTTGTGACTCTGGCCAGTTTACACAGCATGACATTCCTGGGCGGTGCAGAAAAACGTTTAGCAACCGAATATCACCTAAAAGGGAAAAGGTCTAGCAGACGAGAGGAGTGTGTTTTAAAACCAACAACAAAAAAAATGTTGGCAAGTTTGTCGTTGCATTCCGGTGCAGCTGGAACACGTTTGGACCTGACAGCCTCTGACATTCCGTCTAGTGTAACTACGCTTGGCTTGATGCTCAATACTCAAAAGTATTGGGACGGATGCCGGTTACAGCATCCGTCCATGTAAGGTGCAAGGTAAAATGGGGAAAGAAAATCTGCTAAAATGAAGAATTCAGACAAGATTTCTGTCATCATGTCTGGTAAAATACTAACAATGGGTACGAACGCTTGAGCGTGTTGCACCGTGCTGCCAGTCTTGTCTGGTGTCCATATGTCCCCCGTCCTCAGGGAGCGGAGCCCCTTTCATGGAAGTGGAAACAGGAAGACGGGCCTTTTTCCAGAATCCAATCTGCGTCAAGATGCCCTGATCTGCCCCCTTCAAATAGTCTTGTTTTGTCGCCCCGAGCGACAAAATGGAACCATTTCCGGAAATATAAATCAGCGTCTAGTCGCTCAGCAGTCCCTCACGGCCCGGCTCGGCCGTGCTTTCCAGCTGGGGCCGCATTTCCTAGCCCTTGTAGAAAGGTCACAGTGGTGAGACAGTCATTCAAGGTCATAGTGGTGAGACAGTCATTCATCATTGTTTGTGCGGTTCTCAGGTGCGGGGCATCCTCGATGCAAAGTGGCCATTGTGATGTGTAGGAGCGCCCCCGAGGAGGCCGGCAGCAGGTCGGCGGACCATTCATCGTCTTCCCAGCCCCCCCCCCCTCGATTGTTTTGTCAAATATCATTATTTGGTGCTCAGAGGTGAGAGCTAAGGCTAAGAGATAATGGATGTTTTTTTTCCTGTCGTCTAACACTTGTTGCAGACATGCCAGACACAGTATGATCCTGGTGCCAATGGACACGGCGGGCGTGAAGTTGGTCAGGCCTCTCACCGTGTTTGGACAAGACGGTACGAACACAGCGCAGCGCCCGTACCAAAAAGCGCTACTGCGTGTTGGTCACTCACTGGACAAATGCACAGCGTGAGTGAAATGTCGACGTTGGGATTTTTATTAAGCCGATATCTCGGTGTCTTTTTCCAAAGACGCTATCCACGGGGGCCATTTTGAAGTGCTCTTTGAGAACGTGCGCGTACCCGTCGCCAACATTATATTCGGTAAGTGGCGGCAACTCGATCTTAATGGCTGTGGTTTTTAAATGGACATAAATGAAGCCACCGGTCATATTTGCTGCCGTCATGCGTGCTTTTCTCTCTGAATGTCATCTTGTTGGCAGGCGAGGGTCGAGGCTTTGAAATCGCTCAGGGACGTCTGGGTCCGGGCCGGCTGCATCACTGCATGAGAGCCGTGGGCCTGGCGGAGCGGGCGCTGGAACTGCTGTGCCAACGCGCAGCCTCCAGGCGAGCCTTTGGCAAGAAGCTCTATCAACACGTAGGCCAGCGATGCTGATTTAAAAGCTTCTGTCGCACCCTAATGGACATCACGTGCCATGACGTGTGTGCGTGCAGGAAGTGGTCGCTCACTGGATCGCAGAGTGCCGACTCCTGATTGAGCAAACGCGCCTCCTCACACTTTGTGCCGCACATGCGCTCGACACGCTCGGCAGCCGTGCCGCGCGCAAGCAGGTGAAAGAATAGTCACTTCGATATTCATTTCCGTTTTTTACATATTTTTACACATATTTTTTGTAGAATTTTTGCACCCCCTCCCCATTTAGCCATTCAATTCCCTTCATTTGTGCAGATTGCGCTGATCAAAGTGGCAGCGGGCAGAATGGCATGCAAAGTGGTGGACTGTGCCATCCAAGTGTTTGGGGGTGCCGGTGTTTCTGGAGACTTCCCTCTGGCGCAGATGTGAACATGTACTTTGATTAAGCAGCCAAAGTTTATTTGTATAATGACCCCCCCGCCTCCCTTTCCAGGTATTCCTACGCAAGAACTCTGCGTGTTGCTGACGGACCAGATGAGGTGCACTTGTCCACCATCGCCCGTCTGGAGCTGAGAGATCAATTGTCCAAAGCCAAGCTGTGACGTCTTCATAACGTGACTTCCAACCGCAAGCACAGGTCTCTCACATTTGGATTCCGCTACGGTGACGTAAGACCGGAAATAGAACATAGGGTGCATTTATGAAATAATAATACACGGCTTTCGTAATTCCAGCGATACACACAAAATGCGGCCTGCAAACATTTGCAGCCAATTTCCTGTGAACTCTCAAGATAAACAGTGACCTATGCGTATGTTTAGGCGACAAGGGAATTGAGCTACGCAGTTGCTAAATGATCATAGTGCCAAGTGGCAAACCAATCATTCTGATTTACTAGTACAATATGACATGTCGTGCCTTATGGTTCATAATTTGATTTTCGCTCTTTGCCAAGTGTCATGACTGCCTCACGAGTGGGACAAGAAAATCGCCGTCGAGAAAAACAAACATGTTATGTTTTACGTACATCATTTTGATCTATCCACTTCGTCATCCTTGAGTCGTTTGGACTATAAAAGTCTCTGCGAGTAATAAACATGGCGGATTTGCAAAACCCATTACCTTGTTTGGTTTGTCCCGGTATTTTTGCAGCACCTGGAGGGGGATATATATATATATATATATATATATATATATATATATATATATATATATATATATATATATATATATATATATATATGACACTTTTCGACATTGCTGGAGACTTCAAATACACAAGAAAATGATTTTAAAAGAAGAAAAAAGGCAATTTTCCATGAGCTGCCTCGCTTTATTTAGGTTGAGTCAAAGAGGTATGTAAATATTTGGTTGGGCGTGGCAGTGCAGATGTCGAGTATTCAGCAATGGGATGGATCAAGTCCCAGTTTCTCGAGTCTATTTTAATATGTGCATGCTCCTAATTCTGTGTCGCTTTCTTGCAAACATTTTGAATCAGACAAATCTGCCAATGCATTCAAATGTGCCTTTGAAAGGTAAGCCCGTGGCACTTTGTATTTTTAAGCACGTTTCTGGTACTTGCAGGAAAATGACATCACGGTTACTCAGTTAACCGCCAATCACAGCTGAGCTTCAGAAAAGCGCTAAGCAACTGTGATGTCAGCAAAGACGCGTTGAAACATTAACTCTGCGCCCTCAAACTCGAGCACACCATATCCAAGAGAATTAAAATAATATTAAGGTATATACATACTAAGGAAATAATGCTGAACCTAGTGTCAATCTCGCAACATGATGTACGTGAGTCGGACGTACTATCTAGTGCGCCACTACGTCGGCGAGTAAAACTAAGTTTACTATATAAAACAGCGCTTTTGGTCCGGACCAAACGAGGACTAAAATACTTTTCTGGACTAAATAAACCCTGAGATACAATATCCTTAATATGATAACAATAAAAATAATATTAAGGTATATACATACAGACAAGGGAGAAAAGAAAAAGTACTGAGACGGGAGTCGAACCCGTACCATAATGTTTGAAGGTGGCGATGCTAACCAGTGCGCCATTGTTTCGACGTATTAAGGTAAGTCTACGGTACAAAACAGCGGTTGCTATATGACGTCTGCTACGTCGCAGTCATGTGCCGCGGAAATTACGCTAATGGGCGGAACTTCCGCCGAAATTTAATTACGTGGGCAGAGTTAACGTGTTTAAAAGGGAGTGGGCAGAAGACTTATTTAATTTATTTAAATCTATTTTGAGTGTGCACCATTATGTCAACGCATAACTGTAAGTCTACTAAACAAAACGGCGGTTGCTATATGACGTCTTCCACGTCGCAGTCATGTGACGCGGAAATGACGCCTATGGGGGGGAAGTTCCGCCAAAATTCAAATCCATGGGCGTGGCTTTCAACAGGAAGTAGGAATCAGGCAATGGCGGTGAACGAGGCACAGCGGATAGTAACACGACGACGAACAAGAGAAATATTTTTATTTTCTGCTTGCAACTCGACCATATAGAGCGTACATGGTAAATACAACTCATTGTTTTTAAAAATAAGTACTTTTGTAGCCCCGAAAAGCGAGTGAGTGGGGTGGGGGACGTCGAACTCAGCGTCTGCTGCCAGCCATAGACTCCGAATTTCGACGATTCTCCCTGGTCAACGGTTGTAAATGATTGCGTTGATTAAAACACAAAACTTTATTTAACTCTACTTTTAACTTTGCCGTTTTAGATAAGCGGGTATTACGTCGCAGTCATGTGCCGCGGAAATGACGTCAGTAGGCGGGAAATTCAAATCTGTGGGCGGGGCTTTCAACAATGTAGCGAACGAGACACAGTGGATAGTAACACGACGACTAACAAGAGAAATATTTTTATTTTCTGCTTGCAACTGGACCGTCTAGAGCGTACACGGTAAATACAACTCATTGTGTTTAAAAAGACTTACTTTTGTGTAGTTTGACTAAAGTTGTCGATGTAGCTAGCGTTCACTGTGCATAGCTAAACCTAGCTGAAACGGTCGCGAGCGAGACAGCGGATACAAGCACGACGATTAACAACAGAAATGTCTTTATTTTCTGCTTGCAACTGGACCATCTAGAGCGTACACGGTAAATACAACTCATTGTTTTTAAAAAGAAGTACTTTTGTAGCCCCGAAAAGCGAGTGAGTGTGCCGGGGGTGGGGTCGTCGAGCTCGGCGTCTGCTGCCAGCCACAGACGCCGAATTTCGAAAATTCTCCCTGGTCAACGGTTGTAAATTATTGCGTTGATTAAAACATAAAACTATATTTAACTCTACTTTTAACTTTGCCGTTTTAGATAAGCGGGTATTACGTCGAAGTCATGTGCCGTGGAAATGACGTCAGTAGGCAAAATCCCGCCAAGATTCAAATCCGTGGGGGCGAAATGGCCGTAAGCGAGACAGCGGATAGTAACACGACGATTATCAACAGAAATATCTTTATTTTCTGCTTGAAACTGGGCCGTCTAGAGCGTACACGGTAAATACAACTCATTGTGGTTAAAGAGATTTACTTTTGTGTAGTTTGACTAAAGTTGTCGATGTAGCTAGCGTTCACTGTGTAATAGCTATGTGTAACTAACCCTAGCTGAAATGTAGTCGCGTTGCCTTGTATCTTTGAATGTCTTGAGGGTAAATGTTAATGTTTAATTTCATTCCTTTAGGTTACATGGTGTTTGTTGGCTGTATGTTTTCCACTGTAAGAAGAATGAATATACACATCAGTTGGAGGCTCGCATCATTGACCAGGCGCTACAATGGTGAGTAGCCCTTTCTTCCTCCATTTATGTTAAACACCTCCTATTTTACGTCTAACAGTAATTGATTTAACACATCACCATAAGTAAATTGAGTGTGGGCACTCTCAAGTTAACATATGCGATTATACTGCCTAATCTGTCACCGTGTATATTGTTGCAAAGTAATATGAGAAAAGATCCAAAGTTGTAATTCAGAATAGTTTTCAAAAGACGGCCATTACAATTATATACAAATCTGATTACCCTGAACATAATAAGCTATTTGTTAAATCACAAATTCTTCAATTCAAAGATTTGGTACATTATCAGACTGCTCAAATGATGCCTAACAGTAATTAATGTTACACATAACCATAAGTAAATTGAGTGTGGGCACTCTTAAGTTAACATATGTGATTATACTGCCTAATCTCTTACCGAGTATGTTGTTGCAAAGTAATATAAGAAAAGATCCAAAGTAGTAATCCAGTGTTTAATATGTCCTATCAGGGCTCAAGTCAAAATTTGGCACCATCATGTGGTGAATTTTGGAATTGCATCACATCCAGTTTTGCCTGGGAACAAACAGATTAAATAAGTCGTAGTCTTAAATAAGCCACCCCTTCTCAAACAACTAAACTCTGCCCATTTTGCGCAGTAGATGTTCTGTTAATACCTAGTATTTAAACAAAGTCATAATTTAAATTACTTTCAACATTCATTCATCCATTCAACCACGGCTAGTCCACTCGCTCTTATTACCAACTCCTATCAATGTAACTAAGCGTTTAATACGTCCTATCAGATCTCAAGTCAAGATTTGGCACCGTACTTTTTTGAAATTTGCAATAGCAGCAAATCCAATTTTGCCAGGGAAGAAAAATAGTCTTACATGTTCCCATTAAATAAATTAACTAAGTCTTGCTTGCTCCCACTCCTTTTGAAAAAAGTAGTTTAAAACGAGGGCCCCTCCCTCAACCTTTAACCCGAACGAGCCCCAAGCCCGCACGTCACATTGTGTTGTATCTGCGAATGTTGCTTGAGGCCAAATGTTAAAGTTTTCTTTCATTCCTTTAGGTTCTACGGTGTTGGTCGGCTGTACGTTTTCCACTGTAAGAAGGATAAAAGTCCAACGGTTGGATGTTGGCGAAGACGTCTCCGGTGAGTCCTTCCTTCCTTTTTAGTCATTGGAAGTCACAGACAACAATAGATAAAGTAACACAATGTTAGAGGTAACTACATTTGTCTTAAATTGGATAGATTACTTCTTCCCACACCATTTCAAACAAGTAAACTGGCCATTTTGTGTGTTTATACCTAGTACTTATACAGTCATAATTTAAATGAACAAATAAGATTCATTCACTCACCCACTCACTCATTCATTCAGAAGATCCAAAGTTGTGTGTGCTGTGTAATTGAGAATAGATCTCATGTTACTCCACTTGCTCATATGACCAACTTCTATCAAATTAGCTATTAATACGTCCCATCAGGTCTCAAGTCAATATTTGGAACCGTAATTTGTCGAAATTTGCAATTGCAGCAAATCCAATTTTGCCTGGGAACAAAAATATATTAAACTAAATAATTCTTCTTCCCATTTAAATAAATGAAATAAGTCTTTTCTTCCTAGTCCTTTTTAAACAAGTAAACTGGCCATTTTTTGCAGTCGTGTTTATGTTCATACTTAATATTTATCCAAAATCATAATTGAAATGACTTCATTCATTCATTTTTGAAATTTGGAATTCCACCATATCCATTTTTCCCATTAAATAAATAAGTTTTACTTTTTCCGTTTAAATAAATGAAATAAGTCTTACTTCCCACTCTTTTTCAAACAAGTAAACTGCCCATTTTGTGTAGTATATTTTCTGTTTATACCTGGTATTTATACAAAATCATAATTAAAATGATTTAACTAACAATTAAGTTAATGAACTTATTCAAAAGAGTCTTTAATATGTCCTATTAAGTATAATATTAAGATTTGTCACCATCCTTAGGTATAATTTGGATTTGCAGCAAATCAAATAGACAAACGCATTGGCCAAGTTATTTTAAAAGAGCATGTGGGGTGATGTGATGTCTTTTTTGGGATGATGTTTTGCATTTGTGATGTCATACTCTGTTTTTTGTGATGTCATATTTTTGGTTCGTTAGGCTAGGTGCTAGAGGCTAGGTGCTAGAGGCTAGGTGCTAGAGGCTAGGTGCTAGAGGCTAGGTGCTAGAGGCTAAGGTCTAGGTGCTAAGGTCTAGGTGCTAAGGTCTAGGTGCTAAGGTCTAGGTGCTAAGGTCTAGGTGCTAAGGTCTAGGTGCTAAGGTCTAGGTGCTAAGGTCTAGGTGCTAAGGTCTAGGTGCTAGAGGCTAGAGGTTAGGTGCTAGAAGCTAGGTGCTAGAGGCTAGAGGTTAGGTGCTAGAAGCTAGGTGCTA